>NC_064848.1:12852013-13459513 GCF_024139225.1 Suncus etruscus
GCGTTGTGATGAAGGACAGTGACAATATGCAGTTGACAAGTGTCAGCATCTGTATACTTGGAGATGCGGCGGGGGGCGGGGAACCGAGGACAGTGGTGTGGCAGAGTTCTTAGGACCCAGATGTTTGGGCCAAGGGCGAGCCTCTGTGACTTTAACCAATACAGCTGATGCGGGGGTGGGGGAGGCCTGCGCGCCCCCGCTAAGCCCGGGCACGAGCGGGCGCGCTCCTATGTAGCCTGCGAGACGTGGTGGGGAGGGGTGGGTGTTGTACAGAAGCCAGAAGAGATCCTGAATTCAGCTGGACTTCAGGGTCAGGGGTGGTGCCCAACTTGTATTTATTTCTCTTTCTCTGCTCCCCCAAACCTCCCCGTCTTCTCCACAGCTACAGCAACAGATGTGGGGAGCATCTGGGGGCTCTGGTCCTGCCCCGAGACCTCAAGTCTGGAGAAGGATTGGCAGACCCGGGACAGCGCGCGGGGAGGCTGTGAGCAGCGGGTAAGCCTTGACAGCACACTGTGATCCGGCCCCACCCTCGCCGTCTGGGCAAGCCTCGCTCGCCCGAGAGCACAAAAGAGAAGGACCCTCTCCGGCGCCGGGCAAGGTGGGGTACCCGATTGTCAGTGCGCTCAGAAAGCATGTGGGAGGGGCTCTGCCCAACCCTCCCGGAGCGCTGGGTGGAAACTGGCGTCTGTGGGGTGGCATTCAGTGTCTTTGGGATAAGATTTTTTTTTCTTTTTGTTTTCTTGCTTGTTGGGGGGGGGGGCAGGGCATTCACACATGATGGAGATGTTTGGGTGGGATTGGAGGGATTGGAGCAAATTCTTGACCCTTCTCTTTTACATAATAACATAATGACCAACATTAACCTGTTGGTTAGGGACCCCTTTTTCCACCCCCATTTCCACTTCATTGGACTCTATGGAACCCAATTTGAGGGAGGGAGAAGGTTCACCCTCCCCCCCCCCATTCTCTTCTCAGTGAAACACAATCCTGGCAGGCAGCTTGAAGGAGGGGATGCGGGAGAACTTGGGAGGGATGTTTGAGCCTGTTTTTCGAGGTCCCGTTGATGGTCCTTGGGTGTGGGTTGGGTGCACGCGCTTCCCTCCTTGTGGGTAGGTCGGTAAGCATGAGAATTTGTGACCTTGTGTCTGTCTGTCAGCGCTCACAAAGGAAAGGAAGACGCTTGCTTTGCGGTGGTGGAACCCGAGTTCAGTCCTGAGAACAATGAGGTTTCCCAGGAGCATTGTGTCCAAGTCTGGGTGCCCTTCCTTGTGTGTCCGTCTGTCTACGAGAACTGTGCTAGGAACCCCCTAAATCCCTTCAGAAGACGGTGGTTTGACGGTGAGCCCAGCTCGCTTGTGTTAGGGTGCGCCTGTCTGGGCGCAGGTGCCAGCGCAGTGTACCGGACAAAGCGTTAGCGACTGCGAGCAAACAGTTCCTTCTTATGTTAGCCCTTTCACTGACTAAACGGAGGCTTAGAGGCAGGCATCGGTTTATGAACCCAGGGCATATCAGGGGCCAAGCCTGTGCAGGGGGGCAGCCGCAAGGTAAAGGGTTGGTAAGGGGAAAGGATCGAGCCCTGGGGTTCTGGAGAAGAAATCAGTGTTTGCTTTGAGATGGGTACGTGCATGGAGAAGAAATCAGTGTTTGCTTTGAGATGGGCAAGTGCATGGAATCGCAAAGTTATTATTAAGTCCCGCTCTCTGCTTTAAAACGTCTCTCCCCCCCCCAACCGTGCAGAGCAAAAGACCACCCTAGCCCGGCGGCCGGCCCTTGGTGGGAGAAAGCACTGGACAGCGGAGGGAACTTGGGTGATGAGGGCGGGGAGTTAGTTAGCTTATCCTCCTCCACCTTCCTCCCACACCCTTTTTTTCTTCTGCAGGATCCGCGATGGTGACCCTGTGGGCCGCGTTGTTATCCTGGGCACTCTTACGAGTTGCGGGAGGGTGCCCGGAGCCGTGCGCCTGCGTGGACAAATACGCCCACCAGTTCGCAGACTGTGCCTACAAGGACCTGCGCGAGGTCCCAGAAGGACTGCCGGCCAACGTGACCACGCTTAGTCTGTCAGCCAACAAAATCGCCGAGCTGAGGCGCGGGGCCTTCGCCAACGTCACGCAGGTGACCTCGCTGTGGCTGGCGCACAACGAGGTGCGCACCGTCGAGCCAGGCGCGCTGGCCGTGCTGAGCCAACTCAAGAACCTCGACCTGAGCCACAACCTCATCTCCAGCTTCCCGTGGGGCGACCTGCGCAACCTGAGCGCGCTGCAACTGCTCAAAATGAACCACAACCGCTTAGGCTCGCTGCCACGGGACGCGCTGGTCTTCTTGCCGGACCTGCGCTCTTTGCGCATCAACAACAACCGCCTGCGCACGCTGGCGCCCGGCACCTTCGACGCGCTCAGCGCGCTGTCGCATCTCCAACTCTATCACAACCCCTTCCATTGCGGCTGCAGCCTTTTGTGGCTGCAGGCCTGGGCCGCGAGCACCCGGGTTTCCTTACCCGAGCCGGATTCCATTGCCTGCGCCTCTCCTCCCGCACTGCAAGGAATTCCCGTGCACCGCTTGCCCGCCCTGTCGTGCGTGGCACCTACCGTGCGCCTAAATGCTGACTTCCCTCTGGAGGCGTCCGGCAGCCCCCTGCGTGCCGGCCTGGCCTTCATGCTGCACTGCGTGGCCGAAGGACACCCAGCGCCCCGCCTGCAGTGGCAGCTTCAGATCCCCGGCGGCATGGTGGTCTTGGAGCCGCCGTTCCTAGGCGGGGAGGACGATGGAGATGCAGAAGACACCGGCACGGAAGAGGAAGGCGACGCCCCCACTCAGACCCAGGCCCCAACTCCAACACCACCAGCACCGGCTTGGCCCGCGCCCCCAGCCACACCCCGCTTCTTGGCGCTCGCCAACGGCTCCTTGCTGGTGCCCCTGCTGAGTACCAAGGAGGCGGGCGTCTACACTTGCCGGGCGCGCAATGAGCTGGGCTCCAACTCGACGTCTGTGCGCGTGACCGTGGCTGCTGCCGGGCCCCCCAAACACGCCCCGGGTGGTGCAGGCGGAGGCCCCAAGGGTCAGACCCCGACTTCTGAGCGCAAGTCTGCAGCCAAGGGCAGAGGCAACAGCGTCCTGCCCTCCAAACCCGAGGGCAAAGCCAAAGGTCAGGGTTTGGCCCGGGTTAGCGTCCTTGGGGAGACTGAGGCGGGGTTGTTGGACGAAGCCAGCATGGAGGAGGAGGAGGAGGAGGAGAGAGAAGAGGAGGAGGAAGGGCAGGTCTCTGCGGACCCCCTGGGGGCGCAGCGCTGCGGCCGCGGGGACCCCTCGCGCTACGTGTCCAACCACGCGTTCAACCAGAGCGCGGCGGAGCTCAAGCCGCACTTCTTCGAGCTGGGCGTCATCGCCCTGGACGTGGCGGAGAGGGAGGCCCGGGTGCAGCTGACGCCGCTGGCGGCTCGCTGGGGCTCGGGGGCAGCGGGGCGGCCCGGACGGCGGCGACCCCTGCGCCTGCTGTATCTGTGCCCCGCGGGGGGGCGGCGCGGCCGTGCAGTGGTCGCGCGTGGAGGAGGGCGTCAACGCCTACTGGTTCCGGGGCCTGCGCCCCGGCACCAACTACTCGGTGTGCCTGGCGCTGGCGGGCGAGGCCTGCCACGTCCAGGTGGTCTTCGCCACCAAAAAGGAGCTGCCCTCGCTGCTGGTCATCGTGGCGGTGAGCGTGTTCCTCCTGGTGCTGGCCACCGTGCCCCTGCTGGGCGCTGCTTGCTGCCATCTGCTGGCCAAGCACCCGGGCAAGCCTTACCGCCTCATCTTGAGGCCGCAGGCCCCGGACCCCATGCAGAAGAGCATCGCCGCCGACTTCGACCCGCGGGCCTCCTACCTGGAGTCGGAGAAAAGCTACCCGGCCGGCGGCGACAGGGACGACGGCGACCAAGGCGAGGCGGGCGCGGAGGAGGAGCCCGAGGAGGCCCCAGAAGACGGCCTGGACGAAGACGCGGAGCCCGGAGACACCAGCGTGCGCCTGCCCCGGGAGGAGAGCCTGGCGGCCTGCTCGCTGGCGGAGTGCCAGTCCAAGGCCAACCCCGAGGAGTTCGAGGCGGGCTCTGAGTACAGTGACCGGCTGCCCTTGGGGGCCGAAGCGGTCAACATCGCCCCCGAGATCAATGGTAACTACAGGCAGAGGGCTGGGTGAAGCGCCAGCCCGTTCCCACCCTCCACCCAACCCGGGCGCACGGGATTATGCCCACCCCAACCCCACCTTCACTCTTTTCAGCTTCTATCCCACTTACCCCCATTAAGACTACTGGGGACTAATGGTGCGGAGTGGCCGGTTTCACACCCCCCATGGTCCTTGTTGGGTGGAATTCTGCTGGCCAAGCACAGTGACCCACCCTCCTCTTCTCCTTACAGGCCCCTGATAGTATAGGCGAGCCCCCTGCACCTCCATCGCGCAACTGGTGTTTGCAAAATGGGCCCCACAGCTTAGCAACACCTGTCCTACCATAGGTAGCTCAGGAATATACACACACCCCTTGAGTACAGCGCCTGGGGTCCCATCTTGACCCTCCCACTGTTCTTTTTTTGCACGCCCCCCGACTGGGGATCGGCTGGCAACTCCCAGGATTTTTGTGTCAAAGCCCACTCCCAACCCGAACCCTCTGTCCCCTACTCCACCGTCTCTCCCTGTTCTGACCCAGTGGAGCACAGCGAGCGCCTGGGGCTCCTTTCTGCCGCTGCTCTGATTTTTCCCATTTTCGTTGTTTCCAAAGACAGCGACGCCCTGAGTCTGGTGCTAACACTCTCCCGTCTCCCTGTGGTGGTAGGGGGACTTGGAGAAGGGTGTCCGTCCCCTCTGTTCCCCGCACCTCCTCCCTTACTGCACGCTGTGGATTTGCGCAGGAGCAGGAGCTCGCTCAGGTCGGTGGCACTTAAGTGAGGATTTCTGAAGGCAGGTGGAAGCCCTCGTCAGATGGGTGGGTGGGAGGCCAAGCCCGACCTGTAGTTCATACAAAGCCCGCGTGTCCCCTCACCCCTTTCTTGAAATATAGTCGTGGTGGGATGTGTAGTCGTAGACAGGCGAGTTCTGTAGGAGAAAAGTTTGTATCGTGTAGGTGTGGGCGTGTAGTAGGGGGGTGGGGGGCCACGGGCCGGGGTTCTTTTTCGTTCATGAAGGAAAGAAACTGGGATGGGAAGCGGGTGGGTGGGGAGTGGGGACAAACCAGCCCTATACAAGAAGCGCAGCACAAGTGCGGGCAAAGGGTGGGGCCCAACGACCCCTTCCCAGCCCGCGCCCTTTTCTAAACCTCTGTGTATGGAAACAGTCAATAAAATGATTGATTTAAAGAGCGCTTGGCGTCTCTGTCCCTTCCCAATCCCCCACCCCGCCTACAGAGGAGACCTGGGGTGTATGGGAGGGAATGTATAGGGAAGAAGCCCCCAAGATTCTCCTTTGTGTGCTTTTATGTGTGTCTCTGTCTGTCTGTCCTTGATTTTTGCAGTGTGGGCCCTTGGATTCAAGATGGGGGATTTGGGGAACCTTGGGGAGGAGGAGTAGCAACCTCCTTGCTTGGGCTCTGTTGTTGTGATTGGTGTGTGTGTGTGTGTGTGTGTGTGTGTGTGTGTGTGTGTGTGTGTGTTTGTGTGTGTGTGCAGGCGCATGGTTCCCACAGTCAGCATCTCCCAATATTGGACCTGGAGGCAACCTCAACACTGAAGGACTAGGACAGCTTCACATCCTGGGGCCTTAACGCTGGAGAGTCCAGCCTCACTGGACTAAATCACCAAGAGGAAAATTCCTAAGTTGGAAGGTACCCTGAAGGTCTGCTCATTCTTCACCCAATTGAAGTTTATTTCTTCAGTGTCTCCATCAAATTGTTAAACAGTCCCCCTCCTCATGCATATCCAGACCCCAGGCCAAGCAGGCAAGTAGGTTGAAATATGTCTCTCCCTAGGACTGGAGACAGAGGGGTTAAACATATGGAGAGAGGGGAAAGAAGTCTGATTCTCATGGGCCCTTGAGCATCACCAGGAGTGATACTCCCCCCCCCCCAGTCAGAAGTCCTTGAGCACCACTAGCTATTGCTGCAAAATAAAAATTTCTAAGATGTATCTCTCCTCATTCACCACTCAGATCTGCCCTGCCCTGAGCTTATGCATTATGAAAATTAGAATGCTCCGTCTCTCTTAGTCAATGCTCAAGGTTTTTTTAAAGGGGGTGAGAGGGGTAATAGGAATCGAACCTTATACATGGGTATGTTCTTCAATATACAGTTTTTGAGCATCTACTCCATGCTTCAAGCTTAGCTACTCTCAGTAACTTTGGATCACATAGTTGGATGCTACATAGGAATAAATTCCAATGACTTGGAGTGTGTCCATGGCCGTGTGTGTTGGTGTGTGTGTGTGTGTTGGTGTGTGTGTGTGCGCGCGCGCGCGCGCGCGCGTTCACTGGGAATACTTGTAAAATTGTACATAGAGGGGCTGGAGAGATAGCACAGTGGTAGGGCATTTGCCTTGCATGCAGTCAATCCAGGACAGATGGTGGTTCAAATTTCAGCATCTCATATGGTCCCCCATGCCTGCCAGGAGCAATTTCTGATTGCAGAGCCAGGAGTAATCCCTAAGCACCGCCAGTTGTGACCAGACCCCCCCCCCAAAAAAAAGGTACATGGAATGCAATATGGAATGCAATTTGATAGCAGTAGACTTGGAACTCAGGGTAATCTGTCAGAAGCAGTAATGTCTCACAAACCAGACACTCAGGATGTGTCCTTGATCAGATCGGAAACCTGTCTGCAGAAAGGTGATTTGAAAAGAAAAGCCCTAAAGCCCTTCTCAGAGAGATCCACTGGGATGAGCGCCATCTTGAAGATCATTAGAAAAAGTTTTCATAGACAAAAGGAGGAGGCTGGGCTTCTTAGAAGAAGAAGCTGCTGGGGCCGGGTAGGTGGCGCTGGAGGTAAGGTGTCTGCCTTGCAAGCGCTAGCCAAGGAAGGACCGAGGTTCGATCCCCCGGCGTCCCATATGGTCCCCCCAAGCCAGGGGCGATTTCTGAGCACATAGCCAGGAGTAACCCCTGAGCGTCAAACGGGTGTGGCCCAAAAACCAAAAAAAAAAAAAAAGAAGAAGAAGCTGCTGGTTTGGAGTCCATAGCTTCCGGATTTTAGTCTGAGTCACTGCCTGATAGCATTCCAGCTATGCTCATGTCTCTAAAAATTGCTTAAGTCAGGAAATGTTTGGACTGGTATTCTTTGATGGCCATGCTATATGCTTTGCCTTCCTGGAGCAAAAAGGAAGTGTATTTTGGTATCTCCTTGATAGAAATGTATTTCCCAGCCCTTATTGACATCAGAGCAGCAATTAAGATGTTCCTCTGGGGGAAGGGGGTTGTCTGCACTGCTGGAAACATCCTCTGCTCAGAAAGAGGCCCACATGAGTGCAGATCAAGACACCCCAAAAACTTGTCCCTTCTTTTTTTTTTTTTTTTTTTGGTTTTTGGGCCACACCCAGCGGTGCTCAGGGGTTACTCCTGGCTGTCTGCTCAGAAATAGCTCCTGGCAGGCACGGGGGACCCTATGGGACACAGGGATTCGAACCAACCACCTTAGGTCCTGGATCAGCTGCTTGCAAGGCAAACACCGCTGTGCTATCTCTCCAGGCTTGAACTTGTCCCTTCTGAGAGAAGGCACTGATATACTGCAGAAAAAGACAAGTCCAGGTACTGGGGCACAAGAAAGTATTCATGCAGAGGTGTAAATGGTCACACATGAATTAAGAAATTCCTTTACTTTATAAATCTCTCATCAGCAAATACAATTCTGCTGGAACTTTGGAGACAGATAAAGGCCAAGCTTCTTCAGTTGTTAGTATGTCAATTAATTGATTGCATTTGCAACACATCCACCCACACGTATGTATTCAATGACAAGATTTCGCCTTAGGGCTCAATAGGGAGTCACAGTATATTGCAAATGAAAGATCTGTTGTGACTGGCATATAAAAGAGATTAAATTACCAATTGTCTTACAATATTAACGTTTAGTTTGATTATGATCAGTGCCCCTAATGATACTTGCTAGGCAGGGGGAAAAAGCCATCTGAAGACCCCGTCATGGGTGGAAGATAAAGCCACGTTATTGGGTTACATCGGTGGAAAGGCTATCATCCCTTGGTTAGCTAACTAACTCATTTAGTTAATTTGAAGATGGCCTGGTTTTTAAAATTGTGCTAATTGTGTCTGCTTTGTCTGGGCATGTGAATGGAGTTTAATAATGAAGTTTAAGTCCACATGGAGTAAAAAGAATAAAAGTGTTTATATTTTTATCAACTATTTACTGCCTAAACATGCCCCCTTGTGTATTAGCAGTTAATTTCATTTTGGCAAATTAGGTGTATTTTTCCTCTAGCTACACTCTTGCAAACTGGTTCTTTAATTGAGTCTAAAAGCCATTCGGAACCTCCAACCTTGTGGGAGGAAAAACTGCCATGATTCTAGAGATCAGAGTAAACTTTAGTAAACATCCGATCAGTGTTTATACTGGTTAAAAAAGAAAAAAGAAAAAATATGGGGTTTATTATTAATTTAAAAAATTTTAAGTGTCTCTTCACATATTTAGGTTGGCTAAAAATGTTAATCATCAGAGAGCTGGAGAGACAGAACAGGGATTAAGGCATTTATCTTGCATGTCATTGATCAGATCCCTGATACCACATGGTTGCCCTGTTGCAACATCTTTGCATTCATCCCTGTAGATCCCTGAGCATCACGAAACTGTTCCAGGTAATCCTTGGTCCTCAGGCACCAAGTAGCCTTGCATCTTAGGTGCCTGCATTTACTTGTTAGTCTGGTTGACTAGGGCGCATGATTTGCATGCTGGAGTCCTGGGTTCAAGTGCTGGCACTTTATGATCCCGGAAATATCACCAGGAGCAACTCCTGAACCTGGAGCTGAGAACAGCCTAAAATAAACCCAAACACAATGCTAATGATTATCTCCTTAATATAAATATGAAATATAAATATGAATAATACCAGCACTGGATTAATAGTTTATTATACTCTTACCAGTTTTAGACTCCTACTATAGAATAATTCTTAGAATAATCTTGTAAGGTGATAATATTTTATCCTAACTTTTAAGCAGAGAAACTAAAGACAGGAAGGATAGTAATGTTCTGAAGGTCTGTAGGGTTTGTATTTTGTTGTCTGATTCTGACCCCAATGCTCTAATCTATCAAGCTAGGCCAACTGTATGCAAGGCAAGTGTCTCATTTCCTAAACTAAGTATTTCCCCTTTATTTTTATATTTATTTGGGGGAGGGGTCCTGAGGAGTGCTCAGGAGAGAGAGGCTGTGGTCAGTGCAGACTTAAGAGTGCAATGCCGCTCAGGCTCTGCAGCTCGGGGAAAACCAAACCACCATGGAGATGCTGGGAACCTTCAGGGCTGCACCCAGAGATGCTTGACAACCATACAGTACCAGGAATTGAACCTGGGTCAGACATATGCCAGACATATGCCCTAACCCTTGCACAGTCTTCAGTCTGTTATTTATTCGCTTGATTAGTGGGTCCCCATTATGTCCTGTTCCTTTTCTATTTTTGACTATTTCATTAATTGGCATGAAATTCCCTTCCCAATCCTGACCTACTTTCCTTCCTCCCACCCCTTCTTCAAGTAATTTTAGATGGTTCTATTATAATAAATAATAGGTTATTAGCAATGTCCACTGCCTTAATTTCATTTTGTCTGCTTATCAATTCCATATTTTATAGTGCACTTGCCTTTTTTTTTTTTTTTGCTTCTGACTGATTCTTCTTTGAGCATTTATTATTTGGTTGTAAATGACAAAATTCATCAAAAATATCTAAATAGGGGCTGAAGCAATAGCACAGTGGTAGGGCGTTTGCTTTGCACACACCAACCCCGGACAGACTCTGGCTCAATTTCTGGCATGCCATGTGGTCCCTGAGCCTGCCAAGAGTGATTTCTGAGCACAGAGCCAGGAGTAACCCCTTAGCACCAGCAGGAGTGACCCAAAAACAACAACTACAAGCACCATCATGAGGCGACCCATGAGCCACAGAGGCAGGAATAGGCACTGAACACCTCTGGGGATGGCCCAAACTATGCCCCCACCAAAAGTACTTGCTTTAAGGGTCGATATGTAGTTAATTTTGGTAAATGTTTACACACATATGAAAATAATGATTAGTCTAGAATCGTTATAATTATGCAGTACATTTGTGTTCATGTGAGCAAGGCTCAGAGGGGCCCATGGGGACAGGCTGCTGGGTGGGGCCTCATGCCCATCCAGGAATGCCAACTTGTAGCGCCAGCCTGCCTGGGATTGAGAGAGAGAAGAGAGTAGTAGAAACCAAATATACTTTTTATTCCTACTGGAGTTTGAGGCCTCCGAACACGGATGTCCAGGGGTTTCTGAGAGAGAGGGAGTGATAGATGGAAATTCACCAGCCAGAGGTGGCTGAGGAGGCTTGGTTAAAGAAAGAAAGAGAAAGGAATAGCTGCAAAGTAGGAAGCGTCTTTTAGATGCTTTATCTCTGACCCTCAGGGGCCATCAGGCTCTGCTCTGGTCACTACCCTGGTCCCCCACCAAAGGTCCAAGTTTTTCTTTTTATACCCAGCATGACAGGGGGAATGTCCAGGGGGCGTGTTCAGGTTCAACTGGCATTCAGTAAGATTATCCAAGAGATGTGTTCAAGTCCAACTCCCATACATCAACAATATAGGATGCCAGGAATAGAAGCTAGGTCTGCTGTATGCAAAGAAAACACCTTATCCACTGGACAATCTCTCCAGACATGTAAGTAAGATTTTATATTAAAGAGCAGAATAGAAAAAAAAAAGAAAAAAAAAGAGCAGAATAGAGCCATAGAAATAGTATAGAGCCTTACCTTAGAAGGGGTAAGCATTTGCCTTGCATGTGGCCAACCTGGTTCAAATAGTAGGAACCAAATATAGTCAAATAGTTGAATCACAGCCAGGCTTCACTCCTGAGCACAGAATGCTGCCTAATGTAGTCCCCAAAGTAAACACTGAGCCAATCAAACAAAACTTCATAAATAGCTGAATAGTATTTCTGTGTGCAACACTGTGTATAGAAGCTATATGGTCACAGCAATAGTACAGAGGAGTTGGCACCTGCCTTGCACATTGGCAGACCTGTGTTCAATCTCTGACACTCCATATGGTCCTCTGAGCTTGCCAGAAGTAAGCTCTGAGCACCACCTGGTGTGGTCCCAAGCTAAATAATAGTAGTAACAATGAAAACAATAATAATAATTTAAACCCCTTAATGATTAAAAGCCATATAGCTTATGTATCTGATCATTTATTTTAAATAATGCTGTAATAACATTGGGGTGGTTATAACTTTTTGTATTAATAGTTCCATATCCATATGGATAAATACTCAGAATCCACATGTTTGTAGGGATGGAACTATAAAGTCATATAATAATGGATCTGCATGGCATGGCAGACCTCACCTAGAGGTTTTCCTTTGCACATGACAATTGACACTTCCACCCCATGAATTCTCCCAGCATATAGCCATACATCTGTTTTGGTTTAGATATTTTGTTGGGTGTATAGCTCCATTGTACTGTGGCTAATCAGCACTTAGTTAACTACTAACACTGAACACTGTTGCTTATGGTCTATTTGGTTATTCTCTTTCTTTCTTTTCTTTTTTTTTTGTTTTTTTTTTTTTGTTTTTTTTTTTTTTTGTTTTGTTTTTGGGCCACACCCAGCGGTGCTCAGGGGTTACTCCTGGCTGTCTGCTCAGAAATAGCTCCTGGCAGGCACGGGGGACCATATGGGACACAGGGATTCGAACCAACCACCTTAGGTCATGGATCGGCTGCTTGCAAGGCAAACACCGCTGTGCTATCTCTCTGGGCCCTATTCTCTTTCTTTTTAATCATATTAAGATAACATGTTTAGGGGCCAGAGAGATAGCATGGAGGTAAGGCATTTGCCTTTCATGTAGGTCGGTGGTTCAAATCCCGGCATCCCATATGGTCCCCCGAGACTGCCAGGGGCGATTTCTGAGCACAGAGCCAAGAGTAACCTCTGAGCACTGCCAGGTGTGACCCCCAAAAAACAAAACAAAACAAAAGATAACATGTTTATTGTAAAGTTAATGTAACTTATCCCTACCACCAGCAATATGCCAAAGACCCTCCACCACTGTCCATATGGCATTGCTAGTCTGCTTCTTCCTTTCTTACCAGTACCCCATATTCTCTTAGAAAAAGTATCTTGAGCTCGGTGAGATTGCATGGAGGTAAGGTGTTTGCCTTGCATGCAGAAGGATGGTGGTTCGAATCCTGGCATCCCATATGGTCCCCCGAGCCTGCCAGGAGCAATTTCTGAGCATAGAGCCAGGAGTAACCCCTGAGCACTGCCGGGCGTGATCCTCTCCCCCCAAAAAAAATACAAAAAAGAAAAAGAAAAAGTATCTTGTCAGTATTCTCCCACTGAATTGTCATCTCTTTTATGGATTTGTAGGAACTCTTTACCTATTCAGGATAGGAGCCCTTTGCATATAAAATATCTCTTCCTTCTCCAAGGCTTCTCTTCCTATTTCCTTTTCTTTGTTGTGGTGGTACACTGAGTCATACACACTTGGTTTTACTGCTTTCACACTCTGTTGTGGCACCAAATATTACACCAGCAGTGCCAGGGATAACACTTGACAGGGACAGGGCCATGCAGCAATGCTGGGACTGAACTCATGCATGCAAAGCAGGTATTCTATCACTGACCTACTTCCTAATATTATCTTTCTTAGAGTCATCTTTTTGCTCTTTTTTTAGGGGGAGGGCTGGGGTTTGGGCCACCCTCAGCTATGCCCAGCTGTTCCAATGCTCAGGAATCACTCTTGGCTGAGATTATATATATAGTTCTTGAATCAAACTGGGGTTACCATGTGCAAGGCCAGCACTATATCCACTGTACTATCTCTGCAGGGCCCCCCCTCACCGTTTTTTCTCTTTTAATGCTGGCTGTTTATAAAGAACTGCTCTTAATTTACTATACAGCAAGTCCTCACTTAATGTCATCAATCAGTTCCTAGAAAATGTCTCTGTTTTCCAGAGGCTGAACAAGGCGGCATTCCAAACAACAGTGAATGAGGATTTCTTTTCACCACGTCCCTGCCAGCATTGGCTTTTTCAATATTTTTTATATATGCCACTCACACTGAAGTGAAATACCCCATTTTAATTTGCATTTCCCTGATAGGAAGTGATGACAAACACTTTCTCATATGTTAACTGGCCATCTGTATGTCTTCTTCCAAGAAATGCCTATTCATCTTTTCTCCCCAATTTTTGATGTGATTATTGTTTTTCAGGTTGTTGAGCTTCTTCCATGCTTTATATGTCTTGGATATTAGGCCTTTATCTGATGTATTGTGTGCAGATTGTTGTTTTGTTTTTCCAACTCACTAGGGTGTCTTTTTATTTTAGCCCAAATTTCTTTTGTCATCATATGGAGATTCTGTACATTAACTTTACATATATTGCAATTTTGGGGGTTCATTTCTAGCAGCGCTCAGGGGTTCCTCCTGGCTCTACACTCAGAAATCGCTCGGGTGGCAGGCTTGGGTGACCATATGGAATGCCGGGATTCGAACCACCGTCCTTCTGCACGCAAGTCAAACACCCTACCTCTATGCTATCTCTCTGGCCCACATATTGCATTTTCTATGAGGTGATCATAAAAATGTTTTTAATTTTGGCTTCCTCATGTTCATTGTTAGTATATAAAAAAAAAAGTGATGATTTGAGAAGTGGGAAGACAGTACAAAGATTAAGGCACTTGCCTAGCATTCAGAGATAGACAAGACCATGCTTTTAATTTCTATAAGGACTATAGCTCTCTACCTTGGCCCCCAGCACGGAGACAGGTATGGCCTCTGAGCACAGGGCTGGGTGTGGCCCAGAGACCAAGAAAAGGTGTGATATTCTTCTGTATTACTTTGTCTTCTACAATATTGTTGAATTAAGTTATTTTTCTAAGAACATTTTTTTTTGATATCTTGGAATTTTCTAGCTAGAAATTTAGAATTTTAATTTTCCACATGGCCTGTTCTTATTGTCACTCTTAATATTAATATCCCCTTTTCACTTGTCTACTATATAATAATATGCATAAAATATATGCATAATTTGTTTTATTTGTTTTATTTGAGGCAGTGCCACTCTCGTTTGGATTTTCTCTTCTACTAGAGAGTTTTAATAAGGATGTTTAAAATTTTTCAGGTGGTATACATGGATGTACACAGAATCTATTATGCTGAGTGAAATAGGTCAGAGAGAGAGAGAAAAACGCAGAATGGTCTCACTCATCTATGGGTTTTAAGAAAAATGAAAGACATTCTTGCAATAATAAGTTTCAGACACAAAAGAGAAAAGAGCTGGAAGTTCCAGCTCACCTCAGGAAGCTCACCACAAAGAGTGATGAGTTTAGTTAGAGAAATAACTACATTTTGAACTGTCCTAATATTGAGAATGTATGAGGGAAATGCAGAGCCTGTTTAGAGTACAGGCGGGGGTCGGGTGGGGAGGAGGGAGATTTGGGACATGGGTGATGGGAATGTTGCACTGGTGATGGGTGGTGTTCCTTTTATGACTGAAACCCAAACACAATCATGTATGTAATCAAGGTATTTAAATAAAAAAAAATTTTTTTTAGGTGGTTGGTTTTATGATTGTTTTGGTTATTGTCATTAGTCTATTTTTTTTTTTTGAATTTTGGGCTACACCCGGCGGTGCTCAGGGGTTACTCCTGGCTATCTGCTCAGAAATAGCTCTTGGCATGCACAGGGGACCATATGGGATGCCGGGATTCGAACCAACCACTTAGGTCCTGGGTCTGCTGCTTGCAAGGCAAACACCGCTGTGCTATCTCTCCGGCCCCATTATTAGTCTATTTTTTAATTCTTACTTTTTGTTTTGTTTGGGGGCTATTCCTGGTGGTGCTTAGAGCTTACTCCTGGCTCTGTGCTCAGACATCACTCCTGGAAGTGCTCTGGAGACAGTTTGTGGCTGTGCTCAAGGCCAGTGCTTTGCCTTCTGTACTAACTCTTCAGTTCAGTTCTAGTTTACTTTTTAGGTCAAGCAACCTCATTATTACTAAAGCATCTATACCCTTACTTATTTTCTGCCTGGTCTGTGGACTTCTGACACATGTTAGATATTTATCACTTTGTGGTTGTTGCTTCTCCTTAGATCTCTGCCAAAATTGGTTGGTGAATAAATGTGCTTGCCAATTTTATCTTCTGGGAGGACTATACTGTCTAGTAATAAATACTTTCTTTGTTCTTTTGTTTGTTTGTTTTTGGGCCACATCTGGCAGCACTCAGGGGTCACTCCTGGCTCTGCACTCAGAAAACCTCCTGGCTGACTTGGGGGACCATATGGGGTTTCAGGGATTGAACCCAGGTCAGTTGCTTGCAAGGCAAACACCCTCACTGCTATGCTATCTATCATCATCCCAGCCCACTCTCCTTGTTTGTTTGTTTGTTTGTTTTAATATTTTTTTCTTTTTTGGTGGTGGTGATGGTGGGTGGTCTCCTTGTTGTTTTATTTATTTTGTTTTTTGTTTTTTTGGGCCACACCCGGCCGCACTCAGGGATTACTTCTGGTTCTACGCTCAGAAATCGCTCCTGGCAGGCTCAGGGGACCATATGGGATGCCGGGATTCGAACCACCATCCTTCTGCATGCAAAGCAAACGCTTTACCTCCATGCTATCTCTCCAGCCCCTCCTTGTTCTTTTTAATGAATATTTTTTCTTAAAATTTTTTATGTTGGTATGGCAATATCTACTACTTTAAGAAGGTATATACTTAATATGTATTTATTATTAATAAGTTCTATTCCAATTATTTTAACTAATATTTAATAAATAAATCCAGTTCAATCTCATTGCTTATAATAAAAATAATTCCTGTATTTTAGTTCCCATAGTAAACCACTTTCAACTTTTCAGCCATCTCTTTGGGTTTTTTTTTTGTTTTGTTTTGTTTTGTTTTTTTTCGGTCTTTGGGTCACACCCGGCAGCGCTCAAAGGTTACTCCTGGCTCTCCACTCAGAAATTGCTCCTGGCAGGCATGGGGGACCATATGGGATGCCGGGATTTGAACCACCAACCTTCTGGATGTAAGGCAAATGCTTTTCCTCCAGGCTATCTCTCTGGCCCCTACTTTCCAGCCATCTCTTTTAACATTTACTACAACATTAAAAAAAAAAAAAAAAAAAAGAAAGAAAAAGGGCCAGGAGAGATAGCACAGTGGTGTTTGCATTGCAAGCAGCCGATCCAGGACCAAAGGTGGTTGGTTTGAATCCGGTGTCCCATATGGTCCCCTGTGCCTGCCAGGAGCTATTTCTGAGCAGACAGCCAGGAGCAACCCCTGAGCACCGCCGGGTGTGGCCCAAAAACCAAAAGAAAAAAAAAGTTTTTTTTTTATTTTTCAATTGTATAAATTATCTTTCTTTAGAAGGTAGACTTTCTTAGACATTGAAGATTCAAATCAGTTTCTCTCGACACACACTCAGCCACTCTGTATCTTCCTATGTGATTACATTATAGTTTTTGCTTAAATCAGTGCTCATTGAAGCTTAAATAAGCTTAAATCAATGTTTACATTACAGTAATTACACAAACTTTCACAGCTGGTCCAAGTACTATGCTTCCATTTCTTGTACATCCTTTTGTTCTTGGAGTTGATAATTATCTTGTGTACTTGGCCCGGGGCGGGGGGGGTGCACACTAGACAATGCTCAGGGGTTACTCCTGGCTCTGTGCTCAGACCCTGCACTCATGGGATGATGAGAATTGAACTGGGGTTTACTACATGCAAGGCAAACTCCCTACCTACTGTACTATTTCTTTTCTCCTATCTTGCATATTTTATTTTAATTGCTTGGGTTTTTGCTTCTATTATTGTATACCTAAAATGTCTTCATAAATATAAATTTCTTTTCAATATTTTTTTGAAGAGTGGATGTTTCCTAGTGGTGCTCAGGGCCCAAGGGACCCTTGCCAAAAAACACAGTACCTGGTTGCAGGCCTGATTGCTCTATGGCTGACCCTGAAACATGGTGCCACTCAGTCTAGTGTGCTCACGGACTATATCTGGCAGTGCTTGGGAATTATGTTTGGAGGGGAGGCACATCCAATGGTACTCAGGGGTTATTCCTGGCTCTGTGCTCAGAAATCATTCCTGACAGGCTCAGGAGATCATATAGGTTGCTAGAGATTGAACCCAGGTTGGCATGTTCAAGGCAAATGCCCTATCCACTGTGTTATAGCTCTGGCCCTTTTCAATATATATACCTTTTTTTTTGTTTGTTTGTTTTTGGTTTTGGTTTTTGGTTTTTGGGCCACACCCTGCGGTGCTCAGGGGTTACTCCTGGCTGTCTGCTCAGAAATAGCTCCTGGCAGGCACGGGGGACCATATGGGACACGGGGATTCGAATCAGTGCTCATTTGAGCAAACGCCGCTGTGCTATCTCTCCGGGCCCTCAATATATTTGACATATTTTTTTTTTATTGTTTTTGTTCCTTGATAATGCTCCCCTGAAGCTCTCCATCCTCCCACCCCCCATGTGGCTTGGTTGTTTTTTAGTGCAGAATCATGATTGCTATCTGGGGCCTCCCTGCATCCTCATTCCCAAATTATTTGTCCTGTCCCATGTCAGACATCATGTCAGATCCATTCCTGGGCTTACTGCCTTTTGGGGGAGAACCAAAACCAGCAATAAATGATGAGGGCTTACTCCTGGCTCTGAACTCAGGATTCCCTCCCAAAGGATTTAGAAACCATATGACATGACATGCAGGGATCAAATCAAGGCAAGTACCCTGTCCTCTGTACTATCTCTCTGGTCCATTACTGCCTCGTTATGATTCATATTCTCTAGAGAAATGTAAATGTCCTGGTTTTGTGGAGGCTAAATTCATGAGCCACTATACAAAATACACTATACAAAACAACACATAACAGAATATTAGGGAAAAGAAATCATAGAAATCTCCACTTTTGAAAATAATAATAAAGACCATAAACAAGATAAACTTAGCATATTGATCCCATACTAATCCACATGACACACCTATACGACTTTTCTTCTGAAATTTTCACTGCATCTCTGATGAGTTATGTGTTTGTTGAGGTTCAGTTTTTTATTTTTTTTTGGGGGGGTATCACACCGGGCAGCGCTCAGGAGTTACTCCTGGCTCTATGCTCAGAAATTGCTCCTGGCAGGCTCGGGGACCATATGGGATGCCTGGATTTGAATTACCGACCTTCTGCATGCAAGGCAAATGCTTTACGTTCATGCTATCTCTCTGGCCCTGAGGTTCAGTTTTTTTAAATAAATAAATAAGGCAGATTATGCACAGCTATGCGATTCCCATTCAAAAGAGAAAAATGTGCCTCACATTTAATCAATACTTTGGCTCCGTATAAAATTATAGATTTGTAAAGTTGAAATGTTCCTAAGTGGAAGAGACCATTGACATTGAAGAAAACTGTGGCTTTCTTTGCACTTGTCTACTTCTTATAGTAGAACAAACTTTATACAGAGTTTTGTGCTCCATATATCTCAAACCATTTTTTCCCCTCTCTACAACCTACTGAATTACCAAATGCTATATAGAACAAGTTCATATTATAATACATTTGGTCCTGTCAGAATGTGGGATAAATTGGCCCTGTTGGCAGCAGGCATGAATGCTTACAATCCAATAACAATCAAGAGCAAGTGAGTGAAACTACTCAAACATCTGCAACTGAGCTTTTGACACAGGAGGTAGCTAGCAACAGAGGAGGTTGGTATTTTGCTCAGGCCATCATGAAGATAAAAAGTCCCCTGCACTATGGAGTTTAGATAGCTGGCTCATACAGTGACTGCTTTAATCTGCCTTAGATTAACCTACACTCCTACCTAGAATGTAATGCCTGCAGAGGGTGGGGGGAGGGGAACCTTGAAGAAACTCATAAAGCCCTTGTACTCATTTGGGCATCTACATAGCTAGAAAAGCAGAGTGTCAACCCGGCTTCTTTTCTCTTCAGACTGGAGACTTGCCCTTAGCCTGTCCCAGTCTATGACTACAGCACATGAGCACTGAAAGACCCATTGGTCACTGTATGCTCATAATAAAAGTTAATGTTGGGGCTGGAGTGATAGCACAGCTGTAAGGCTATCTTGTTTGTCTTGTACACGGCTGACCCAGGACGAACCTGAACTTGGGTTCTATCCCGGGCATTTCTTATGGTTCCCTAAGGCTGGAGCAATTTCTGAGTGCATAGCCAGGAGTAACCCCAGAGAGTCTCCAGGCATGCGAAAGAAAGAAAGAAAGAAAGAAAGAAAGAAAGAAAGAAAGAAAGAAAGAAAGAAAGAAAGAAAGAAAGAAAGAAAGAAAGAATGAAAGAAAGAAAGAGAGAGAGAGAGAGAGAGAGAGAGAGAGAGAGAAAGAAAGAAAGAAAGAAAGAAAGAAAGAAAGAAAGAAAGAAAGAAAGAAAGAAAGAAAGAAAGAAAGAAAGAAAGAAAGAAAGAAAGAAAGAAAGAAAGAAAGAAAGAAAGAAAGAAAGAAAGAAAGAAAGAAAGAAAGAGAAAGAAAGAAAGAAAGAAAGCAGAGTAAGGGTAAACCACAACATAGCTTTTATTATTGTTGTTGTTTTGTTTTGTTTTGGGGCCACCTCATGACGGTTTCTAAGCTGCCACACAAAGTAAAAAACAAACAAACAAACAAAAACATTCAGTCAATGTGCATCCTGAGAGCTGCAGAAAGTCTGGTGCCTTGCTTGCCTTCTTCCTAAAACCAACCCTAGAAGCATCACAGGTGTGGGGCATGTGTATTTTGAATGAAGGAATGAATGAACAAATGACTAAACAGGTGTCCAGGGATCTCAGGGGTGCTCTCAGAAGATAGATCAGGAGATTAGGAAACCCAAAACCTGGCCTGTCTTTGCCCTAAAAGTTAGGGTCTCCTCCTTCACATTGGTTGCCACCAAGGGTGCAAAGCCATCCTTCTGCCTGCAATTAAGTGAATCAAGGAGAGAGAAAATTCTTTTTTTTTTTTTTTTTTTTTTTTGAGAGAGAAAATCTTGAGACAACCATACTACTTTAAAGCAGATCTCTGATAAAAAGGACTAAAGACCTGTCTAGAGAGATAGTATAGCCAACTGGGGTTTGATCCACGGCATCTCATATGGTTCCCCAGTACCAACAGAAGTAATTCCTGAGTGCAAAGCCAGGAGTAACTTCTGAGCATCACTGGGTGTGAACCAAACAAACAAACAAGAATAAATAAACAAAAAGAACAGAAGCCCTGGACACCTATGGTCCCCAGAGAACCCTGGAACATGACTTCCAAGAACCATGCTGGGAGTAGCAGCCAAGCACCAGTGAATTTTACTTACCCCTAACGAAATAAAAGGAGGCTTCCAGGGCTTGCAGGGATCTAGGACAGGATGACTATAATGGATTGTCCACTGTTAACTATGTCACTGTCCTGCACAGCTGAAATAATTGTCTGGAAATGGTGAACTTCAGTCACTTGAGTTTCCACCCACTGTCTTACTTTCCCTGTGTTTCCCTTCTTCTCCAGCTTCTTGCAGCTGGAAAGAAGGAAGTAGCTTTATTCATCTCAGCAGTTCTTGACAGAGCCCAGTTGCCAAGACAAATCTGAGCCTTTCTCTGAAGCTCCTGGATGGCAGGTCTCTACCCCTGTGGCCTTTGCAGCCTCGCCTCCTGGCATCACTCTCGGCAGACTGAGGAACTGTTTCTAGATCCTTCTCTGTCCTCTGACACATCTCTGACAGCTTCTGGGTGTCTAGAAGCCAGAGATGTGAACAGCACACTGTGTGATAGAACCAGCCAAAAACAAACTCTCCTTGCAGCAAATTTGTCTGCAGCAAATCTGTAGTCCAACCTCTTTGGCCACCAGCAACTCTCCTAGTGTCTGAGCCTGCTGGTCTGGCCTAGTCTCTGTCTCCAGAGTGAGAAAGAAACCTCAGGCTCCAAAACCAGAATCTGGAGAGATGTAGGTCTGGAAACAAATGCCAACACAGGAAATAATCCACACAGTGAAAGGGGGGTAAAAACAGGTTCAGAAATTCCAATATACAAGCCAGAAATTTCAACACACAAGTCTTCCACTCCTAAGAAGGAAGGTAGCTTAGGAGAGCAGAGAGTGCCATAGTTTTCCTGGGGCCTGGGCTTTTTATTAACAAGAACCAAACCGCACCGTAGGGTGGAGAATGAATACTGAGTAGGGTAGAACCCAGTAATCCAACACCACGAGATCCACTCAAAGGAGAAGCCCTGCCCCTGCCATAGGGCTGACTCTGGTTCACGTCTCTAGCGCCATTTATGTTCCCCCAGTACCATTATTAGTGATTCTTGAGCACAGTGCCAGGAGTAAACCCTAAGCACTGCCAAATATGACTCCCCCCAAACCAAAAATAAACAAACCAAACAAAATCATGCTCTCCTTAGGCATCTTTATTTGAATATGGAGTTTTCTTTTTTTTTTTTTTTTTTTAGTATGGAGTTTTCTATTGCATTTCTGATTTCTAAGATCTTTATGAAATCACAGAGCATGTAAAACAAAAAAGATAGTTGTGATGTTGGAGAGAGGGCATTTGCCTTGCACAATGCCTGACCCAGGTTCAATTCTCATCACCCCATGTATGTCCCTCAGCCAGTCAGGAATAATTCCAGATTGCAGAGCCAGGATACTCCTGAGCATTGCTGAGTATGGCCCAAAAACATACCAAAAATGGTTGCTATCTGTTTCAAATGGAAACTATCTACATATTAGGTAACTGCTATGTCACATTGTGTTGGCTAAGAAATATGTTTGGTCCTTCAGATGTGAATAGAAGACATAGAATACATTTGTTATACAGACTTGATCTTCATTCACAGTTCCTGCTTAACAATTCACAACACCCCCCACCCCCCACCCTCACCACCCCCAGAAATTTTCTCAGTATCTGAGAAGGTATCTTTTGTCATGTAAATGATATGATTGTGGAAAGCACCTCAGCTGGGAGGCTGGTTGCCAGGAGAACCTACCATGTGATTAGCCGGTGTTGAAGCTTACAGTCACCCCCAGACCTTGAAAGAGGGAGAATGGCGAAAGGTTGAGTCCAACAGCTAGGAGCCAAGAGATCACCTGCCATGCAGGCTTTAGAAATGAAGCCTCCGGGGCCCGGAGAGATAGCACAGTGGCGTTTGCCTTGCAAGCAGCCGATCCAGGACCAAAGGTGGTTGGTTCAAATCCCAGTGTCCCATATGGTCCCCCATGCCTGCCAGGAGCTACTTCTGAGCAGACAGCCAAAAAAAAAAAAAAGAAATGAAGCCTCCATAAATCCCCAAGATAGGGGCTTTGGTAGCTTCTGGAGGACCCAAACACTTCCTCCAGGGTCCCAAGTTCCATAGGAATCTCATCCTGGGGTTTCCTGCATCCCACAGTAGTGTCCTTAATAAACACGCTCTATGAATAGGCAGGATTCCAGCATTCTGTGAACTGTCTGAAACAGTGTTTCTTTTGTTTTTTGTTTGTTTGTTTGTTTTGTTTTAGGGAGGCACAGCAGTGCTCAATATTTACTCTGGCTCTGCTCTCAGGAATCACTTCTGGAAGCTGGGGTGGACCATATGGGACTCAGAGAATCAAGCCCAGGTCAGCCGCATGCAAGGCAAGTACCTTATTCACTGTGCTATGGTTCCTACACTGAATGCTGTTTCTTTCTTCTTTCTTTTTTCTTTCTTTCTTTCTTTCTTTCTTTCTTTCTTTCTTTCTTTCTTTCTTTCTTTCTTTCTTTCTTTCTTTCTTTCTTTCTTTCTTTCTTTCTTTCTTTCTTTCTTTCTTTCTTTCTTTCTTTCTTTCTTTCTCTCTCTCTCTTTCTTTCTCTCTCTCTCTCTCTCTCATTCTTTCTTTTTTTTTTTTTTGGTTTTTGGATCACACTCGGCAGTGCTCAGTGGTCACTCCTGGCTCTATGCTAGGAAATCGCTCCTGGCAGGCTTGGAGGACCATATGGGATGCCAGGATTTGAACCACGTCCTCCTGCATGCAAGGCAAATGCCCTGCCTCCATGCTATCTCTCTGGCCCCTGAGTGCTGTTTCTTTTTTTTTTTTTTGGTTTTTGGGCCACACCCGGCAATGCTCAGGGGTCACTCCTGGCTGTCTGCTCAGAAATAGCTCCTGGGGGCCGGGCGGTGGCGCTGGAGGTAAGGTGCCTGCCTTGCCTGCGCTAGCCTAGGACGGACCGAGGTTCGATCCCCCGGCGTCCCATATGGTCCCCCAAGAAGCCAGGAGCAACTTCTGAGCGCATAGCCAGGAGTAACCCCTGAGCATCACCGGGTGTGGCCCAAAAACAAAAACAAAAACAGAAACACCACTCTAGCACAGTAACCAAATCTAAGTATAGAGACCTGAGAGCCTCTTGTTTGTAACCAGTTGACCGGAAAACACAAATTAAAAACTAGAACGTGCCATTTGGCAGCAGAAATTTGTGGAGGATGTTTATAGGTCTGTGGTGAAAAGCACAGGGGCCTGCTTGGCCCTAGGCCGGGTATCTAGAGAGAGTCTAAGGACAGACCTCCCTCTACATCCCTTTATGCTCACTGAGTGGACATTGGAGAAATTGAACTGAATTATTTTTGTCATTGTTTTGGAGCTACAGTTGTCAGTGTTCAGAGCTTACACCTGGCTCTACACTTAGAGATCATTCATGGTGGTGCTCAGGGGACCTTATGGGGGGCTGGGGATCAAACCTGAAAGAGCCCCCTGTACTATCTCTCCAGTCCTGAACTGAATTCTTGAATACTTTGGGGACTGAGAATTGCTTGTGGGTATGAGGATATCTTCAGAAACTCTGAAATTGGGTGTTTCTGGGGTCCCTTTACATATGCAAATGTAAGTTTTGGAGAACAATGTTTAGCCTATAAATTTCTTAGCAGAGACAGAATTAAACATCTTGTTTCTTTGGGACTTTGTGTTTTTGTTTTTGGCAGGGGGGGACACTCCCAGTGGTACTCAGGGAACCATACATGGGGTCAAAATTTGAACTGGGACCAGCTTTGTGCTAAACAAGTGCTTTAATCCCTGTACTATCTATCTCTCTCAGAATTTAAAATCTTCCTGTGGACTACTGTGCTATCTGTTTTGTTGTTGTTGCTGTTATTTTGGGGGGGACAATTTTACATACTACTACTAAAAAGAGAGGGTCTATCAGTAGACCTGTGACAGTCTTATTATCTTTGGGTTTACTTTTCCATTTCCTCAAGGTTTACAAAAGCACTCACTGAGCTTTTCTTATTTATAGAAATGGAAGGAGATGACTTCCTTATACATATGCCTACAAGAGTTTTTGCAAAAGATGTTAAAATGTTGACCTAATTTGGGAGCCAGAGAGATAGTACAGGAGTAAAGCATTTGCCTTGCAAGCAGCCCATCCAGGATGGATGGTGGTTTAAATCCCGGCAACCCATGTGGTCCCTCTTGCCTGTCAGGAGCAATTTCTGATCACAGAGCCAGGAGTAACCCCTGAGTGCTGCCTGGTGTGACAGCCCCTCCCCCCCCCAAAAAAAAGTTGGCCTTATTTAAAGTAAAAATTTCAAACTGTTGAGTCATCTTTAATTTGAAAATCTACCGAGAGAAGAAAGGGTTACTGTGAAAAAGTAATTTATTTGCTGCTTATTCAAAACTGCTTGATGATCTTTGAAGAGACCATAGCAAAAGGTGACAAATTGAACCCAACAAGTCCCAGGTGATATAGGCATGACTTGGAATTGTTTCGTTAAAAAACAAAAACAAAACACTTCTTTCTTAGAAATAAGGTTGTTTTTTTTTTTTGTTTGTTTATGTTTTTGACTTCTTTCTTAGAAATAAGGTTGCTTCTTTTTTTGTTTTTGTTTGTTTGTCTTTGGGCCTCATCTGTTGACACTCAGAAGTTACTCCTGGCAGGCTCAGGGGACTAGATGGGAGGGATGCTGGGGATCAAACCCGGGTCAGCCGCATGCAAGGCAATGGCCCTACCTGCTATGCTATCGCTCTGGCCCCCAGAAATAAGGTGGCTTCTGAATTTAAAAGATTATTACTAGAAGAGAGTTCACTTAGGGTAAGCAAGGGACCCCTCTGACAATGATGGCTGGAAATTATTGCTCTGTATAAGAACGGGGTGGTGAAAGAAAGTAAAACAATATGCATGATACCCTTTCAGTAATACTATTGCAAATCACAGTACCACAGTAAAAGGAATAGAGAAAGACAAACAGACTCTTAGAAGAAAAATGTCTACCAAAAAGGCAAGCTGGAGTGGGGGCCAGAGGGAAAGTGGGGACATTGGTGATGTGAAAAGTGTACCCGTGAAGAGATAGATGTTAAAACATTATATGACTAAAACTCAATCATGGACAATTTTGTAACTGTATATCTCATAGTGATTCAATTAAAAGTTATATTTAAAAATAATCATTGGGAGCTGGAGAGTATAGTGGTTGACTTGGTGCAATCTCTGGCCCTGCATAGGGTACTCTGATCAGAAGTGATCCCAGATGAGGCTGAGAGATAGTACAGCAGGTGAGGCATTTGCTGTGCACATGATTAAACTGGGTTTGATCTCCAACATCTCATTTGGTCCCTGAGCACTGCCAGGATTGATTTCTGTGTGCAGACCCAGGAGAAACTCCAAAGCATTGCCCCCACCCCTCAAAACAAAACAATACAAAAAAGTGTTTCCTAAGTACAGAGCCAGGAGTAAGCCCTCAGTACCACTGGGTGTGGCCCAAAACAAACAAATAAATACTGGCCCAGAGAGATAGCACAGCAGCGTTTGCCTTGTAAGCAGCCGATCCAGGACCAAAGGTGGTTGGTTCGAATCCAGGTGTCCCATATGGTCCCCCGTGCCTGCCAGGAGCTATTTCTGAGCAGACAGCCAAGAGTAACCCTACCCCCAGTTTTTTTCTTCCTACTTTCTATGTTCATGACTACCTTTCTCCTGGGAGAGAGGGGGTCATGGATTAAAATATGGAGCACACTGTCAGGAAACCAAACTAACAGGCACAGGACTTACATGGGTGAAGACCCAGGTTTATTGTTTTTTTGTTTTGTTTTTCTGGTTTTTGGGTCACACCCAGCAGCACTCAGCATTCAGAAATCACTCCTGGCAGGCTCGAGGGACCATATAAGATGCTGGGATTCGAACCACCATCCTTCTGCATGCAAGGCAAACGCTCCACCTCCATGCTATCTCTCCGGACTGGAAGATCCATGTTTTATCTCCAGCAGGGGTCCTCAAACTTTTTAAACAGGGGGCCAGTTCACTGTCCCTCAGACCATTGGAGGGTCTGACTATAGTAAAAACAAAACTAATGAACGAATTCTTATGCACACTGCATATATCTTATTTTGCAATGAAGAAACAAAACAGATACAAATACAATATGTGGCCCGCGGGCCATAGTTTGAGGACCACTGATCCAGTCTTGCAAGGCTTTCTCAGCAGCTCCCCTACTCAGGGTCTCCACCTCATCCTCATCTGAGCTCTAAACTATAAGATTACACAGTGAAGCCAAGTATTGCTGTGGTCTTCCTGAGCCCCTGCACTGCTGGAAAAAAGTCATACACTAAA
The DNA here is from genome assembly GCF_024139225.1 of Suncus etruscus. Taxonomy (NCBI): domain Eukaryota; kingdom Metazoa; phylum Chordata; class Mammalia; order Eulipotyphla; family Soricidae; genus Suncus; species Suncus etruscus. Next base: position 12,878,670 of record NC_064848.1, read on the forward strand.
ATGAAAGACTGAGGGCTGGAGAGATAGCACAGCCGTGGGGCATTTGCCTTGCTAGCAGCCGACTCAGGACCTGCGCTGGTTCAAATCCTGGCATCTCCTATGGTACCCCGTGCCTGCCAGGAGCGATTTCTGAGCACAGAGCCAGGAGTAGCCCCTGAGCGCCGCCAGGTGTAGCCCAAAGACCAAAAATAAATACATAAATAAATACATAAATAAATAAAATGAAAGACTGAGATTGACCTGTGGAGAAGTCTCAGGAATGATCTGGGTTATATGGCACTTGAGATCTAACAGGGTCACAGAGTGGGGTTGGGCCCAGAGGCCCAGGGAAGGAGGAGGAAAGAGAAATGACAGTTGAAAGTACTTCCAACAAAGGAAATCTCAAAATTCCCAAGTGACGGACCCTAATGGATGGACCACTACCCAGCATTGAGGGTTTGTTTTGTTTTGTTTTGTTTTGTTTTGTTTTGTTTTGTTTTGGAGGGTCACACCCGGCAGTGCTCAGGGGTTACTCCTGGCTCTATGCTCACTCGTGGCAGGCTCGGGGAACCACTTGGGATGCCTGATTTGAACCACCATTCTTCTGTATGCAAGGCAACGCCCTACCTCCATGCCATCTCTCTGGCCCCAGCATGGAGGTTTTTTAAGAAGGAGCCGTATGATAGTAAATCAGGGAGAAAATTGAGGCTTCAAGTAGTTTTTTCTGTCAGGTTCTCTCTCAACCCACTGCTTTCTGGGACCCACAGCTGAGAAGGTCACGGGTTTTCTTTTCTTTTTTTTTGTTTCTTTCTTTCTTTTTTTTTTTTTTTTTTTTTTTGGCTTTTGGATAACACCTGGCAGTGCTCAGGGGTTACTCCTGGCTCTACGCTCAGAAATTGCTACTTGCAGGCGGAATCACCGTCCTTCTGCATGCAAGGGTTTCAAGGGTTTCCAATGGCATGAGAATAAATACACAACACACACACACACACACACACACACACAGAAGTTCAGTAGCTCATGTGCCAATAAGGAACATAATTAAGGGAAAGTATGTCAGCACATTGAGATATATATATAAAGCTGGGTCATTTTGAGTATTTGGTGAAGGCACATTATTCTTTTGACAATCAGAATAAAGAAAGCAATTAGAAATTGCAGGACATTCATTCAAAAGCTGTACAGAAAAGCCATTACCCAAATATAAAGGAAAAGTAACATGGCATGTCATTGACAATTGATGGAGCATAAGAAAATGGAATGTATTTATTCTACCCCATGGCTGCCTTGCCTCTTTTGCAGACAGCTCAGATGCCATGATCATGGACTGAAGGGAAGAAAGGTGAAGCCTGGCTACTTCAGCTACACTTACATGGACAAAGGAATGGTATGTTAACTGGGTTCTTGTTGACCATTTTTTTTTCTTTTTCTTTAAATATTTTATTTTATTTTTTAACTAATTTTATTTTGGGGGAGATACCCAGCATTATTAAGGGATGTCTCTGTGCTCTGGGGACCACAAGTACTTGGGATTGAGCCCAATTTGACTTATATAAGTGTCCTACCCACTGTATTATCATTCCAGCCTGCTGACTTCTTTTTAACTTTTAAAGATTCTTGATAGACAGAGCTATAATGCAATGGGTAAGGCACTTGCCTTGCATGTGTGCCTACCTGGGTTCAATCTCAGCACCCCATATGATCTCCTGAGCACCACCAGGAGTGATCCCTGAATACCATCAGGTATGGTACAAAGGCCAAAAAAAAAAAAAAATCTATGGACAAAATGCTACTGTCCAATCATAACTTCATAACCAAAAGAAGATTACAAGCTTAGTGGGAATATCAGAAAACATAAAAAAAGTGTCTAATGACTTCAGAGGGTGTCCCATACCTTGAAGTGCTCAGGGGTTACTTCTGGCTCTTTAGTCAGGGGTCATACCTGGGACTATATGGGAGGCTGGGATTTGAAGCATTTGTCATGGTTACAGCAACGTGCTGGGCAGGTACCATAACCTCAGGAATGGTTAGTTTCTTACTTTAATGGAGAGAAGCCATCAGAGATTAACATTAGGGTGCTCTTTGCTTGAAGATCATTTTTCAAGAGGTCAGTAAACCAGGTTTCATTAAAGCCTAGAATATAGTAGAGTCGATCCAAAAAGAATATTTTGTGTGCGTCGTCATAAGATGTGCCTTTTGTTTGTTAGTTTATTCTTTTCTGTGTGTGTGTGTGTGTGTGTGTGTGTGTGTGTGAGAGAGAGAGAGAGAGAGAGAGAGAGAGAAAGAGACAGACAGACAGACAGACAGACAGACAGACAGACAGAGAATTGGGGCCACATCCAGATGTACTCGGGGATCATACATGTTCAGGGAACTATATGTAGTGTTTAATTAGGTTGGTCATGTGCAAGGCAAGCATCCTATGTATTCAATGCTCAGGCCGTATGATGTGTACTCCTTGGGTCCCAGCAGTGCTGGGGCCAGCAGGACCACCCCCAAGCCACGCTTAGATTGCCAGATGAAACAGACATCAAACTCAGGACCTTATGTCTATTCACCTCAAGAATAAGTGGGCCGGAGCAATAGCACAGCAGTAGGGCATTTGCCATGCACGCAACCAACCTAGGTTCAATCCCTGGCATCCCATATGGTCTCCTGCCAGGGCAATTTTTGAGTGCAGAATCAGGAGTAAACCCCTGAATGCCAATGGGTATGGCCCCCAAATGAAAAATAATGATGATGATGATGATGATAATAATAAATCCAAGTAACTGATGGGTCACCTGCTGAGCTCCTGTTCTTTGGCAGCTCTAGAGATAATGCAATGAAGTACATGGAGCAAGTGCTTGCCCACTGGTCCTCTGTTCAGTCTGGGGAGGTGGATACTCAAGGGGTGGGATTGTAAATATTAGGAAGAGTAATAAAACAGAGGGAGGGGAGAAGACAGGAGAAGCTGACCTAAGGGGGCTCAAAGGGTCTTTCTCTTGCTAAGAGAAGGCAAAGTCTGCAAGCAGAGGTTAGAGAACAATTAAGGAAAGAGTCAAGGGTTGGAGAGAATAGAGGGATCAGGCTTGCTGAGTTAGGCATGGCTGAGCCTAGTTCATAAGCTACCTATCCTCTGAAAATCCTGAGAAGTGTTCCCGAACACAGAGAGAAATAGGCCCTGAACCCTGTGGGGTATGGCTCAAATCCCTTTAAATAAAAAATAAAAAAAAAACAAAAACAAAAAAAAAAACAGACACCTCCCCACCCCCCCCCCAAATAGAAGAACCAGAGGAAGGAAAAGTAGGGATTCAGGGAGCCAGCTCAAAAAGCCCAGTGCAGCTTTTGTGTTCATGAGGACCCTTTTCCATGCCTAGCACCGTCCAGAAGAAGACCCAGCTGGGCAGAGGCCAAAATCTAGGCCAGCAGTATCTAGGTTAGCCTCTGGGCTAGCTGATACCTGGGAAAATTGAATCTGCCCCAGGGCCCAACCCACACACACCTCAGGGCCCACAGAGCTCTGTGTACCCTCACAACTCTTTTGTTGTTGTTTTGGTTTGGGGGCCACATCAGTGCTCAGAGCTCACTCCTGACTCTATATTCTGGGATCACTTTAGGTGGGGCTCATAGGACAATATGGAGAGTTGAGTATCAAACCTGGATTGGCCATGTGCAAGGCAGTGGCCGCACCATTGTCCTATCACTCTGGCTCCCACCAGCAGCTGTGTATGCAAACACACTGAAGACTGTGGCAGGACACACACACATAGACACACACACACACATGGCAGAGACTTCCTGTGACAGGAACGATTTTGACGGGCCGAAGAAAGAAGGATTAGATTTGTTTCATTTTATCACTAGCATCTCCTTCCCTGCATTAATGATGTTTCGGGTGGAATCTGCACATACTCAGTCACAGTGCCAAGACTGAGCACTTGGTTGTGGCTCCAGAGATCTTACTGGGATCTCAAGTATGAAGGACACACATTTTCGCCACCAAGCCATCCCAGAGCCCCTCCTTGTGCCTTTGATTGCTGTTTGGGTGGCCACCCCCAGCGATGCTCAGGGTCTACTTCTCACTCTGTGTTCAGGAATTCCTTCTTCCTGGTAGGGCTTGGAAAACTATATCCAGTGCCAAACCAGGGTTGTCCATGTTCAAGGCAAGTGCCCTATTTGCAGTACTATTTCTCTCACCTTCCTGCCTTGAGCCCTTTAGGACCCTTTTATCCAGCTCACATGGTACAGAGAAACAAAGGCCTAGAAAGGGAAGATTTTCCTAAAGTCCTCCTAGTTGGTAGGTATGCCACACATACATGCACATGTATGTAGTCTGGGCATAGACAGAGTGCCTTCCAGAATTCCTTTTTTTGTTTGTTTTGTTTTTGGTTACACAGTCAGTGCTCAGGGTTACTCTGGCTCTGAGCTCCAGAAATTGCCCCTGGCAGGCACAGTGGACCATATTAGGATACCCGCGATTTGTAACCACCATTCTCCTGCATGCAAGGCCAAATGCCCTATCTCCATGCTATCTCTCGGCCTATCAGAATCCCATTTTCTGAGCTCAGGCCACCCTCTTTCTCCCCAGGACAATGCAGGTTTACAACAAGACACCCTCTCTCCCAAGGGCAGCCAAACTTTCTCCAATAACGATATTAGCAAACTGCATGGGGAATATGAGAGGGTGGGATCAAGGCCAGTCTGGGACTACAGACAGGACAGGGGTAAAACATCTGTCTTGCATGTGGCTCTCCCAGGTTTGATCCCCACCACCAATAGGATCCTCTACGTCCCCGCCTGAGTGATACCCGTAGCACAGAGCCCTAACCACTTACCAGGAACGGTCCAAGAACTAACAGAAAAATTAATTTTTGGGTTAAATGGCAATAACCCTAAAGCTCAGCTGGCCACATCTGATGCCCTGTCTCCCTCTTCCCTCAAGTCTGTCTCCAACTCCTTCCCTTTATCCTAGGGTAGCTCTCCCTGGAGGTTTTCTGTCCCCTTTCTCCTCCTCTCTTTCCACTTCTCAGTCAGTTCTCAGTTCCTTCCCTGCTGAATTCTGTCCCTCACACATCTATTTCCCTTCCCTTCCCCTTCCTGTCTGTCTCTCCTTCCCTCCCTCCCTCCCTCTCTTTCTCTCCTCTCTCTCTCTCCCTCTTCTTTTTCCTCCTCCTCTCTCATTCTCCTCTCTCTCTACTCCTCTGTCTCTCCTCTCTCTCTCTGTCTCTCTCTGTCTCTCTCTCTCTCTCTCTCTCTCTCCTCTCTGTCTTTCCTTTCTGTCTCTGTCTGTCTCTCTCAATAGCTTGTTCACTTGCTCCCCTCCTCTCCAGGATATCTCTCTCTCTTTCTCTCTCTCTCTCTCTCTCTCTTCTCTCTCTCTCTCTTCTCTCTCTCTCTCTCTCTTCTCTCTCTCTCTCTCTCTCTCTCTCTCTCTCTCTCTCTCTCTCTCTCTCCTATCTCTCTCTCCTCTCTCTCTCTCTCTCCTCTCTCTTCTTCTCTCTCTCTCTCTCTCTCTCTTCTCTCTCTCTTCCTCTTCTCTCACTTTTTTTCCCCGCCTTCAGAAAAAGCTGACGTTGGCAGCAGCCGCCTGCCTGGTCAACAGGGAGAGGGGCACTCTTCGGGGGTAAGGGAGCTGTTGGTGCCAGCAGTTGTGGATTGGTGGGAGGAGAAAGGGTTGGGTCTCTCAGCAGAGCTGGTGGGCTAGGGGAGGGGGAAACAGGAAGAAAACTATGGAAGATGTGAGCACGTATCCCCTATGGGGTGACCAGTGGTTGGGAGGTTTGCCTGCATTTTAACCCTAGAAGCGCCCTGCCCTGGCAAACCTTCCCATCCCTTTGGCCTGCCCACTAGGACCAGGACAGCCAACAGCGGTCCCCTTTTCCCCACACTTTATACAGTGTGAAGGGGAGGACTGGCTGGGAAGAGCCTCCCAGTCTTAGACTGGTGGGAGGGAGAGGCTCAGTCCGCAGTCTCCCCGGGGCCCTAAACCACACCCCCTCCAGCCCTGCTTGGAAGAGGAAAGCTGCCAGCTGGGGCTCAGGCAGCTGTTACCTTTGCTGGCCTGGACTGCTCACATTAACTCTCGTGGGACAGGTTTTCAAGGGCAATTTTCAGTCTGTGACAGTCTTTGGAGAGTGAAAGGGCAGTGAGAGAAAAAGAAGCCACATCCTTAGGCTTTAGAAGGCTGGGCCTCTGACAAATATATGAGCCTGGGAGGAAGGGGTGGATGGAAGATGGTTGGAGCCCCAGAGGATGGGTGGAGTCTCAAGGAATGGGTGGAGCCCAGAGGATGGGTGGAGCCCCAGAGGATGGGTGGAGTCTCTAGGAATGGGTGGTGCTACAGATGATGGGTGGAGCCTCAGAATATGGGTGGAGCCGCAGAGGAGTGGGTGGAGTCCCAGAGGATGGAATTGGAGTCTCAAAGGGTTAAAAGAAGGGATGGCTGTGTAGCTGAAGCTCTTACCAGTTGTCTTTCCTTTGAAGGTAGAACACGGTAGCACCCCTTAGGCAGCTGTGAGAGCTGATGGGTGAGGAAGAGCTGTGAGTGACTTCTGTTCTTCTGAGGGTGGCCCCTCTGCTCCTGCTCTCAACCCCCAGCTATTCATGGTTTGGCAGTCACTCATCTTGCAGGGTGGGGGTTAAGGGGCCCCTTCCCAGTATAGCCAAAACTCACTCCCCTACTCACAACCTAAGAGAATGTAGATTTTCTACTTGCTGTGAAACCCTCTAGATTAGAATGTGCTGTGATGGGGACTCCAGGATGCTGGCCCCAGGATGCTGGGCACAGATATAGAAAGGGGGAGGGGCACAGTGACTTCCAGAAGTTTCTGTGCCTGGTGTTTTTATCCAACTCATCAGTTCTTTGAGTCTTTAAGGGGTGTTTATTGAGATCCTGTGTGTGCCAATGTGCCTATGGCTGGGACCCTTCTTCCTCTGCCTCTTTTCTGATAGAACAGCAGTGAATGAATAGCAGAAGACAGATTATTCCTGAAATGAAAACTGGATGTCCAAGAGAGCTCTTATAGCTCCAGCTGTGGTGGTCCCTGAAGACTTCTATTCCACAGATGCCTGAAATGCTCAGGTGGAGGGAGGGAAGAGGGAACCAGTCCAAGCTGCCAGTCATACTTTAGTTTGTCATAGCTTTAGTTTGGAGAGGGTGACTAGGTGGTGTCTGTTGAGCTCCTCAAAGGCTCACAGAAGAGATGGACCATGTATGGAGAAGATGGTATGCTAAGCAGAAGACAGTCAGTCTTCCTCATCAGGAAGCCACCTTAATTGGCACTGAAATGGTTGATCTTCCCTTCTGGTTTATGGGCCCTAAATATATGTTGGTTGACCTACCATGTTTAGAATATCTTGGGGATAAAGCAATGGTACAACAGGAAGGGTGTTTCCCTTGTAGGTTGTGTTTAATTCCCAGGATTCCATCTGCTTCCCTGAGCACTATTAAAAGTAATACCTGAGTACAGAGCCAGGAGTGACCCATTGGGTATAGTCCCAAAACAAAATAAAAAATTCTCATGCATAAGGATGATGAAAGACAGAGCTTCACTTGTAGGCAAATTGAGCTCACATCAGGAGAATATCCTGAGCATGGATATCCTGAGCTTCCCAGGACTTCCCAGCCTTCCCAAGGGGCAGAAGAATATGAATGAGAGAATCTGGGTCAGGACCCTACAGGACTGCTCTCAGTCAAAGATTGTAGCTGTTTGCCTTTTTCCTGTCAAGGGGGTAAGTTGGGTCACGAGCAGAATCCCATCAGGTATACAGATAAGGGTCAGGCAGCTTGTAGCTTGGATGTAGAAGGTGAGTCTGAGGGGAGCAAGATTACACCAGTCACAAAGTTCAGGTCAGGGGACCCTTCATCTTTCCATTTCCTTCCAGCTCCTCTCCTCAGCCCCACTCTCCTGGACCTTCTCACCTTCTCTCTGGGGAAAGCGACTAGCTAGTCTCCTTTCTTTCTTTTCTCTTTCTTTCTTTTCTTTCTTTCTTTCTTTCTTTCTTCTTTCTTTCTTTCTTCTTTCTTTCTTTCTTCTTCTTTCTTTCCTTTCTTTCTTTTCTTACTTTCTTTCTTTCTTTCTTTCTTTCTATTCTTTCTTTCTTTCTTTCTTTCCTTTCTTTCTGTTCTTCTCTTCTTTCTTTCTTTCCTTTCTTTCTTTCTTTCTTTCTTTCTTCTCTTCTTCCTTCCTTCCTTCCTTCCTTCCTTCCTTCCTTCCTTCTTCCTTCCTTCTTTCTTTCTTTCTTTCTTTCTTTCTTCCTTCCTTCCTTCCTTCCTTCCTTCTTCCTTCCTTCCTTCCTTCCTTCCTTCCTTTCTTTCTTTCTTTCTTTCTTTCTTTCTTTTCTTTCTTTTCTTTCTTTCTTTTCTTTTTTTTTTTTTTGTTATTTTTTTTCTGGGTCACACCCGGCAGTGCTCAGGGATTACTCCTGGCTCTATGCTCAGATATCGCTCCTGGCAGGCTCGGGGGACCATATGGGATGCCGGGATTTGAACCACTGTCCTTCTGTGTCTAAGGCAAACGCCTTACCCCTGTGCTATCTCTCCGGCCCCCTCTTTCTTTCTTTCTTTCTTTCTTTCTTTCTTTCTTTCTTTCTTTCTTTCTTTCTTTCTTTCTTTCTTTCTTTCTTTCTTTCTTTCTTTCTTTCTTTCTTTCTTTCTTTCTTTCTTTTATTGTAGCTGATGGAGTTTGAGGCCATTTGGGATTTATTCCTGACTTTGTGCTCAGGGATCACTCTTGGTGGGGCTAGAGGTATCATCCCCATTGCAAGAGAATGACTCAAGGTTGTCCACATGCAAGACAAGCCCCTTAACCCCTGTTCTCTCTCTTCAGCCCCCCATACATAGGGGGGTCATAGGGCAATGCAGCCAGTCTTGTGTAGGGGTTTAGTGAATATTAGTGAATATAGTGAATAGAGAATTTGCCAGAAAGATTGACACTTCTCCACCACCCCTCTGCCTTAGCAGATGGGCAGTCTAGATGACAGAGGATCTGCAGCTGAGTGGTTTCAATCCTGAGCCTCTCTGCTCAGCAGTCCTGAGCCTCTTCCTCGGCTTTTCCCCTACCTAGCACAGTGGTGGCTGGGGCACCTCGAATTGACTCCACACTTCTGTGTGAGCTGAAAGTAGCCCCAGCCTCAGAGTTTATGGGGATTCTGACACACTGACTTTTCAAAGGTCTTGAAGCCTCCTGAGTGTTTCCTGCATTTCACTGAAACACGTGCTTCACACACTTATACCCGCATTCTTCTAAACATAAACACACACAGTCAAGCTGAAATGCACACAACTTCACTCTTACACAAGCTCACACATACAAATGCAGTCTCGCATATATGCCCGCACTCATGCCCCCTACACACAGACACAGACACTCTCACACACAGTCACACAGGCACACATGCAGGGGCTGAAATGATAGTACAGAGTGAAGGGTTCCGACTGGCCTCATACTCAGCCATCATGGATTCAGTCCTCGGCATTGCATATGGTCCCCAGAGTACTGTCGGGAGAGTGATCCCTGAGTGTAGAGCCAGGAAGTAACCCCTGAGCATCATGGCTGTCACCTAAAAAACCGAAACAAAACAAAACAAAACAAAACCCCGCAAATGTATACGCCGATGCATGTACGCATAGAGCAGTCTCACTTGCACACACACACACACAAGCACACATACAATCACTCACATAGTTTCAGTTTGGAGAAAGCCAGTCTCTCCCACACACATTATATTTTATTCTTTTCTGAAGGGGGGGCTAGAGTTAGTGGCCAGCTGCAAGATTCCATTTCTCACCCTTTCCCTGTAAAAGCCCTCCTGGCCCCTTTTCCTTGGGTCCTGTCCAGATAGTGCTGTGTCTTTAAGGAAGTTGAAGCTGCTAAAAGTGAGGGGGGGGGGGAGAACCACCAAAAAATTTGGCATCTCTTCTCCTCAAGTTTCTGGTGTCACTTATGAAACACAGCGGGTCCTGGTTGCAGAGCAGTCACAGTCGTTTTTGCTGGGAGAAGGGAGTGGGGCCGCCTGCAGCCTCCCCTCTGTAATTCCAGGCACCAGGGGAGACAGGACACTCGCTGCCCCTCCCTTCTACTTTCTGGGGCTCAGGGGCAGATTCTCCGGGACTACTGACTGCCTCTTTTGCTGTTTTTTGGTTCCATCTTAGAAGCCCCAGCTGGACTAAGAAAGAAGAGTTTGAAGGTAAGTCAGCAGAGGAGTTGGGGGAGGCCCTGTTGGTTTGAGGCCCTTGGGGGACTCTCCCTTGCTTACATCATCCAGGGGGCGTCCTTCTCTCTGACAACTGCAACCCTTGAAATCCCAGAGAAATTTGGGCTTGAACCCAGACTTAACCTCACCCAAGCCTGTTGGGGCTTTGTTTGGAACCTTTAAATCCAGTAGGCCTCCAGAGTACTTCCATGGAAGAGGCTGGCTGCTGCAGGAGCCGAGGGGGACCTTAGGGTGGGTGGGTGTGCACTGCACAAGGCCAGCCTAGGTCCCCCCCCCACCCGCTGAAGCCCTATGGGGGGGCTCAAGTGGGAGGAATTGTGGGCTGGACCTGGGAGGCACAAGGAAGATCTGTGAAGTGCAGGGGGATGGGGGAGACTGCAGAACAGATTTAAAGTCTTAAAGTCAGCCAGAAGCTGGCCCAGAGCAGTTGAGAGGAGGAGGAGCTGGAACTGTGATCCCCACCAAGCCAGTCTGCAGTTGCATGACCTCCGTTAGGCAAGTCTAGACCTTGGGAGGAGAGGAGGGAGGGACTCAGTTTCCTCTTCTGGCCCAGGGGGAGGGCAAGCCAGGGATGGTGGGTTCTTAGTTGGATGGAGAGGGAGATTGAAGGTCCTCTGTGCTTGGCCCATGGAGAGGCCTGTGCTTTTGGGGAGACTGAAGGGGTCACTGGCAGTGTGCTCCTTCTCTACAGGAGCCAAGATGCTGGAGCTATATCTGCAGTGCGGGGCTGTCCTCTTGGGCCTGGTGGAGACTTGTCCCGAGCCCTGTGACTGACAGCCAGAAGTATGGCTTCCAAAATCGCCGACTGTGCCTACGGGACCTGGAGGCCTTGCCTCACGGTTTCCCCTGCCAACGTGACCACGCTGAGTCTGTCTGCCAACCGGCTGCCAGCCTTGCCCGAAGGCGCCTTCCGGGAGGTTGCCCAGGCTGCAGTCCCTGTGGCTGGCCCCACAATGAGATCCGTACGGTGGCGGCGGGTGCCCTGGCCCCACTGAGCAACCTCAAGAGCCTGGATCTCAGCCACATCCTCATCTACCGACTTCGCCTGGAGCGACCTGCACAACCTCAGACGCCCTGCAGCTGTTGAGCTGGACAGCAATGAGCTGACCTCAGTGCCCCGCGATGCCTTCCGCAGCCTGCGTGTCCTGCGCTCTCTGCAGCTCAACCATAATCGCCTTCACACTCTAGTCGAGGGCACCTTGGCATCCGCTCACCCGGCCCTCTCTCAACCTGCAGATCAATGACAAACCCTTCGACTGACACCTGCGGCATCATGTGGTTCAAGACGTGGGCCCTGACCACCACCGTGTCCATCCCAGAACAAGACAACATCACTTGTGTCTCTCCTCGCCTGCTCAAAAGGCACCCGCTGAACCGCCTGCTTCCACTGCCCTGTTCTGCACCCTCGGTCCAGCTCACCTACCAGCCCAGCCAGGACGGTGCTGAGCTGCGGCCGGGCTTTGTGCTGGCCCTGCACTGTGATGTGGAGGGGCCAGCCCATTCCCCGGCCTGCACTGGCACATTCCAGGACGCCCAGCAGCACCGTGGAGATTGCCAGCCCCAATGTGGGTGCGGATGGGCGAGCCCTGCCCGGATCCTGCCCGCTGGCAGCCAGCCACGCTTCAGGCTTTTGCCAATGGCAGCCTGTTCATCCCCGACTTTGGCAAGCAAGAAGAGGGCACCTACAGCTGCCTAGCTACCAACGAGCTGGGCAGTGCCGAGAGCTCAGTGAATGTGGCTCTGGCCACCCCAGGTGAAGGGGGTGAGGATGCACTGGGCCACAGGTTCCGCGGCAAAGGCACCGAGGCCAAGGGTTTGCACCCACAGTGGACAACGAGGTGCAGCCCTCAGGCCCAGAGACAACGTGGTCATCATCTACCTTCAGTCGCAACGGGAACCCCCTGAAGCTGCTGGGGGGGCAGCGGGAGAAGGGGGACTGGGACAGCAGCCCCCTGGGCTTCTCCTTCTGGGCCAGAGCCTCATGCTCCCTCTTCCTCACTTCTTTCTAGCCCACCTGACCGAGGCCAGCTGGAGTAGCTGACTCCGCCCCTGGTACAAGGGACTCTGGGGGTTTCGATTCCTGAGGTCCCTACGGGGGCTGCACATCTTCCTACCTCCCCATCTCAGCTCTTCTGGATCCCTCACTTGCCCATTTTTAGTCCAAAACTAACCAGGAAAGTTGCCTCTCCACTGGCTGCTATGAAGCTCATTGCTGCTAACCACAGACCCCAGTACCTGCCTTCCCTGCACAGGGGACAGCCGCTAACCATGGTAGTTTCCAGTCTACTGCCACAAAGAGTCAGAGTAGGATGGGGCCTGGAGGGGAGAGAAAGCTTGTGGAGGGCCCACAGGGAACTTGCTTTAGCTCTGACCTTGCAGCAACTTGGCTGGTATCTCTATGGGACTGGAGGCCCACTGGAGGGCATCCTCTCTGCTCTCCCTCTCACCAGCCTGCATCCTACCATCCATCATTCCTCCCTCCTTAGACTGCTTCTATAGTACGCCATCAGGCAATGGGATGAACAAGCAGGAAAATAAACATCATTGCTGATCTTTCTTCATGTCTATCTGGAGTGTTGTATGGGGGCCTCAAAACATCCCACTCCAGGATAACAACCAGAAGGGGCCATCCGGCGTGCGTGAGGCAGCGCCATGGCAGGCAGGCCCTGGTGCCAGGGGTGAGTATAGTGCAGGGTTGGAGCAGAGTTCAATAGAACAAGCTGCAGATGTTTCCTCCCACAGACAACAGGACAGAAAAGACAGAGGTGTGAGTGTGAGCAGAAAAGACAAACATGTGGGTCTGAGCATCATTGCTAGGCTTCTTTAAAGGCACCCTGAGCTTTTAAAGGGAAACTTGGTTGTATTTCCCTCATCCCATTCCAGACAGGGAAGGGGAGACAGGCTAGCCAGAGAAAGAAGCTGGGACAAGGGATGGAGAAGGGGGAGGGACAAAAAGTAGCTTGGAGTTCTCTGGAAAGGAAGCAGAAATTCTCTGGCCTGCAGAGCAGCTGAATTGATAAATGATGGGGAGGTATCCAGATGGGGTGAGACCCAAGACTGCCTCTTTTTTTCTTTTCTTTTTTTGGTTTTTGGGACACACCCGGCAGTGCTCAGGGGTTACTTCTGGCTCTATGCTCAGAAATCGCTCCTGGCAGACTCAGGGGACCATATGGGATGCCGGGATTCGAACCATCATCCTTCTGCGTGCAACGCCTTACCTCCATGCTATCTCTCTGGCCCCCAGGACTGCCTCTTTCTGAGAGGTCCAAGCTATGTCTCTCCCTCTGGCTCTGTCCTTCCCCTTTCCAGATCCAGGTACTCCCAAGGGACAAGACGTTCTGGGTTGGGGTAGATGTTTCTGTCGCCTCACCCATAGCCCTCAGAACTGCTAGCCTGACCTGGAAGGCCAGGAGGTTCCAGAGATGGCCAATCCATTATCAGACCCTGCCCATTATCTTGCAGGTCCCACTGAGCTGATGGTACCAGAGCTGTTAGCAGGGACCAAAGCTGGGTTCCTGGACATGCCGCAGTGCTGAGTCTCTGTGGTGCAGGTCTGGGTCCTCAGGAAACATGAGAGGTGCATGTGGCATATGGTCCTGCTGAGTACACTCTGGGTTCCTCAGGCTGGTAAATCCCAGTCCAAAGGGAACCTGGTACCTCTGGTCCCAATCCAGTAGAGTTAGTTTTTTCTTTTTTTGGGGGGCATACCAGATTCTACACTTGGGAATCACTCCTGGTAATAATTCAGAAAACCACATGAGATACTAGAGATCAAAACCAAGTTAGCCACATGTAAGGCAAATGTCCTAACCACTGTCCTATCTCTCTGGCCCATGGGGGTTAGTTCCTAGGATGAGGACCTGACTCTCATGAAGTGTAGTCAGCTGCTGCTGGAGAACACCTATGCCTCAGTTAAGCAGTTCCACCCCCTACCTACTGCTTTTCTGTTTTTTTGGTGGTCCCCCCTGCTTTTGGGATACATCTAGAGTTCTGTAGCTAGCCCGCAAAGTGTTCTTGAGGTCTGCCCACGCTCCACTCTCTCCAGTGGTTGCTGAACTATCCCCTAATGCTGAGGAGATGTCCCCTTTGCACATTTGTTCCATTGTCTACGGCTCACTTTGCTGTATTGGCTCAGACACCACCTCATACAGAAAGCCTTCCTGGATACTCCTGACCCTGTGTGGGTCAGACCCCTCTGCTGGCTCCCCCTGGTGGCCCAGTGACCCAGCCTGACCATTCTCCAGGGATTATCCCTTTGTCCAGCAGAGAAACCAGTTGCCTTCTCTCATTCCTGTGCTCCCTCAATCCCATAGTGAGCTAGGAGTACCTTCCCAGAGGGCTGAATGGGATCTGATCCTACTCTAAGAAGTGTTGCTCCACATCTCCCTTCCTTCCCCTCTCTAAATCTCCCCCATCTTCCCAAAAGTTCTCCTCTGCCCTAATTGCTTACTGCCCTGTAAGATTCCAGGTGCTTCCAAACCCAGCTTTTACCCCACCTTGCCCAATGAATGCAGTCACAGGCTCCCCTCTGCAGGGAACCAGTGCCACTCAGGCCCCATTAGCACTGCAGTATGGACCTTCCATACTGGGCAGCTTCCCTGAGATCCTGCTCTCGGACAAAGAAGTTTTTGAGGACGGACACGTTCATTATAGGGAATACACTGGCTCTTTCATACTCTCAGAGCAAACCAACTACAAATAGATGGGCAGAGAGTGGGTTAACTGGGGGTGACACTCCACCACAGCTGGGTCTTGGCTGTAGTAGGTAGGCAGGAGGGAGCCCCTGCCCCTTCTGGGGAGGCTGGAAGGTGGGAAAGAAGAGGTGATGTGTGTCTGCTTCCATGGGCTAAGGCCACACTGGGCTAGCCAGGCTGCTCCATAGAAGCACCAATCCATTGGGAAAAGAGCTCAGCTGGTGGCATGTCCAGATTTCTCTCCTGCCCAGGTCATGCAGGCACACCAGAGACCCCTCCCAGGTCCTTAGTGGGCTAGTCCTTCACCAGCCATGGCTTTGCGCAGCTTCTGGTGAACTGGTGTTGACTGGGGGCTGTAGGAGCTCAAAGGGCTGTAGGAGCAGCAAGTGGGAGCAGCAGGCTGCTTCCAACAGGCATAGCTCTGCCCTGACCCTTCTCAGGGCCGGGCACCCCCATGGGTCTTGGTGCCTGATATCCGGGGCTTCCTCCAGGCCTGCAGTGCTGGGTTGTTCAGCAGAGTGTAGGCCAGGCCCCAGAGGATCCGGCCACGCTGGGCTCTGCGGGCTGCACCCTGGGCCACAGGGTCCTTGGTCTGCAGCAACTGCATCCCTGGGAAGACGTCAATGAGTCACTCAACCCCCAGAACCTCAGCAGAATGGGGAGGAGGCTGGCACAGTGGCAAAGGGGATTGAGTCTGGGCTGTCCCTCATCACCACACTTTGGGCAGCAGGGGGAGAGGGTACAGGATCCTGAGACCAGAGGTCAGAGGGTCTGGGGTGATGAGGGTCTCTCAGCCAGACAAGCTTTTCATTTTGTGCGTTAGGGCTAAAATGTGAACACCAAGAAGAGATAGGGAATCTGAGCAAATGGACAGAGACAGTGGATAGCCAGTGGGACACGGCCTGATCCTGCTCAAATGTCTGTATATGATAGACAGGTGGGATGCCTCCTTCCTGGGACCAGTGCCCTCTCCCAGGGAAAGGACTAACCTTCCTCTTCCTGCCCTGGTCTGAGGCTGTCCTGGGGCCCCGCGGAGGGCTGGTGGTCCCTTCTTTGAAGGAGCAGGGTGCAGAAAGCCATCATGGCCGGATGTGACTGGCTGACTTCTATCTTCAAGAAGTTGCAGTAGGTGTGGTAGCCTGGAGGGCAGGTGAGGTTAGCAGTGCTGTGTGGGGTACAGGGCCTTGAACCCCTACCAGCCCACATATTCTTCCACAGCCATCACAGATACCACCCAGACACTTGGGGGCATATCTCCCCAATACCCCACAGCAGTGCATGGGATTCACACTAGCCCCTGACGTCACCAGGGTCAAGAGTGGCAGCTCTGGAGGGCAGCAGACTGAGGTCCATCTGGCCGAGGTGGACAGCATTGTAGAGAGCAGACAGGAGTACCCGCCAGACAGCCACTGTGGCACCCACCAATACATTGATGGGGAAGAAAAGGAAGGTGAGAACAGAGAGTGCACGCCTGGAAGAGAAGACAAGAGGTTGATCCCCTAAGCCAGCCCAAATAGACCCAGATGTGCACCCCCCACAGACCCACTCTTTTTTCTTTCTCCTTTCTATTTTTTTTGGGGGGGGTGGGAGAGTGTATATATATATATATATATATATATATATATATATATATATATATATATATATATATATATACCCAGTAATGCTCAGAGATTACTCCTGGCTCTGTGTTCAGGGATCTCTCCTGGCAGTGCTTAAGGGGCCATATGGGGTGATGGGGATCAAACCCAGGTCAGGCATGTGCAAGGCAAGTGCTCTACCCTGTACTATCCCTCCAGCCTCTTTTTCTTTTTATGAGCACACTTGTGCACCCACTTCCCTATGGCCTCAATGACAGCAGTACATACCTCTCTGTAGCAGGAAACCTAGGCCTCTTTATTAGAAGAGACTGGACTAAGCCAGAATCTTACTTTGAAATGGCCACCCCTCTTCTCCCTCCCAGGTCCCTAGTTCATCAATTGATTCTGTCTTTCTAGGGACAGAGGTTCTCCCCTGGACTGACTGTTCCCATTAATCTCCTTCCTGCCAAGGAGGGAGGACCACAATCCTGAAGGAACAGAGGGTCAGAGGACAGAGCCACTGACACCCAAGCAGGGAACTCCTAAGTGTGTATCTGTCCCCCTAACTGGTACACAGATAGTTGGGCCGGCTCTCTCTGTGCATCAGGCAGGATCTCTCTGCAGTCCACTGATTCCCAGACAGGGGAAAGGGGAACATCAGTGTAGAGGCAGAAGAGAGGAATACACCTGAGAAGAGACAGAGGACCTCAAATGCCGCCTCACCGGTTGGTCAGCTCTGGACATCTGTGGTGAGTGTCCAGAAAGCCCCAGTGAGCAACCAGGTTCTGTACCATCACAGCCAAGGCCAAGGTCAGCCAAAAAGGCCTGCAAGAGCAACAGGAGTCAGTAATGCAGGGAGCAACCCTGGCAAGGGTATTCAGGGCTGTGGTTCCTGGTCTATCTCACCATGAGTACTCCAAGGAACGGAGGAGCAGTAGGTTTCTGCCATGAAGCACGGGCATAAAGACCAGGAAGGCAAAGGCCGAGGTCCCCAGGAAGAAGATGATTTGTTGCAACAGGAGTCCTGCAGATGGGAGGACCCAAACAGGTATCAGGCACTGTGGGCCATGGGATCCTAGGCTCAGGGAGCCAAGGACTTGGGATTCAGCAAGATCTGGCGCCAGGTCCCTGTGATACTGCTGCCTGACTCTGCCCCTTGAGCAAGTGGTTTGACCTCTCTGAGCCTGAGTTTGTTCTGTAAACGAAGTTGGGTCCCTATGGCAGAGGCTGTTGCGAGGATCCAACGAGCACAGTCTTTGTGACAATATGGAGAAAAAAGCACAAAGGGCTGTTCAAAGACCCCCACTGCCCCTGAGTCCTAGTAAAGGAGGTGGCCTTTTTTCATGATTGCTTGTCTTCTTAAAGCCCAGAGTGCTGCAAGGCAAATGCTTGAACAGGTCCACTGGAACTCCCCCTCAATTGCTTGTGTAAGATAATGGTTAAGTATCAGGTGATACTTTTGTGACTTTTAGCCCCTAGTTTCTCCTCTGCTTCTCCCCTGTGAGGTAAGAGCTGGAATAACTAGTAGGAAGGGAAATCAGCTCTCATTTTTTGCTACACCCAAAGTCACTGCTGCACCCAAAGTGGGGATCAGGAGCTGGGAAGATCCTAGAAATTCATTTAGTCCAACTCTCTGGTGCAGAAGCCCTTTGTTTGCTTGTCTGTTTGGGGTGGGACATACCTAGCAGTGCTTCAAGCTTATTCCTGCCTTTGTGCTCAGGTGCTCACTGAACAGATGGTTCTCACAGAACTGAATCCAGGTCGACTGCATATGAAGCAAGTGTCTTAACCTCTGTACTAACTTAGGCTCAAGGATATCCTCTGAAATTTCCCTGCCCCAGTGAGGGTCCTTTAGCTTACTTGCATGCCCCAGTGATGGAGATCTCACTACCTTTTCCAGGCAGCTGAGTAAGAATCTTTCAGCTATGGATCAATGCACAGAACACTGTAGCACTCAGGGTCCATCATCTTCCTCCACCCCACCTCAGTGAGCTTCCTGAGCTCTGGGGAGTCCTATTGGGTTGACCCTCTGACTCTCACCTGCTCCAGCACAGGCAAACACCAATGACCTGCCCAGCATTTAGTTCTCCCCTCTCCCGACCCCTCTGTGCGTGGCTGAATGCAGGTGGGAGGGAGGGAGACTTACCAAGGCAGGTAAAAGCAGTCTGGTAGGCGCTGAAGCTCATCCAGCAGAATATGGCCTGGCGGGAGGGGTGGGGGCTCTGGGCCAGGGGGCCCATGTCCAGGGCAGCCCCTCGGTAAAGGGCTCGAAAGTTGTCTCTGGGTGGGAGAGGGACAGGAAAGAACCTCAGCCCTCAGCACACTCTCTCCTTTCTGGCTCAACTCCACACTGATTGATTAGCTCATAGCTAGGGCTGTGAGAGCCGGGGCTGGGGACCCCAGACTGGCTCTGGGATGGTAGGAGGGCTTCCTGGAGAAAGTACTATCCAGACAGAGTCAGAATGGGTGAGGAAGTTGGTGAGATGGGGGGTGGGGGGTGGGAGGAGGCAAAGTCAGGCAGAAGGAGCAACCTGAGCCCAGCAGAAAAGCGAGAACCAATAGCAGGAGTGGAGGGGATCTATAGGTTGGCCACTAGGCCAAGACTCGTCCTCCATGTTGGTGTCCTAAGCTGAACCAAAAGTTTCCGGGCTGGACCCCTGAGACCTGGCAAAGGCTCAAGCATGCAGACAGATCTCTGTCTCACTAAGCTCCCGAACACCCACTTTCCTGCTCAGCCTAAGCCCATCTAGAACCTTCTCTCCCTTTGTTCATGGCTTCTTTCTTTTTTTTTTTTTTTTAACTTTATTGATTGAGTGAGTGAGTGATTGAATGATTCGTTTCTGGGCCACACCCAGCGGCGTGCTCAGGGGTCTCTCCTGGCTCTAATCTCAGAAATCACCCCTGGCAGGCTGGGGGACCATATGTGATGCCGGGAATTGAGCCAGGTCCCTCCCAGGTCAGCTGCATGCAAAGCAAATGCCCTAATGCAGTGCTATCTCTCTGGCTATCTCTCTGGCCCTGTTCACAGCCCCTTAATGTTTCTTATACTGGGTAAGCAAGGTGGCTGGGAGATCTGTGTCATTTCACCATCTTTCCAGGCCTGTCCAGGCCCTGTCCTCCCCACCCATCCACAGTTCCTTCCTGGGCCACCCCCACCCTGTTCCCATGACACAGGCTTTCCCTATAAGATGCAGCCACTCCAGAGACCACACTCTGTGCCAGCCACTCGTGATCAACCCATTTCCCTGACCCGGTCAGGCCCTGGCCTCACTGAAGGGAAAATTGGCAGGTGAGTGCATGGATTCCTAGGCCTGAGTCTCTGATGCCCCGCTGTCCCAGGGCTTCCCCCAGGGTCTTAACTCAGGATTCCACAGATTCCCAGGTTCCCAGAACTTCCCAGAGTGCTCTGGGTATCAGAACCACCACTAACCTGTGCGCCACCAGTGAGCGAATCAGCACCAGGAAGCTGAGTGAGCAAGACAGAACCAAGGCGAAGACGTAGCAAACTGGAGGGAAGGGGAGGGAACAAGATGGGCAACCAGGTGAAGGAGTCCTGGAGAGGGTCACCCGTATACCCTCACTTTCCTCTCCAGACTCTTCTCTGGGGTGCCCTCTCCCCCCAGCTCCTTGCCCATTTGAGCCATGTCCGCCTATGGTTGAGTTTGCTGTGGGTCCCAGAGAATGATACATGAGGGAGGTGCTGTGAGCAGGTCTCACAAACATTTAGGCAAAGCAGGTGCAGGGGCCCATCAGCAGGTATCAAGCTCAGCACCAGGAGAAACTGAGGAAGCTGAGGCTTTGAGAAGTTTAGGCCATGCTGCTAAGACATGATGGACGGAGATGGGTAGCATTTTCTCAGCAAAACTGGACTGTGCCTTAGCCCCTGATTCCTCCAGGGGACTTGGAAGCAGAGCGTGCACACAGGGGAAATGCCAGCACTAGTTCCACAGAGCAATGAGGGCTGGAGAAGAAGGGGAAATTCCTTGGAGGCAGCCCATTAGGTCAACTGGGGCTGTTAACTACACACCATGATCCAGTCAGTCTCTATTTCAGATCAAGGAAGTTAGAATTTTGGTCACAGGAACTAACGCCCCCAGCTTTTGAGAAAGCACCTCAGAAAATCCCAGAGTGCAGCCAGGGGTAAGAGCCAACTCCTGACCACCCAGCATTGATTCAGGTGATTTCAGGTGATGGACAGGACACTGGGTCTCCTGTGGGACCCACTTGCAGTCCCACCCCCACTTGTGCTATATATGAGTCTCCTTCCATGGGGCTGGGGGGGCGCAGGAGGGGTTAGTGCCAGGGACGGCTGATTGACAGCACAGAACAGGGCACTCTGGGTTCGGGTCTGGGTTTATCCTGGAAGGATGGAGAATGGAGATGGCCCAGATGACAGGATGAGAAAAAGAACTTGCCCTTCCCTCCCCATTCCACCTTCCTCCATGGGGGTTAGAGGGAGGCCTTATCCCAGTCCCCAGTTCTGTTACCTTTGCCCCATGCCCACAAACTTGAAATACGGGCAGAGATGCAGGACTGGGGGTGAGAGACACCTCACAAGTGACACAGGATGCTAAGAGGATGCCATAGTTGGAGAAGGGACTAGAGATTCCAGCCTTCCCAACTTGAAGATGAAGTGTTCAAGAGGGAAGGGAGGTAGGGAATGAATTCTCCATTAGGGGTACCCTAACTTCTGGTTTGCTGCCTGTCTGTCCATTCATCTCACCTTCTAGTGCCCACAGATGGTGTATCACCAGTTTCACCACCTCCTGCTTGTCATCCGACACTGAGATGCCAAAGCCAGCCAGCATGAAAGCCACATCAGTAGTGATGCCTGCCCGTACCTTGCGGACAGTGGGCACCACACCCACCAGCAGCAGCAGGGCCACCTGAAAGAGCCCAGGAGTGAGTGTGTTGGCAGCAGTCATGCCAAGCTCAAGAAGAGTTTTATGAGCTGACAGGTGATCAGTGCCCCTCCCAGGGCCTCTGCTGTCCCCTCAGCAGCATCCTCGCCTCCAAGGACCAAATGGGACAGGTCCCTCCAACTCTCAACCAATAGGCTCTATGCTCATGGAGATCTGATATTAACCAAACAGACCATGAGGAGGCTTCCAGCAATGTGTCTGCCCCTCTGTCTAGTAGCTGTCTGTGCCACTGAACAGAAAATATCCAATGTCCCCACATGGAAGAAAGCAAAGCTACCACTGTGCACCGGCTCTGAAGTTGGGCCCAGATTCTAATTATGGCCATATCTGAGACATCAGCTAAAAGAACCTGTCTTCAAGTCATTTCCCATTCTCAGCTCATTTCCTGTCTATAAAATGAAGATACATAGCTGCCAGGAATAAACCCTGAGTACAGCTGGGTATGGCTCAAAATCAGAAGAAGAAAAAGGAAGAAAGAAAAGAAGGAGGAGAAGGATAAGGAGGAGGAAAAAGAGGAAGAGGAGGAGGAGAAAGAAAGAGGAGGAAGAGAAGGAAGAGGAAAAGGAGGAGAAG
This sequence comes from Suncus etruscus, assembly GCF_024139225.1. Taxonomy (NCBI): domain Eukaryota; kingdom Metazoa; phylum Chordata; class Mammalia; order Eulipotyphla; family Soricidae; genus Suncus; species Suncus etruscus. The sequence continues at coordinate 12,900,615 of NC_064848.1, forward strand.
AAGAAATACTGTAAAGGCAGTGATCTGTCTCCTCTGCCTCATGTTGTGATGGGTTCAGAGAGCTGAATGTAATGGGGTCAGGCCTGTGGACTAAGTTTCCATGAGGCCCATAGGGTGAGCACATGGGACTTTGGAGAGCAGGGCTGGGTCTGAGCCCCACCTACCAGGTTTTGAGGAGCAGCTGTAAGAGTAGAGGCAAATAGCCTCTCAGGGACAAGACCTACCTGATAGATGGCCGTCTCTGCCAGGGTGGCAGAGAGCACCAGCTTCAGGGGCAGTTGGAATCCTGCAGGTCCCAAAAGGAGGGGAGTATGGTGAGTTCCAGCATGAGGCCCCAAATCCCCAGCTGGGGAAAGATCCCTGATGCTGCACAGCCCAAGCCAGGGGACCCTCACTCTGATCCAGAACTGGGGCCACTCTTGCCAATGATCAGGTCAAGGTAGCTATTCATCCAGCAGAGGCCCAGGACATCATCCTCCCGCCACGTGATCTCTCCCTCCAGGGCCCCTAGTACCTGGCTGAGGAGTGTAGACAAACTGTCGGAGGCAGTTCCAGGCCTGGGAGAGGAGTCCCTGCTTGGTGCTATGTGAGCTACCGAGAGAGCAAGGGAAGCCCTGCTGTGAGCAGGCCCAAGTATAGTTCATCTCTTCATTCTGCTAACCTTGTTTTCCATGGCAGCCCTTCAAAGCAATCACCCCCAGACTTTCTACTGGCCCTGAAGGTCCTTTAGCCCTCACCTGTTCTCCTGCTTCTTCCGGCACAGGAGGGTCTTCAGATAAACCTCAGAGGGGTCACCCTGTAGGGACAGATGGGGAATACCCTACTCAGGGCTCCCTCAGGATAAAAAGCTGCTCACCTGTAGGCCTGTGGGATGGGGCTCGTACCCCAAAGCAGTTCCTTCCTCCTGCACAGACCCTATCACAGTGCCCGCATCCAAATAATTTGCTTATGAGTCTCTCCACCCCCCACGCCCAACTCCCAGGTGCTCCAGTCTCTGTCCCTTGCACACAACCTAGGCATTGACAGACACAGGACAGGGCCATGCTAGGACAGATCCCCCAGAGCCTTCCACCTCCCCAAGCCACATCTAGGCCTCCAACCTGCCGGAGGACGAGAATGTTCCAGGCATGGCCCCATTGCTGGGACCCAGGACAAGAGGTGGTCATGCCTAAGCTAGTCGGTGTTCTTTGGGACTTCCGCCCCTTTGACTTGAGGCAGCAGGATGGGCTGCTTACTTCTCTCATGACTCCAGAAGAGAAGCATGCTGGGAAGTGTGCACATGCATGTGAGTTCATATGTGTATGGGGCAGTTGTGCATGCAAGGGGTATGGATGTAATGCATGTGTGGTGTGTGCATGGTGTGTGTGTGTGTGTGTGTGTGTGTGTGTGTAGGGTGGTAAGAAAACCCAGCAGGGAGGGAAGGACTTGGAGGTGCAGGGCTCTGGGACACTTGCCCTGCTTCTGAATCAACTGCACTATACAGGGTGACAGAGCTCTCCAGAAGAGAGCAAGGAGAGCAACGGTGACAAGGAGAAGGATCTACACTAAGCAAGTTTGTGTGGGAGAGAAGCCAGACACTGAAACCCACCCTGGTCTCGGCCCCTCTTACCCCAACCCTGGGGATGTCCAAGCCTTCTCTGGCTGCATACCCTCAGGACCACAGCACCCTGGTGTTCAGTGAACCCAGATGCCAGCCACACCACAATCACAGGCCTGTACCTGTCATGGAAGCCCCCCAAGGTTCCTTCCCCCTTTGATTATCAGAATAACCTGGTCTTTTGCCTCTGGGTCCTCCACCCCAATCAGCTCCTTCCTTAGAGCCTCAGAGGAACAGTACAGCTCAGCCATCACCCCAGCCACACACCCTGACCTGGGCACTTCCCTCTGCCCACAGCTCCTGTTACAGCCTCCATCTCCAGGAGGTCAGACACGGGTCAGCAGACTCTAGTCTGGGGCTGCTAGCCCCAGCACATGTGGGTGCTGAGGCATCTCAACAAGCTTATCACATTGTACAGAAATCCTTTCCTGCCATGACGAGCTCATCCACCCTCCCATCCATTGAAAACGTCAAATATATTTGCTGAGCATCTATTATGTGATAAGACCTGCCCAGCCCGCAGCCAGATATGGACAGGCTCACCCATCTTTGACCTTTCCTTGGCTCTTCTCCAATGCCAACCATGCCTCCTCTTTATCTCCTGCCACCTCCAGAGTCTCCCTATACCTCATATAACTGCCAAAGCCTACCTCCTCCAGGAAACCCTCCTAAGCTCCTAGCACATGCCTTTAGCAGACATTATCCAATCTAGAGTACTTTCCTAAGGTAGTTCTGCTCTGGAAGCACAGGATTTAGATCAGCATCTGCAAAGTTTTCAGAACACCCAAGGCTCATGTTTCCTCCATTTCAGAAACAGATCATGGCTCCCCTGGCCTACTTCTTCTCTACTGAGTATTCCTTGGGCTTGTTTGGGGCCCTGACATCCTGGATGCCAGCTGCAGGTCTGGTTGGGCCTTTGCTTGGGGAGGAGAGTCAGAATGGGAAGGAGCCAACATTGGCTCTTATCTGTGCTCAGCTGCACATCAGACAGGATCAGCAGACACAGGGAGAGCAGGGTGGAGCTCCCAGCCATGCCCCTTTACCTTCCAGCCTGCTCTGGGCTTGTGTCCGAAGCTTCTCACCAGCTGCACCGGGTACCAGAAGCTCAGCAGCCCAAGTCCCAGCAGGATCGGCAAGGAGGCAAGCAGAGAATAATACCTATAGATCTGGACAGGCAGACACACAGATATATTCACTTCTGCTTCTCTCTCACAACCCCATATCCAGACCCACCTCAGCACTGCCCCTCACTCAGATTCTGTCTGCGGGTGGTCCTGGGTCTCAGGGAGAGATGAGGTGGCCGATGCTGGGACGACCAGACCCTCCTTTACATGCCTAGCACCCAGGATAAATGCCCTATTTATCCTACTCTCCCTCCCTAAGGCTTCCAGTCCTTAGAGGGGCCAAAGGAGGTAAATAATTTTGCCTGGGGGACCAGAATGAAGGACACCTATTGTCTATGCCCCTACATCACTGCTGCATTGGAGACAGGCCCCTGAAAATTAGACTGAGACCTAATTCTGCTTTGACAGTTACACAGTGGTCCTCAAAGTATGGCCCGCGGGCCACATATTGTATTTGTATCTGTTTTGTTTCTTCATTGCAAAATAAGATATATGCAGTGTGCATAAGAATTCGTTCATAAGTTTTGTTTTTACTATAGTCAGACCCTCAATGGTCTGAGAGACAGTGAACTGGCCCCCTGTTTAAAAAGTTTGAGGACCCCTGGTATAACATGGGTAGTCCATGGCTCCTGGGGCTGGGCACTGGCCTCTGCATTTATTCAGTGGTTACTGTGACCCACTGCAATGAGCTTAGTGTAAAGTAAGATGTTGGTGCTGTGAGGACCAGTGGAGGAAGGACTCAGATGTGACACAGGCCTTGAATTTGGTCCCCCAGCAACATACACAAAACAAAAAAAAGAAAAGGAAAGAAAAAACGACCAGAGCCAAAGAGTTAGTACAGCAGGGGAGGTACTTGTCTTGTACCCATTCAGCAGGGTTCGATCCCTGGCACCTCATATTGTCCCCCCAAAGCCCTCCCGAGAGTGATCCCTGAGGAGGGAGCCAGGAGTAAACTCTGAGCACAGGCTGGTGTGGCCCACCCCAAAACACACAAGGAATAAAGATCAAGTCCCTGCACTCAGCAAACATCTGCTGTTTATCTTTCCTACCTCACAGCTTGGTGTGAGTTAGGTCATTTTTTCAGGGGAGCCTGAGGGGCTTTGGTGTGGCTTCCTCAGCACACTCTGGACAGCAGTACTGTTTGCAAACCTTTGGTTTGATTCTGCTCTCTTTTGAATGGACAGCTTGTGGGTTGCTAGAATTTTTGTTCATAGTCAGATTCTAGTGCCTAGCAATGATTGGCACTGATTAATGCAATTCAACTATGTTCGTTGAATGAATGAATGAGTGAATGAATGAATGAATGAAGTCATGAGCAGAATTCCAAGCCAGGATCTAGATTTCTTCCCGCCTGGCCTGCAACCCATGGATGGGTTCTGAGGCTCGAGGAGTCACTAGCTGCCCTCTGAAGTCATCCCCCACCTCCTATTCTCATCTGCTCACCCCCACCCCTAGTTTTTCTCAGTAACATTTCTATTCCTGAGGAAGGGAGATCAGTCATGGGAAGAAGGGTTCAGCTTCCTCTTCCTCCTCTGTGTCCTTCCTTTGCCCTCTCGTTTCCCAGGCTAAAAAGCTCCTGGCCTCTGCCTGACCCGGGCTCCAGTTCTGAGCAGAAGAGACAAAGAGACCCCCTGCTAGAGTACACAGGCAGCGAGAACATGCGCACACACACACACACACACACACACACACAGAAATGGAAAGAGCCCCACTGACCATACAGGCTCCTCCACACTCCTCTGCCCCAGAGGGCCCTGGCGTACCTGGGGTGCCTGGGGGCACTCTACTCTCTGCCACACCTGCACCCCAAGGTGAGCCCAGGACAGCATAGTGCCGAGCAACTGTGCAGCTCTGTGTGGGACAGTGGCACAGGCGGCCAGGGGGTAGTAGAGAAGAGGATAGTAGAGCAGGGCCAGTATCTTCCAGTGACCTGGGAAGCAAGAGGGGCAGAGAGATGCATGAGAAACGCAGACCATGGGTCCCTGCCCAGCCCCTCCATCTCCTTCCTCTTGCCGTCCTGCAAGCCCTGGGTTCACATGCAGGCTCTGGCTGCTGTTGGCTCTGTGCTCGTGGACAAGTTACCTCTAGAAGTCTTGGTTATCTCATCTGTAAAATGGACATAAAGTCAATTTGTTAGCAAGGATGAAATGGAAAGGTCTGTGAACCATGCTACTGACCCACTGTCCCCTTCTGATCCTCAGATTCTCTCACTGAAAAGGGACTCACTGGGAATCATGGAGTACCGAGGGGGCAGCTCCTCTTGGTGACAGCAATTCTAGTCACTAAGGCCAGCACAGTCCTGCAGGCCACAGCCCCCCACTCCCATTGTGTGTCCTTCTCTTTCCTCATGAGGGTCTCTCTGTGGGACTCAGCATGTGCCCACAGACAGGCTGGTCTCGGCCTCAGGAAGGGAGATCAGTAACAGAGAGGCAGGGCTGTCCTTGGTAGGACCCGCAGATAGAGAAAAGGCAATTTGGAAGAACAGTGCGGAGGGCCACAGGAGACTGTGGTGATGTTAGTGTTTTACTGGGAGTCTACTAAGTTACTCTCTCACTCTCGTCATCCCATCCAGAGGCAGTCGGCGGGTCCCAGGGGCTTAGGACCCAGTACCTGGGTCTGATGACACACTGAGGCTCAGGAAGGGCAGTGGGGCCTCTTCAGAGAGCAGCAAGCAAAGGGAGCTGAAGAGGACCATAAAGACAGCAGCGGGCACCAAGTGGGGCTTGTTCCCAGCTGAGAAGTCTGCAGGGCTGGGACAGGGATGAGGCAGGAAGGAGGTCAGGCCCTGCCAACCTTCCATCGCCTCAGACCCAATGCCCAGGAAACAGATGAGGTCCACACTGTGGCCAGGACAACTGGGTGCGGCCTCCATCCTTTCCACAAGTATTTGTGGGGGCGATAAATGTGCCGGGGCTGAGAACATGCCCCCAACATTGAGCATTGGGAACAAGCCTGAGCACCGCTCCCTCCGCCCCTGGACGCACCAGGAAGCGGCCACCCCCACACTAATGGCCGTCCATGTTGGCAGGACTTCAGAGAGCGCTCGCAAGTCACAACATCCTCGGGCAGTGGCTGTGGCTTGGGTGAGGGCCCCGGGGAAGAGAGCAGATTGAGGGCACTGCAGCCCGGCATCGCCCTTCTGGACTCTGGGCGGGCCCCCCACCCTCTCAACCACCCTCCTGCCCTGAGTGCTTCCCACTTCAACCCCCCCTCCCATGACCCCCTCCAGGGCAAGCCTTCTTCAGGAACCAGGCCTGGAAGACAGGGGAAAAGTTTCCAATGTGAGAGTTGAGCTCAGACCCTCAGAACTCAGCCTAAGGGCTTGGGAGAACCTAGGGGGGAGATTAAGGTACAGGGGGTGACCATGGCCTGAGGGGCACAACCTGGGGCCAGACACAGATGGGCTTCTGTGTCCCCCAGGTCTGGATCAGAGCCACTGAGGGGTTCCACTAATCCTGGAGGGCCTGATCAAATGGGCAAGCTGTCAGACTGAGAAGAAGAATCCCTGAAGCCAGAGCTGGTATTTAAAGACCCAGGAAAGTACCCACCTGGGCAGTCCAGGTCTGGCATGGCCACAGCGGGGCCAGAGCCGGCGACGCCTCACCAGCATGGCCAGCAGCAACAGCCCAAGGGCCTTGAAGGAGCAAAGGCGAGTGTTGGGGTGAGGGGGTCCCCAGGGGGTGGGCACAGGCCAGATCATCCCCAGGCTTCTCCCACATTGGGAACTCCCAGTAACCCCTCCCAGGAGGTCAGGGGGACTTACAGACAGCAGGGCCAGGCAGGCATGGAGGAGGCCAGGAGGTGTGCTGGGCAGGCAGTGGGGCACCAAACTGTGGAACAAGCAAAGACTGCATCAGGCCCAGATGGGCCCCTCCCCAAAGTTCATGAGGGCTTGGGGTTCCAGGCACCTGATCCTCAGGCTCTCAGGCCCCAGAGCTGAAGGAAATAGGGTCCTGGAGGCAGCCCAGAGACACAGAGAAGCTCACATAAGCCAATCCCCTAGTTTCTTGCCCGATCCCTCCTGTCTTGCTTTTATCCTCTTCTTCCCCCCAAGATCCTTCCTGACTGTCCTGTGCCTCTCAGATCTCCCTAAAACATAGTATACAGCCTATTGACCAAGGCAAGTCTTCCGATGTTTGGTCCCATCCCTGGGACTGAATATGTCACTAGAAGGAGTTTCCTTTGCCTTCTCTTAATTCCCTTCCTAGGAAGGGTTTCCAGGTACAGTTTAAGTAGATTATGCATTGCACAAGGATGGCCCAAGTGTGGGTAAAAACCCAGGCCGCACAGCTCATCAAGCCTTACTCCTATTAGGCTGCAGAGAGCTCAAATGAGTCCCTTTCTCTAGTTACCCCAGAAGATCCTGTGCCCTAGCAGAGCACCAGCTTCCTGTTCCCCTTATAGCTGGGTCCAGGAAAGGCCCACGAAAGAAATAATTTAGAGGATAAAGACAATCCTGGTTAGGTTGTACAAACAAGGAACAAGGAACGATGGAGGAGGAACCCTAGGAGAGCACATGGGACGAGGTTTCTGGAAGGGAAAACAGAGCAGGTAAGACACCCAGAAAATTCATACTGAGTTGGGGACACCTTCTCCAGAAGGCCTACTAGGCATATTCAACAATAACAGACTTGGGTTGAGCCTCTTTGGAGCTTCTGGCCAGAATTTGGGCACTGGCCAGAATTCCCTGAGCTCACTTTTCCCCCACCCCCCAAATACCCATTCCAGAGTGTTGGAAGCATGGGGAAGCCCTCCACTGGGTGTGCTGGGGGCATGCATGGAGTAATTCTGCTCTAGGTTACTTCTGGGTAGCGCACAATGGTCGCTTCTCTAAGCGGAATAAGGCCTCAGGTGCCTGGTGGGTGAGGAATGGGCTCATGCTACCACTCCAGCAGGTGGGGTGGGTGCAGCCCGGCCAGAGTCTTTCTCTTGGTTCTCTTGTTCTGTGTTTCCTCATTGACAAAGTTCTTACCTGTTCCTGCCACAAACTGACCATGCTCCCACTCACCCTAAATAGAGTCCCCTGGCCCCTGGCCTGCCTCTCAGGGACTGTCTAGAGGAAGCCGCTGGTTCTTTGGTCCCTTATCTCTTTGTTTGAGGGCTACCCCTTGCAGTGTTCAGTGCTTACTCCTGGCTCTGTTCCTGTTCTCTCCTGGCAGGGCTTGGAAGACCCTCTGGGTGCTGTGGATTAAACCTGTGTAGGCAGCATGCAAGGAAAGTGCCCTGTCTACTGTATTATTTTTCTGGTCCCCAACCCCACCCCTATCCCCACACCTGCCTCTAACTCAGCATGTCTGAAACTTCCTCAAACCTTAGTCTGAGACCTGAGCAACAGAAATGGGCCATGGGAGGCTGATGGCTGATGGGAACAGGTCAGGGATGGGAATCTGATCCACAAAAGGATGCAGGAGAGGCACAAGGATAAGGGATCACCAGCACTGCACAGATATGTCCTGTGCTCTCAGGGCTGTGTATATCTGCATTTCCTTAAAGACAATAACTGATGAATGTTCTTTAATGTGCTCGCACAAGAATGCCGCGCTGCTTCTTCCTTGATGAACCTTCCTCATTCAGGTCATTGCTGGGTTATATGAATTCCTAGTTAGCTCAGACATAGCAACAAGTGTTGGAGAGGAAGAGTTGGAGTAAAGAAAACCCCCGACACTGCTGGGAATGTAAACTGTGAGAAACAATCTGTCGATTCCTGGGGGAAAGTTAATAAGACAAATGCTGTCTGCTCCAACTATCCACTTCTGATTTCTGATCTGAAAACTATGGAGGTGTTAGATCATAAAGCCATGTCAGCAGTATCATTCACAATAGTCAAGACAAGTAAGCAAGGAACTGAAGTAATAGCACAGCAGGGATGGCATTTACCTTGCACTCATCCAACCTGGTTTTGATCCCCAGCATCCCATATGGTCCCCTAAGCACTGCCAGGAGTGATTTCTGAATGCAGAACCAGGAGTAAGCCATGATCACCAAGAAGTGTGACCCAAAAAAGCTTAAAAATAAAGGATAAGGGGCCGGAGAGATAGCATGGAGGTAAGGCGTTTGCCTTTCATGCAGAAGGTCATCGGTTCGAATCCCGGCGTCCCATATGGTCCCCCGAGCCTGCCAGGAGCGATTTCTGAGCATGAAGCCAGGAGTAACCCCTGAGCGCTGCTGGGTGTGACCCAAAAACCAAAAAAAAAAAAAAAAAAAAAAATAAAGGATAAGAGGCTGGAGAGATGGCATGGAGGTAGGGCATTTGCCTTGCATGCAGAAGGACGGTGGTTCGAATCCCGGCATCTCATATGGTCCTCCAAGCCTGCCAGGAGTGATTTCTGAGCATAGAGCCAGGAGTAACCCCTGAGCACCGCTGGGTGTGACCCAAAAATAAATAAATAAGAAGAAATTCTACCATTTGCAATAACATGAATGAATCCGGGAGGGCCTTATGCTTAGAGGAGTGGGTCAGATGAATAAATAATACTTGATTCCACGCACAAGGAAGATACAGAAACCAAACAGATGAAGAGAACAGATGGGTGTTTACTAGAGGAGAAGGATTTTGGGGTGTGTGAATAAAATTGATAAAAGTGTCAATTGCATGGTGATGGATGTAGACTAGACTCTGTGGCGGTGTTCATGATGTGTGTACAGATGAAAGCACATCTGTATGCTTTCACACACCCCTGAAACTTAGCAACTATTGTTGTTCACTGTCTCCTCAATACACATTTATCTTCCTAAACAAGAAAACAGAAAAGAGAGGGCAAGTGATGTCCAAGTGATGAGTTGTAATTTGAATCTGAAAGATAATTGGCATCTTCTTAGTTAAAGAGAGAAGAGTACCACACACAGGGGATAAGTTGAGGGAGAGAGTGTGGCAGAAAACCCCTTGAGACTCTCAGCTTGTCTCTCTACCCAGGGTTTGGCCTAGAACAGGTTGTAGAGAAGCACCAAAGTTTGAGCAAGATAGAGCTCAGAGCTGGATGTCTGAAGATCAATTTACATAAAAATACCCAAAGTAGGAAATCTTATGAAGAGTCCTCAGTAAACTTAGAATTGAGCTGCCATATGACCCAGCAATTCTACTTTTGGTTCTCTACTCCAGGCCTTTAAAAATGTTCATTCAAAGGCTTGAGTGATAGCACAGCGGTAGGGCTTTTGACTTATATGCAGCAAACCAAGAGGGATGGTAGTTTGAATCCCAGCATCCCATATGGTTCCCCGAGGCTGCCAGGAGCAGCTTCTGAGTGCAGAGCCAGAACCGGTGGGTTGTGACCCCCTCAAAAAAAAAAAAAAAAAAAGTTCATTCAAGAAGATATATGGCCACCACTTTCATTGCTACAATAAGTACAATAGCTAAGATAAGTAATCGATCCAGGTGTTCAACCACAGATGAATGTATTATAACAGGGGTCTCAAACTCACGGCCAGCAGGCCGTTTGCGGCCCTCCATACAACATTTTGTGGCCCGCGGCTGGCCTTCAAATATTGCAGTATTCGTGATTATTCACTTACCGAATAATCGCAATAAAAATCGCATTAGTAAAAAATAAAATATCACATTAAACATTCACATATGCCGAGCAGTTCCGTTCAGGGTATGCAAATGTTTAATGCGATTTTTTGTGATTTTTTTTCTTACTGATGCAATTTTTTATTGCGAATATTCGGTAAGCAAATAATCACGAATACTTTGCACCTAGTACAGACGTCATTTCTGCTGCTCCTGTCCCCTGTCCCTTGCATTATCGGAGGCCTAAGGGAGAGAAGTTTATTACAGAATTAGATTTTTTCATACCTTCATCATGACTTCATCAAAGCCTGCAGTGAAGAGAAAGATTGAGGACGAGCACAGACAATTTCAGGAAAAGTGGGAGACACAGTATTTCTTTGTTGAGCACAGGGGCATCCCCACATGTCTTATTTGCTCAGAGAAAGTTACAGTGCACAAGGCATACAACTTGAAATGCCATTATTCAACTAAACATGCTGAGGAATGTGCAAAATATTAAGGAAATGAGAGAGCCAAGCGGGTTGCCAGTCTTAAAGCATGTCTAATGAGGAAACAAGAGTTCTTCAAGAAAGCAACCAAAGAGAATGTTGCATCAGTCGAAGCTAGTTACATGGTTAGTGAGATGATTGCTAAGGCAGGGAAACCATTCACAGAAGGAGAGTTTGTTAAAAAATGCATGTTACAGGCTGCAAGTATTATCTGTCCAGAAAAGAAAGGTCAGTTTAGCAAAATCAGCCTTTCTGCCAACACTGTGGCAGAGCGCATTTCTGACATGTCAAGTGACATTTATCATCAACTGTGTGAGAAAGCCAAATGTTTTTTTTGTTTTTTGTTTTTTGTTTGGTTTTTTCGTGCCACAACCGTTTGATGCTCAGGGGTTACTCCTGGCTAAGCGCTCAGAAATTGCCCCTGGCTTGGGGGGACCATATGGGACGCCGGGGGATCGAATCACAGTCGCAATCTTTCCTTGGCTAGCACTTGCAAGGCAGACACCTTGCCTCTAGGGGCCGGCCCCGAAAGCCAAATGTTTTGATGCATACTCAGTTGCTCTTGACGAGGGCACAGATACAACAGACACTGCGCAGCTCACATTTATATCCGTGGTGGTGTTGATTGCAATTTTGAATTGACAGAGGAGCTGCTCACAATAATTCCAATGCATGGCCAGACCACCGCTAATGAGATATTTCGGCATCTATATGATGCCATTGAGAATGCAGGTTTGCCATGGAAGAGGTTTGTTGGAATAATAACCGATGGAGCGCCATCGATGACAGGGAGGAAAAATGGACTGGTGGCACTTGTTCAAAAAAAAAACTTGAAGGGGCCAGCGAGGTGGCACTAGAGCAGGGGTGTCAAACTCAATTTACCTGGGGGCCGCAGGAGGCAAAGTCGGGGTGATCCTTGAGTGCAAAGTCAGTAGTAAGCCTTGAACATTGGGGGGTGTGACCCAAACAACTAAAACAAAACAAAACGAAAAAAGATTCCTCAAGGGCAGGGCCACAAAATGTTGTACGGAGGGTGAGTTTGAGACCCCTGCGCTAGAGGTAAGGTGTTTGCCTTGCAAGCGCTAGTCAAGGACAGGACCGCGGTTTGATCCCTGGTTCGATTCCCCGGCGTCCCATTATGGTCCCCCCAAGCCAGGGGCAATTTCTGAGTGCTTAGCCAGGAGTAACCCTTAAGCATCAAACGGGTGTGGCCTGAAAAAACAAAAAAAAAAAAAAAGTGAAGAGGAGGGTGTAGAGAAGGTCATTGCTCTTCACTGCATTATCCATCAGTATGCCCTTTGCAGTAAATGCCTGCCATGTGACAATGTGATGTCTGTTGTTGTGAAGTGCATCAACCAAATCAGATCCAGGTGCTTAAAGCACAGGAGGTTCCGTGCTTTTTTAGAGGAAATGGAGTCAGAATATGGAGATGTGCTCTATTTCACCGAGGTACGTTGGCTCAGAAGGGAAATGTCCTAAAAAGATTTTTTGAGTTGAGAGAAGAAGTGAAAGCCTTCATGGAAAAGGATGGGAATGCTGTTTCTGAGTTGAGTGATCACAAATGGGTCATGGACTTAGCTCTCTTGTTGACATCACACATAAGCTGAATGTACTAAACAAGATGTTACAAGGCCCAGGGCAGCTTATCAGTGCTACCTATGACAATGTAAGAGCATTCTCCACAAAACTTGTGTTATGGAAATCGCAGCTCTCTCAGACAAACCTTTGCTATTTCCCAGTTTGCAAGGAACTTGTGGATGCAGGCATACCATTCAGTGGTGAGTGCTGATGCTATTTTTAAGCTAGAGAAGGAATTTGATCACAGATTTGCAGACTTCAAAAAGCACAGAGCCACTTTCCAAATTTTTGTGGACCCCTTTTCCTTTGATGTGCAAGATGCCCCTCCTGTGCTTCAAATGGAGCTCATTGACCTGCAATGCTACTCTGATCTCAAAGCCAAGTTCAGGGAGATTAGTGGAAAAACAGACATGCATGGGCAATTTTTGAGAGAATTGCCCCCCAGCTTCCCTGAGCTTTCCCCAATGTTCAAGAGCACCATGTGCCTTTTTGGGAGCACATATTTGTGTGAAAAGTTATTCTCCACATTGAACTTCAATAAGTCAAAGTACAGGTCTAGACTTAATGATGATCATCTTCAAGCCATACTGAGGGTCTCAACTGCTTCCTCTCTAAAGCCAAATGTGGTTTAGATTTGTGAGAAGAAGCGCTGTCAAATCTCTGGCAGCAAGAATAGGCAAAAGATGCCATGTTCAGAAGAACTGTTCATGATCTTCACTCAATGTTCTATTCATGTTCAGAAGAAATAATTAAAACTGTTAATAAGGACATTTGAGGACTTTTTTTGTGTGTGTGTGAAATCCTTATGCAGCTCTGCCTCACCTTGACTTTGCCTCCTGCGGCCCCCAGGTAAATTGAGTTTGAGACCCCTGTATTATAAGGATGTGGTACATATATACAACACAATACTATGCAGCTCCAAAAAACAAAGAAATCATGAAATTTGCTGCTACCTGATTGGAACTGAAAGATCTTGTGTTGAGTGAAGTAGGAGGAAGAAAATCAAACATGGATTTCTCTCTCTTCTCTGTGATAAATAGAATAACTGGATGAGTAAACGTAATGTAGTAAAGGAGGGTGTCTAGATCATCCTTGACCCCAGAGTTTAGGAAGGAGACTGTTAGAGAAGAAAAGAAATCAAGGCAAGAAGAAGGAAAATAATAAGGAAACAGGGGCCAGGTCTTCAGTTATACTGGTGATGTGCGAGAGTAGCATAGCTATATCCAAGTACAAATTCAACAACAATGAAAGCATGAGATCTAAGCTACGACCCCCAGCTGTGACATGTGCCTGTTGGGGTGGCAGGCAAGTGGGTATGGGAGCACTGGTGGAGAGAGTTGTAAATCATGGTTCTTTAACTACATTAAAAAGTAATTGAATACCCATGGCAGAAATTCCTTCTATGGGACCAGATTCCAACATGGCTCCAAAACGCTCAGCACTGCTGGTTCCTGCATGAACTCAGAGTTCCCTTCAGAGGTCTGGGCAATATCCCTCTTTGCAGATCAGAAGACAAAAGCCCAGTACAGCCATGTCTTGCCCAGTGGACTGGGAAAGCGGAAGAACCAGGGTTCGAGCTGAGCTTTACCCCAGAGAGGGCAGGGAAGAAGCTGTGAGGATTATGATTGGATCTGCCCAGATGGTTCCTCAGCTCTGGGCATTTCCAGACGCTACCTCATATAGCAGTGGCAACGTAGGTGGTGTCTTAGAGGATTTAGGACGACACAGGGATGTGTCTGGATGTGAGAGGGAGTTTCCAATGACTGTGGGCTCTGGGCCTTCTTCCAACAGGAGGCTCAGGGCCAGCAACAAGTACAGGAAACTATGGGCACTGGGATACAGAGGCTACTAGTGCAGTGTGGTGAGACCCCAAATGGAGACAGAGTAAGACCAGCCTCTTTGTGTGTTCTTCTGAGCAGAACATCACCAGAACAGGTCTCTGGACTGGTAAATGACTGAAGTTTGGGGTCCCCATTGCCTGACACTTGCTGTCTCTGAAGAACCAATTCCACATGCAGAGGGAGGTGATTGTTGCCAGGTCACTGTTGTCAGTCCCTCTATGTCGCCGCTCTGATGAACAGCAAGTGTGGCTATGGATGGCATGGACACAAGCCAGCCAAAGCATGTGGCCTGACCAGAGACACCACAGGGACAACACAGACCTTCTCAACTTCAGATCACATCTATACCTGCATTCCCATCCAATTCACTTCTCCTGCCTCTTCCCTCATTTGGGTCCAGCACACAGGAGCATTGTGTGATCAGGAAGCTGGGACCAGCTTAGTTCTAGTTCAAAGGATGTCCCAGCCTGTTCTCCAACTAGGCAGGCACAAACAGGGTAGGGGTAAAAGGGTCTCAAATCCTCCTGGGGTGTCTCCCTCTGAGGAAAGAGTTGAACCTGAGTTCATCTCCTCGGGATTCCCCCAGCAGTCAACTTCCAGTTCCTGCCTTTGCCAGCAGACTCTAGACTGGGTTTGGCTAAATGGATTTAAACAATCCTCTTCATTCTTCCCTGCGTGGGGGCAGTGGGGCTCGGCCCACATTTGAGCCAGAATTCCCATCACCCAGACGGGTCAGGGACCCAACTTCCCTCTGAGGCCCAGTCTACATACTTTAGCATAGAGCTGGCTGTTGGTGCCTGGCCAAGCCAGTGCTGGGTCCCGCAGGCACCCAAGGACACAGGGTAGCTGGGTCTTCCAGATTCCTGGGCTTCCCCCCCCCCCCCCCATCCACACATTCTCAGGGGTCTCCAGGAGTGGGAGAGGACTCCCTCAGGGCTATCCAGCTGCCTTGCAGGTGGTTAGAACTGAACCCCCACCCTCCCACACTCCACCCCCCGCCGGTGACCTGTGCCTAGCCCCCTGGGAGGTGGGAGGCACGAGAGCATTCCTCCTCTAGTTTCAGGGGCTGATGGAGAACAGATGTGAACACATCTGGCGCAGCCACCCCCAGCCTCACCTTTCCCCAAGCCCTGAGATAGACCAAGGAATTGGGGGGAGGGACAGGCCAGGAGCAAGAGAGGAATGCGGTGCCCCACTCCCACCCCCGAACCCGCCCCAGCAGCCAGCAGGGGCCCTCAGGGCAGCTCCCCTGCAGGGTGCTCAGACTAAACAAAGAAAGGGTCTGAGCCCAGTGGGCCAGGCTGTCCGCCCTGCCGAATTGCCTTGCCGCCAGCCTTCCCCTCGGGAACTCAGGGCTCTCAGGCGGCCAAGGACAACAACGGCTGTTTCCACCCCCCTCACTTCTTCCCCTGTCCCCGGGCTGACCCTGGTTAACAAAACAACCCAGAGGGTCCCCATTGAGACAGGGCTGACAGGTCATCGTACCACGCACCCAGATAGGCTCAGGGCACCCACCTGGTAAGTCCATCACTAGGGTCTTAGAAGGGGCACCAGGACTCAAATTCAGGGCAGGGACCAGGCTTGTCAGGGCCTCACAGCAGAGGAGCTGCAGTGCCCATCAGTGGCCTTGTTAAGGATCTTTGTCCTATGCCCCCCACCATTAAGTGGGGACAAAGAGGCACTTACTATTCTGGCGGGAGCTCCGGGCCATCCTGGGGCTCATCGATGTACCAGTTGTCATAGGAATAGTCCTGTATGGTGTCCAGTGATGTCTGGTTCCCCACGGTCTGCAAAGCCATTCTCCAGCCGAACTTCTCCTGTGAGCCCCAACAAGCAAAAAGCTGGTACAGATGTGAAAAAGAGGCTTAGGGGGAAGGAATAAAAAAAAGAAAGAAAACCCAAACAAAGGAGCTGTTTCTCTTTAATCCTAAAGGTTACTTTCTTGCCTTTAGCTCCCTGGGAAAGGCCCGTCTGGGAGAAGAGCCTGGGTGCTGGCACAGGAGGAGGGATAGGCTCCCGGGTCCCCTCCCGCCTGCCTGGTCCTGTAAGAGGGTAATGGGAGGGTGGTGAGGAGGTGGTGTGTGTCCCTCAGAATCTGCAACTCCTGCCAGAAGCACCTGTCTGTCCCCAACAGTGCCCCACAAGCCTTCACTCCTATTTTCAAAGAAGGCTTGTCCAATCAGAGCTTCCCGCAGAGAACCCCCCCCCAACTTTTATTCCCCTCCCCAAACCCACCCAGACAGACCCACAGACAAACAGTCAAGGAAAGAGCAGAGGAAGGAGCCTCAGAGATGAAAGGGTGGGCGGGTTCAGCCCTCCAGCTCCCTCCAGCCCTCTCCCTTGCCCCTCCTGCTTCACCGTTGGGGGCTCAGCTCCCTGGAGACCCTCCCACCTCAGCCTGCTTTGATGGATCCCTGGGGGGGGGGTGGCTACCTCTGTGGTGGAGCACACCAAGTCTCCTTCCTTCCTTGGTAATACAAGGTCTCAGCTCCCCACACCTGCAGGTTCTCACATACCTGTCTTTGGCGCCTGTTCCCAAGGTCCCTCACCTATTATGCCCACCACATCTGCAGTGCCCACGCGCCAAGATCTCCTGGGGTGTGGAGCAGGAGCTGAGCACCCTTCGTTTCTTCTCTGGGGTTTCCATGAAGGAGGTGACACAGTGCGTGTCTCAGTGGTGAGAACCTTTGTGTTTCTCCAACTTGATTTCACAAGGAGATAACTCACCCCCACAAGGCGGAAATTAGTCCCTTAAACACAAACCAGACTCGCTAGCACTCCTGCCTCCTGCTGCTCCAGGACTATGGAATGGGTGAGGAAGGCATGGTGAAAGCCAAGGAGAATGGATCCTCTCCATCCTTCCTCTCAGCACTCTCTGGACACCCCCCTACTCCCACCCTTCTTATGCCCCCCAGCTCCCCAGCCTACCCCACTCCACCCCCATCCTCACCTATCCAGGACCTAACCTGGAGGGGAATAGAGGCGGACGAAGGCTGCATAACTTTACAGGGGAACGAGGCTGGGTCTTTCCCAGCTAACAAGGTTTTACAGTCAACAGGGTTTTAAATTATTGTGGGGATCATTTCCATAGCAGAGTGAGGGGGCGGGGCAGTCACTGCTCAGGCCCAGTGGGTGACACTGGGGTGGGAGGGGGGGGATGCTCAGAGTCATACCCAGTAAAGCTCAATGGGGCAGGGAATGTAGTGCTGGGGATGGAACCAGAGCATTGTACCTGCCAGATATGTGCTCTGCCACAACCCCTTCCAGTCCTCAACAAAATTCGAATTTTGGGGATTTTTTTTTGGGGGGGGGACACCCAGCAGCGCTCAGGAGTTACTCCTGATTCTGTGCTTAGAAATTACTCCTGGCAGGCTCAGGGGACCATATGAGATGCCAGGGATTGAACCCAGATCATCTGCCTGCAAAGCAAATGTCCTACCACTGTGCTATTGCTTTGGCACCAAAATTCAAATATTTTCTTCTGGTTTGGGGGGCATATACAGTAGTGTTCAGGGCTTACTACTGGCTCTGCACTCAGGGGTCACTCCTGGAGAGCTTGGAGGACCATAGGACATGCTTGGGTCAGATCAGAAGCAGCAAGGAAAGCCAACCTGCCCACTATAGTATCTCCCAGCCCCAAAACAGGATTTAATTTTTATTTTCCTTGTGTCAGGTAATGCTGTAAATCAAACCCAGGGCTTTGAGCACACAACATAAGTACTTTACCCCTTTGTCACATGGTGGCCCAAGACTTTAAAGCTCATATGTTTAATCTTGCTGGAGATAAATGGAACACCTGCGTAGAGCACACTGGCTAGATCCTGGGAGGTGAAAGGTCCCATGGAAGCTTTTGCACTCCCATAAGCACCATGGTAATCAACTCGTGGCAGTAGCACGTGTGTGTGTGTGTGTGTGTGTGTGTGTGTGTGTGTGTGTGACTCTGTGTGTATGTGTGTGTATAAGCTTCTTTCCTGAGGAAGCTCCTTTCCGCAGTTTGGGGTCAGGGAGAAGTCAGCAGAGGGAGGGGGACTTAGGTGGGAGTGGGGAGATTCTCTGCCTCTTCCCAGCAGATTGAAAGGCTCAGGGGAGGCTTTGAAAGGCCTACGAGCTCTTCAACCCAGTGCCACAGACCAGCTCAGCAGCCTCCCAGGAGCCAGAGCACCCCAAAACATGGGGTAGGGTGGGGGCTGGCTCATCCTTCTCCCAGAACCCCTTTCCTAGGTTCTCCCCTCCTCCATGCAGGCTGCCCTGCTGCCTGACTCAGTGCTGAAGGGGCTTTAATGTACTTTATTTGAGGCAGTGCAGGCACTCACACTGCCAGTCTGATTCCAGGGATTTGGGGTAATTCCCCCTCCCAAGCCTGTCTGTCAATATACTAAGGGCAGAATTCCACTCCCTTTCCTTTTACCTTCCTTTCCTCTCTTTCTCTCCTCTCATCTTTCCTTTCTCAGCTGAGCAGAACCTGACCTGGAGCTTCAAAGGTGGTTTGTCTAAACCACTGTCCTGGCAGCCATCACTCCACCATGCTTTGTTCTGTGCTGTAACCTGGTGTCTCTGCCCAGACATCCTAAGAATTCTCTGCTTCACCACCAGACCCAGAATTCCCTGTGGCTAATAGGGAGTCGCAGACCCCAGCTTAGGGAGCAAATCACTCTTAACTGAGTTTAATTTGATTTGGGGGCCTCACCCAAAAGTGCTCAGGACTTACTCCTGGCTCTGTGTTCAGGAATCACTCCTGATGGGGCTCAAGGGGCCCGTGTGGAATGTCAGGGATGGAACTGGGAAATAAACAACATGCAAAGCAAGTGCCCCTACCTACTGACTATCTCTTTAGCTTGTCTTGCCTGATTACAATTAAATTATTTTTATTTATATTCAGAGGCCACACCTGGCAGTGCTTTTTTTTTACTTTTTACTTTTTACTCAGGAACCATTCCTAGTGGCTCATGGTGTCAGGCATCAAGCCCACATGCAAGACAAAGGCCCTTCTAGCTGTGCTATCTCTCCAGCCACTTGTCCTACCTGATTTAAAGGACACTTTCAGCAATCAGAGTCAGGCCTGGGTCAAGAACCTCATTCCTTCTACATGGCAGAGATGCCCGAGTCTGCCCCCTGGCTTGGCTTGTTCATTGACTCACCCCACACATATTGGTTGCTTGCTGATTAGGTGCCAGGCAAGATGCCAAGGATGAGGACACGGCGATAAGCAGGTGATAAGCCTCTGTACCACTGCTGAGCAAGAGGCAGTCTGGAACCTCACTTGGTCAGGGAAGCCCAGAAGGGGAAGAACAGGGCCAGATGGACAAAACCCATTCTTGTGATAATGGCATGTGGAGGACCCTCTAACCTGTGACCTATGGCCTCTCTTCCCCCACCCCTCTTTCTATGTAGCCTGTTCCTGAGGCAAAGCCTAGTGGTCAAGGGCTTAGCTCTGCTTGCCTCTCACCCTCCAGGTCTCTAGCACCCATCTGCTCTCACAAGTAGAAAACTAGAGAGGCAGAAGCTCCAGGATTACTAGGTGGCCACACGGCTCAGCCTGGGACAAGAATCCCAGTTTGTGATCCCAAAGCACCTCCTCAGCTGCAAGCAAGAAGCGCTTGTTGCTTGGATATGCAGCATGGAGCTTAGTCCTCAGTCATTAGGAAGATGCCTGAGATTCCCTCTGCCATGAGAGAGGGCAGGGCTCCATGGATCCTCAGGATCCAGGGCTCCATGGATCTCCCAAAGCCTGGAGACCGAGTGCAGCCTGCTTTCCAGAGGGAACAGACAAGCAGATTCGCACCTGAGGCTTCAAAGACCAGCCAGTGGATTTGGGAGGAGGGACAGGATATGAGAGGCTGAGGGAGACAGACTGCAGGAGTGAGTAGGGGCAACCTCTAAAGGCTTCCTGGAGAAGGTGGTCTTTGGACCAAGAACATTAGCAATGAAGTCTAGGGTAGGAGATGTGCTATAGGTACATTCAGATGAGGCTGAGGCTGATACCTGAGAGCAACCCAGGCCAAACATGACTCAGGATGGGGGGTGGGGGGGGACAAGGGGAATGCACTGAGAGGGGTCAAGTGAAGCATCTGACTCTGAGCAGAGAAAGCTGCCTGCCCTCTGGGCCTGGCATAGAACTGTCTGGGCCCTGCCTTCAGGCAGAAGGTAGCCTATGAGGCCTTGGGCCTGGACAGGCTTCCTGCCATGTTTTTGTTCAACTTGATTAAATCTGAGGAATTCTGTGTCCAGGGAGCTGAGACCGCATGCATGTGACTTGTAGTTATCAAAACCATCAAAGCACAGAGGAAAAGGGAGTATATCCCCAGAACCTTCCCAGGGACCCCAGGTTTTCCAGAGCACCTTCAGACTCTCAGTAACACCCTCCAGACATTGAGAAATGCCCAAACACATCGCCCAAACCTCAGAACTCTCCTCAATCATCCCCAGCAAGCAGATAATGCCCAAGGGATGCACTGTGTCTATTCATAAGCACTGTGTCTACTCATGTAGCACAGCCCCTCCAGAAGCCCAGAACACAGAAGCCAAGGGCACAGTTTGCCCCACACAGTCCTGAGTGTTTAGGTCTAACCCCATCTTTAAGGTGCATGCACGGACACCCCAACTCCCACATACACAGGTGGCCCGCCAGGCCACAGACCGTGGGTTGGAGGCACTGAGGTGTGGCTCAGGCTTCCAAGGAAAGAATGTGCGTGACTAGCTCCCTCCTACTTTCTTTGGCCATGTGCACCCTGTCCCCTCCCCCCAATAGCACTCTTAGAGCAAGAGGAACTGAAGCAGGATTGCTTGGCTTCAGTGGGCACCCTGAAGAGGAGGAGGAGGGAGGGAGGCAGCTGTTCCAAGGAGCAGCATGTTCTTCCCCTCCTAAGGCTGAAGCCAGCTCTGACTTGGAAAAGGCCTGCAGGGAGACAGAACTCAGCTTTCTTCCTCAGGTTAGTGAATGTCCTGCCAGGGAAGGCAGTCAAGAAGAGACTGAACCCACAAGATGTTACAGATGTTGCTTGCCTCCCAGAACATTCCAGTCAGTCCAATTCCCTCCCCCCCCCCCCAAAAAAAAAAAAAAAACCTGGGCTCCTCCTTTCAGCATGTCTTCTGGGAGATGGGAGAGTGAGCCCCAGCATGCGGGGAGGTGTCCTCCGGAGTGCCCGCCCCAGCACCCTAAGTCCTCTCTCCTGGCTCCTGCTGATGCAGAGCTGGTACTGGACTGGCTCTGACCCACAAGCAGGCATCTTGACCCACAAGTTCCTCATCTGCTAGGACCTGGCATGCAGGTCACACATCAGTTTCCTTGCCTTCCTGTGGACGACCATATCTAGGTCTTAATTCCCAGACAGCAAGACTGGTCCCTCCTTCCCCACACCTTTGTGTGTACTCTGGTCTCCTCCCCCATCTCTGTGCTCTCTCCAGCTCCCCGACTTGTTCTGTCCTACCTTGCAAGCCAGCACAGCCACCTCTAGGTCTTTTTCCTGATGGGTTGCTCCCTCTTCTTAGTGATCCCTGAAAAATCCAAGCAGAGAGGGTGGTCCCAACCAAGGGACCTTTCCTCTTGAGCGTCAGCACCACGACAGGGTCCAGAGCCGTGGCCAGATCTGAGTGGCCACTTTCCTGCACCTGCTATAAAAGGTTGTTTGATGTCCTGGGCAGCATCCCCCTCCTCCCTCCATCAGTTCAGCCCTACCACCCCTCCTCCCGCTCCCCCTGCTTTCTCACCCTCATCATCCAGCCAGCCCATCCTCCATCTCAAGCCCACACTCAGGGTCTGGGGCCCCTCACTACATTGGCAGCCCATCCCCCAGCAATGTTTTCACCCCCATACCATTTGCCAGACACTTGATCTCTTTGCCCCTTGGTCCCTTTGCCAGGTTGCAGAGAGCTTTGATGGTGAGTTATTCCAGCTGTGGCCTTGCAAGGGCTCAGAAGCCCCCTACACCCCTCGTCTGTCACATTCATCATTCACAGGGGCGGCTGCCTGATGAATTGCACCAGACCCAGAGGAACCACCAGCTAAGCTTTCAGTAACCCCATCAGCACCCGCTGCTGCCCAGCTGGGCTGGGGCCCCACCATTGTGAGAAGGGGGGTTGTCATTCTTGCATGGGTCTTTGGGACTCAAATTTCAGGTACGGACCATTCCACAGAGAACCAAAAGGAGGGTTTAAACGGAAAAGTTCAAGCCCTCCAAGCCACACCTCTCTCCAACAGAAATCTGGTAGAGGAGTAGGGGGAAGGGTTTCAACATCACAAACACCTCCCCCAGGCTTCTGGAAACATCACCTCTGATCCCAGAATTGGCTCAGGGTCACCCCACCCCTTTCTACAGGGGGCACAAAGGCCACAGGAGAACAAAACGGAGCTGTACAGGAAGCTGTGGCTGGCAGGAAGGGGACAGGATGAATAAAGGATGCGGATGCAATGCAGAAAAAAGGTTTGGGGACTGGGGTTAGCAGTAGGTCTGTAGTAAAGCATCTGACTCACAGGATCAAGTCTGTGAGTTTGATCCTTCACACCACCACATACTGTATCAGCTCTCTGCAGTCAGAGAGTGTGCAAACTCCAGCATACCACAACCAAGGGTATGTGATCGAGGAAAAAATGGCCTTTGATTTGTAGAGAAGGGAGCTGTCGAGGCATCTTCTTCCTCCTTGATGGGCAAAGGGATGCAGTCACTAAAGGTTGGAAGACAGATTTTAAAATGCTAAATATGTTTCTGTCATGACGTTGGTGTTAGAGCTGTATAGCTTAGGGGGAGAAAGAGCCAGGAGGATGTCACTCAGCTCTAATCTGACCACTAGCTTTCCTTTGGACAGAAGGGGTTTCATGGAGAAAGGGTCATGCACTTAGAGGAGTGTGTCCCTCTTTGGCACGATTTGGGATTCCATCCTCAAGAAATATCTGCATAGGAATGCAGAGAAGATGCCCAAGAGCGTTTGCTTTTATATTTGGGGGGGGGATGGGGCTTGGAGGGGTCACACCTGACAAAACTCAGGGCTTACTCCTGGCTCTGTACTCAGGGATCACTTCTGGAGGTGCTCAGGTAACCATATATGGTTCTGTGGATTGAGCCGGAGTCAGTCCTGTACTATCTCTCCAGCCCCCAAAGTGCTTGCAATGGCAGAAATTTGGCCTCAGGCCCAATCCCCATCAGTAAGCTCTAAAGAATCTTGGGGTAAGGTGCTGCTAAGTCATCGCAAAGGAGGCACATCTGAGAGACTGGCATGGTAGAACCTCCAAGGCATATTGCCAAGGAACAAGAACTAAGAACCAAGTTGCTGAACAACACATGGATCTTGTTCATAGATGTTCCATGCAACTAAGTCTGAGTGTGTGTAAGCATATAAATAATGAACCTGGCAGAAGTACAACTCCTGGTCCTCAATGGTCACACTTGGGTGGGGAGGCTGTGTTTGAAGACTGAAGGATTTTCCACTAATTTGAAGTACATCTTGAAAATCTTGATGGATGTTAACTGGACTGTGGGTGTTTGCTCTGCAATAGCTGCAAATGTTACATTTTCGTGTGGCACAGCCGAAACCATTATTTCATCTGTCAAACAGGCCTCATCGGAAAATCCATTTTACACAGACAAAGATGTTTTAGTTAGCAAAGAAAAATGATAGAAGGTTGCAGAGAAACCTACTGGGAATGAGGCCCTTTTAAAGGCAGCCCATGTCATGGATTGGCTTACATCCCTGCCTCCCAGGCTATCTTTAAGCACAGTTGTAGTTTTATTTTGGGGGCCATAACCTGAACTGCTCAGGGGCTATTCCCAGCTCAGTGCTCAGGAGTTTCTCTCAGTGCAACTTAGGGATCACACGTGCTGAAGTCAAACACAGGATTCTTGCATCTATGCCCACCCCTGGAGCACTACTCTGACTCTCTTGAAGGAAAGCTAGATGCAGCAACAATCTAGATCAGAAAAGCAGGATAGAACATAATTGCAAAGAGATATGCCTTTTGTTTTGTTTTGTTTTGTTTTTGGGTTTTTGGGTCACACCCGGCAGCGCTCAGGGGTTACTCCTGGCTGTATGCTCAGAAATAATTCATGGCAGGCTCAGGGGACCATATGGGATGCCAGGATTCGAACCAATGACCTTCTGCATGAAAGGCAAACGCCCTACCTCCATGCTATCTCTCTGCCTTAAAAAGAGTGGTGTTGGGGCCGGGCGGTGGCGCTAGAGGTAAGGTGCCTGCCTTGCCTGTGCTAGCCTAGGACGGACTGTGGTTCGATCCCCCGGCGTCCCATATGGTCCCCCAAGCCAGGAGCGACTTCTGAACGCATAGCCAGGAGTAACCCCTGAGCATCACCGGGTGTGGCCCAAACACCAAAAAAAAAAAAAAAAAAACTACTGCCCTCAGTAGTTACTTCTGGCAGTGCTCGGGACCATATGGGATGCCAGGAATAGAACCCAGGTCAGTAGCTTGCAAGGCACACGACCTACCCCATTTCTTTTTTTGAAAGGGAGAGGTTTCCATTCCACCCAGCTGTGCTCAAGGGTTGTTCCTAGCTCTGAGTTCAGGGAATACAGCAGTAGTAGTCATTGAAATGAGACAGGCTGCTTCCTGTACTTTCTTCATCCCCAGAGAAAAAGGTGTTGGAGAGTACCTCCTATCTACATTTTCACACTGCATCTCTGTCCTTTCTGTTTGTTCCATCCCAGCAACCTCTCTTTGTATCTGATTGTCTCAGTCCCACCCTTGATCTCTCTGACTCAGCTTTCTCTTAGCTTTCATTCTTTTCTCTGTCCATTGCTGTATATCTGGACTCCTTTCTTCTTTCTCCCAGTTAACTGAAAGGCATTTGTGACTGTTGGATCCCAAGTAGCCACATCAGACTATGAGTTAGGTAGCTACCACAGTAAGTCAGCTGCAGATAGCTGGGCCACACCCCAGAGCCAGAGAATAAAACCTATTGCTCTATCCCTATTACTGTTCACACGTCCTGAGAAAATAGACTCAGTGAGGTCAGATACTGTGGTGTGGAGTGACTGAGTTTGTGGGACATGCTCTCTCACACACTCTCCCCCAAAAGATCCCTCCCCAAACTTTGGACTCTGTTCAAAGTTTTTGGTGGGGGACCCCTTCTGTGGCCCAGTCCTGGCTCCCAGGATGGGTGAAGTGATGGGCTTGGATCCCACCTTCCAGCATTCTGTCTGGTAAGAAACCGCAGACCCTCTGCCCACAAGTGTTCTCAGGTAGGCCTCTCTGTCTTGTCTGTCTTTCCTATGTGCAGTCTCTAGGTCCTGTTTCTGTCCTGCTGTTGGTCTGGCTGACACTGGTCCTGTCCTGTTCTTCAGTTTTGATGCAGTAGCAGTGACATTTCAAGAATAAAAATATTGAGTAGTAATGATTTTCAGATTCAGTTAGAATGTACTTTTATCGGAATGTAAAGAAAGGAGAAGAAAAAGAATTCTGGTATGAGGAGAAAGTATAAAATTAAAGGGCTTTGTGTGGGCCCTTTTTGTTGTTGTTGTTTTGTTTTGTTTGTTTGTTTTGGGCCACACTGGTGACACTCAGGGATTACTCCTGGCTATGTGCTCAGAAATCACTCCTGGTTTGGGGGACCATATGGGACACCAGGGGATCAAACCAAGGTCGGTCCTAAGCTAGCACCGGCAAGGCAGACACCTTACCCCTTGCACCACAGCTCTGGCCCCAAGGGTGGGCCCTTTTAAAGACCCTCTGTGGTTCATTATAGAGAATGCAAGGTTCCAAAGTAGTCTTGGCTGGCTTCGGTCATATTTGGTCCTGTGCTTTAGGTATTGTCCATTATCTTTTTTGGGGGGTAGGGTCACACCCTGTGATACTCAGGGGTTACTCCTAGCTATGTGCTCAGAAATTGCTTCTGGCTCAGGGGACCATATAGGACACCAAAGATTGAACTCAGGTTCATCCTGGGTCAGCCACTATGCTATTGCTCCAGCCCTATTGTCCATTATCTTATCCTCCTTGGTTGGGAAGAATTCTATGGTCCAGTTAGGAATGTTTAAAGAATAAGTCAAACACTTGAGGATGAGGTGTGTATGTTAGGTGAATGGGGACAGATGGAACTGCTGGCAAGGCGAAACTAAGGCTTTCTCTTTCAGTTTCTTCTGTAAATCGGTGTCTCTCTCTGTTTCTCCCTTTATTGAAAGTCACTTCCTTTAGGTGACAGGCAGTACCTATCCAGAGTCCCAGTTCTATGCTGATTCAGTCACATACTAGCAAACTGGACATCTCCAATTCAGGGGTTTGTGGGCTAAAATCAGTTACAGAAGTGCTGTGGCATCAGTTGGAAGCCAGTCGCTTCTCCCTCCTGTCACCCAGGAAGTTTATTTTTCCTAGAATATGGTGTCTATTGTGGTGGGCAGTCATGGACCCAGCCCAGGATCCACTCCATCAGCCCACTGCCCACAGGAGGCCAGAACTAGGAGGCTCCAGAGCTACCAAGACTCTCCAACAGTGGTCTCCTCTGGAACCTGGAAGGAGCACTGAACAGGAAGAGTCTGCACGTAGACTGGTTAGAGGCGTAGCCACAGATGCAGAGTCACCTCTTTGAGGGACAGTACCAAGGTGAACAGACCTCACAGTCCAGAGAGAAGAGACCAGGCTTTTCTTTCTTTGTTCTCTTTTTGGGGTGTAGGGCAGCACATCCAGTAGTGCTCAGGAATCACTCCTAGTGTGCCAATGTGGTGCCAGAATGGAACATGAGTTGGTCATGTGCAAGATAAGTGTCTTGTACTATATTCTCCAAACCTTCTTTTTTTTTTTTTTCTTTTTGGTTTTTGGTTTACACCCTGTAACACTCAGGGGTTACTCCTGGCTCTGCACTCTAAAATTGCTCCTGGCTCAGGGGACCATATGGGACGCTGGGGGATCAAACCACAGTCCATCCTTGGTCAGCCACATGCAAGGCAAATGCCCTACCGCTGTGCCACCACTCCGACTCCTCTTCAATTCTTCTAATTTAGTCTTTATCACTGACCATCTGGGGCACAAATCCATTTCTAGCGTAGGCCTCAGAGTTCCCACAGGGGCAATGGGGAGACACTGGGACTGGCATTCACACGAGCCTCCAGAACTGAGAATCTGGTGGCGGGAGGAGGTTTCACTGTGGGAGAGAGGCATGGAAGCTGAGGTCCTGTGGGGAGTGGCATGATGACCTCATGGTCACATGGCTTGGGAATTAAGAGGCCATCTCATCCTTTCTCACCCATCTGTTCAGCCTGTTTCTTAATCTGTGCAAGAGGAAAAACAGTCCCCAACTCCAGGCCCTGGGGGGATGCAAGGGCGTCAGCTCACAGATGGCCCAGCCATAGTGCAGGACAGCCACACAGAGCAGAGACCAGAGGCAGTGGAGCTGAGCAGAAGCTAGAAGTAGGTTCGTAGAGATGGGATTCCAGGGCCCCAGGAGCTGCTGGGGTAGGGGGCTGCTGAAAGCAGCTATTATAAGAAGCAGGAAGAAAGCCCTCAAATTCATTAAAGGCCCAGATTCTTCTAAACAAAGAAAGGCCTCTCCAGAAAAGAAAAGGCACTAGGTTCCCTTTAAGGCCATTTATTGGGAGACAGCAAAGGCAGCTGAGACCTCAGCACTGACATCTGCCCACCCACATCCCAGTCCATATTTATTTCTACCTGCACCTGACATCTCTGCCAGGCAGGGGCAGCCACAAACTTTTGAAACCAAAGGAGGAAAGCAGGGTGACAGCTGGGTATGGGGGACCTCCGGGCCAGAATAGAAATCTGGCTCCATTCTGGTTCTCTGAGGTCACTTCATCTGCAAAATGGGACTGTGTCCTACTAGTATAAATCAGATCTATGGAGGTTGCAGGATTAAGATCAGACCCAGAGATAGATTCACTGCCTACTGCCTGCCATTCACCCTGTACCATCCTGGTGTTCTGCTAAGGCACCAAGATTTGTCTGTGTCCAAATGAAGGTCAAGAATGCAGAACAGAAAAAAAGAAAAGAAAAAAGAATGCAGAATGGGGAACACCAGAGACAGTACTTTAGGTAGGGTATTTTCTTAGTGCATGACCGACCCGATTTCCATCCTCCAGCACCCCATATGGTCTCCCAACATTGATAGAACAGAGTCAAGAGTAAATCCTGAGCAGTGCCAGGTATGGCAAAATGCCAACCAAACAGAAAGATCAAAAAATAGGGTGTAAGGGGCCAGAGAGATAGCATGGAGGTAAGGTATTTGCCTTCCATGCAGAAGGACGGTGGTTCACATCCCAGCATCCCATATAGTCCAGGAGTGATTTCTGAGCATAGAGCCAGGATTAAACCCTGAGCGCTGCCGGGTATGACCCAAAAACAAAAAAAACAAAAACAAACAAACAAACATATATATACATATATATACATATATATATATATATAGAGAGAGAGAGAGAGACAGAGAGAGAGAGAGAGTACAAAAACTTAAAAAAATGGGGGGGTCGGAGTGATAGCACAGCGGTAGGGCATTTGCCTTGCATACTGCTGACCCAGAATAGACCCAAGTTCGATTCCTGGCATCCCGTATGGTCCCTCAAGCCTGCCAGGAGTTATTTCCGAATGCAAAGCCAGGAGTAACCCCTGAGTGTCATTGAGTGTGGCCCAAAAACTTAAAAAAAATTTTTTTAAAGTGTGGAAAGATAGTACAGTGGTTAAGTCACTTGTCTTGCATGCAGCCAATTTGCATTTTATCCCCAGCACCACATATGGTCACCTGAGCCCTTCCACAAGTTATCCCTGAGTTAGGAGTAAGCACTGAGTACTGTCAGATGTGCCCCTGCCCCCAGGGTAAAAAAAATAAGCAAATGTCCAGAAAAGATATCCCTCCTCACAGGTAGGATCTAGATTTCTTATAGATCTAAAGAATCACTTCTTCATTTTTAACATAAGCAGAATCTAGATCAGATTTTCCATTAAATCATTTATTCACCAAAGCATTTATCCATCCATTACGTCATCAACCTTTCCATCTATTTTCCATCCATTCATCTACCCATTCACCACTCCATCTTTTCCTCCATCCATTCATTCATCCATTATCTATCATCTATATATTCCTTACCCATCTGTCTGCCTTCCATCTATTCATTCATAATTTTTAGCTATCAGCCATCCCTAGGCACCTATCTCTTGCCAATCCTGTCCTGAGATGCAAATATCATCCCTGATCATGTGCTATTGGATATGAGCAAATCATCAGTTGGGATATATTAGGAGGAGATCACATCCTAGGTTGCAGGTGAGGAGGCTTTGGGTGAGTATGCAAATGTGTTAGGTGACAATCAGGTGGACAGAATAAACAAAGGCATCAGGAGAAACTGGGCCTAGGGCCAAAGCAAGCCTTTCCTGGAACATCAGACTTAGGGAAATAAACCATTCATCAAAAGGCCAACCTATGTGATTTCACTTGTCAGTGCTACTTAGAGGATTTACACTCTTGGAGACAGAAATAAAAAAGTGGTTGCCAGGGCCTTCAGGGAGGAGAGTGGGGAGATATTCTAGAGTTTCACTTTCATCAGATGAAGAGTCAGAGATGGGTTGCACAACTATGTAAATATACTTAACACTAAACTGCACTAGAAATGCCTAAGACAGGGCCAGAGAGATAGTACAGGATACAAGGCTTGCTTGCCTTGCACATGGCAGACCTGGGTTCCATTCCCAGCACCATATACGGGCCGCCCAAACACTGCCAGGATTGATCCCTGAGCATAGAGTCCTGCCTAAGAATTTCCCCATGGAACTGAAGTCTGACCCAGAGATGCCTAAATATGAAGAATCACATTTCTTTTTTTTTTTTTTGGGGGGGGGGAGCCACATCCGGTAACGCTCAGGGGTTACTCCTGGCTATGCGCTCAGAAGTTGCTCCTGGCTTGGGGGACCATATGGGACACCGGGGGATCGAACCGCAGTCCGTCCAAGGCTAGCGCAGGCAAGGCAGGCACCTTACCTTTAGCGCCACCGCCCGGCCCCGAAGAATCACATTTCAAGTGTACCCCCATCCTCCCAGAAAGACAGCCAAAAAGAAATATTTTGTTATACCCATTCTAGGACTAGTAAGGAAAACATACACACATGCCTAAAAATAGCCATGTGAATCAGTGGCACAACACAGACCTAGTACAGATGAGGGCCATCCTCCAGAAAATAAGTGGGGGACAGGGGCTAGGAAGTCAGAGATAGAAGACCCTCAAACCATGTTAAGGCCACCACAGTCATGTCAGACACTTGGAAGGAAGTTGGAGGGAAAAATAGCAAGGAAGAAAGGGGGAGAGGGAGGGATGTTTTAAAGGGCTCAGGGCAAACCATTAGAGGTGATGTTGTAAACTGCTATCAAGGGGCTGGGCATACAGAAGGGATACAATTCCCTCTTGTAACATTTTTAGGGGTCACTTTCAACTTGAGAGGGAAGAGAGCCACTTGGACTGAATCACTGGCCTTCTAGACCTGAAACTTGGCAAAGGTTCACTATGGCTTCCAGGCCCAGCTGTGAGGACAAAGCTCTAGGAAGCCTCCACCATCTTTCCCTGCCATGACCGGACTGTGGTTCTCTGAGTGTCTGATGGAGTTGCAGGCTGCCAGGGATAGGCAAAGACTCACTGTAAGATGAGACTACTGACACCCATGTAAGGAGCCTTCACACATTCACCTGCGCATCACGTGACTTGAACTCAAGTCTCCTACACTTCCTGTGTTTACATTTCTCCCCAGGAAACTAAATTAGGGCTTCTTAGAAAAGGAATAAAATTAGCTCTTAGACAAGGAATGAGGCTAAATTTCATTCCTTGTCTAAAAAGCTTGTTCCACAGAGCCAGGAAGAGGCCCAAAGGGCTGGCACATGTGTTTTTCATTTTTGTTCCATCACTAACATCATATGGTCCCCCCAGCACTGCTGGGAGAGATTGATAGGCATCTCCAGGTGTGGTCAACAAACACACTTACCACAGGCATTAGGATTCTGAACTGGCCAGTTCCATCTCCAGATGGATCATTTCCTTCATGAAAATGAAGCATCCCAGTCCCAGTGAGCCTCAAACAAACTCTTCTAAAGTGAACCATTATGCCTAAAATATAGGTGCTCTAGACTCAGAACTGAACTTGTACAGTTTTAGGAGACAAAAGTCCCTATGAGACTGAACTTAAATCTCTGAGTTGGGCCCAGGACAGTTAGAGTAAAAGTGAAGACAGATTAGAATCCCTGGGTTCCAATCTCAGTGCATCTTCTTACAGATTATGTGATCTGAGGTTCTCTAGCCTTGTAGCCTTCATCCATCAACTGTGATGTCTGGGGCCAGTAGCAGCTCAAGGAAGAGTAATTTTGATATTGATGGCATTGGCTGGTGATGGCAGTAATGAGGGGATGGGTTGGAAGAATTAGCTACTGCTGTGGTTAGATGGTGATGATAAAAGGCAGTAGAGGTGGTGGTGGTGGTGGTGATGGTAGTGACAGAGATGATGATGATGATTACAATGTAGATATGGTGGATGACAATGGTGGAAATATTGGCAATGGTAAAAGAGATAGGAGGGGGCTGGAGAGATAGAACAGCGGTAGGGCATATGCCTTGCATGCAGCTGATCCAGGATAGATGGTGGTTCGAATCCTGGCATCCTATGGTCTCCCGTGCCTACCAGAAGCGATTTCTTTTCTTTTCTTTCTTTTCTTTTCTTTTGTTTTTTTTTGTTTGTTTGTTTTTTGTTTTTTGGGCCACACCCAGTAACACTCAGGGGTTACTCCTGGCTATACGCTCAGAAATCGCTCCTGGCTTGGGGGACCATATGGGACACCAGGGGATCGAACCGTTGTCCATCCTAGGCTAGCTCAGGCAAGGCAAGCACCTTACCTCTAGCGCCACCACACCGGCCCCTCCAGGAGCGATTTCTGAGTGAAGAGCCAGGAGTAACCCCTGAGTGCCCTCAGGTGTGACCCAAAAGCAAAAAGAAGAGAGAGAGAGAGAGATAGGAGAGGTGGTAATGATCAAATTATTGGTCAAGATTCTTATTAAGAGGGCCTGAGTTACAGTACAGTAGGTGTGGCACTTACCTTGCACACAGCCAACTCAAGTCCAATCCCTGCCCCCCAACCCCTGCCAGGAGTGATTCTTGAACACAGAGCCAGCAGTAAGCTTGGATGTACCTCCCCCCCCCCCCAAAAAAAAAAGGATTGTTATTAAGCAAAGTCAAGAATTTCCCCCTCTCTCACTGAGTACCAGCATCATGGAAGAGTGTCCCAATTTGATAGCACATGTAGATGTGTCTGTATTGAGAGGTTTTTTAATAGGAGGGCTAACTGGTTCCACAGGTAGGAACTAAGGGCTTGCTCTCGGGAATAGCTACGGTGCTTCCCACAAGAACCCCAGAAATAAATATGTAGAGACAGGATCTTGCAGTCCTGATTAACCACATCTTTTCCTCCACATCAGAGCTCCATATCCCTAAAGAACTCAAGCCTAACTTCTCCCAGAGGGTTCATTTGTTAGCACACATTATAACTGATTTCTCTCTAGTTGGTATTTGACTTTACCTGCTTCCATGCCCTCTCCAGCATTTCAGAAGATTGGGACCACTGACACCTGCCAAATGCCAAATGCCCAAGACAACACTTAGCACCCCTCAGATGCTCTCTCACAGTCTATTTACAGAGCGAACTCAGGCCCAATAAGAGGAACCATAGATTCCTTTGTTCTGGTAACAGGATTGGTGCCCTAGCTTGTTACCTGGTTTCTGTTCAAACAAACAGAGAGGGGTGGGGTGCAGTCCTGAGCACCCAGAATGTAGACCTCAGAGGATCCCCAGATGGAGACTGTGGGCAGGTAGGGGTAGTGCTTAGTTGGGGAATTTATCTGCTATGGCTGTGAACTCTGGACGTCCTGGGTCCTGGGTCCCTGCCTCCCTGCTGAATCAGAGCCTGAGGGCTGAAGAGAAGATTCTTGATTTGGAGTTCAAGATTTTAAGCGTGGGGTTCAATGAGGAAGGTAGCTATGCCTTGCATCTGTCAGCTGAGAACCCCCTGCAGGATGGCTCTGGAGCTGGGGTGCTGCTGCGGGTGAATGATGGGGATCCCTGTCTTGCCTACTCTGCTGTCACAGAAGTTATCAAGCAGCAGGATCCTGGCCAGAGTCTTCCTCTCACCAGGAACAAGTTTGTCTTTACTTTGCCCAAAGGTAGGAAGGAAGGGTGGGAGGGGATGAAGGAGGTTGGGGTGCTAGGACCTGGTCAGAGTCTTCAGAAAGCTCTGGGAACCCCAGAAGGAAAGGCAAGCCCAAATAATGATCTTGGACAACTTGGGTCCTCCATGAGCTTGTCCCTTTCCACATGACGTAGGATGTTGATCAGTGTCTGGCCAGGAGAAAGTGAAAGGACATGTGAGAATAAATGAGCACTCACAGAGCAGCTCTGGGGCCAGTCTTGGTAGTTGGGGGCCACATAGAGTAATATATGACTGCATCCTTGCACACTATTGGACTATTGTATGGACACTGGAAGTTTCCAGATCAGGTGTTGGAGAGATAAGAATCCAAAGAAATGGGGCCCGGAGAGATAGCACAGCGGCGTTTGCCTTGCAAGCAGCCGATCCAGGACCAAAGGTGGTTGGTTTGAATCCCGGTGTCCCATATGGTCCCCCGTGCCTGCCAGGAGCTATTTCTGAGCAGACAGTCAGGAGTAACCCCTGAGCACCACCGGGTGTGGCCCAAAAACCAAAAAATAAATAAATAAATAAAATAAAAATAAAAATAAAAAAAGAATCCAAAGAAATGGCCAAAGTGATAGTCCAGTAGTAGGGCATTTGCCTTGCACATGGCTGACCCAAGATGGACCTTGGTTTGATCCCCAGCTTCTCATGAGTTCCCCAGGCAGGAACGATTTCTGAGTGCATAGCCAGGAGTAACCCTTGAGCGTAACCAGGTGTGACCCCAAAACAAAACAAAACAAAACAAAACAATCCAAAGAGAGAATAGTTAAGTGACTTGCAAATAGCAGATTGTAAAATAATTCCCCATGGGTTGTGAGATCACCCCAGGCACCCAGACTGGTCTGAAGAAGCAGGGTAGCAGTGAAAGATCAATAAACCAAGCCAGTCAAAAGAGTCAAGGAATCAGTGGCTTCACATGGTATCTCTGAGCATGCCAAGCCAAAAACCCTCTTTCTTTCTTTCTTTCTTTCTTTCTTTCTTTCTTTCTTTCTTTCTTTCTTTCTTTCTTTCTTTCTTTCTTTCTTTCTTTCTTTCTTTCTTTCTTTCCTTTCTTTCTTTCTTTCTTCTTTTCTTCTTTCTTTCTTTCTTTCTTTCTTTCTTTCTTTCTCTCTCTCTCTCTCTTTCTTTCTTTTTTTTCTTTCTTTCTCTTTCTTTTTCTTTCTTTCTTTCTTCTTTCTTTCTTTTTCTTTCTTTCTTTCTTCTTTCTTTCTTTCTTTCTTTCTTTCTTTCTTTCTTTCTTTCTTTCTTCTTTCTTTCTTTCTTTCTTTCTTCTTTCTTTCTTTCTTTCTTTCTTTCTTTCTTTCTTTCTTTCTTTCTTTCTTCTTTCTTTCTTTCTTTCTTTCTTTCTTTCTTTCTTTCTTTCTTTCTTCTCTTCTTTCTTTTCTTTTCTTTCTTTTCTTTCTTTCTTTCTTTCTTTTCTTTCTCTTATCTTTCTTTCTTCTTTCTTTCTTCTTCTTTCTTTCTTTCTTTCTTTCTTTCTTTCTTTCTTTCTTTCTTTCTTTCTTTCTTCTTTCTTTCTTTCTTTCTTTCTTCTTCTCTTTCTTTCTTTCTTTCTTTTTTAAAGCTCAAGTGGGTTCTTTATTCTGGCCGGCCAGGGTCCAGTGCCCTTCCATAAGCGAACAGAAGAAAAGGACCATGTGGCTTTCTTTGTGCATCCTTATATACCATAAGAAGGGGAGGGGGAGAGGGGGTAGGGATGACTTCCTTATAAGGTCATAACATTCACTGAGACATTTTAAGGTAATATGAGTTCCTTATAAGGGCATGACATCCGCTGAGGTAATACGAGTTCCTTATAAGGGCAAAAAGGGTTAGATACAACCTGGCCTTTAAGTTCCATGAGCTACAGCAGTGGGGACTGGTGTAACTAGTGTTGACTTCCCTTTTCAATGCCCCCTTCTTGTAGTAAGGCTTCTAATCCTAGAAGTCATTGTGATAGGGGGCCTCCATCTTCACATTTAAAATTAACTGTTGCGAGAGCCTGTTATACCTGTCTATTGATATTGCTAGCCTTGCTCCCCCAGTGGTCAGGCCCACAGCCCCCCTTATCTATAGTCTGGGTAAGAGGGTGTCATTCTTGCTAGTTGCTGTGCAGTTATGGTCACTGCTGTAGGAAGACCAGGACTATCTGCCTTCTGTTCTGGTCCTATGAGCTGACTTAGCTGGATCTTCAGGGCTTTCTTCTTATTCAGGCTGTGAATTTCACCACGAAGATAAGGAGGTTTCTGCTTTCTTTTTTTTTCAATCCTGAAACTTAAAGGGCTGTTGGGGTAGAGAGAACAATAGAGCCCTAAACTTCAGTTGCTTTTCCTGCACTGGGTCAGACAGAGATGAAGAAATTTTTTGTTTGTTTTTGGGTTTCTTGGGGCCACACCTGGTGGTGCTCAGGGGTTACTCTTGGCTGTCTGCTCAGAAATAGCTCCTGGCAGGCATGGGGACCATATTGGACACTGGGATTCGAACCAATCACCTTTGGTCCTGGATAGGCTGCTTGCAAGGCAAACGCCGCTGTGCTATCTCTCCGGGCCCAACTTTTTTACTCTTAATATTACCAAGGGAAGCATAATTTTTGCTCCTTTCCTTATACTACCCATCTTTGTGAAATGTTAGGGTTGGTTTATTTTTGCTACCTGCTCCAACCTCTGGGATCGATAGGCATAATGTTATTTTTAATTGTCAACTTGGCTTATGAATTTCTGTGGCCTTTCTTTTCCCCATATTTCCCTGGTAGCTTTTTCTGATGACTATTCTGCTTCATATTTTTCCTAGAGATTTCATCACCCTAGAAGTCATTAAAGGGAACGTAGTCGAAGATCAAATTTCTGTAGCTACTTCAGGCTGGCAAGGGACTGTAGTTTCAATCTCTAGATAGGGTGAAATCTCGTATTTTCCTAAATGAGCAGTTAACTGGTTTACTTCTGCAGTCTTAACACCTGAAAAGGATCAGATTAAATAGGTAGGGGAATATTACTTAACCCAATAGGCCCTGGAGCAGTAAATGGAACAACTTGAATGGCACAGCTGTCCTTACTGTCTGTAATGATAGCACAAATTAAACACCAGTAATTAAAGCATCATAGTATTATTAATAAACACAGCTTTGAGTTACTTTAGTCAGACTAATGCTTGCATTTGCAATTTATGATCTGGTCTAGTACAACTAGTAAGAACATTTTCACATAAGTTACTTCAAAGAAGTGGGTTTTAAGTTAGGCCCACTAGAATTTTAATTAGCTGGGCCCAGAGAGATAGCACAGCGGCGTTTGCCTTGCAAGCAGCTGATCCAGGACCAAAGGTGGTTGGTTCGAATCCCGGTGTCCCATATGGTCCCCCGTGCTTGCCAGGAGCTGTTTCTGAGCAGATAGCCAGGAGTAACCCCTGAGCACCGCCGGGTGTGGCCCAAAAATTAAAAAAAAAAAAAAGAATTTTAATTAGCTACAAAAATAGTTTTTCTCTTTACCTTCACCTTGGTTTTTTTTTTTTTTGGTTTTTTTTTTTTTTTTTTTTTGTTTTTTGGGCCACACCCGGTAATGCTCAGGGGTTACTCCTGGCTATGCGCTCAGAAGTTGCTCCTGGCTTGGGGGACATGTGGGACGCCGGGGGATCGAACCACGGTCCGTCCAAGGCTAGCGCAGGCAAGGCAGGCACCTTACCTCTAGCGCCACCGCCCGGCCCCTTACCTTCACCTTGTACCTTGCCAGATATTTGAATAACTTTTGGCTTTTTCCTTTTGCACAGTATACAGCATTGTTGGAAAAAATCTCCATCTAGGGCACCCCCACTACTTACAGAGCTTTTCTGAGGATAGGTTGTAGACACAGCAGGTTTATCATGTCACAGTTACTCAGGTTTGGCTGATGAGTTGGTCAGTTCAGCGTGATGATCTTGAATGGCTGTGGGCATCTCACCCTCTTGCAGGAACTTCCAGAGGTGGCCTGTCTGTTCCACTTCTCTTCAGATTTGGAAGAGACTGACCTTGAATCCTCTTCTCTTGAGACTGAGGGTGGAGGGTGAGAGCAGGGTCCACAGGCTGTGGCCAGTTAGTGCTGCTTCAGAATCTTCTAGGAAATCTCCAATTTCCTTACTCAGGTCATTCATCTCGGTATCTTTCCGGTCTTTACAGCCAAATGCTTAAGGGTGCATGCTTGTCACAGCACCTCAACTCCAATTATTCCTTTGAAAGAGGCTTTTGGGGTCCCCTCACTAATTTTAGGATTTCCTGTCTGCATGGGGATCACTCCTCATGCAAAGAGGAAAGCCATCTGCTTGTATCTTGTGCAAAGCAACATGATGCCATGTCATAAAATGGTACTGAAAGGTTCTAGAAAAAGAGAAAAAGCAAACATTACTTAACCATATAGAAAATAGAAGTTTACTTAGTCTTCTGGCCTCGGTTTATAAGCAG
Source organism: Suncus etruscus (assembly GCF_024139225.1). NCBI lineage: Eukaryota > Metazoa > Chordata > Mammalia > Eulipotyphla > Soricidae > Suncus > Suncus etruscus. The sequence goes on from NC_064848.1 coordinate 12,938,321, forward strand.
AAGGCACCAGCAATTTACGTTACACAAATTAATTATGAATACCAGGAAGAATGCTCACTACTTCTGGCAGATATAGACGTTTAAAGAATTTATAATTAACAATCACCAATTTTCAAAAATTTTTAAACTGAACCTTAATGATTCTTTTAAATTCTTGACTATTTTCCTTAAAAATAGCTTCAATTTTTTAGATGTTCATAAGATTTTTTATTACCCCATTTTTCACTCAATAGCATGAAAATACTATAACATGCTTAAAAACATTTACACTTCTTTTATGTTAACCTAAAGGCATATCAATAATAATCATTTAGTTTGATTATACAGATTTTTCCTAGTACACATTTTTAATTCCTTTTGCACATCCTTAAACTTTTTACATTCAGCCACTTTCCTTTCTGCATGTGAGGCAAACACCCTACCTTCATGCTATTTTTTCGGCCCCTTCTCTTTCTAACTTTTTTACTCATCCTCTGGGGCAGTCTTGCTGCCAACGACCACCACATGTACCAAACTTAGAGCAAGCCTTTTTTAAGGATTAGCTCATGTTAACAGCCTAGAACCCAGCACTTGGGCCCTAGGAACAGAAGCTTTAAATTGTATACTGCCAATTTGGAACCACTTTGCTGAACTTTCTTGCACCTAGTGGGACCAAATTATTTTTATTATTATTAAATTATTAAAGATATTTAACACAGTTATGTTGATTTCTTTCTTTTAGATATTTACAACCTAGTACCATCAAAATTTTCACATTAAAGCTACCTTAAAACCCACCATCAAGTTTGGTGAGATAAATTCAACATGGAATTGAGATACTGCAACAATAACATGCATTCACAGAATTAACAATATTGTTTAAAAAGGCCAACCACAATAATTTGCAACATTTTTCACCCAATTGTTCATTTTAAGAAACTTCTAAATCAGAAATTTAAATCCTCAAAATTTTTTTCTTTCTTTCTGACTTCCAAACCATTAACTAAATTCTTCTTTGATATGTAAAAGACCCACTGGAATTACTTTGTCTACACCCACATTTCCCAGCCAGGTGAATCTGGGAGGATAATAGCTGTTGCCCTGGGGGCTGGATGAATTCCTTTTTTCAGATAAACTCCAGGCTGGGAGTTAAAAAAAAAAAAAAAGCACTTTTTTTTTCTTCCAGCCAAAAAGCGGCCAGTTAGCTTCGTTTCTTTCTGGCCTTAATACATGGCAGGAAGCCTGGGAGATTGCAAAGTCCAGAAATTCTCCAGGGAAAATTTATCCCCGATGGCCATTGAGAAATCTGGAGTTACGACCTCCATCACCCTCTGCCATGTCCCTAGAATAACAAAGCTGGTGTAACACACGATTTTTTGGCCTAAGGAGAGGTAGCATTTTTTTCTTAGAGTTTCCCTCCATGTTTAAATCAGACAAAGAAAACACGGAATACAGAACCACAGACAACATGCTTGAGTCCTTACTTCTGACCAGTGGTCCAAAGTAAAAAAACAAAGGGGTGGTTTGCTGCTGACCCATAATGGGAGAAATAAAAAATTAAAGGAATAGATGAGGGAAAGATGGAAGGAAACAAAGGAAGTGAAGAAAGAAGAGTTCAAGGAAATAAAGCCAACACACACTTACACACTTACACAAAATGAAAAACAAAAATCTCAAAACAAAGATTTCCAATTAAAAGAAATAGGGTTGGGCCCGGAGAGATAGCACAGCGGCGTTTGCCTTGCAAGCAGTTGATCCAGGACCAAAGGTGGTTGGTTCGAATCCCGGTGTCCCATGGCAGCCCAGGAACCTCTTCCCGCTGTGGCAAAATCGAATTCCTGGGGCGCCTCCAGGGTCGTGACCTATAGTTTTTGAACCCGTCAGTTCACTACCACCTGGAATCCATGTCGAGTGGGGACTCTCAAGCCCTCAGTCAAACTACCATTCCCCTATTTCCATTTCCAACACACATCAAATCACAACCAACAACACAAGATACATTGCTATTTCCAACCCACATCAAATCACGACCAACAACACAAAACACACTGCTTAGAATCCACCGAGCTCCGGACAGATCAAGGACTCCTGGCTGGCTCGCCAAAAATGTAAGGCTCAGTAGTCCAGATGCTGTTCTGACACAGAGAAATGAAGAGACAGTCATTCAGGCAAAAGCTCAAGTGGGTTCTTTATTCTGGCCGGCCAGGGTCTAGTGCCCATCCATAACCGAACAGAGGCAAAGGACCCAAAAACCCTCTTAATTCATTATTAATTCATTCCGAGTTCATCAGGAGAGGGGAGGTTGAGAGAGACAAAGTACTTATCCAGGTGGGTTTTTACATATCAAAGAAGAAGGTGGGGGAATGCTTTTGTTTTGGATTAATAGCTGGGTGTCATCTTGCAGCAAATCTAGGAGAGATTGTGAGGGTTTTAGAGAAACTTTTTTGTTTGGTTTTTTTGTTTTGTTTTGTTTTTGTTTGTTTTGGGGTCACACCAGGCAGCGCCTTGGGATTACTCCTGGCTATATGCTCAGAATTCGCTCCTTGCAAGGCCAGCGCAAATGGCACTAAAGGTAAGGTGTCTGCCTTGCCAGCGCTAACCTAGGACGAACCTCAGTTTGATCCCCCGGCATCCCATATGCTCCCCCAAGCCAGGAGCGACTTCTGAGCACAAAACCAGGAGTAACCCCTGAGCATCACCGGATGTGGCCCAAAAACCAATAAAGAAAGAAAGAAGGAAGGAAGGAAGGAAGGAAGGAAGGAAGGAAGGAAGGAAGGAAGGAAGGAAGGAAGGAAGGAAGGAAGGAAGGAAGGAAGGAAGGAAGGAAGGAAGGAAGGAAGGAAGGAAGGAAGGAAGGAAGGAAGGAAGGAAGGAAGGAAGGAAGAAAGAAAGAAAGAAAGAAAGAAAGAAAGAAAGAAAGAAAGAAAGAAAGAAAGAAAGAAAGAAAGAAAGAAAGAAAGAAAGAAAGAAAGAAAGAAAGAAAGAAAGAAAGAAAGAAAGAAAGAAAGAAATCGCTCCTGGCAGGCTTGGGGACCATATGGGATGCCGGGATTCAAACCACCATCCTTCTGCATGCAAGGCGAATGCTCTGCCTCCATACTATCTCTCCAGCCCCTAGAGAGGCTTCTTGAAGGAGTGGGGGGAATGTGACAGATTGGGGAAACCAAGTCCCAGGCCATCAGGTGGCCACCTGCCCTTAAGGGGGCGAAGATCAAAACTCATTTGCTGTTAAGAACCCTCCACTTATCAGTAAAGGGGGTTAGCGGACAGTGGCAGGTCCTGGGAAGAGATCTTGGGAAACATCAGTCAAGATTGATTTCAAAGCCAGTCTTCAAAAACTGGCTGCTTTTCTTGAGGCTCCTGCTTATCGTTCCTGGGGTGTGATGTGCCAGTAGGGAAACCCCAAACCCACTCTTTGGGTGGTTTCTCTCAACACCTCATCTCCAGGTTTCTGCAAGAATGATGGGCAGCATGACGCTCAGCTGCGGGTAGAAGCGCTGAGGCTTGACTCAACAAGACCTGAGGCACGGCGTGTGGGTGAGGCCATTTTTCCCATCTACCCACGCCCGGACCAGCCTCCCCTCAACCCACATGCAAGCTGGCACGAGGACCTGTACAACTACCAAGGCAGTCTGGCCTTACTGCGGGCCAGCGAGGACCCCACGGCTCGCCACTGTGGTAGCCTGACCTACAGCGTGGCCTTCCATGAGCACCGGGCTCCTCTGCCACCCCACAGCTCTCCCAGGACTGGAGGGCCAGAACTGAGCTTACCTGGCCAGGAGGCCCCATCACCCGCACTACAGGTGGGTAGACCCTGGAGGAGGGAGAGCAGGGTGCCCCATCACTGCTCCTCCAGTTAGCAGAACCGGACATCTCTGTGTGCATGACTCCTTTCTGTTTCTCACTGGACATCACAAGAAGTCCACTGGTTCTAGGTCTCACATTTTATTCTGGAGAATAGGAACGCAAAAGGGGGCAGAGAGGCCCAGAGAAAACAGAAAATAGAGCGATGGCCACATAGAGTAGGGACATCCTGGTTCCCATGAGTCCCCAAATTAATTCTCTTTTATCCTTGTCAGGTTCTGAAAGAAGGCTGGCGAGGTGACTGTCCAGAAGATTCCCTGTGTCCACCTTCTGGTCCAGCCAGCTACCATCAAGGCAAGGAGAGGCTCAGCCCTGAAGGGGAATCCTGGCAGCCACAGGCCCAGGTGAGAAGTCTAATTCTCAGTTGCACTGTGGGACCCCCAAAGATGTTTGATTCCATGGAATGTCTGTTTCCTGGGACCTTATTGGAATCCAAAAGGCAGGTCAGTCTGGGCAGAGATGCTACCTGGCCCCACCTAGTCAAGCACCATGCAGGCTCCCAGAAGCCCCTGGGAAGGGAGTGCAGATCAGATTCGGGAGCCTCTTGGAAGGCCTGTTGGAAAGCCCCTGGAGATGATCAGATTCATTGATTCACTCACTCATATGCAGCTCCTGATTCACTCACTCACTTACTCACCACCTTCTTATTGACACACTGGCCCTGCCAGCCCCCCAGATCAAGCACTTAAGACTGCGGAATGATATATTTGAGCTTTGGGGAAGGTGTTCCAGGGGCTTCTAGAAGCCAAGGGGTTGGCCAGCAAAAGGAGGAGAAGCTAGGGTACAAAGGAACTGCATATAGTCGGGACGTTGTGCTCTGTGTGGGCTGACCGGGGCTGCAGGAGAATTAAGATGGAGAGATGGGCAGTCAGAGGGCCAATGAGTAGGGGAATGTAGGAAGAACTGGGAGGCTGTAGCAAACAGCAGAGGCAGGCATCTAACTCAGAAAGGGATGGGGGCCACTGGAGGGGTGTTTTCTAGAAACTTGAATGTAGATGAATATGATCCAGAGCAAGTTTCAAAGTGGGAGGACAGGCCCTGGCCCCAGGATTCCATTGTCTTACTCAGGTCTCAGCCCCACTTTGGGCCCATGAATGAACATATCTACCTCTACCCCTTTGGTGTGCCCTCTCAATGAACCTTGGTGAGCTTGTGAATTGGATGGGTGCCTGGTGACACTCTCCACATAGACTACAAGCCCGGGATCTGGTCCCATAGCACGCTGTTTGGCACAGAACTAATCTGGCCAGAGACTCAGAGTAAAACCATCCCTAGCTCCCTGAGCCTACTTGCAGGGCCCCAACGTCTGTACTTTGCAGGTCATGACTCTGGGAAGCTGTGAGGGAGGGCAAGCCAGCTGCAGGGACAGCCTGGAGAAGGCTTGCTGTCCTCAGCAGCTCTAATTTCAGTTATTTAATGCCATCATCCCCTGCCATCCCCCCTCTTAAAGTGTCAGATGTCTGCTTCGAGCAAGACAAGAAAATGGCTTTCAGGGGAGAGGAAAATCGCTTACCTCGTGGGGGGTGAGCAATCACAAGCCTGACAGCAGGATGGGGTGGGGGTGGGGGAACCCACAGCTTTGGTGAGGGGCCCATTGGGGAAGAGGGCTCCCTCTGCTGCTCAGGATGAGAGGCAGAGAGGCCACTATTGGTGATGATTGCTGGAGCCACACCCAGTCCTCTGGGTCTATAGCTAACTCCCTGGGAAAGTGAACACAGGGACTCCAGGAACCAGGTTCCTTCCCTTCTTGTAAATGCAGTCCAGGAGAGCAGGGCTAAACCCAGTTTTATTTTGGGGGGGTTGGTTTTTGGGTCACACCTGGCAGCGCTCAGGGGTTACTCCTGACTCTATGCTCAGAAATTGCTCCTGGCAGGCTTGGGTGACCATATGGGATGCTAGGATTCGAACCAACGTCCTTCTGCATGCAAGGCAAACACCCTACCTCCATGCTATCTCTCCAGTCCCTGAACCCAGCTTTTTGTCCTAAAGCAGGGGTCTCAAACTCGTGGCCCGCGGGCTGTTTCCGGCCCTTCGTACAACATTTTGTGGCCCTGCCCTAGAGGAATCTTTTTTGTTTTGTTTTGTTTTAGTTGTTTGGGTCACACCCCCCAATGTTCAAGGCTTCCTACTGACTTTGCACTCAAGGATCACCCCGACATTGCCTCCTGTGGCCCCCAGGTAAATTGAGTTTGAAACCCCTGTCCTAAAGGGTTGTACTTAACAAATGCCAAACTGAAAGAGGGACTCCGTGGAGAGTGGAGAGAATTAAAGGCAATGGATTTGGAAGATATATTTTGGGGTGCAGCCTGACTTTACCAATATTTTATGTATGCCAGGAGTGAACTTTGGGCTTGGGATGCAAAGAGAGACATCAGCAGCCTCCCCCAGGAAGCCTTGCCTGCCTTGTTTGTACTTCCTACACCTGACATTTCAACTGTTCAACTCATTTCCTTCTGAAGATATTGTAGACTCATAAGCTGTTTTCCACCTTGTACATTATTTCCCCAAACTGTAATGGGTGATGGTCATAGGATGAGGGATGGGGGAAAGGGGAGGGGGTGATAGGTTTCAAGGGTGTAATCACAGGTCACCTGTGAGCTGAGCTAGACTGAAGCTGAAATTCCTGAAATTCTTAGTCCCCAACAATCAAGCCTGATCTGAAGAGAGCATACCCCAGACCTTGGCCCACTCTTGCTCTGTGTGTTTGCTCCTCAACATGGGGCAGGGAGGGATAGAGGGAGGGCTAAATTCTTCACTGGTACACAGGGTGTAAGATTCTAGGGGGTCACTGGCTCTAGGCCACACCCACTGCCCCAGCCATTTTAGGCTGGGGACCTAGCTCATTCCCAGCCTTGCTAATGGGAAAGTAGGGTAAGGCAGTGCGAACAGGGACCCTGTGTGAGAGAAAGGACCAATCCACCTGCTGCACTGAATGCTTGTGGCTGGCCTCCTTCTGCCTGGCATCCTGCCTTGTTTGTTACCTAGCCCAGGTCAGGGGGAGTTTGATGGCTGTTGGATAGCAAGAGGGTGGCCAAGGCTCCCTGAATGAGAAGGAAACAGACAGCTCCTCTGGGTACATCCACTGGCGGCTGTCTAAAGCTGAGGGAAACCTCTGAGAGCGGGTGCACTGTTCCTCCTCCACAGGCACGCCCTGTGATGACATTTGAGGAGAGCATGACCTTAACTTCTTTTCAGGCCTTCTTCACTCTGCAGCCCTCCATGTTTCCTCCTGATGAGTGGAGCAGGAGGGGGAGGAGAGCTCCCCAACCCTCCAGGTTCTTACCTCTCCCAGACAATTGCAGTTTTGTTGCCAGCAATGATTTTGTTCCCCAGGAACCTTTTAAAGGTCTTTTTTTTTTCTTTCCATTTAAAACACCTTTTTTTTTTTTTTTTTTTTGCCCTGGAGGGAGAAAGGGAAAGAAAAAGCTAATAAAGCAATTTCCAAATGCCGAGCACTTGGCTCTAAGCCTGTGGTCTGATTGCAGCTCTGGCCTGACCGTCAGTCAGGCTGGGGAAAGGGATGGGAACCACTGGGCCCTAGCCTGGGTCACTTAATCGCTCTCCCTTTGTTCTTCCTCTGCCCCATCTCCCTTTCTCCTTTCCCCATCCCTCAGTTCTCAGATTCCACCTCCAGTCTCAGGCTGGAGCTCCAGGGCCGAGCCAACCCCTGCCCCCAGCCCCAGGCGCCTTTCTGCCTCTGGGCCAGAACACTCAGTTCTCCCTCTCTCCTCCCTTTCTGCTCTGCTTTTAAATTCATTACGTCTTTTATTGCTCGCGATTGCATACACTATTTCTATTGCCCTGGAGACTGGAGTGGTTCAAGCGGGAAAGACTCACAATGTGGATTTCATTAACTTTACTGCCCATTTCATCTCCCGCTGGGGTTGGGGAGTGGGCTTTCTGAGGGGACTGGGCACCTCTCTGCCCCTGCACACACACCCCCCCCAACAAAGCAGGCTGCAGTGTTTGTGATGTCACTCTCCCCTTCTACTACTCCTCTCATTTTCATGCCCAAGATGTGGCCACGGGCCCATTTCACAGGTGGGGCACCTGAGGCTCGTTCCAGGAGCCCATTCGTGCAGCATGGAGGCAGACTAAGTGGGAGGGGATGAGACAAGGTTAAATCAGGACTGCTGATCCCCAGCAGCCTACATCCCTGCTCTGCGCTGCGTCCATCCCGCACCCCCACTCCTTCCTCCAGCTCCATCCAATACAAAAAGACTGGAGCTTGGCCATTCAGCTCCTCCTGGCAAATGAGGCAGTTTTATAGGCTTTAGAAAAACACTCCAATTGTTCCTTCAATTACCCAGAGCAGATTGAATATATTAATCTCTCTCTTAACTGGAGTGAGATTTGCTGCTGCCCTCCCTTCCCCCAGCTTCTAGCACTGGCACGTGCCAGGAACAGCCATCCCATCCCTACCTGCCCCGGCCCCTGGAGCGCAGTAGGTCAACCTGGATCCCAGTAGCATGTACTGTAGTGCCTTCCCCCACATGTATGCATGCGAACATACATGCATGCACACATATAAGCACTCACGCATGCACAAACTCACACACACCTGCGCACACAAGCACACGCTTGCATATGCACACGCATTCACGCATACACACATGTGCGCATGGCAGTTGGCTGACAGCCACCGTGCATTTCTCTATCAATGTGCATTGATTTTCTCCTCTGCTGCTATTTAGACCAGGCTGTTCCCCAAGTCAATGTGATCATGAGGTGGGGTGGGGCGGGAGAGGAGAGGGACGCAGGCCGCAGCTCTGAGCCTTCTGCTCGGTGACAACTGCCTGCAGCTTAAACACGCTGTGCCGCAGGCAGCTGAGCCCCTTAAAAGCTACCTGAGGTTTCCCTTTGTAGCTCGTTTTTCTTTTATTTCAGGGGAACAAAGGCGCTGTCAAGACGTTTCCAGAGGGCGCCGTCACCGCTTGGGCTCTGAGGAGAGGCGGGGCTAGCCCCAAGGAAGGGGAAATGAGGGACATAGCTAGCTCCCCTGGCCTAGAGAGGGGCCTATGGCCTAAATGTGACCACAATGACCTGCAGGATCCTGCTGGCCCCTCCCTCTTCTCCTGAGTGGCACTGGGAGCACAGGTTGATGGGGTGCTGAAGTAGCCACAAAGCATTGTGAATGAGAGATACCTCCAAATATACGTGCATAGGAAGGACCCATATTTGTTTCCTTACACAAGTCTATTCCTTTTTCTGCCTGCCTGATTTCCGAGTAGTCTGTATTTTGTTATTGCCTTTGGAGTCCTGTCTGGATCAGTACCTAGAGCTCAGTGGGGGTACTGAGAAGTTCTGGGTTTTTCCAGATGAAAGTGAGAGTCAGGCAACCTGAGGAACGTTAAATCAGTCTCTTGCCAGTAGCTGTACAGCCGGCAGGTTCTGCAGCTTCCCTGGGCCTCCAGCCCTGCAGCAGTCAAATGGGTCTGGGCCTTGCCTGTGGCCCCCAGAGCTGAGAAGGGGAACCCAGTTGGTGTAGCCTCTCCCAACCCACAGCACAGGGGCTACTTGGGAGTCTGAATGTCTGCTAGTAAGGCACATGGGTTCTGGGCCTCTGCATCTGGAAAAATAACCTTAGGGTATTAGAGAGATAGTACTGGAAGTAGTGTTTGCCTTGCATGCAGCTGACCTGGGTTCAATTCCTGGCATCACAGAGGGAGTCCTGAGTGCAAGGCCTGTAAAGCCCTGAGCACCACCAGGTATGAACCAAAGAAAAGAAATGAAATAAAATTTACCCAGAAGAGGGCTATTGGGAAATCTGGGGTGAGGGACTAGGTGTCCTGGCAGGGAAACTGACCCAGCCAGGGCCATAACATGGAAAAAGGCTGCAAGAGCAGATTGCAACTGAGCACACAGATGGGTCTGCCATCATCCCCCGTCCCTTCCCACCACCCCTTTCCCCAGCCAGAGCTGTCACTGACGCACACCTCCTGTGAGTAGGAGGTGAATGTGTGTTACATGAGCATGTATCCCATGTCACACTGAGGGATGAGATAGAGGCAGGGGCTTCCCAGCTCCTGGATCCAGCCCTAGTGAACAGCTGATGCTATACAGGAAGGTACCTGGGTGCCTTCTTAGCTCCCAGCTCACCTTCATGGTGAAAGAGAGCCAGGAAGGGTCTTGTGAACAGCCTTGAAAACGTTATGTGTCTTCAGCACAGCACAGATTCTTGTGCTCATAAGACACACAGACACACCTGTACTCCACAAAGAGATCAGACTGAACCACCAGCAAACACACATGGAACCGCCGTGCTGGCCTACACTTCCACTGGACTCTCCAGGCTTTACCTCAGTACAGAACCCCATGAACAGTCCTCACCAGAAGACTCAAGGTACTGATGAATGTGTGTCTTGAGGTGGGACACACCTCTGAAGAAACCATTGTAATGGAAGGTCTAAGAGAGAGCGAAAGGTTGATATGTGCAAGGACCTGGGTTTGACCCTTAACATCATATGGTCACCCAGGGACTGCAGGGAATATCCCCTGAGCACCCCTGAGTGTGGCTCCTCAAATAGCAACAACAAAATGAATTTTGAACAGCAGGTGGTGGGGAGGAACTGAGAAAGCAGGTTTATTGTCTTCAATCTAGCCCTGGTTAGGAGCTTGCTATGAGGGTCACTGACACACCCCAGCCTGAATCCCAAGATGTTATGCAAACTATCAGGATATCAGGAACAAATGAAACCATCAATGTAGACCCTCTCCCTCCCATTTCTGAAGGAGATGGAGGATGAGTATGTCAGAAGATCTTCCTACCCTGGAGTTCAATAATCCCTTCACTTTCAGTACAGGTCATCCATTCACACCCATCTCCAATCTACCCACCTATCCATCTATTCATTCTCCCATCCACCCATCTTTCCATCCATCTATCCATCCCTCTACCCTTTATCCATCTCGCCTGTCCATCCATCTGCTCCATGTCAGACTGATTGAGGGATGGAGGATGAGGTTCTTCCCCTCCAGCTCAGAGCACGCATCTGCCACCCTGTCCAGCCGATGGTTCTGAGGTGAAACGGCGGGTAAACAGCTCGAAGACAGTCAGGCTTGTGGAAATATTAGCTTTATTCGGTGGACAAGACTGAAGTCCAAAGACTCAGCATAAGTTGCAGCCAAAAGCCTCTCACCTTCCACAGACACTTGTTTTTATCCCCCAGAATTAGGTACCACCCAATGGTGGGATCAGATATCACCCAATGGTGGAAGCAAAATCAGGTACCACCCTAGGGTGGGGGCAGAATGCCAGGTCACACCCTAGGGTAGGGCACAATCACCGATCAGGGTAGGGTCAGTAACATAATAATCCCAAAAATATTTACATACACAACATGTCCCCAGTCCTGGGTAGACAGAGGAAATAATTACTAAAGGACTAGAGGTTTATGAAGGCTAGTAGGGATTGAGGAAGAAGTAACTGGCATGGCAAGGAGGGCATCTAGGCCAGGCTTGCTATATATAAAAATAAAGGCAGTTCTGGTGGTGGTGGTGGTGGTGGTGGTGGTGGTGGTGGTGGTGGTGGTGGTGGTGGTGGTGGTGGTGGTGGTGGTGGTGGTGACGACAAAGAGATTGGAGGTTGGTGTGTAAAAACATTACATTACTCTGCATTTCCCAGCTGCAAATGAGTTACATTACTTGGAGCCAGTCATAGTTCCTCATCAGTACAATGGGCAGACAGTGCCCAGAAGATGTGAGGCTCAGCAAGAAAGGGAGGTGGGTGGTGGGAATGATCTGATTCATATCTCAAGTATCAGGGGGAATAAGTGCTCCCACTTTAAAGATGGGTGCATTCCAAGAGAGGGTGAAAGAAGTCTGTAGGGTTAAGATCAGGGCAAGCAAAGGTATGGAAGCACACAGGTATGGAAAACAGTATGTGTGGGAACAGGAAACAGGAAAGAAGAATGGATTGGAGGCACATTTGTGGGACTGGGGAGCAGCAGAGAAGATGGAGGGAATAGGGGCTCCGCTGGCCTAACACTTTGTTCTCCCCTCCCTAAACCAGTTTGCCCTGAAGCAGAGCAAGTGGGAGTATCCAACATTTACATCTGAGGCCATGGGCAGAGGAGAATTTTCTGGAGCAGGAAACTGAGACCCCAGAAGAGGAGAAGGTGTTGTCCAAGCCTTCCTGAGTCCATAATAAAACAAGATTGGGACCCAGGCCTCCCCTAGCAGGCACCCTAATTGGTGGTGGTGGTAGTAGGGCAGTACAGTTGCAAAGACCAGCAGCTTTCTCTCCAGGGAATCATGGACACGGCTTTCTGGGCAAGGAGACAGGATGGTGGGGAAGTGGCTTAAGGAAACAGATCTCTACTCAGAGGTCTCATGTCTTCCCATTCCTGGTTTGGCAGTGTTAGATTGACCACCTGCCCCCCACCACCAAAAAAAAAATCTCTGGATCCTTTGGGAGAAGTACTGAAATATGATAGGTGGTTGCTGGTTCAGAGACCCCAGCCAATACACCTATCCTGACCCACTGTAATTGGCTGATGCCACTTAGAAGCAAGCATTGCAGAAATAGCCCAGCCCAGAAAGAGGCCCCTGCACACCCCACCTTTCAAGTGAGGGTAAGTTAGAGTCAACAAAGTGCAGCAGAGACACTTGAATTCTGATTGAGGCTTGATTTCCAATTCCTTCACATCTCCTAGAAATTCTGAACCCAGACACTCACTTCTCTGACCATCTGTTTTCTCTCTTCTACCTGGCAACTAGTTAGAAAATAATTACTGGAGGGCTTCCTAAAAAAGAAGGGCTTCCTGAGACTTTAAGGATATAGGTGGGACTTACCTATAGATGTCTTCTTTCTATTAAAAAAAAAAAATGGAGGACCAGGACTCATACACCCAGCAAGATAGTTGCATTGATTGGGGTAGACTGAGAGAATATTACATGCTTACTAAACACATTTGCTATATTCATGGGGTGGGGTGGGGGTGTTGTCCCAGCCAGTGACAAGGATTGGGGAGCTGGTGTTTAGGGGACAAGAACAGCTCAGAGGAAGACCCAGAAGCTTGAAGAAGCTGAATTTCTTCAGAGTACTCGGAAGTTCTAGAGTTAAAGGGCTGTTGGTGTTGGGGTCACATGAGGACAGAAGTGCTTATGCCCAGCAGGCAGGAAGTTGCCTTTGAGGGGGATGGCAATGGCACTGAGGAGGGTTTGATGGGAAAGGGGGTGCAGGCAGTAGTGGATATTATTTTAATCTTCCTCTTAAAGCATAATTGCTTTTCGTTGGCGGGTCTCTGGAGGCGCCCCCCAGTCCGAGATTTCCTGCACGAGACAGGCCGGCCAGTGCCGCACTGCATTAATACGCTGCAAATGTGATTTCATGGCATCAAATGAGATTAGGGCCAGAGGCTCTGCTCTGTGGTAGAAAGGCAGGCAAGCAGGCAGGCAGGCAAGAGCAGCAGAGCTGAGCAAGGAATCTCAAAGGAGAGGGAGGGAATAGAAGAGTCCCAGGCTCACCAGGCAGGAAGAAGTGGTTTCCGGTAATAGGAGTCTCTGGAATCAACTCGGGTGCTAGGGCAGGGACAGAGCCTGAGGCACTAAGGGTATGGTCCCAGCCATCTCCCCTAGCCCCAAACTCTCTATGAGGAGACAGAGGATTATGGAGATAGACAGATGCAGGTTCTGCAGCTGAAAAGCTTGGGTCTAAATCTTGATTTTTTGAGGAGACTGAAGATAGTACAGCAGGTAGGGTGCTTGCCTTGTATGCCAATCCAATTTCAATCCCTAACATCTTATATGGTCCTCTGAACATGCGAATACTGATGCACTACCAGGATATTGGGACCTGAATTCTGAATAAAGAGGGACACCATTTTGTAAAAGCCACACGGCAGGCTTCTTCTTAAGTTCTAATAGCATTTTGTAAGGACCACATGGTGTGAACCACATGCTAGGACTTCACAAGCCTATTTTCATAGACCTTGCTTCAGTCTACCTTGCCATACCAGGTAGCATATCAGGGAAGAACAAGGGAGTAGTAGGAAGATACCCCTAGACAAGAGCCAATCATTTTAAGGATCATCAGAAAGCTGGAACCTCTCTATATCCCTTCCCTATATAATTCTCATCATGATCTTGGGCGGGGCTCATCTCCTTCAGGGGATGGCCCCTGGCTGGCCAGGCTGGGGGAATCTTGTTGGCAGATGGATTAAAGTGTTAAACTTTATTCCAGTTGTATGATCTACTCTGGAACCCTACTTTCAGGAGTGATCCCAGAATGCAAAACCAGGAGTAAACCCTGAGTACCACCAGGTATGACTCAAAAGCACAAAGCAAAAAACAACAACAACAACAAAACAACAAAAACACAACCCCACCTTGATTCTATAACATATGCACACACTCTTCCTTCCATTATCCCTGACTTGGCCCCATCTGAGTGTCCACTTAATGTGTAGGGGTGGGGGGTGGGGGGTGGGGGCTAGACTTAGCATCTGGGAGTCACAGAGAAGACTGCCAGCCACAGAGCTGTTGGCTTAATTGTTTTCATTCCTCTTCATTTCTTTTTTGATAGTAGTGTTCGTGATGACTGGAGTCTGGACACATGGGGGTGTTTTGCTCACATGTTTTTTAGAAACGTTGGGGGCGGCACCCTCCTTTAGCTGCTTGCTATGCTCTTAAGTCATAGGACTCTGGAGAACACATCCTAAGTGGCAGTACCACCAGGAATAGGCTCAGCATACGTGGGGCAGTGCCAGGGATCCAACTCACAGCCTCCATGTAAAAAGCAGGCACTTTTCCTCTGGACTATCCCAGAGGGGGTTCATGACCCTAAAGTATAGGGCAGAGACGCTGAGATCTGGGACTCTAAAAGAGGAAAGTTAGCCTGGAGAGGAGCATCAGGGAGAGGGTCTGGTAGTCTAACATCATTACACTTACCTTCCAAGAGGAAACTTTTCCTCTTGATTTTTTGGGGATAGGGAAAGCATGGATTTGGGACACACCCAACAGTATTCAGGGTTTCTTCCAGGTTCTATACTCTGAAACCACTCCTGGTCCTGCTGGGAATTTGAACCAGGATTCATCACCTGCTAGGCAAGTGCCTTAACCCTTGTTAAGGGCCTTTTCCTCTCCAGTGTCAAGGTGATTGTTATCAAGTGAATGCAAATGATAGCCCCCACAGAGACTAGCTGGCTGCTGCTTCTCTAGCAGAAAAAGCTCTGACCTACCAACTTGCTTTCTTTATAAAAGAGTCTGACTCGTTCCTGATCCCTGGCAGTGGTCCTCAAACTATGGCCCGCGGGCCACATATTGTATTTGTATCTGTTTTGTCTCTTCATTGCAAAATAAGATATATGCAGTGTGCATAAGAATTCGTTCATAAGTTTTGTTTTTACTATAGTCAGACCCTCCAATGGTCTGAGGGACAGTGAACTGGCCCCCTGTTTAAAAAGTTGGAGGACCCCTGAGTGTTGAGTGTTGAGCTGGTCCAGACCCAGCTGACCATGGCCCACAGTCTGTATCACTGCATTCCATATGATATCTCATTGTTGGCAAACCCTCTGACCCTAGCTGCCGCCCTTCTGCCCATCCAGGATCTGTGTATATCTTCCAAAACCTCACTCTCTGTCTATGTGTGCCACTCCAAGGCACTCCAGTCAGCTGGCCAGGCAGAATGGATGCTGATCACCTACCAATAGCAGATCTGGTCCCCAAGATTTTTTTTAGGGGGGGTTCACACCCGGCAGCACTCAAGGGTTACTCCTGGCTCTATGCTCAGAAATCACCCCTGGCAGGCACAGGGGACCATATGGGATGCCGGGATTCGAACCACCGTCCTTCTGCATGAAAGGCAAATGTCTTACCTCCATGCTATCTCTCCGGCCCCTGTCCCCAAGATTTTTAAGTGCTCCTGCCATGAAAAGGAAAGGACGTAAA
Organism: Suncus etruscus; assembly: GCF_024139225.1. Taxonomy (NCBI): domain Eukaryota; kingdom Metazoa; phylum Chordata; class Mammalia; order Eulipotyphla; family Soricidae; genus Suncus; species Suncus etruscus. The sequence continues at coordinate 12,954,053 of NC_064848.1, forward strand.
AGAGCCAAGTGAGACATGGACCCAGCCTGTGCCCTACCTGAGCTCATCTCTCCTTCAAAGCCCCTGTCCAAGGGTTGGGGAGGTGATGCCAAGCCATAACATTTGCTTTGCAAGTTTAAAACCCAGGTTTTGATAAAAAATAAAATAAAATAACCCTTTAAGACTGCAGGTATGGTCTGAGTCTGAAAAAGGTTCTAGGTGCATTGCAGGGCATTGACTTAGCCTGTTGGGACCTGAAATGTGTATTCATGGGTATTAGTGACAACATACCTTATCTGGGGTCTCTGTATCTTCCTGCCACCCTGAGAGAAATATTGCAGGAATGGGGGCCAGCACCCTCTCCCTTGTCTGGGAATGACTTTCTTTTTGGGCCCCAGGGCTCAGATTGCCTCTTCCAAGATCTTTTTGTGAAGACTCAGGAGTCCCAAGTAGTATTCAGCAGCTCCTGGTCAAGTCTGTCAGTAAACATGAGGGGAAAAGGCTACGATACTGCTGAATACCTGGGCCACCTGCATGCTGCTTAGGGGCCCATCAGAACCACTCCCAGTGTTGCTCAAAGAACCACTTGATGCTGAGGATCAAACCAGGTCCAGGTGCATCACAAAGCATGTGCCCTGACCCCTGTACTAATCCTCAGTCCTACCCCTCTCCCTACCCCAGACCTTCAGGACAGTCCCAGTAGTAGATTGGTACCATGTGTTTCTCCCCCAGCCAGGCCCACATGTACAGAGAAGGGTCATGATTAGAACTCATATTCTAGCACATAAGAGATCCCTTACAGACGTCATACCCTTGGGGACAGGAGGGGACAGGAATCTCCCTTTGTCAAGGCAGCAAAAACCTGAGTGCTGTGCGTGAAGTTGGCATCAAATTCTCCCAGTCCCTGACAGTGTCTGAAGGGAACACTTTGGGCAATCCCTTAAGGTGGAATGCCTGTGCCCCATTCTGAGCTGTGTGCTTTGATATCTCGATCCTGGTGCCCACCCCACCCCTCACCATCTTGATTCCTCACCCCTCAACCCCTCCAAAAACCTATCTCTTGGATTGTCAGTCTGTCCTAACCAGTACCACAAAGATACCAGCCAGCTCCCTAGATTTGTTCCTATTAACCCATTCAAGCTGGATTTGGGGGTCCTAGAGGAAGAAGGGCTGCTGGGAAACCTGACAAGGATCCATATTTTATTCATTTGATCCATAGCTTTGGAAGTCATTTTATTAATTTATTTAGGTGGGCCACCCTAGACTCAATGCCAGGGGGCTGTTCTTGGAGGTGCTCAGGGAGCCATGTGGTCTGGGAATAGAATCTAGGCCTCCCACATGTCAAGCACATGCCCTTTGAGCCATCTCCCAGGAAAATGGTTTACAGCAGGGTAGACTTCACGGTGGGGACTGATTGGGTCTGTTTATTAGCTTACTATCAGCTACTTGTATTCTTTTATGACTTCTGTCTTTCTGACCACACTCAAGTTTGAGCACTCGCCTCCTAAAGGCCAGTATTCAAGGGACAAGAGTTGATGACAGAAATATGAGTTGAGGGCCGGAGAGATAGCACAGAGGTAGGGCGTTTGCCTTGCATGCGGCCAGTCCAGGACAGACCTGGGTTCAATTCCCAGCAACCCATATGGTCCCACCCCTAGCCTGCCAGGAGCAATTTCTGAGTGTAGAGCCAGGAGTAACCCCTGAGCATTGCTGGGTGTGGCCCCAAAAATAAAAAGGTAGGAAGGAAGGAAGGAAGGAAGGAAGGAAGGAAGGAAGGAAGGAAGGAAGGAAGGAAGGAAGGAAGGAAGGAAGGAAGGAAGGAAGGAAGGAAGGAAGGAAGGAAAAGAGTTGATTAACCTGAGAGTGAACTCTTTTTTTTTGTTTTGTTTTGTTTTGGGGCCACACCCAGCGGTGCTCAGGGGTTACTCCTGGCTGTCTGTTCAGAAATAGCTCCTGGCAGGCACGGGGACCATATGGGACACCAGGATTCGAACCAACCACCTTAGGTCCTGGATCAGCTGCTTGCAAGGCAAACACCGCTGTGCTATCTCTCCAGGCCCCATGAACTCTTGTCTCTCCTCCCACCCCCCTCCACCTTGTTTCTCAGGCTGAGGCTTGGAAGTGAGAGAGCAAGACAGAAGTCAAGGCCATGGCAGAGCAGAAAAATCTGTCTTGAGGCCAAGGTTAATGGCTCTGAGGAGGAGGATGGTCTGCTCCATATGCCTGGTCACAATCATTCTTCTTCTCAAGAATATATGTGGTGATAACCCTGATAAGTCCGTTCAGGGAGTCATTGACTGTCTGTTCCCCATCCCCTTCTGTGACTGGACGGGTTCAACATCAAACACATAGACCATGAGGATAGCTCAGGATTGAGGACAGGACAAAGAAGGGGTTGCCAGCACCCACAGTTTGCTCCCATATGTAGCCCAGCATGTGCCTTTTCTATTTATTACCTGATACAATTTCTGCTGTGTGTGTTTGGGGGGAAGAGAATCCTGTAGCAGGCTTGTCTCCAAGGACCCTGCAGTGTCCCCTCCACTGGGTATAAGGGGCTGGGCAGGCAGACCAGGGGCCTCTCCCACTTCCAGGCCTCTCTCACTTGGCCCCAGCCCCCCCAGCCAGTGGGCACATGCTAGCAGCTTTACCAGGAGGCGCCTGGCTGGCAGCTGGCTTCATGCCTAGAAAGGCAGCAGGAACAGTTCTTGCCAACATCACCAACCCCCAAGCGTTATTTCCAAGAAGTCTGTCCCAGATGGAAGGTTTTGGAGGGAACCTCGGGCCCTGAGAACCTCCCTTCTGGGATGCCAGGGACTATAACAGATCCTGTCAGTTGTAAGGGGCTGGTACCACCTTCCAGGGCCTGGTATTTGATATTAGTCACTCTCCTGGCTTCTTTCATGGCAGAAACCTTGGGTTGATTCCTGAGAGGACTGAGTCCAGAGATTCCCCAAAGCCAGAGAGCTCAGGAAGAAGCAGACTGAGAAGGAAGCAGGGCCTAGGAAAGAGAAGAGCTGAGAATGGAGCAGTGCCGAGGACAGTCCAGGGTTGAAGATGGGTGAGGCTGAGGCAGACTCTAGGCCCCGAGGATGCATATATGTGATGATAAAATGGTAAAAAGTCTCTGAAGCCTGTGAAGGGAAGGCTGAGCTATCCCCCCTTCCACCTCACATCTTTCTTCTGAGCCTGTCAAAGCCATGGGGAGGGATACTCAATACCTCTGCAGATAGTGACAAGCCTTCCTGGGTGTGGGATGGGGGACCCTAAGAGATGTTGAAAGGAGATTGTCCTGGACTGGTACTTCTGGATGGGGGGTCATGTTCTCATTTTTAGTCTGTTAGTTTGTGACAGAGGAATGGTACTGGATGTGTCTTGGTGTTGGCTAGAGGAATGAATGAAAATACCGAGTAATAAAAATGATCAAACATAGAATTAGAAAGATAGAAACATTCACTGAGAAATAGGAGAGAGGTCTGGAGAAATAGTACAGGGAGTACTTGCACACAGTTGACCTTTATTTGATTCCTGTAATCACCACTGGTTAATCCTCTGAGACTAGTTGGATTCATATCTGAACACTGCTGGTTGTGGCCAAAAAAACCAAATTAACAACAATATAAAAAAAAAAAGTAAAAGAGAAAGACACTTCCCTGCAAGGAGGAATTTACTCTTTCTCTGGGCCTCAGATCACATCTGTGTGGTCTTCCCACTTGAGGATTTCTCCAGTATACACAGAAACATTCACTTTTACACACATACTCACAGACTCATATTCTCATATGCATTCACATTCATGCACATGTATGAATACACACAAACTCACACTCACATGCTCTGAAAGAGCCTGTCCTAGAATGGAGTCTGATTGCCCCACCTTCAAGCCTCTCTCCAACCTCCCTGACTCCTTGCTGCCTCCTTTGTCAATCAGCCTGTCCTAGACCTCTTCTGTCCACTGTCAGCACCTTCGTGAAGCTTTCTGACTTGTGTTCTGGTTCTACCCAGGCTTATTCTCCCAACCCTCAGGTTGCCTCTTACTACTGAAAGACCTAGGCTGGCTCCTGCAACAGCTGCCTCTAGTAGCTCTCACAGTGCTCTGGACAGGGACTGCACACTGTAGTGTGCTGGAGGATCCCAGCCAAGGAGTCCTTCCTTCCCAGACCCAGGGCCTACAGACAAAGACTAGGCACCCATCCACTTCAATGAATACCTGGAGCAGGTAAGACATGGATAGGAAACAATCTGTAAACTGTGAAGTGTTGTGAGCATGAAGTGGACAGGGCCCAGGGGAGATGAGAAGGCCAATTGCAGCATCTCAAAAGCAGGTGGAACTGAGGGCTCCCAGGCTGTGGACTAGGAGGCAAGATGGCTTGAAAGGTTCAAAGCCTGTCTTTGAGAAAGAATGGCTCCAGGCATGGGTACTTAGGGATCCTGGGCAGGAACTAGGAGGTGGAAGGAGAAATGTGGTCAAAGGTGAGTGTTCCTCAGGGGCCGGAGTGGTTACATGCCTTGTGCATGCTAGCCTAGGACGGACCTCGGTTCAATTCCCCCAGTGTCCCATATGGTCCCCCAAGCCAGGAGCAATTTCTGAGTGCTTTGCCAGGAGTAATCCCCGAGCGTCACCGGGTGTGGCCCAAAAACCAAAAAAAAAAAAAAAAAAAAAAAGGTGTTTCTGTCAAGAGAACATTTAGTCCTGGTTCTCTCCCAGGTCTCTGAGACCTTGAGCACATCCTGGAACAGAGACCCTCATGACCACCTGTCCCCCTCCAGTGGAGAGGACATCACAGTCATGCTGCATGAGGCCATGGATCTCCCCCACTGCAAGGATGACTCCGTACCCAGCCCCTTCGTGGCACTGTGAGTAGTGGCAGGCCTGGGATGGGGTGGGGTGCTAGAGCTGGGACTGTGGAGGGATAGGGGAGGTGACTCAGCAGGGGAGGGGCTCTTTACATGTGACATGCCTTAGACCTACACATGTAGCCAGCTGTAAAAGGGACACAGCTGGATCCTATGTGGATCCCAGGCCAGACCAGTGCCATGCTCATCGGCCTCATTTCTGGAAGGACCTCCTAGGTTACAATCTCCATCTGGGCTTCCTGGGAGATGGAAGAGACCTCTTGGCTCAGGCTCCAGGAAAGCCCCAGTTCCCTTCTACCGAATCCCTTTGAGCCTTCATTAAAATCTTCCTGGGCCTGCACACCAGGTTTTCCCACCTTTCCTTCTGGGGAGGACATAGTCTTCTCCCCAACACCTGCAAAACCTTGTCTCAGCAGTTGCCTGCAAGCAGCCACCAGGGGTGAGCTCCTAATCCAGGGCCCCACTGTACTGTTGTGCTTTATATAAATTATTAGGGTTCAATTTATCTGGCTTGATGAATTCCAGATCATCTCTGATATAGAGATGCCTGAGCACAGAGTCAGAGAATCCAGGATAGCACTGAGGTCAACCCTGTTACTATAACAACCCCTACAGCCCACAGAGTGGAGAAAAGGAGATATTCAACACAATGAAGGCCAACAGGTGAAATGTTCACTGGTGAAAAAGACCCCGGTTTCCACAGCCCCCTCCCCCAGCTCCATTTCCCAGCCAGGACAGACAGGTGGCAGAGAGCAGGCTTAGCAGGAGGCTGCTGCCATCTCCCCTCAGCTATTTCCATAAACCAATTATCACTGATCATCTCCGGAGAGGGAGGTGCTGCCTATCACCAATCCCTTCCCTGGATGGCTGCATGGGAACCAGGGGGGCTGCAGGATCCTCTGCCTGCAGGAGACTTGCACCCTCACCCCGTTGCTATAGGAACATGCCTGGGGTGGGGAGCCAAGCTGAGGGAAGGGGGAGCCTGGGCTGCACCCATCTCCAGCCCTGGGAGGGTGCTTGGGCGAGCAAGCTGCCACCAGCTCAGGAGTGCTAACGAGATGCAAATGAAAGCAGGGGGGATGGCTTCTGGGAATGAGGGCCCAGCTGGCAGGGCCTGAAAGGGGCTTTCAGTGCAGATCCCAGAAGCCTACCAAAAAAAAAAATCTGATGTCCAGAGCATGTCTGATTCTCAACACACAGCACACGCACTTTACTCTCTCTTACCTTTTCCTCACAGAGAATATTACAGTGTTTAAAATTAGGTTAAATTGGGACCAGGATGTGGCTCAGCAGGAGAGCACATGCCTTGCCAGAGCTTAGCACTGACTTCTAGTCCCAGCACCAAAGAACTATATTGGTACCTAGATGTGACTCAGCAGGAAAGTAGAAGCATGAGACTGGGTCCCATCTCTGGCACCAGAAAAAGGAGAGATCTGCTCAATCAGTTCGCGTGCATTCCAAAATGTTCTCTTAGCCAGAGGAGGTAGTGCAAAGGGCCAAGAGTGCATGTCTTGTATGCACAAAGTCTCAAGTTCTGTCCCTGGCATCATGTGCCACCCCTACCACCAACACAACTGACTGTAAAGGCCAGAGTGACGGTACAGCAGATAGGGTGTTAGCCTTACACAGGCAAATCTAGATCCAAACCCCAGCGCTCCATATGGTTCCCAGAGCCCTGCCAGGAGTGATCCCTGAGTACAGAGTCAGGAGCAAGCCCTGAGCACACTAGGTGTAGCCTCCAAACCAAAAACAAACTAACCAAAACATTTGGGTTTAGTCAAAGGAACTCTCACAGCATGTCCAGTCCTATTGGCTAAGTATCAGCTAGAAGTGGCCCTCTGGCTCTCCTGAGCATTTCTTGGTAGGTTCCCCCTCACCAAGCTTAAAGGAAAACCATCTCACAGGGCAGAAGTGATAGTACAACAGATAGAGCACTGGCCTTGCTCATGGCAGATCCAGGTTTAAACTTCAGTACTAGCCCCCTGAACCCACCTGGAGTGATCCCTAAGTGCAGAACTAATGAGTTCTAATCACTTCTAATCACTGTCAGATTTGTCCCAAAAAACAAAAATAGAAAGGTGCTGCATCTTTTTTTCCTTTTGCCCTCAGCATGGTCTCCTAGCTGGTTCTGCTCTTTGCTAGCCCACCATGATATCTTTTCCTTCAGACTTGGGTGTGCTACCATCCCGGAGATGGTAGTAATTAGGGTGCAATTAGGGTCAGGAGCACATTTGTTTGCTCACTTTAAACAAGTAGAATTCCAGAAGGGTATGGAGTGTTTTGTTTTATATCTGTAAAGGGAGAGTTCAACTAATTTGGGCGTCTCTGCCCTATGCCATCAACTTGCTCTGACTTGAAATCTCCCTCTTCTTCTCTTTCTCTTTCTCCCTTCCTCCCCCTCTCTCTCCCTCTTCTCTCTCTCTCTCTCTCTCTCTCTCTCTCTCTCTCTCTCTCTCTCTCTCTCTCTCTCTCTCTTTCTCTCCCCACCATCACAACTGTCCTATCTCCATAGGCATCTCATCCTGTATCATCTCTCAGGGGGACTCTGCCCACTAGTCTATTCTAATCAAAGTGCTTTCTCTCATTCTCTTTCACTTGTCCCTTCCCTCTACATCTCTATATGTGTATCTCTCTCCTCTCCATATGATCTCACCCCTGTCTGATGACAGCTGTCACATTCTTTTTTTTTTTTTTTTTTTTTTGGTTTTTGGGTCACACCTGGCAGTGCTCAGGGGTTATTCCTGGCTCCAGGCTCAGAAATTGCTCCTGGCAGGCACAGGGGACCATATGGGGCGCCGGGATTCGAACCGATGACCTCCTGCATGAAAGGCAAACGCCTTACCTCCATGCTATCTCTCCAGCCCCCAGCTGTCACATTCTGTCACACCCATTCAATTTCTGCCCAACTTACATCCCTTACTCTCTTCCCCTCTCTCCATATAAATACCACTTTCTACCAGTGCCATCACCTTTGCTCTGGTGCTTTTCTTCTGCTCTGGAATACTCCAGCTGGCTCTTAGGCACCCTAGTTGGTTCTTAGGCATCTTTTTCAAAAACAGATGAAAGTCAGAAACCTTCAGCATGATGCAGCAGGGACTGGCTGAGTTCTGGGGTGGTTTCTGGGGTCTTCCAGGGAATTCCAGCATGGAGTGGGTGTTGGCCAATCCCTCCAGAAAGTGCCTTAAACAACTGCCTTCTAGGACTACTTCCAGGTCTTTTGGCCTTAGGACCCAGCCCAGAAGCTAGAACAGACCTTCCTCTGAACTAGTACTTCCAGAGGCAATGGATAGGTGCCAGAATAGGATGAAGACCAGTCTGGACCCCCATGTCGGTGACTCCTGGACCCACAGGCCAGGCCTCTGAGCAGGAGGGAGGGCAGGTCTCAGTGCTGGGCCAGGTATGCTGGGTTGCTCAGGGCTCCAATCTGGGTAAATGTCTCTCTGTTAAGGTAACTAGAGCCCAAATGGGCTCTTTATTTCCTCTCTACCCAAGACATACCCATGCCCCCCCCTCTGCCAGCCCCATACCAGACCCAGGAGTTTTCTGTAGTGAACTAGGTCTCGACCAGGGCTCTGGGGCCTGAGTACCTGCCTCCAGTCAGACCTGTCAGCCAGAGCCCAGCAGGGAGCAAGATACCTGGGGTCCCGGACAGGTGGGGTCTCCCCAGCAGACAGGAGATGGGGAAGAGGGCAGAGGAAGGACCACTAGTAATACCTGACTATTGGCCAAAGGCTGATAGACTGCTGCTGGCTGGTGGCTGCTACCCTGGTCTCCTGTTGCCCAAAGTTCATGAGCAAGGACTGAGCTGGCTGTGAGAAAGGTTAAGATGTTCCCTCAGAGCTCCTGTGGTGCACCTGACTTAGGCTAGGAAGTTACAGATCAGACTGGGGGGGGGGGTGCTCATATTCAGAGGAGTTGTAGCTTCTCTTTGTCTCTCTATCTGTCTGTCTGTCTTTCTCTGTCTCTGTCTCTCTCTGTCTCTCTCTGTATCTGTCTCTGTCTCTCTGTGTCTCTCTGTCTCTGTCTGTCTCTGTGTCTCTGTCTCTGTCTGTCTGTCTGTCTCTCTCTCTCTCTCTCTCCCATAGTACTGTGGTGTTCAAGAACTATTCTGACTCTGTTGCCCAGGAGTGATGTCTGGGCATCAGGGACTCATATGAGATGCTAGAAATGGAACCCAAGTTGGCTGTGTGCAATACAAGGGCTTTCGCTACTACCCTATCGCTATAGCCCTAGAAGCATTGATGTCTCTTGGGTGAGCTCAAGAAGCCAGGCCCAGCTTGAGACTAGCCTTGATCACACACTGATTATGACCTACCACACACACAGCCTAAGTACACACTGAGCTGGGCCAAGGTTCTGAAAATAGGTAATGGTCTCAGTTCTTGGCAAGAGAAGTTTTGAGATAATCTCCTCACATGCTTATCACATAGTTGCAAAGGTGTGTGTTTGTTTTGTCGAATTTCATCAGCCCATTCTGTGAATAAGGAAAACATCCCACTTAACAGATCACATTACCCAGGCTCAGAACATTTCTGTATCTTTCCCAAAGCCACTGCATTACTGAATACCCCAGCTGGATCCAGGATTTCCTAATCCAAAAGTTATTTAAAAAATAAGGTTATTTCCATCTCCCTCGCTGCCATAATCCTCACAAATATTGGCTCCTTGGAAAGGGACTGGTGGCATCAGGGTCTAAGACCAACTCCAGAGACCCAGCTGGCCATGAGTCTGAGCCACAGGATTCAAATGTGAGTGACCTCTGGGCTGATTCCAGAAGCAGGAAGGTTGGAATCAACACAAAATAATAGTGACCGGGCCGCAGAACCCTGAGGGCCAGAGAGAAACCACAATAGAGAAGGCTCTTGCCTTGCATGCAGCCAACCTGGGTTCAATCCTGGACATCCATTTTGGTCCTCTGAGCCTCTTGAGTGCATAGACAAGAGTAAACCCTGAGCATTGCTGATTGAGTGTGTGTGTGTGTGTGTGTGTGTGTGTGTGTGTGTGTGTGTGTGTGTGTGTGAGAGAGAGAGAGAGAGAGAGAAGTAACATGGTACTGAACAGGATGCTAAGGTCCCTCCTGAGCATGTGCTAACTCGCTCCTCCCTGTGTGCTGGCTGCAGTTGTGCCCTGAGGACAGGCTGCATGGGGACTCAGAAGATACTGAGAGCCAAGATTTGTCAAGGTCACATGACTGGGGGGGTGACTCTACATCTGGCCTCTGACAGAGGCCAAGGCTCCTTTTTCCCACAGGGTACCCCAGGAAAAGCTTATGGGAGGGGGACTGTGTGGAAGGAAATCAGTCATGCCTCCCCACAGATGCTGTGTTCTACATCCTCAGGACTGTCTCCACACCTGCTCTGAGCCAAGTTCCCTCGGAGCCTCCAAATTCTTGTGGAGTGAGAACGTCCTGTTTCCCAGAGTTGTAAACACAGCTGGTGTCCATGGTTTGAAATGGGACTGGCCTGAGACGAGGACCCCAAGGTAGGGTGGGGACACAAGGATTCTTTCCAGATGTTTCTCCAACACCCTGCCCAGGGCCCCTGAGGCCTCTTATGCCTGAAACTCTTACTCAGATGCTCAAAATACAAGTTCTGCTCAGGGCACAGAACCCTGAGGAGCTGCCTGAGAGGGCAGGCTGAGTAAGGAAGTGGGGTCACAGGACACAGAGGCAGGTGGCAGCCAGCAGCCTCCTGTGGTTCCATCGGAGTCGATACAGATAGCTGGCAGGGACCCAAAGCCTGAACCAGGCATGGTCCTCATTCCCCAAAGCCTGAGCCAAACCTGGCCCTCACTCCAGCCTGTCTGCTTCCTCTGACTTGGTCTGGCTTCATCACAGTGGCTACATAAGGAGGACCATATGCTACAGGGAGCTCAGTTGGGAAGCTCAGCTCAGGCTTCACTTCAGTTCCTTCTGCCTTTTGTGCTCCTATAGACCATCATCCCATCTCCCTAAGCATACACACATATTCAGAGTCACAGACACACAAGTCACACAGCCTCATGTGGGGCCACACACAAGCATTCAGAGCCTCTCACAGTCATACAAGTAGGAGAATTCAGGGGATACCTACAGGGTCAGCTCCAGGTCTATCTGTCCCATGCCAAGGAACTGTAATGGCCTCAGGTTGTGGAGCTTTTTGCAAGAGATGATCAGATCCCAGAGTATTCAGGGAGAGCACAAATCTGGCAGAGCTGAGGCCTGAAGTTCCCACCAAGATGAGCCCTAGGCCAGCGACCCTCAGCAGAAAGGCTACAGAGCCAAAAGTCTCGTTCCCATTTCCTGAAGAAAGCAGAAATTCCCTTCCCAAGATGATTCCGTTTTCAGTTGGCCAGACCTCGAGTCTGACTTGGCTCATGTCACTGGATTCTGGGTCATGGGGGAACCAGACCCTGCAGGAGAAGTCCATGGCAGTGGCTCTTGGCCTGAGAGGTCACCTCCTCCCAGGGTTTTCTCTTCGCATGGAGCTTCTACACCCCATGGGAGCTGTCTGGCTTCCACTCTCACTACCTCCACAGCCCAGCCTTGGTTACTCCTTCCACACCCGGCCCGCCTGGAGTGCTGCTGGATCACTATTAGCGATTAGTGCTGGTTCATTAGAGTCTGATTAATGAATGAGACCAGGCCGAGAGCACATCTTCTGTAAGAATAACGAATCCACAGGCTCCACTGCGTTGGGGACTGGTATGGCCATGAATGGTAGATGTAGAGAGGGTACAAGCCCACCAAAGCCTTTTCATTTAGATTTTGTGCTGCACCCAGTGGTGCTCAGGGGTTACTTCTGATTCTATTCTGAGGGATCCCTCCTCTCAGGATTGGGAAGACTATATGTAGTGCCAAGGATCAAACTGTCATCAAGCGTCTTAACCTGTACTGTCTCTCTGACCCCAGCCGCATCTTCTTGCTCCACCATGAAGGGGGGAAAGGAGAACTTTGCCAAGTCCACAGTGGGCCCAGGCCTTATTTCCAACTTGCCTGGCCTCAGAAGCATCTTAAGGGTTGCAGACTGTCCAGGTTCATGTGTGTGTATGTGTGTGCAGGTGTCGAATTAAATATTAAATATAGGGGCCGGAGAGATAGCATGGAGGGAGGGCATTTGCCTTGCATGTGGAGGGACGGTAGTTTGAATCCCGGCATCCCATATGGTCCCCTGAGCCTGCCAGGAGCAATTTCTGAGCATAGAGCCAGGAGTAACCCCTGAGTGCTGCCGGGTGTGACCCAAAAAACAAATAAAACATATTAATTATAGTGTCCTTGATGGTGGTGGATGATGGTGGATGGATGGTAAGGCTGTTCTCATCCAGCCTGGTTGCCTGCACCCCCTTCCATCTGGCCAGTCTGAGGGTTCAGGATAGCAGCGAGGAAATGATCCACAAGCAGTTGTTGGGTTACTGATCCTATCCTAATCAATAATTGTACTCCACCCTAGGATGTGACCTGGTGATAGTATATTGGATTATTTCTTACTTGGTATTCTGCTTGGGATCTGATTCATGTCAATAAAAGCAGGGGTCTGGGCCAGAGAGATTGCACGGAGGTAAGGAATTTGCCTTTCATGCAGAAGGTCGGTGGTTCGAATCCCGGCATCCCATATGGTCCCCTGAGCCTGCCAGGGGCGATTTCTGAGCGTAGAGCCAGGAGTAACCCCTGAGTGCTGACAGGTGTGACCCAAAAACAAAACAAAACAAACAAACAAACAAAGGCAGGGTCTGCTGAAGGCAGGAGCTCATTTCTTCTGTCTTCTTCCACTGAGCTGCACTCCATCTTAGGAACAAAAAGCTTCTGTGATTTGTATTCCTTGCTTGAGCACTGGATTTCCTGAACCCATTTTTGTACCTCTTCACTGTGTGAATTATTTCCTACAGGTCTCTACAACTGGAACTGTTCCCCCTGTCCTAATAGGACAAGGGAATGGGAACTGCCTTTCCAGTCTGGGAGCTCGGTGGGAATCAAACCTCAACCAATCTCCTAGAGAACATGACACTTCAGCAGTCAGTAGAAGTTAGGAGACATGCAGCTTTATTAAAGGCCCTAGCCACCATGTGTGGCTTCTTTTTTTTTTTTTTTTTTTTGGTTTTTGGGCCACACCCGGTAACGCTCAGGGGTTACTCCTGGCTATGCGCTCAGAAGTCGCTCCTGGCTTGGGGGACCATATGGGACGCCGGGGGATCGAACCGCGGTCCGTCTCCTAGGCTAGCGCAGGTAAGGCAGGCACCTTACCTCCAGCGCCACCGCCCGGCCCCCCATGTGTGGCTTCTAAGCTAACCTTCTAAGCAGTCTCCTTCCACTGCTCTGCATCTAATCCTGTCTCTGCTCTCAACTTCCTGCTTCCTTCTCCCCAGGCTTCTCTTGCTGCTTCTCTTGCTGAATCTCCCTCTGAATCTCCCTCTCTGCCCCTGAGGCAACCCCTTTGTTACCTTCCATAGACTCCTCCCAGCTATGGGATGGTCTCCCTCTCCAGGTGAGATAGGAGAAAGTTGAAAGGAGGGGTAACATACAAGTACATCTGCATAGCACAGACTTATGGAAAGAAAAGGGAACTTGCTATACATACAGTTGCCACATTAACACTGTGACCCTACAAGGTTCATAATCTACATCTGAGAAGTGAAGAGGTAGAAACCTGTGCCTTGTGCTGCTACCACCTCTATCCTTTCATCTCACATCCAGCCTGGGATGTGGACAGAGTTCCTGCTCCAAGAGGAAAGCAAAGCTGCCTCCTTCCATCTCCTTTGTCCTCCTCCCTCCTCCTCCTCCCACCTTCTCCATCTGTCTCCTTCCTCCTCTATCTTTCTCCTCCTTCCTTTCCCCATCTGTGCTGGACTGGTTTCTTCTCCCAGTTGGAGACATCCCACCCAGGAGGCTGCCTGAAGGCAGTGCAGGGGAAACACACACTGACCCCTCTCCATGTGCACAAAAGAGGGGCCAGGACAGCTGCAGGGCATCTGAAAAGAAACTCAGTCCCACCCTGCTGGGGCTGCCCTCCCCCCATGCCGGATTAAGTCTGAGTCCCTGGACAGCAAGCAGCCTGCTTCTCTCTCCCTCCCTCTATGGGTAGGAAGAGGTGCCCATCTTGCAGCCTGCCTTGAGGCCCCCATCGAATCATTCCCAGTACTCCATGGGGTCTGGAGGTGGGAAGGTCCTAGCACTCAGCCTCCACTTGCCCAATTTGGGTTAAGGGCACAGAATGGGAGTAGGAGCAGGGAGAAAGCTGGTCTGTGTCCTGTCCTGGGGAGGCCTGAGTCCCCTGCCCAGCTTCTATAATAGCCTCCCAGCCTGGAGGGTGCTTAGAAAAGCCATTACTCTGACAGCTCCCTCCTGCTAAAAGCATCCCCCTCCCCTGGGGCTTCCCCCCTGCATTATTTCCTCTCCAGCTCACCTAGCCCTGACCCACCTCTTGCTGGAGAAAGGCAGAGGCAGACTTAACCCTTGCTCTTTCCTAGCCAAGCCAAATGGCCAGGAGCCCTGGCCCTAGGAATCACCACCCTACCATCCCACCACCCCACCACCACCACCACTGGGAATTCCTCCCAGAGATGCTTAGGAAGAGGAGGAGGGAAGTCAAGAAGTGGAAGGTTGGGGTGTTCTTCTCCTAGTCAAGCTCAGGAAGGACTGAAGACCCCAAATTATAATGCTAGATTACCTATTTCTCAGGCTCAGGCTCTTCAAGATATGAGACTCTGGGTGCCCTAGGTGGTGTGTGGACACAGAAGCACCCCTCTCCCTTCACCCCTCCCTGCACTCCCCTCCAGCTCCCACCATTCTACTATCTCTGAATGTGTATGAGAAGCTGCTTCTTGGGAATGACTTACCATCATCCCTGAGGGGTGACCTGGTCAGGAGGCCTCTGTGTTCTGGGGCCCTGAAACTTACATCATTTCCCTTTTCCCTTTCTTCTTTTACCCTTTTCTTCATATTTGCATTTATTTTTTTATTTGGAGATTAAACCTAGTAGTGCTCAGGATTTACTCTCCCTGTTCAGTGCTCTGGAATCACTCTTGGCAGCACTAGAAAATTGAGCCAGGGTTAGCTACATGCAAGGCCATATGGTGTATTGTCTCTCTGACCCATCTTTTCACTTTAATTGTAGTTCTTCCAATGACAAGAGGTGTGTCACTTGACTGCCAGCTGCCCTGTACAGACATGTGGGTGGTGGCAGGGTCAAACTCAAGGCCCCAGGCTTCCCAGCTTGGAATCCTTGGCATTCAATGCCTCTGAGTCCTCCATACTTTCTAGGACTTCCAACTGTAGATCCAGAGTTGGGGTCACAACTGGGAGACCCCAAGCCAGAGGCAATTAAACTATGATCATGAACATTTCCTTGGTGGTTTCATTACACATATTCATTCCTTTCATGCCCACAGCAGCCCTGCAGTCTTTCCTTGTTTCACAGAGCTAGGGAAGAAGGGAAGGAGAACAAAAGAGAAAAGGGGCAATGCTAAAGGGAAGGAGGAGCAGAGGGAAGGAAGAAAGAAAGAGAAGGGAGGAAAGGGGGAAGGAAGAAAGATGAGAAAGGAAGGAAAAAGATAAAAGGCACAAAAGAAGGGACAGTGAAGGAAGAAAAAGGAAAAGAAAGGAAGGATAAAAGAAGATGGGAAGGAAGGAGGAAGAGAAGAAAAGGAGGGAAGAAAGGAGAGAAGGAAGGAAGAAAGGAGAGAAGGATTGAAGGAAGAAAGAAAGGGAGGCAGGGAGGGATGGTAGGAGGGAGGGAGAAAAGAAGGAAGGGAGGAAGGAAGAAAGGCACAGCCAGGTGACTTACCATCAAAAGTTGTGTGGACACTAGGCCACCTGCTACCCTCGACCCCACCCCTCAGTCAAAGCAGAGACTGTCTATTGTTCCCTGGAGTTTGAGGCCCACAAGGGGTTATTCTTGAGGCAGAGATTGGTTCAAGGCTGAGAGCAAGCTTCGCAAGCAGGAGACCTGATTTGGCCTTGTATTACATGGTTTCCCCAAGCTCCAGTGATGGAAACAACCTCTGATACAGGGCTGGGCGTTCCCATGAGCACAACTGAGTTTAATTCAGAAATAAATGAGCCAAGAGGACAGTTGCCTCGGCAGTAGAGATGGGATGGGTAGAGGAATATGACTCTTCATGCCCTGTGCATATATCCCCAACCCTGCCTGCTTCAGGCTCTTCTGGTTGCTGCATCCACTCAGCAGTAGCCAGACATCACAGCCAGACATCTTCCCCTCCAACAGAAGTTGGAAGTTTTGCTCAGCTGATAGCTAAGAATCTCAGGGACATTTATCCAGACCCCTATGGACTGCCCCAGCATACAGAAGGCTCAGACTCCCACTTGTGCTGGAGCAGCGTGGCCTCCCACCATCTATGGGGGTGTTCAACCCAGGGCATCCTCAAGATGGCTGCTACAGAAGAAAGTTCTCTGCTGAGGGGTGCTGAGCTGGGGAGCTGAGCCTGGCAAATCTGGTTCAGAAAATTGAAAAAAATGTGGGCCCGGAGAGATAGCACAGCAGCGTTTGCCTTGCAAACAGCCGATCCAGGACCAAAGGTGGTTGGTTCGAATCCCGGTGTCCCATATGGTCCCCCGTGTCTGCCAGGAGCTATTTCTGAGCAGACAGCCAGGAGTAACCCCTGAGCACCGCCAGGTGTGGCCCAAAAACCAAAAAAAAAAAAAGAAAATTGGAAAAAATGAAGAGAGTGGTTACCCCACAAAGCCCTACCCCAAGGTTTTGCCCTAGAAACTGGTGTCGAGAAGAGAACCAGGCTGGGATATCTAGGCAAGCAGGTGCCTGCTGGGGGACCCCACAAATGATGGCATAGCAAGCATTTGCCCCCATATCTGCCCCCTGCTTTGCCCCATCCCCTCTGGGAACCTTTGGGGCCACACAAAAGCCTCATTAGAATTGTTCACCTCCTCTTGCTGACCCTGGCAGGCAGGACAGAGGCCACAGTTACCACAGTAACCCAGCCGGGGAGGGATCCCTCCATGTCAGCCATTTCCCTCATACTCAGCTAAGCCCCTATTTTCCCAGAAAGACCTCATCTGAAAAAGTCAAGAAGCTAAAGGCCAAGGTCATCACTGCAGTGACCCCAGAGCCCACCACCAGTCCCATCTGGGGGCAGACTCTGAACATGGACATCCATGCTCAGGACGCAATGAAAGAAGGTGAGACAAGCAGGCAGGGGGGTGAGGTGGGGTAGGGTCCTCAGAGCTCAGCTGGATACCACCTGAACCCCTCCCAATGTGCTTTAAAGGAAAAAAAATCTCATAACACTGTCATGCCTCATCTCTCCAGCCCACTCGGAAAATAAGTTGTTCCACATAAATGAATTTCCCAGATAATGAGAGCTGATCTTTTTTATGCCTGTTGTCATTATTTTCACGGTGGTTATTACTGCCATCCCCCACTAAAACGGCACCTTGCAGCTTTCTATCATGTCCCTGTGCGTTGTTCATGGTGGGCTTAGCCCCTGAGGAGGATCTATGCACTCCCCTTGCTGAGAGGAGACATTGAGGTTGGGACAGCGTAAGAAGCTGCAGCTGGCACCTTTTCCCTGCTGCCTGGATTCTCAGTGTCTCCTCATCCTTGCCTGATCCTCCCTAGACACTACCATTATCACACAGCATTGTCCTGCCCTTCCTGAGGGGCAAGACTGCTGCCTGCTCAACCCTTTTCTTCCCCCTAAAAATCTTCCCATTCCTGGATGCAGGCACATTCCAGCTCGGCAGGCAAGTAACTTAAGACTCCTGTGTCTACACAGACAAACTGGGGCCTGTCTGAAGCTCAGGCATATGCCAGGCTGCTCTGGTTGTTGGGATTGCACTGTGCTTTGTGAGCCCAGACCCACAGGGACCCACGGTGCCTCTGGTCTCCTATAATATTTTTTTTTGGTTTTTGGGTCACAACCGGCAGTACTCAGGGGTTACTACTGGCTCCATGCTCAGAAATCGCTCTTGGCAGTCTTGGGGAACATATGGGATGCCAGGATTCGAACCAATGACCTTCTGTATGAAAGGCAAACGCCTTACCTCCATGCTATCTCTCCGGCCTCTGGTCTCCTATAATCTTACAGGTGGCCCTTCTCACAGAGACTCTCGGCTTCTCTCCTTGAAATCTTTTGGTTCTGGGGCCACACCAAGTGGTGCTTAAGGCTTACTCTTGGCTCTGTGCTCAAGGATCACTTCTAGCAAAACTCAGGGGACCATGTGTGGTGCAGGGAATTGAGCCCTGGTCAGGCATGTGCAGGGCAAATGTTTTTGTTTGTTTGTTTGTTTGTTCTGAGTCACACCCGGCAGCACTCAGGGGTTCCTCCTGACTCTATGCTCAGAAATTGCTCCTGGCAGGCTCAGGGGACCATATGGGATGCCGGGATTTGAACCGCCGACCTTCTGCATGCAAGGCAAACGCCTTACCTCCATGCCATCTCTCCGGCCCCAGGGCAAATGTCTTACCTGTTGTACTTCTGCTCCAACCCACATACTTAGTCTAACCTTGCCTTTCTTGCAAAGAGCAGAGCCAGCTGCTGAAGCAGAAGGCAGAGGGACCAGGAGGGGGGAAGATGCCAAGGGGAGAAGATGCTTGTTCTGTATCAAGCCAGAGGATTTGTTTTCTGCCTGAAAGGGGGGAGGGCAGGGAAAATATGAATGAGGAGAAGGAGGCAGCCGGGGTTTCAAGCTGGTGCCCACATGCTTCTTAGTGTGTGTTTGAGAGTTGCTCCGTGCTGACTTGGGTGTGGACACTGTGAGTGTGTTTATGAGCAGGTGAAGGCAGCTCTTGCCATGGGCATGCCTGTATGTGTGTCTTACTTGTATGTGAAAGAGTGGAAGGTGTGCATCCTTATGTGGGTGGCTGTATGTTTCTGTGTGTGTAGGTGTGTGCGCATCTCTGAGAGGTCATGGCTAGCAGAGCTCGGCGGGCTAGATTTCTGTCCTGGCCCTACATATCTTGCGTGACAAGAAGACAGAGGCAGCCTGTGGCCTTGGGGCCTTTGTGCAGCAGGAGAGGGAGCAGGACTAAGGGAGGAGACGAGTGGGGAGACCACATGGGCGGGCAGGCACCTCCTTACAGCTCCTTAGTGGAGCTGGACGCTGGCTGGAACCTGGTTGGAACTGGTTGCTGTGGTGATGTAAGCAGTGGGGGTTGGGAGAGATGGGGGCTAGGCCAGGAGGTGGAGGAAGGGCTGGAGGTAATTCAAGAACCTGTTAATGAAAAGCAAAGGGGAGTTTGGGGCCTGCATTAGGGCAAAGCAGACAGGCAGCTAAAACAGCTTGTTGATCACACAAAGAAGTGGTGGGAGGCTGAGGGGCACAATGCCTGCAGCAGAAGCTGATGAAGCGTGTTTGTGGCATGGAGACAGGTCCAGGAAGGGAAAGCTTGTCCATCCCCCCAATTACAACTCATGGGTGGGCTGCCCGCAGAGCTCAGGAGCCCGTGGAGGAGTGGAGGGCACTCAGAGGAGAGGGCAGATTGCCGGGCATTCTTTATTTAGACGGGGCAAGTTTCACCCAGATTTTGGGATTCGGGATTCACTTAGAGTGGCCCCTGGGGGCTGCATTCTGCACAGCTTCTGTTACTGTTTGGGCTGGAAGCCCTGGAATGCCCCAGCTGAGTCGTGTTGATTTTTCTTCAGGGTTGGGTGAGTGTATGTAACAGTTGCAGATGGCTAATGAGGAGGAAAACAGTGACAGCCACAAGGACCATTTGCACAGAATTTTCCTGGAAAAACATACTCCCCTCCTTACAATCAATCCTTTGAGGAGAGGAATAGGAATTCCTCCTTTTTTCTTTTCTCTTTTTTTTGATTTTTGGGCTATACCCAGAAGTGTTCAGGTTTTATTCCTGGCTCTGCGCTCAGAAATTGCTCCTGGCAGGCACGGGGAACAATATAGGATGCCGGGTATCGAGCCCAGGTCCGTCCTAGGTTAGCCCTGTGCAAGGCAAACAAATGCCCTACTGCTGTGCTATCTCTCCAGCCCCAGGGATTTTCTTTTTAAAGAATTAGCAAGAACCTGAAACTCAGAGAGATTAAGAGACTGGTAAAAAGTCACAGAGCATGTAGGTTAGTGGGCATTGGACCCCAGGATGCCTTCCTGTTTTTTTTTTTTTTTTTGGGAGGGGGGAGCAGAGCAATAGCACAGTAGGAGGGCATTTGACTTGCAGGCAACCGACGTGGGTTTAATCTTCTGCGTCCCATATGAACGCTACTGGGTGTGGCCCCAAGAAACCAAAAGAAATAACAACAAATAAAACCAAAAAAAAAGCCTTTGTTGACTTGAAGGCAGCCATCTAATTTCTTGGTGCTCCACTCTTGCTCTTTGCTTTGAACAATAGTCCTTTATGTCCAGCTACCATGGGCCTCTCTCTCTCTCTCTCTCTCTCTCTCTCTCTCTCTCTCTCTCTCTCTCTCTCTCTCTCTCTCTCTCTCTGTCCTTGGAGAGAGAAAGGTAGAACAATCTACTTTCTCCTCCTCGATGCCCTCGTTGAACTGACCCACTGTCCCAAGGACCAGCATCTTTGGGTCTCATAGCATGCTACACCTGATCTGTCCGTGGTGCTGAAACATTTCTGTACGAGAGGGTTGGGGATTGTTCAAGAACCCCCCTCCAGTATTTGGAGTAGTTCCCCCATTCTTCTCTGGGTCCCTTGTATCTTACTCCCTGCTCCATCTCCCATACTTCTTTCCCTGCTCCTTCCTTCTCTTTCCTTTCTCCTCCTCCTTAAATCACAAATTTCTGGAATGGGATGTTTTCTCTGGCATCACCAATTCTACCTCTCTTACCCTTACCTCAGGGGCTGGGAAGTGCATGTGTGACCTGAGAGGGGAATTTATCCTGGCATGTGTGTATATGTGTGTATGTGTTACCACAGGGGATTGGGATTAGTTCTGTATCCATCTCAGCACTAGGGCTTTGGGTCACAGAGGGGCATAGTATTTGTGCATCCTAACAGCACCTCAAATGGTCCCTTACATGGTGCAGGGTTCAGGTGGTGTGTGGATGTGGGGGTATGTGCTTATGGACCCGTCTGGGGAGCCCCTACTCCTAACTCTTACCTTGCATGGTCTTATTGGGAGGAATAGGAGTAAACTAAACCCTAACCTGACTCTGTCTTCATTTCACTCTGCAGAATTGATCATCAAGGTGGTGGACCACAAAAGCAAAGAAGACCTGGTGTCCTATAAAATCCCCATCAGATATCTGCAAACATCCCACCCCTATCACTTTGAACTGGTGAAGGTGAGGTTGAGCCCTGGGTGTTGGGCCTATATGGGCTAGAACAGTGGTCTGGAAAGAGGGAAGGAAGGGAAATAGAATTAGTGGGAACTACCTAAGAATATCCTCCAACCTATTAGTTTTCTCCCCACCACCTCCAAGCTATTTTTTAGAGCACTTCCAAGTACTTCATCCTCACTTTGCAACATGGCAAACCTCAGACCTCTGGGCTCTGAAAACAGTGCCTGGCAGGCGTATAGGAGTAAGAATTTAAGAATTTGGGCTGGAGTGGTGGTACAGTAGGTTGAATCATTGTTTTGCATGAAGCTGGGTTTGATTCCTGGAACCTCATAGGCTTCCCGAGTCCCATCAGGAGTAATCCCTGGGTATAGAGCAAAGAGAAAGCCCTGAGCATTGCTAGATGTACCACCCTCCCCCCGAAAATGTGGAAGTTCTCTAAATACAGCCCTGTGGGACAGCCCAATTATCACAGAATACAAGTAACTGTCACACCAATGAGAAGTACATTCTGATGTCAGGCAGTTTCAAAGGGCAGGGCTAAAAACCAAGCCACACAGCATTTACAGAACACTGTAGGTTCCAGGGCTGTGCTGGACAGGACATAGGCCCTCTCAGGGCCTCAGCCATATCAGGAGAGAGTATTTCACCTTTATAGCCCAGAACTCAGCTAGGAGAATCTGCTCATGATGGTCACAGGATGAGGGAGCAGTAAGGAACCTGGGCCTTGCTTTTTCTTGTCAAGCCAGTTCTTTCTGCACTGTAAGCTGCCTTTGGCAGGAAGAAGTCCCTGGAGAGAAAGCTGGGCTAAGTCAAAAATAAAGAGTTCCCTGGATAAGCCACTATAGTTGGCAACTGATTTTAAAGTCTACAGTGGAGTGACACTGAGCCCCTCAGTGTGTGATTTGACACTCCCAGACCAGCCCCTCTACCCACTCTCTCTCTCTCTCTCTCTCTCTCTCATGCTAATAGAATAAAAGAATTTACTCTCCTGTGGTTTATGCACTTATTAGGTACCTAGCATGCAGGCTGTGAGACAGAGAGAAATAAGAAGCACCCCTTTCCTACCCTTTCACATATATTTCAGATCCCCAGAGTGAGGGTAGAGAACAAAGAAAACTTATGGGTCTGGTATAATAGTACAGTAAATAGGGCACTTGCCTTGTATGAGACCAACTTGGGTTCAACCCCTGATTCCATATGGTGCCCAAGCCCTTCCAGGTGTAACCCCTGGAATATAAAGCCAGAAGGAAGCCATGGGCATCAGTGTGGTCCAAAAACAAATAAAACGAACTGAAAATCAGGGGGTTCCTAGCCCAGCTTCACACTTCTACATGACCTAAGTGTACAGTGAAAATTAACCCCACAAACCTCAACTCCTCATCAGTAAAACTGAGACGCTCAGTCCCACAGCTTGAAGGATCAAATAAAATGATAAGCATGAAGCAGTCTCAAAGGACCAGGTACCCTCAGGTGTCTTGATCTTTCTTGTCTCCAGGAGAGCCCCAAGTCTAGAACCTGGACCCCAGGCTGCAGGGGCTAGCCAGAAGGGGAGGGCACATTGTCCAGTCTCTGCACTTGAGCTGTGACCCAAGCTTCTCCCAGGAGCCCCAGCACTCTGATGGTCTCAGCCAGGCCTCATTATCACGTCCTCACAAAGAGAACAGGCAGACAGCAGCTCTTGCAAGGGCAGATGATGAAATATTCAAATAGAAAAGGGAAGATTTATAATATCGATCTCCTTGAAAGGGCTCGCAGGGACCATGAGCTTTAATTATCAGCCTGGAGCCCCGGTGGAGCAATGCCATGCAATGGTCTGCAGAGGACTAGATTGATGGCTGGCCAGCAGGCCCCTTCCTCGCTGTATCTTTTCTTGCCCAGCCCAAGTTCGAGAAAGGCGATGAAGAATCAGCTGTAACCAAACTGTATGCGATGGTCACTCACAAGGGCAGCTTCCTCCCCAGCTACACCAGCCTGGACCACACAGCTCTGGAGGTGCGAGGCCTAGGGCACAGATTATGGACTTGTGGGGTCTGGGACAGGCAAGCTTGAGAAGGCCCCAGGTCCTGTCTTAGCCTTTGGCTAAGCTAAGGGTGTTGGGTAAGGGGTCCAGAGGAAGAAATCAAGAAGGAAAAGTTAAACCTGCCCTTTGAGAAATCTCTAGGAGGGTTTGCGTAAAAAGCCATCACTGGTCAGTTGCATTGATGGGGACAAAGCTGAGAATGACCCTGTCCTTTCACTGTCCTTTTCTTTACCTCACAGTCATCTCTATGCCTCAGAGAGCACAGTGGCTTTAAATATTTTCCTGAATGTGAAAGTGAGGAAAAAAGAACCCCCTGTCTGGTTCTCTCTGTGTTTCTCTGTGTCTCTTTCTCTGTCTATCTGTCTGTCTGTCTGTCTGTCTATCCATTTCTCTCTCCCTCCCCTATCCTGCCCCTCTTACACCCTACAATAACAGATATCTCAAGGCCTCCTCACTCTTTTTTGGAGGCTTGCTAGGCTTTTAATGAGCTGTTCTGCCATCCCGTCACCACACTGTCACCTATCCACCAATCATTGGCTCAGTCTCTCAGCAGCTCTGTTCTGAGCTTCTCTTAGCTTTGCTTCCTCCTCACCCCCTGCCCCAGATTTTCTGCAACATTAGGACATATGAGGTTATAAGGTGGTCCTAGACAGAGCCCAACTGCCCCTCTCCAGCCTTCAAACTTCTGCTAGACTATGATTTTGGGGGAGCACAGATTCCACTCAGCCTGTATATGATCAAGGTGCAGTTGGCTTCACTGACCTGAAGTTCTGACACCGCGTTGGCTCTGGGAACCCAGAGAGGCAAGAAGGCTTGTCAAGGGCACTTGTCAAGGGCACTGAGGCCCCTGGAGAACTTCTGTGGGAAACCCCAGCTCCTGTTTCTACACAGCCACCCTATGGACGACAGACCTGTGGTGTCCTCTGACCATTCTATTTTCTCACGTCCTTATCGAGGGTAGGCAACAGCTCCCACACAAGCACACATGCACATGTACACATATGCCTTCACATATACTCACTTACACTACTAGAACACACCCACATGCATATTCATACTGATGAGCAATCTTAACATTTAACAGGCTCACACAGAGAACAGGAACTGCCAAGGGGCAGCTGAGTCTGGGCCATAGAGCATAACCCTAAAGTTCATTGGGGTGTCCTTGAGATGGGCAGAGTCTCGATTTGTAACCTTGGGAACCTGGCAATGTCCTCCAAATGTGCTTATGGCCTTGAGGTGATCCAAACCCTGCTTTGCAAAATAACAGCTTGAGAATTTCTGCTTCTCTATTCTCCTGCCAGCTGCCTGTAAATACCCCAACCCCCATTCTATAAAATGAAGCTTTTACTTCTTTTTTTTTTTTTTTTTTTTTTTTCAGAATCCAGTTCTTTTGGAGTATAGCTCTGCCATGTCTGCTGGCATAATATACAGTGTTTTTCCATTTCTCAAGGCACGTTTCATGGGTTTTGGCTGGCTTTGGGTGTAAATTTACACAATGCTAATGCACACGCATGTGAAAACTCACACTCATGCTCACACACACACACACACACACGGAAGAAGAAACAGTACTAAGAGCCTGTTTTATCTGTTCTTGGACAATCTCCCTAATAAAGGAAACCACACACATCTCAAGATTTGGGAAGAGCCAGGGAGGACTTGGTGTCCTGAGTTTAGAATGTACCCACAGGGGCCAGGAAGGTGGCGCTAGAGGTAAGGTGTCTGCCTTGCAAGCGCTAGCGTAGGACGAACTGTGGTTCGATCCCCCGGCGTCCCATATGGTCCCCCCAAGCCAGGAGTCTGAGCGGATAGCCAGGAGTAACCCCTGAGCCCCCAAAAAAAACAAAAAAAAATAAAAATAAAAAAGAATGTACCCACAGCTCTTCTTGTCAGACTCTGTACCCCAAAGTTCATAGCAAGAGCCAGGGCAAAAAGATTCTGCCCTTTCTGACTGATGGAAACTTAAAAGATTCTGGTCTAAAACTCATAAATCCCCAAGAGGAACTGAGTTCTGCCCCTCACAGAACTGTTCTTCTCCCTGATACAAACCCCACCAGCCCCACTGCTGACCTGCAGCTGAGATCAAGAGAGAATGACAGGGTAGTTGGCAAGGCAGGTGACCATCATGGGGACACAGGGTGTGGGCAGGCTGCTCTGTCCTGGGGCCCACCCACTTCGCCAACCCAGACCTTTGTTCATGGCGTCAATGAGTTCCTCATCAACAACTACACAGCACTGGTAGTGGTGGTCTGGGTGGTTCCCAGCTACAAGGATTTTCAGTATGTGCAGCTCTGCTGGACAGGCTAGGGGTACTCGTGGCCAACCCAAACTGTGATTCTGATGTGCTAGAAATCACCTTCCAGGGGCTCTGGGAAGCTTCATTTGTCTGAAGCCCTTGATAGAGTTAGTCAGAGAGATCCTGAGGGCAGATCTCAGGCTCTCTCAGGCCCCATCACCTCTTCCTGTCCTCCTGCTCAGCATCAGACCCAGAGATTGTCCCTGATTGGTCCAGCCTAAGGTCACTGAGAATACCAGACCTTTAAAGGAGTCTCCCAGATCCCACCCAGATCAGCTCCCCAGAAGGCTCCTTGGTTGGGCTAGCCATCTAGCAGCTAGCTGCTGCCCAGGGCCTCTATGACAGCCACTCCCTAGAAAGGATGAACTGTGGTCTGTTGCTTCCTGGGCTCTGAGGGCCCAGAAGTCTCCAACTCCTTCACATCACTGTCATGAGTTCTGATCACCTGTGTCTCTCCATGCTGTACGAGGAATGAAGGGGCTGGTGCACACATTTTAAAATCTCCTGTGGGCTCTGCACATCCAGATACACAATATGCATGGTGTATGCACATATATCCTGTATGCACGGTACAAGCATTTGGGTACACATATGTTCATACGTAAATACAAGCACATGCATGCATTCACCTTGCTGCCTCACAAACCTGGATTCCCCGAGGAGCAGGCAGGACATTCTGACAAAGGGTCCTGAAAGGGAGGTGGGATGTCAGATCCATTTTGAGAGGTGAATCTCTTGAGGTGCTGCAGTGTGGCCAAGTCCACAGCAGCCCCAGGGACCACTTGACCAAAATGAACTTTTCCTAGTCATGGAGCAGCCGTCTGTGCAGGCATCTAACCCCTAGCTTAGTGGGTCCTGCCCTCTTCTCTGTCATTAATCCAGAGTTCACTGGTGCCCTGGACTGCCAGGCTTGGCCATAGAGTCACCACCGACCAGCACTGCATATTGACTCATCCCTCTGTCACCCCAGGGCCAGTCAGGCAAGGCAGGACCAGAACACCCTGGGGTTGCCCCTCATATCCATCTCCTTTACCATCCAGTCAATGATGAGCTTCAACGTTCCTCTAGACAGCCAGAGAGGGTTTTCTCAGATATGGCTTTCCCTGCACCTTCTCTGGTGCCACCCCTCAGAACCTATCACGTGTTCCCTCTGCCCTTCCTCTCTCACTCTCTTATCCAATCAGATCCCCATATCTCCAGGGCCATGCCATATGTACTTCAGGGAAGCTGTCCTCTGAGTCCTAGGAGCAGAAGAGTCCCCACATGCAAAGGTCACATCAACACAAAACAACTTAGAATTTAATGTCCACCACAGAGTACCTTGTGGGGGTCCCAGGGCACAGTAGAGAGCATACAGCGCAATTATACTGCAGGTTTACACTGGCTCATGGACCCAGACAAGGCGGGGCAGAGGGACTAGATGTGCAAAGGTGGTTCCTGGGGAAGTGGAGAATTTTTAATGTAGGAGTAATTTTACCAAACAAGAAGAGTCACTGTGTTTATGATGAGAAGTTCTAGAAATAGAAGTAATGTTTACACATGGTGAGTGTCCTTAATGTTGTTGAATTGAGCATGTAAAACAGTGACAATAGTAACATTTTTATGATATATATTTAGCCAGCATACAAAAAATTATTTTTAATCAGAGGCAAGAGCCTGACTGACGAGGCACCTGGACGTAGGACTGGAGTTGAAGGTTTTGTTTGTTTGTTTGTTTGTTGATTTGGTTTGGTTTGGGGGCCACTTCTGGCAGTGTTCAGGGATCATCCCTGATTTGATCACCCCTGTACTGAGGAATTATGTCTGGTAGTGCTCAGGAAACCATATGGGATGCCAGGGGTTGAACACAGGCTAGCAGCCTGCAAGGCAAATGCCCTATTGTTGTACTATTGCTTTGGCCCATTGCTTTGAAGTAGGGGCCATACCTGTGCTAGGCAGCAACAGGCCGCAACAGGGGATAGAATTCAGGATCCCGACCTGCTAGGTACATTCTGTACCACATAGGCTCCAACTGTGGCTCAGGGTTTTTAAGGTTTTTTGTTTTGTTTTGTTTTGTTTTGTATTTTTGGTTTTGGGGCCACACCCTGAGGTGCTCCTGGCTGTCTGCTCAGAAATAGCTCCTGGCAGGCACGGGGGACCATATGGGACACCGGGATTCAAACCAACCACTTTTGGTCCTGGATCGGCTGCTTGCAAGGCAAACGCCGCTGTGCTATCTCTCCAGGCCCCAGAATTTTTAAGTTTTTAACAGAGTTGTTAGTGGGCAATTTGCAGACAACAGGGAAGGAAGGGGTGCACAGGAGAGGGTGCCCAGAAAGACTGGAGGCTGTTGGAGATGGTAGCAGGTACAGACTGATTTCTCCCCATAGTCTGCCTGCACTGAGAACATATCCACAGCATGACATCCAACATTTTAGGGGCCTTGAACTTGCCATGGGTGTTCAAGAGTCTACCTGCCTCTTCCTATTCACAGTCAAGTCTACATGGCAAAAACAGAATGAGGCAGCCTTTCAGAGCCCCAGCCTTCATTTCCAGGCAAGGACATTTGAAGAAGGCGCAGACAAGGGCCAGGGGGATGGTCGTAGGGAGGTGTGGGGGCGGAAGGGGAGCCTGGGATTGGGACTTCAAATCCAAACCAATCCTCGGCCTGATTTCCCCAGGGGCACCCCACACGCAGCCCTGCATTTGCCCAGAAAATTATAAACCAATCAGCAGGCATCTCAAGGGGCAGGAGGTTCTGCCTGTTTTAATGAGTGAACCCCTCCCCAGCCTGGGCCCTCTCTGGCAGCCTGTCTCATCTACCAGAGCTCCCCAGACCAGCCCTATGCCCACCACATCAAAGGGAAGCACTGGATGCCAGAACCAGAAGATACAGGGCATGTTTTGAAGGTCACTGGACACAGGGCAGGGGGCCCAGATTGGGACTTGTGGGCAGGCAGCCAGAGACTGTCAGCAGAGTGAAAGTGGGGCAAGATGCGAGGACACTAGGACACCAAGCCTCATTCAGGAGGGAAGTCATCAGCAGCCCTTGCTCACAACCAAATCCTGTGACCCCTCAAACTTCAACTCTTGAGGGGGTGCAGTTGAATGAGGTGACTTCCAGGGCTCCCTTTCTGATGCTCTGGGCAACTGTGATCACCTACCAGTTTCCCTATGGAGAGGATTTGAGTGTGTGAAAAGCTCAGATTTGACCTCTACACTGGGACACACCAGCACTGGGAGTCCTGGGCAATCTGCTCCATTTCTCCAACTGGAATTTCTATTTGATGGTGTTTCTAGGAGAATTTAAAGGCAGAACCTGGCCTAAGCTAAATGACAGGACCTTTCAGACCATCCCTCCCCTTCTTCTAAATGTTCCCTGGGTGCAGGACTCACCACTACCCTTGCTGTATTGGGCTCTAGGTAACAGAAATCCAATTCACAATATGCTACTTAGCTTAGTTTGATGACAATGAAGTATATATGTCAAAAGGACCCAAGTAGGATGTGGGATTAATCAGATCCCACCCCACTCAGTATGTACCTTGTTACGCATTGGTTGGAAACATCTTTGATTGTAGTACTTTGGATTGATGTTTAAACCACCTAATCCCACCTCTGGGTGTGATCGGTTCCTTCCTAATAAGTACTTCAGTTTTCAGGAAGACACTCTCTTGCCTTTCCGGACTTCCCACTGAGCTTCCTGCTTCTTAGTAGCTAAAGGCTTACGTGTTGGAGCTCCTGAACCCATCTCACCCTCTTTAGTGTGTGTGTCCTAGCTTTGGAACTCGAGGCCAAATTCTCACAGTAGAATACAGCCAGGAGTTGGTTGGTGCTTCCCAAAATACTTTCCAATATCCCTGGAAGTGTCATCTGCAGATGACCAACTGCTCACAGGAGCAATATGGGAAGAAGGTATAGAAGGTATAGTTTTACTTGTGGTTTTTAGGAGGAATCGGGAACATTCATGAAGTCCCTTGGTTAGAATTGCGTCATGTGATGGGCCGGGCGGTGGCGCTAAAGGTAAGGTGCCTGCCTTGCCTGCGCTAGCCTTGGACGGACCTCGGTTCGATCCCCCGGTGTCCCATATGGTCCCCCATGCCAGGAGCAACTTCTGAGCACATAGCCAGGAGTAACCCCTGAGCATTACCGGGTGTGGCCCAAAAACCAAAAAAAAAAAAAAAGAATTGCGTCATGTGGGGCCCTGAGAGATAGCACAGGGGTGTTTGCCTTGCAAACAGCCGATCCAAGAGATCCAGGACCAAAGGTGGTTGGTTCGAATCCCGGTGTCCCATATGGTCCCCTGTGCCTGCCAGGAGCTATTTCTGAGCAGACAGTCAGGAGTAACCCCTGAGCACCGCAGGGTGTGGCCCAAAAACAAAAACAAAAACAAAACAAAACAAAAAAAAAAAAGAATTGCATCATGTGCACTTGCCACAGCCAGTTACAGAAAAGGAGTTTAAGTGCTGGGGCAGATCAAAAGCACTTGAACCCCGGAAGTTTCTGTAGTTTATGGGGAGAGAAAAGGCATGGTGGAGCGGCCCTCCAGGTCAGTGATGAGCTCTGAGGCATTCAGGACTGCAATTAGCATAAACTGCTTGTCTCCACATTGTGGGGGCCTTAGTGCAGGGAATCTGTGGCCCCACTGTGTATGTCTGTCTACCTGTAATCCTAAACCAGCTCCTTATGGTGAAACTCAAGCAGGAGTAAAAACAGACATATATGGCCAAAACTCCACCTCGGGGCAGGAGAGATAGCATGGAGGTAAGGCATTTGCCTTGCAATCAGAAGGACGGTGGTTCGAATCCCGGCATCCCATATGGTCCCCCTGAGACTGCCAGGAGTGATTTCTGAGTGTAGAGCCAGGAGTAACCCCTGAGCGCTGCCGAGTGTGACCCCAAAACCAAAACAAAGCAAAACAAAACAAAAAAACTCCACGTCACCTCTGCCCTACAACCCATCTGTGTCCATGCTCTGACAGAGATAGTTCCATCACATTGCCCTGACCTCATATCAATTCCCACAGCCTCTCAGCCATCCTCTGGAAAGCTGTGAGATGAGCCCCTAACTCTAGCAACTCTCTTCCTGGGGTCCCCTTGTCTCTGTAATAGGTAAGACAAAACCTTCACATGTCTTTGCCCACTCCAGCTTCCTGGCTTTGATTCCCAGAGGCCTTTTCCAATGTGAGATTAGTGTATGTCTATGTATATAAGACTATGATTGAGTTATTTGAGTGTTTGTATGTGTGTGCAACTTATGTGAATATATTCAAGTGGATATGTGAGATCTGTGTGAAACTATGTAAGTGTTTACATAGTTTGAGTGTATTTATATGTATTTATGTATGTAAGGAATATGTGTATGTGTGTAAGTGTGAGTGTATTTGAATGTATGTATATGAGAGAGTGAGATGGTATTTGAGTGTGTGTGAGCGTATTGGAGAATGTGTGAGGGCCCGGAGAGATAGCACAGCGGCATTTGCCTTGCAAGCAGCCGATCCAGGACCAAAGGTGGTTGGTTCGAATCCCAGTGTCCCATATGGTCCCCTGTGCCTGCCAGGAGCTATTTCTGAGCAGATGGCCAGGAGTAACCCTTGGCAATGCCAGGTGTGGCCCAAAAACCAAAAAAAAAGAGAGAGAATGTGTGAGATTTATGTGTGTAGGTCTATGTTTGCAAACTTAAATGTGAGTTTATTTGAGTATATTTTGTGTGAGTGTATAAGACTGTATATGTGAGTTTATGAGACTTGCATGTGACTAAGTGTGTGTATAAATGCATGAGACTATGTGTGTGTGTTTACTAACCCCCTGCAGAACTTCCAGGTACCATGACCCTAGCTCCCATAACCCATGCAACACCCACAGACATTTAACATGGAGTAGCTGCATACACATCTATTGAGTTCATTTGAACTAAGCTTGTCCCTTCCCAGCATTCTCTGCTGTCAATTGCATCCTCCAATCTCAGTACAACCCTTAGAGCAGGCACTTAGGAGATTTCTCCTGGGACAATGACAAGACAGGCATCAAGAAGGAAAGTCACACAGAGCAGTTTATACAAACCTGGGCCATGAGCCCAGAGCTCAAAGGACCTTAAGACTCCCAAGGGTGATACAAGTCACCCTTCCCCATATGTGCTTGGTGCAACAGGCAGTACTAGAGGGAGGAGGCTGAGGAAACAGAAGGGTCAGCCAGGCCTGTGTGATGAAGGCTGGCCTGCCACAGTGACAGGCAATTTAATGTAATGACTTTGTAGAAGGTCTGGTCAGTGTTAAATACATCTCTTCATCCACATGGCATTTTAGGTTTTTTTTTTTGTTTTTTTTTTTGGGTCACACCCGGTGGTGCTCAGGGGTTACTCCTGGCTGTCTGCTCAGAAATAGCTCCTGGCAGGCACGGGGGACCATATGGGACACCGGGATTCGAACCAACCACCTTTGGTCCTGGATCGGCCGCTTGCAAGGCAAACGCCGCTGTGCTATCTCTCCGGGCCCCCACATGGCATTTTAGCATGTGGATATCCTCCCTGCACCCTGCTTTCTTCTCAGACATGGGCATCATCAACACCTACGTTTGGCATGCACTCCTTCAGCCTGGATTTGGACTCTTTCTTCCATCATATGAGAGGCTGACACCCTCCCCAATCTTGTCTGTGGTCCTTATGCTGGGAAAGCAACTAGGAAAATTGCCCTTCCAGTGCGTTCTTTGCATCTTAGACTCTGATAGACACAGTATAAGCCCTGAAGGAGACACTTGAAGCCCCTTAAGTGTCCACTCCCAGTGAACAGCATGTCTAGATATTGGGGAACCATGACTCAGACCTCCTGGACTGCCCCAATGCCTGGAAGGCCCAGGCCATTGAAGTCCCCTCTGGTCCCTGAGGAAGGTAGAGTGGCTTTGGGATGAGCAGGATTGGGGAACAGTCCTAGAACCCCACAGCATTTAGGAATTGCTTCCCAAGCTGTGTGACCAAGTGTCCCTGAGCCTTTCAAGAGCCTGTGCTTCAAGCATCCCTCACTGTCCTATATTCATGGTCCCCATCTCTAAAGGACTGTCCCATCTCCTCTGGAGCTGGGTCAGGAGCAGACAAAGGAGGGAACATCAGGCACTGAGAGCCCAGGCTCCCTCTGATGACTGGTGTGGGCCAGCCCTGCTTCTACTCCAGTTCCTGCATCAGTAACTGCTGAAGCTGCCACCCTGTTTTTGTGTTGACCTTTTCAGCTGTCACTGATTCCCGCAGGGGTTGGGGGACAGGAAGCATTGACAGCCCCTGACTGGCAGGCAGCCCCTCAGAATGTATCCAGAACCCCCAGCCCTTCCCTGTGTGGGGGCCCCAGAGTGTCATATGGAGGTGTTGTAGGCTGAGCGCCCCCTTTTCATCCCATCTGGTTTCCCATTCTGAAAGCCACTGGTCCATCCTCTGCCCTTCCATCCCTCCTCTTAGTTTGGATTGATTTTCTTCCCCAACATCTTTCTTTCTCCCTCCCTCCTTCTTCCCTCCCACCTTGCCCAATCTTCCTTCAAGGTCTCCCTCTGTTCCTTTCTCTCTGTCTTTTCTGGGTCTTTTGTTTTGTTTTGTTTTTTGGGGTCACACCCAGCAGCACTCAGGGATTACTCCTGGCTCTCTCACTCCTGGCAGACTCGGGGAACCATATGGGATGCCAGGATTTGAACCACCGTCCTTCTGCATGCAAGGCTAATGCCTTACCTCCATGTTATCTCTCCGGCCCTATTTTTCTGGGTCTTTTTAAGGAAATCATATTCAGGGTTCTGTACTCAGGGTTGTTTTGGGATCTTGGGAGCCCTTTAGGATCAACATGGGCCTCTTGCATACAAGATGCTTTCTCTGTTATGTTTTTGTTTTTCCTTTTGTGGGAGTGGCACACTGTGTGATACTCAAGGATTTTTCCTCAGTCTGTGCTCAGGAGTTATCAATCCCTAGCAGTGCTGAGGTAACATATGTGGTGCCAAATAGTTGAACCCAGGTCAGCCATGTTTAAGGCAAGCACTGTAATACCTGTACCATACGATGCCTTTTCTGAGCACCCATGAAAATGTCACCTATAATTCTTTATTGGGAGCACTGTCTTGTTTTGTTGTTTTAGTTTTACCCATTTATTTGTTGTTGTTGTTGTTGTTGTTGTTTTGGTTTTGAAGCTGCACCCAGAAATGCTCAGGGCTTATTTCTGACTATGCAGTCATGAATTACTCCTGGCAGTGCTCAAGGAACTGTATGGGGTACCGGAGATCAAACCTAGGTCAGCCACATGCAAGGTCCTACCCATCCCATATGACTGTGGTTGTGCCCAGCTTCTGTCCCGTAAATGCCTGAAGGTTCACACTACAGACACTTAGTCTCAGGAGATCTTGTATGGGTCAGAGAGGGACTAGAATACAGTTGGAAGTCCCTTCTGACCCGGCTCTATGGTGCACTCACCAAGGTGTAAACATTGGCCTCACCCACATTCAACCCAGGACCTTAATATGCATTCTTTTTTTTTTTTTTTTTTTTTTGGTGGTTTTTGGGTCACACCCGGCAGTGCTCAGGGGTTATTTCTGGCTCCAAGCTCAGAAATTGCTCCTGGCAGGCACAGGGGACCATATGGGGCGCCGGGATTCGAACCAATGACCTCCTGCATGAAAGGCAAACGCCTTACCTCCATGCTATCTCTCCGGCCCCTAATATGCATTCTTATACTTGTGCTGAGGGAATATAGGGAAGTCTTTGGGTAATATTATCAGTGTTATGTCAGGGAAAGTGGACTGGAAGTAACTATGAAGTGTGAACTTGACACTATCCCCCTCAATTTAAGAGTGGTAAGTGTTGCTTGTGACTCAGAATATACTGAGGTTTTTATGGCAAATGAGAAAGGCAAGATGTTGGGATGATAGCTGCATATATAAAAAGGAAATTATAATGATTCATGCCATTCTTTGAAACTTTATGTAGAAATGTGGGTGTCTTTTAAAAGTCTTTCTCCTTGGGCCTGATTGATAGCACAGCGGTAGGGTGTTTGTCTTGTATGCAGCCATCCTGGGCTCAATTCTCGGCATCCCATATGGTCCCCTGAGCATGCCAGGGGTGATTTATAGTGCAGAACCAGAAGTAAGCCCTGAGCGCTGCAGAGTGTGGCCCAAAAACAAACATATACACAAAAAAATCTTTCTCCTTGTCTGTATTATACTGAGTAGTATATATCCGTTGATATTTAACTTTTTTTTTTTTTTAGTGTTTGGGTTGGGTCACACCTAGCAATGCCCAGGAATTATGGAATTATTCCTGGCCATGCTTGGGAGATCATATGGGAAGCTGAGAAACAAACCCTGGTCATCAAATGCCCTACTTTTTCAGTCCCAATATCTATAACTTTGATCTTGGGGAGAGTATTTGTAACTTGATTAGACACTCACACACCAAGTTTCAGGGCATCTCTTTTGGGTAAGATGCTATGGTGCCACCATTAGCTGCTGACTTCTCCTTCCAGAGGTCAAAATCCAGGATGCCCTTAGAGCTGCCTTCATGGAATCAGTCCTTCCTCTTCCAGAGCAGAGAAGGAGCCACCAGTTTCTCTAAGGACGCAGCCCTGGAGCTGGAGTACTTCCCTTCCCCTTCCAGTAAGGTGAAAGTAAGATGTGCAAGGCAGGTCAGGGAAGCCAGATCACCCCACTGTACCGGTTTGCAAGAGGGAGCCCCAGCCCCATCCACATTGAAGCTAGGGGCAGGGCCAAGGCTCATTCCTAGCCTTGAACCTCACATTCGCATTGCAGCTCCCCTGTCAAAGAGCAAGGAAGTGGGGGGAGGCAGAGTTTAGATGCCAGCTCTAGGGATCCACAGTCTTAATTCCACTATAAGATCAGAGCCTTCCAGGAATAATTTCTGAGTTCAGAGCCAGGAGTAACCCCTGAATATCAGTGAATATGCCCTGGCCCTGAAAGAAAAAATAAATAACTAAAGAAGCCACTGTTAGACACAGATCCATTTAAAAGCCCAGAGACAGGACATAGAGGGAGTTGTGGGAATTAGGGAAGCACTGAAGAGTAGGGAGGAAAGGAGAGTTTACACAGGGAAATGCCAGGATATAAGAGAGGTAGGGGTGATGCATGGGAGAAGTGAGATGTTGTGGTGTGAGGCCCTCACTGGGCCCTTCCCTGGCAATGAGAGGCTCCAAGCCCAGTGTCTTTAGTAAGAAGCATCTGGGCCTCTCTGTATTGCCACTGAACAGTGTACCACAAGGTGCAGACAGAGAAAAACCTGCATGGATTGCGTGTGAAGCGACTCCCCATCATGGTAAGCCCCACAGCATTCACCACCTCTGTCTTCTGCTCCACCCAATCTCTAGTCCCAGGATAGTCTGGCTTCCCCAACTGTCTCCTCCCAGGCCTTGATCAGGGAAGCTGAGATCTTATTTGGCATGAAGGGTTCCCTGGGCTCCCCCAAGTACCATCTTGTCTCCAATCTTGTGATAAGACTGCCAAACAGGTACCAGAGAGATAGTGCATGGTTAAGGCACTTGTCTTGCACTCAGAGAACTCAGTTAGAATTCCCAGTACCATATAGAGTCTCCCAAGCACCACCAGGAATGATCCATGAGCATAGGAGTAAGCTCTGAACACAACCAGGTGTTGCTCACCACAAAAGAAAATTGACCAAACAACTTGGGAAGAAGCCCAGGATATCCCCAAGAAAGATACCTAAGAGTCTCTGACTAGCTTCCCTGGCCAGGGAAAAACAAAAATCTCCATACCCCAGTTTTCTTACCTGTAGACTGGGTATAGGGTAACTATCTGGCTCTCCCTGTCGGCTTACTAGAAAAATTCATCAGCAAATATCTACTAAACACTCAGAATAGATTCTGAGTGAATAGTCTCAGATCATTATCTAATTCAGTGGTCCTCGAACTATGGGCCTCGGGCCACATATTGTATTTGTATCTGTTTTGTTTCTTCATTGCAAAATAAGATATATGCAGTGTGCATAAGAATATGTCATAAGTTTTGTTTTTACTATAGTCAGACCCTCCAATGGTCTGAGGGACAGTGAACTGGCCCCCTGTTTAAACAGTTAATTCTACACCACTACTGTCACTGCTAAAGTGCATCTGGCCAGCTGAGCATGAAAATCCACTACCAATGTTTCTCCTTCAATCACCCCAACAGGAAAAAAGACTGTGGGTGCCAGCTGGGTCTATGTGGAAATTGGAAGGGGTCATGCATCACAGTGCGATGAGTGAGGGAGGAGATTGCTCTCATCTGCCTCCCACTCTTAGGGCAAAGAACTCAACAACCAGGGTTGGAGACTAGAAATTGTGAACACAAACTGTGAACACAAAGCACTGTCTTTGTGGTGTGACTGTCTCCTCCTCCCCTCCCCAGGACACCAACTTAAAAACCATGGATGGGGAAGCGCCCACAGTGGATCTTTCTTTGCAGCTGCATTCCTTGGAGGTAAGACTGAGTTGCATGCCCTCTGAGCAGGCTCAACACTGGAGCAAGGCGGGCAGCTGGGCCTCTGGAAGAGTTGGGCTGCTGCCTTGGTTGGGCATGTTGAGGTGTGGCTTCAGAAGAGCAGAGAGAATGCTGAGTTGAGAAGAGTTGAGAATTGAAGTTATCCAGAGTGGACATGGGCCCTGCCTAGCCCTGGAACTAACTCAAAGGTCACTTGTGTGTTTATATTTTCATATTGTTTCTTGATTGGTTTCATTGGGGTCACACCTGGCAGTGTTCAGTTCTCAGAGGAACACATATGGTGCCAGGGATTCAAATCATGGATCCCATAGGGCCATAGTGATTGTAAGTAGGAAGTGTATTTGCTTTGTGTGCAGCTGTTAGGGTACGAGGAGACCACCCAACTGGCGCTGAGAGTCAAAGACCACCTCTGATAATGTAAAATGCAAAAGGGAGTTTATATACCTAGCTGGGCCCCTGAAAAGACAAGGACCCTGAGTGAAACTAACAGGCAGTTTA
Source organism: Suncus etruscus (assembly GCF_024139225.1). Classification (NCBI taxonomy): domain Eukaryota; kingdom Metazoa; phylum Chordata; class Mammalia; order Eulipotyphla; family Soricidae; genus Suncus; species Suncus etruscus. The sequence goes on from NC_064848.1 coordinate 12,991,342, forward strand.
TACAGGGTTAACAGGCTTTAGCAAGCTAAGCATTTCATTGGTCAATACAAACAGTTTAACTTCCACAGTATACATGATTGGTTCAATTTTCATTTTCACTCTCTGTGTCAATCCCTTACACAGATGTCTCATGTCTCATAGATGTCCTAACTCCTGCCTCCGCCTAATCTGTTCTGATTCTGTTTGGGCTGAAAAACAGAATGGGGGGCCGGAGAGATAGCATGGAGGTAAGGTGTTTGCCTTTCATGCAGGAGGTCATCAGTTCGAATCCCAGCGTCCCATATGGTCCCCTGTGCCTGCCAGGAGCAATTATCTGAGCCTGGAGCCAGGAATAACCCCTGAGCACGGCCGGGTGTGACCCAAAAACCACAAAAAAAAAAACAAAAAAACAAAAAAAAAACAGAATGGCCTTCATAACTAGGAGGCTTTGACCACTCTGGTACAAGCTGACATCTCATTTTCTCAGAATTTGGCCTGGGAATGCGAGGGGGAGCAGTTTCTGGAAAGAAGGGGAAGGGGTGAGTAAACTTTTTTGTTGTTGTTGTTGTTGTTTTTTGGGGGGGGGGTCAGGGGTTACTCCTGGCTGTCTGCTCAGAAATAGCTCCTGGCAAGCACGGGGGACCATATGGGACACCGGGATTCGAACCAACCACCTTTGGTCCTGGATCGGCTGCTTGCAAGGCAAACACCGCTGTGCTATCTCTCCGGGCCCGTGAGTAAACTTTTAAGCTGCTACAGGCTTGTTGCTCATTAAAGGTGAGTTGTGGCTTCAGGGTTTGGAGTCTAAAACAACCAACCCAGGTTTGGCATTCTATATGGTCCTCTGAGCCCCACCAGGGGTGATCCCTGAATACAGAGCCAGAAGTAACCCTTGAACACTGCTGGGAGTGCCACACACACACCCCCAAAAAAGAACTGGATGACACTACAGACATAAACATATGTAAGACAAGTGATTCATATTATCTGTACATCTCTCTAGCCCTCCAAACTCTGATTAGGTCAAGCTCGTATACCTGTGCCATATAATTTCAAGAGTTCAGCTCATTGCTGAACTGAATTGTTAGGGGTCACAGGCATTAGGATGTAGAATATTGGACAGGGGAAGGGAGTTCCTTTTTGTTTTGGTGTTTGGGTCACACACCTGGCAGTGCTCAGTGGTTACTCTTGGCTCTATGCTCAGAAATCGCTTCTGGCAGGCTTGGGAGACCATATGGGATGCCAGGATTCAAACCACTGTCCTTCTGCATGCAAGGCAAATGTCTTACCTCCATGCTATCTTTTTGTTTTGGTTTTGGTTTTTGTGGTTTTTGGGTCACACCCGGCCGTGCTCAGGGGTTATTCCTGGCTCCAGGCTCAGAAATTGCTCCTGGCAGGCACGGGGGACCATATGGGGCGCCGGGATTTGAACCGATGACCTCCTGCATGAAGGGCAAACGCCTTACCTCCATGCTATCTCTCCGGCCCCTCCATGCTATCTTTTTGATCTCTCCCCCCCATTTTGTTTTGTTTTGTTTTGTTTTTGTCACACTCGTTGGTGCTCAGGGGTTACTCCTGGCTAAGCGCTCAGAAATTGCCCCTGGCTTGGGTGGACCATATGGGACGCCGGGGGATCGAACTGTGGTCCTTCCTTGGCTAGCGCTTGCAAAGCAGACACCTTATCTCTAGCGCCACCTCAAACCCCCCCCCCCCATTTTTTAAATTCAATCATGTCTCCTACCATTGGATAGATCCGTATAAAAAGGTCCCAGAGACTAAGTCCTGTGCTCCATGGCTCCCTTCTTTAACCAGCCTCACCTGAACTCTGAGGTCAGTTGCTGAAATTTTTTCTTCTCTCTGGTGCTAGAAAAGGCACAAAATAAGGTTGTGGGCAGTTTAAGACCACAAACCCAAGAAATTTCTACAGATACTGACATTAAGCCAGTCCATTCCTGCAGACTTTGTGTACCAGAAAAAAATAGATTGTGATTAAAAAAATTAGGTTAAGAGTCTGGAGAAATAGCATGGAGGTAAGGCATTTGCCTTGCATGCAGAAGGTTCAAATCCCGGCATCCCATATGGTCCCCAGAGCCTGCCAGGAGCAATTTCTGAGCATAGGACCAGGAGGAACCCCTGAGCGCTGCCAGGTATGACCTCCCCCAAAAAATAAAATAAAAATTAAAAATTTAGATTAAGATTAAAAAATTAGGTTGACATCATGGGGCCAGAGTAGGGCATGCAGCTGACCCAGGTTCAATCCCCTGGATCCCATATGGTTCCTTAAGTCTGCCAGGAGTAATTTCTGAGAGCAGAGCCCAGAGTAACCCTGAGCACAACCGGGTATGGCCCAAAAACAAAAACAAAAAATAGCCAGTACTCCTGGGCTAATTCTTGACAAACAGGGAGATTCTGGTGTGGGGCATGAGAGACTGGGCTAGGAAAGTACCCACAGGCCCTTGGGAAGTATATGGGCCGTCCCCTCAGCATTCCCTCCATGGTACAATGTTCTGCCTCTTTTTTTTAGGGGGGGTCACACCCAACAGCAAGCACTCAAGGTTACTCCTGGCTCTGTGCTCAGAATTACTCCAAATAAATAAATAAAATAAAAAAAGAAATAGCTCCTAGCAGGCTTGGGGGACCATATGGAATGCCTGTGATCAAACCTGGTTCCATCCCGGGTAGGCCGAGTGCAAGGCGAACACCCTACTGCTGTGCTGTCGTTCTGGCCTTCTGTCTGCCTCTTGAATCTCCTGGTGAGAGAGAACCTCTGTCACATGTGACAGTCCCATGCCCTAGATCTCAGGACAGGACTACGCAGAAGCAGCAAAAGTCCTTAAGAAAGGGATCAGCAGGTCCTTCTAGCAAAAGCTCACCAATTTCCCAGATTAAGTTCAGTCCTCCGGGCCCGTGAAAGCAGAGCTTGGTCAGGACCCTGGAGGACGCAGGCAGGCAACAGGCAGGTGGGCAGGGCTGCCCAGGCTGGGCAAAAAGGTCTCCATGATGAATTATTCACCCGAGCTGTGCTAAGTGCAGAATTAATCCCTTTCCTTCCAGCTGGCAGCCTCACTAAATTATCCCTCCAAGTCATGCGGGAAAACACTGCCGAATTCATTTAGCTCTGAGTGTTTTGATCTGGGCCTGGTGAATTTAGCTTCTCCTTCCCCCAGCCCCCTCTCCCCGAAGGCGAATTTTTTTTTTTCTAAAACCCTCTCGATAATGGATTTCTGAGAAGAAGGAAAAGAAAGGAGATCCAGATGGGGCGTGTACTACAGGAAAATAATATTAGAGGAAATTCAGATACACACTTGGACACCTACAAATGCACTCAAAAGTATACCCTGGGGGCGGGGAGTGTACCCTGGGATCTTCACAGATTTACAGACACATTCATGCCTTAGCAAGGACACTCATACCTACCAAGCACACATACATACTCATGCATGCGTATCACAGACACACCCACACCTGTAGAGAAACTGAGAAATTCTTGTGGTGAAGCTGTGAGTCAGCTAGTGATGGACTTTATGGATTCTGGAATCTTGATGTCCCCCAGGCCAACCCAGATTTAATTCCCAGCATCCCATATGGTTTAAGAGTGCTTCCTGAGCACAGAGCCAGGAGTAAACCCTGAGCAACTCTAGGTTTGTCCCCCCCCCCCACAAAAAAAAAGTGAATAAAAATTTGAGGGGCCAAACAGATAGACAGGAGTTAAGATACATGCATCGGGCCAGAGAGATAGCATGGAGGTAAAGCGTTTGCCTTTCATGCAGAAGGTCATTGGTTCGAATCCTGGCATCCCATATAATCCCCTGAGCCTGCCAGGAGTGATTTCTAAACGTGGAGCCAGGAGTAATCCCTGAGCACTGCCGGGTGTGACCCAAAAAAAACAAACAAAAAAAAAAGACACATGCATCCCCATGTCCACACAGTCTGGCCCATGCCATTCTATTCCCTTGACACAGCTATGAACACTGTTCTCACTCCACTTTACCTGCACATCACCCCTAACTCATGGATCTGAAATTCTTTTGGGGTCATACTCTCAGTGCTCCGGGCTTACTCTGGCTCTGGCAGGGTTCAAGAGGGACCATATGGGGTCCTGGGAGATCAAACCAGAGTTGGCCATGAACCAGGTAAGAGCCTTAGCCCCTGTGCACTCTCTAGTCCACATTCCCATGTGAACAGGCAGCAAACAGGCAGCACCAGACAAGTGGTTCTTCTCAGCAGCTCCCCAGACTGTACCATCCATCAAGTGTAGGCATCCTGGCCTCTCCTCTTGTTCTGATCTGTTGGGGGCTTCCCAAGAAGCTTCCTGTGCTAGGGGAAATACAACCTCCAGGAACTCTCACCCAATCTTGAGCTCATCTGTTCAGGGCGAGGGGTGGTGTTGGCAGGGAGGAGATGTGCCAGGATCTTTGTCCTGCCTCCCTGGAACCCGAGTATGTGGTTATCTGATAGACTAACAGGCAGCATGGTGCAGAAAGACTAAACTTCTTTGGTGAGAGGGGCAGTCTTCTGATTTGGAATAATATGCATGAAGTTTCTCTGACCTTGGGTAGAACTTTTCCCTGGGCATCAGGAAGATATGTGTAGAATTACATGCAGATGGGCCCAGTTGATAACATAGGAGTTAAGGCACTTTGCCTTATAAGTAGTCAATCAGGTTCAATTCTTGCACTCACTAGAAGTGATTTCTGAACAAGAGTAGTCCCTGAGCACCATCAGGTATGAAGCCCAACAACCCCAACACACACACACACACACACACACACACACACACACACACACACACACACACACACACAAGAATATACCCTTGGTTTTCTCCACCCCCCTTTCTGAGCTCAGCCTCTTCTCTTTGAAGAGTGTGATCGGGTTCCCCTGGGTGTCTGTGCTTCTCCAGGCTGGCAGCTGGCCTCTTTAATCAACCTTCCACCAGCCCGTGCCACCCTAGTGCCCTCCAGCTCCCAGTCTCTTTGAACTGAGGCTGATAATGGTGCAGGCTGAACCATGAGGACTGGAGTCTGGTAGGCACACAGTAGGTAGGTGCTCACAGCTACCTCCTCCTCTTCTTCCTCCTCTTCCTTCTTTTCCACCTCCTCCTCATTGGCCTTCAGCTCAAAGAGAGGCTGGAAGAACTTGATCCCAGTTTCCCTTGGATTTTTCACAGGGATGGTGCATTTGATTAAAGTAGGTGGCATCTACCACCCACCCTGGACCCTCCTGACCCCTCTCTGTTCTGTCACTGTGAGGGTGGAGCAGGGCCCTGGACATGTGTTGAGGAGCCCTAGCATTTTATTGCAGACAACTCTAAAATCCTCCGCCAGAGACCAGCCTATAGAGTGGAGACAGGTGACTGCTTTGTGAGTGTGAAGGGGGAAGGTCTGGAACAAGCAGACTCACATTGGTTTTTCATACATTTTTATGCATTGGTGGGAGGAAGCCACACAGGACAGCCCTGGCCTAGTCTTCAAAGCAACTTCTGAGCAAGCCTGCCCCTCCTCCCCCTCTAACACAAAAGATTCAGGTTCTGCAGAATTAGGGCCCACCTTCTCTGCTGCTTCTGTCCTCCAGAAAAACTGTCTGCAACCCTCTCTAGATGAGTCAGAGGGACAGAGACAGAGAGATAGACAGTACAGTAGGGAAAGCTCTTGCCTTGCACTTGGCCAATCCCAGTTCTATCTCTGTCACCCTATTTGATCCCCCGAACACTGCCAGGAGTGATCCTTGAGCACAGAGCCATGAATAAGGCCTAAACAAACAAACAAACAAACAAACAACAAACAAAAGTGAACATCCTCCTATCAGAGTTGAATCCTGAATCTTTCAATCTTAGTCATTGTGAGTTTCTCATTCTTCATTGGAAGAAGTGGGTGGCATTCCCTCCCAGCCAGAAACTAGGGGAAATCCAATGTGGGCTCTTGTGAAAGTGCCAAGGTGGGGTGTCTGGCAGACATGGAGCAAGGAGCTGTTTGGGCTAGCTCAGCCCAGCTGCTGACAGCATATGACCTATCAGGGCTGGGCAAGGCCCTTGGGGGGAGGGAAGAAAAAGCCCAGCTCATCCATCACTTGGTGCCTCACAACAGCATACCCCCACCTCCAGTCACATCCATGAGGATGCCAGGAGCCTTGTCAAGTGCTGAAGATGAATGATACCAGCACCACAGGTGTGGACTCACAGTAATTTTTCAAGGAGTGAAGAAATGGAGAAGGAAAGGACAGTCCTCCCCCCAAGGCCAAGCCTGATGTGCCTGACAGGGCTGTGGAGATAATGCAGAAAAGGCAGCCTCACAAGCAGGCCTATGGTTCCCAGGCCAGAGAAGCACCATTCACACTGTCCAGTCAGATGCTGCCCTGAAGACTCACCCCAAGCATGGTACTAATACAGGGCCCAGGTGGCCTTGAGAATATGAGCATGCAAAGGCAGGCAGAGATGATGTGCACTGAGTCAGGAGAAGAGCATGCTGAGGATGGCCATAAACTTGCCCTGGCCTGCTTTGCCATCTTAGAAGAAGGGTCCTAGGAAGCAGAGATACAAGGAACTGACAGATCTTAACAAGAAGGGGCCGGAGCAGTGGCATAGCGGCCTGGCATTTGCCTTGCAATCGATGACCTAGGACAGAGTGTGGTTCGATCTCCCGGCTTCCCACATGGCCCCCAAGCCAGGAAAGATTTCTAAGCACATAGCCAGAAGTAACCCCTGAGCATCACCAGGTGTGGCCCAAAAACAAAAATAAAAAAAGTGGGGCTGTTCTTTGGTTCTCCTATCTCAAAACCAGACTAGCAAAGCCTATGGTCATGTTTCTCAGCCTTTTCCAACCCTGTGGGCCCCTGCTAGCATTCTTTGCTTTCTGTGGCATCCTTCCCTTCATGTACTTTCCATCCTACCATTTGGGCCCCTAGTCTCTTTGATTTTCTCTGTGGTCCCCTTGGAGTATCCTGGAGGGCCATGGTGAGCTATTTGGCCTTTAATTAAGAAGCTCTGGCCTTGGATTAGAAAGATAATAGAGAGTAGGCGGGTACTTGTCTTGATTGTGGTTGACCCAAGTTTAATTCCCAGCCTTTCTTATGGTCTCCTAAGTCTCCTCCTTCCAGGAGTGATTTCTGAGCATAAAGCCAAATGTAAACCCTGAGCATTGCTGGGTGTGTCCCAAAAGCAAAAAAAGAAGCAGCAGCAGCTCTGGCCTAAACCTCAGAAACACCTAAAACAGATCATCACCCCATCTTGCTAAAGCTTCTAGTTGGGGTGAAGTAAGAACAGTGAGATGCACAAGTCAGGGGAAGGAAGAAAAGAATAGTTTGAGTTCTGCACACAAGTCCTTGGTGCTTCCTGCAAAGGGATCCACAGTACAAAGCCACAGAACAACATCTGAAAGAGACCTCAGCAATCAGGGGTTACTCCTGGCTGTCTGCTCAGAAATAGCTCCCGGCAGGCACAGGGGACCATATGGGACACCAGGATTCGAACCAACCACCTTTGGTCCTGTATCGGCTGCTTGCAAGGCAAACACCGCTGTGCTATCTCTCCGGGCCCAGCAATCATTTTTTAAAATTTATCTTTAACTTTATTTAAAAACTGTGGTCTGCAAAGTTGTTCATAATACAGTTGTTTTGGGCAGTCAATGCTCCAACACCAATCCTACCACCAGCCTAACATTCCCTCAACCATTCTCCTCAGTCCTCTATGCAACCCCAAGCTTGCCCTTAGGGAACAAAATAATTTATCTTACATTGCTTGTTACAACTAAATGGTTAAGGAAATTATAGAGAAATAAGTAAAAGAAAATTTGTGAAAATAGATTGTATCTCTCAATAGGGTCATTAAAGTCATTGAATATTCACTAAGCTGTCTGTTGCTAATTGTCTATTCTGTGTTATTGTATTTTTTTTTTCATTTTTTTACAAGTTTTTCACAGTTGTATTTCAGTAACATAGTGACGGTAAATTAAGGGCATTCCCACCTGTTATTGTTTTTTTTGAGCTTAATTGGCATCCATGCTACTTTTCCATCTAGTTTGGTGTGCTCCCACTGGGGTATCAGTATTGTGGAACCTGGAGGTGACTTGTGGCTGAGTATGCAAGCTTGTATTCTAATAGCTCCAGAATTTGTAGAACTGGGACAATTAATTTTCTGCTTGCTCCTCTTCAGAGGAGGCCCCAGAGTTTTTAGTCTAAAAACTGATGTACCCATGAGTTCTGGTGGTTTGGCTTGCATCTCTTCAAGACTGGTCATGAAACAGTGATGCTGGGTCATTTTTACATAAGAGGTAGCTGTCAGATATATGTGTGGTTGCTGAGGCTTCTGATAGTCTAGGGAACAGTGGGGGGAGACTGCCCACCCTCCACTCCAAGAAGACCCCATAGTTTCAGCCCAAAACCAATACACCTGGAAGCTTTATTGACATAGAGTCTCTACAGATTAGTCATGCATAAAGCAGAAAAGGCATGTTGATTTCATACTTTGCATGGCAGCATCTGTAGGTTGCGGGTACAGTTGCAGGGCTTCAGCAGAGCAGGGATATCAGTCCACCCCCTTTATCCCAGGACATCCCAGAGTTTTCAGTCAGGTGACCTGTGTACCCCATGAGTCTTAGGGACTTGGTGTGGCATCTTTTCCAATTAGTCATGAAGCTGTGAAGCTGACCATTGCTGACATGGAAACAGCTGTGAGATGGAGAACTCAGCTACAAGGAATGATGGTGATGTCCGGATCTTCTGAGACATATGGAGACTGGTAGTCAGTGAGACTGGAGATTGGGTCTTAGGCATTGACATAAAGTGACGGGAAGCTGAAGATTTTTGAGTGAAGTAGGGCATGATCTGAGTATGCTGGAAAGGTCTATGAATAGGAGAAATTGTGAATGGGAAAAAGTCAAGGGGGAGAAAAAAAAATCAAAATGCAGCAGGCTAAGAAGAAGTGAGTTCACAGCCTCTCCTGTGAGCCTTAAGGCGGCTCTATTTAATACTAAAATCCCTGCCGGAATTTTTTTTAAATCCTTATTACCAACTCCCCTCCCCTGACCCTACAACTTGCTCGTAGATTAACCCTCTGACATTTTTCTGGAAAACGAAGCATGGTCCCAGTGAGGCTTAACACTCGGGCCCTTCGTGGCTGGTGGAGATTCAGAGCTTCCAACCCCATTGCAGCTGCCAGTTCAAGCCATCAATGAGGTTTGCGAATATGCAGCGGGTGAGGACAGGGAGCCCACTTAGAGGAGTGGCTGTCTGAACCTCGCCTTCAGCTGGAGAGATAAGAACCTGCAGCGGTGGCCACAGGAAATGACAAAGCTGGTGACTGATTGGGGAGCCGCTGCACAGAGCATGGGGCTCATTATAGAGCTTGCCAGCGGGCGAGACACCCTTATCAGGGAGAAAATTGCATCAGGCCTCCTGAATTACTAGCGATTGGAAGCAGATTTCTTGGGACGCACTTTGTTAGATACTTAATGAGCGGGATACAGGCGGGCAGAGTCCAAAGCCAGCAGGGCGGGGGGACAAATGTCTTTGTTAAACAGAATTTGTCAGCTTCCGCTCCAGGCTCCCTAGGGAGGGTTCAGGGCCAGCTAATTGAATTAAGAGCATGCGGACGCCTGTGAGCAGGCCTGGCTGGGCAAGTGGGACAGGCAGGAAGGCGGACGGCTTCAGGACCACAGACAGCAGCTGCATCCTGGCTGCTCTGTAATTGTCTGTGCAGGCTGGAACTGTTGCATTTTGCATGCTGAGGGATCTCGGGGACTGCGTGGATAGCAAGAAGGTGGAAGATGCTCAGGGAGTGGGGGAGAAACAGGTGACCCCAGAGGCCTCAAGCCTGTGTTACCATTGGCCTGCTCCGCATCAATAGACTTTCTGCAGGCTCTTAAGTGCGGTGAGGCAGCTGCAGTGGTGGAGGAGGAAGAGCGGGGCCAGGCTCTGCGTCTGAACCCGCGCGTGGCTGTGCATCTCTCTGAGCTCTTCTAGTTGGGGCTCCAATTACAGCGAAGCGGCATGTGCCACAGCCACGAAGCCCCAGAGCAAGGGCCACTTGTCAGCCCTGAGCTGTTTCTGCAGGCAAGGCAGGGTGTGCTGAAGAAAACTTGCAAATAAACAGGCTTGTAGGCTGGGTCAGCAGCAATTACCCTTACTGGGGGTGGTGAGGGGAGAAAACAATGTAAGACTGGACTGGATAGGACTGAGCTCCTAAGGCCCCATTCTCTAACCATATTCCAGTTTTAGCCTAATGTTCTCCCCCAATTCCCCCATCCCGTCCCCCAGGTTCAGCAGCTTGGCTCCTCCCTGTCATCTTAGACAAGCTTCCTTCCCATGAGGAGTAAAGAGGGGAGGGGGGAATCCCCTCCCAAACAGGAGCAGAGGAAAACCAGAGGTCTACAGAGGCAGAGCTGAGCCTCTGAAGAGGGAACGATGAAGCAGAATTTAGGCTGTGTGGGCACCAGGCTGTGTGGGTATCTGGTATCTCCTGTGACAAAAACTCTGCTGCCTGGGCCTTCCTGGGGCTCTGTGCTACATGGAGATCTAAAGTATTTCCTATAAAAGTCAGCCACCAAGGGAGCCAGAGAGATGATAGTACAGCAGGCAGGGCACTTTCTTTGCACATGGCAGACCTGGGCTCAATCTCTGGTATCCTATATGGCCCCTTGAACACCACCAGGAGAGATCCCTGAGCACAGAGCCAAGAGTAATCCCTGAGCACTGCCAGATGTAGTTCAAAACTCAAAATAATACAATAAAGTCAGCCGCTCGAGCTGGAGAGCTAGTACAGGAGGTGAGGCATTTGCCTTGCAAATGTGTCCAAAAACCCCCTGAAACCCTGAACACAATCAGGGGCCATTCCTGAGGACAGCCAGGAAGAGCCCCTGAGCAATACTGGTGTGGCCCTCCCAAAAAGGGGGAAATGTCAGCCACCCACAGTGTCCCCTTCTTGCTTAAGCAAAACTGGATCATAGTGCTTTACAGGAGCAGGTGTTGGAAATGCAGGCAGAAACAGGGAGAAGGGCTGGCATGAAGTGGTTTTGGAATCAGACAGATGGGAGAGCAGGACAGAGCCATGGAGTCTGGCAGGGCATGAAGGATGCTGAGTAGAGCCAGAGGTGGGTGGGCTGGACTGAACAGACCCCAGTTCACAGATGTGCAGTCTTTTCTGCCCCCTGGGACTAGTGTGAAAGGCACTTGTCTGAAAATAGAGACCAGCATCAACTTAATTTTAATCTTGTTAACAAAACTTTATGGATCAGATAGGATCACTCTTAGAATCTACATAAAATTATGACTTCAAAATTCTTAAGCAATATCAAATGAAGTAAAATTAAAAAAACATTGGGAGTCTCCTTTGACCATTACCCCTACATTTGGAAATTTTAAAAGTCTCCTACAGTAAAATCTTTTTTTTTTTTTTTTTGCCACACCCGGTGGTGCTCAGGGGTTACTCCTGGCTGTCTGCTCAGAAATAGCTCCTGGCAGGCACGGGGACCATATGGGACACCGGGATTCGAACCAACCACCTTTGGTCCTGGATCGGCTGCTTGCAAGGCAAACGCCACTGTGCTATCTCTCCGGGCCCTACAGTAAAATCTTTGGCTTGTGTTTATTTTTATTTCCTTTGTTTCTAAAGTTATAGGACACATTTGCTAATTTCAAATGTATTCATATCCCTCATTCTCAATGTTTCTAAAGATATAATTCAATACAAAAATAATAGAAAAGAAAAAATTATGCCTTTAGCCAGTACCAACCAGATGTCCAGCAAGCCCTCACTGAGAGCACTGGGGGTGGAGGCAGACAGGCCACTCAGCATGGGCATACTTGAGGCAGGCAGTGGGGGAGGACTCTTTTATCCACATGGCCCTCCTTTGAGAAGGAATGAGTCCCCTCTGGAGACTTCGCCCTTGATTTCATTACATTGACTTCCTCCCCTAACTGGATTAGATGTCGGTCTATGAAATCTAGGCCATGGAGATTGGTTTTCTGCCTGGAAATGAGGGCAAATGGCATTATAGGTCCTGAATCAGCATTAGGGTGTGCCTGGTCAGCAGAGAGTCCATCTCTGACTTGTGCTTTCCTTTTTTCTCTCCTGGTCCCCACCCTCCCTGAGCACCTGAGCCATGGAGGTGGTGGTATTAACAGGATGTAGGTTTTCTCTGAACTACACCATGGCCAGAAAGTGCCCCTGGTTCAGAGGCTTGCACAGAGGTCCTGGTGTATCCAGGGGAGCCTTCACATGCATCTGGCCTCCCTATTACAAAAATCATAGGTGATAAGAGAAGCAGCTGAGGGAGCCAATAGTTTCCATATGGAAGTGCAGACTGGGTTTGAGTATGAACTGACCAGGAGGCCTCAAGCCCCAACTCTACCCCCCACTCCCCAGAGCATTTCTTCCCATCCCAAGAGGGTTCACATTGCTACTCTCTTCTTGGAATGGTCTGAGGCTTGGGAATGGGAATGAGGCCCTTAGACTGGACAGTATACCCCAATACTTGTATGACATCTCTGTTTTGCCCCTTAATTCTATTGGCATAAACCTAAAGAGATTTTGTGTTTATTCATTTATTCTCTTCTTCAGAGAAACTTGTATAATCTTTGACTTTTTGTCTTTTAGTCATCCAAAGCAATGCTCAGGTCTGGTGCTGGGGATGGAACCTGGATCTGCTGAATGCAAGGCAAATGCCCTAACTGCTATACTGTATCTCTAGCCCTCAAGTTGTATTTTAAGCATAAAGGAATCATTTTTTTAAAGGATTGCAGTGGCAGATGGGGGTAGAGAAGGTTCCATGTCCCCATTTGCCTGATTCATATGTGTAGCTGAAGATGCATCCCACCCACCTTTTCTTTTTTTTTTTGTTTTTGTTTTTTTTTTGGGGGGGGCGGTGCTCAGGGATTACTTCTGGCTGTCTGCTCAGAAATAGCTCCTGGCAGGCACGGGGGACCATATGGGACACCGGGATTCGAACCAACCACCTTTGGTCCTGAATCAGCTGCTTGCAAGGCAAACCCCACTGTGCTATATCTCCGGGCCCAACCACCCACCTTTTCTTCCTGATTTCAACATTCAAGCCTTTGAGCCAGTCATCCCTATCCTGGCTGGTACTATGACTTTGGTCTCCCAGCATAGCTCTCTGGCTGATGAGCTATTTTTCTACTGTGTGACCAAGACAAAAATCTCAATAACTGATTTAGGGTAGAAGTGGGATACTTTAGATGTCCCTCAAAGCCTGAAATGGGCTGGAGAAATAGTACAGTGGATAGGTTACTTGCCTTGCATGTGACCAACTTGGCTTTGAGCCCTGGCATCCCATATGGTCTCCCAAGCACCACCAGGAGTGATCCCTGAGCTCAGAGTTAGAAGTAAGCCCATGAGCACTGACTGGCAGTTGTGACCCCCCCAAAACAACAAACCCTGAAGTTGGCACAGTTTGAAAAATTTCCATGTTATTCACTGAGCTCATTTTAGGACTAAGATTCCCCAACAGAGCCTTAGAGAAAATTTTCATGAAGGAACCAAAGACATGTTTGGAACTTAAAGTTTTGCCAGAAAATTGAAATAGCAAGGATGCCTGGCATTAGAGAACAGCGTGAGAACAGAGTGGGGACCTGCCTGGCTGGAAGAAGGGAGAGAAGCTGACACCCATCTGGATGGAGGACTTCATGGTCGCACTGGCATTTGAGTGGGGTAGAACTCTAGGTGCGCAGAGAGGAAAACCCTACACATGCCAGGCAAGAAGAAGGAGACTAAGGGGGTGGAGTCCCTCAGAGCAGACAAGAGGACTGGTTCACTGGTGAAAGAAACAGAAAGTGTGTCTACCCAGCAAAGTAGATCCATAGACCATGAAGATCATAAAGTTGCACTGAGTGGTGAGACATGGATGACATGGCCTGTTCTCTCAGCAAATATTTTCGAGCACCTACAATAAGGCAAAGGCTGGGATAAAGATGTTCCTAATTACATTAACTTACACTCTAAAGGGGCTGCTAGAAGAGTGAGCAGAGAGTAAACACATGTCCCAGCGCTTTTCCTGGGAGGGCTGGAGGTCACATACAAGCTTGGTTGTAAAGATCACATGGAATTGTGCTGTTTGTGTGTAGGGGGGGTGCACTTCAGGTGTTGGGTACACATCCTGGACCTCAAGGCTCACTGGGAGTGGCAGTGCTTTAGTGGGGGTACTCATGTGCTAGCAAGGGAGAGATTGGGCTGGAGATACTAGGGGTTCATGGTCTCTCTCAACAATGGTACTCTAACATCTCTTTAGTTACAAAATATTGAAGGTCACATTCTGGTCTTATGTTTCTTTTATTGTTTTGTGCAGTTTGAGAGGAACCTTTTTGTTTGTTTTGCTTTTAGTTTTTTTTCCCACACCCGGCAGTGCTCAGGGGTTACTCCTGGCTGTCTGCTCAGAAATAGCTCCTGGCAGGCACGGGGGACCATATGGGACACCGGGATTCGAACCAACCACCTTTGGTCCTGGATCGGCTGCTTGCAAGGCAAACGCCGCTGTGCTATCTCTCCGGGCCCTTAGTTTTTTTCTTTACTTTGGGGGACACACTTAATGGTGCTCAGGACTTACTCCTATCTCTGCACTCAAACAATACTGGAAGGTTTGGAAGAACCATATACAGTGTTGGGGATCAAACCCAGATTGACGCAGGCAAGGCAAGAGGCCTACCAGCTATACTATCTCTCTAGCGCCTTTAGTGGTGAGATACAGGCTGGCGAGAGAGAGCACAGTGGATAAATCACTTGCCTAGCATGTGCCTGACCTCCTCACTTCAACCCTCGACACCATAGCCAGGAGTGATCCTTGAGCACAAAGCCAGAAATAGGCCCTGAGTGCTGACAGATGTGGGCTCCAAGCTCCAAAAGTAAAAACAAATTGTTGTGATGTTCAGCATAGTCTGGCTATAAAGCTCAAGGGGGCCGGGGGACATGCCATGGTAATCCCACATGTGTTCCTCAGAGGTCACCCTCCTGATTCTCTCATAAAATTCTTGAGGCACTGGGGCTCATTAGAGCCCAGAGCTACCAGGATTATATTCTGTGCTTTTGCAGCTTTTAGGATTGAACTCATACTGCCTCTTGCTCAAAAGACATATTTAAGGTGCTAAATGTTCTGCTTAAATGCAATCCTAGTTGCATAAATACTCTGAATGCAGTGAAGTGGAATTTGTGGGGACAATCTATAGGTAGAAAAGGGTGATGAGATTCTTCATAAAGGGCCAGATCTCTGTGAGATTACTGTGAGGTATCCTTGGAAAAGAGAAGAAAGGGAAATAACTGGGGGTACAGCAGATACACACAGGTTCAGATACATCAGAACAGTTCTGAGAACTTTCTCTTCCCAGAAGACAGAAACCTTCTTGACACCCAATAAAACCCAGTGTCTGCCAGTTGTGGACCCCAACAACTTAGCCAAGAGCCCAGATTCCACGGAGGAGTTGAGATCCAAGGCCACAATGAGTTCTGTAGTGGAGGAAGAGCCACGGGTTCCCAACATGGGCCAGGAAACAGTTAGTGTCCCTGGGACGAGGACTGGGAGGGTTGGAAGAGCTGGACAGTCACTGGTTTCACTATCCAGGGGGCAGGAGAACCTCAATCTGGAGGCTTTCTAAGGATCACCCAAAAACAACACTGATAGAAGCTATGGATCTAAGGAATTTCTTTACCTTGTGAAAAGTGAATTCTCCACTCTCCCCTCCCCCATTAAGTTGTGGGTTTTTCTTTCGAACAAGCTCCTTCAACTCTGTTATTTGGGGGGAAGTCATACCCAGCGACGCTCAGGGGTTACTACTGGCTCTGTGCTCAGAAATCACCCCGGCTGGCTCAGGAGACCATATGGGATTCTGGGAATCGAACCTAGGTTGGCCGTGTGCAAGGCAAACATCCTACTAATGTGCTGTCTCTCAGGACCCAAGTTCCTGCAACTCTTATCTGTCCCAGATCTACTTCCAGAGCTTAGCCACTAACCAATGGGAAGTTGCTTCCAGAGATGAGTTTTAATTGGGGGGAAAATATATCACCTGTTCTTGAGTTTACATTGATGTTAATTTTGAGAAATGGTGATGTGGGCTAGAGAGATAGCACAGGTGCTTGCTTTGCATGTAACTGATCTAGGCTCAATCCCCAGCACCACATATGTGGACCCTCAGTCACTCCTTCTGTGCCATTCCCTGAGCCTCACCAGGAATGATCTTTGAGCACAGATCCAGGTGTAAGTCTGAACACCCTTGGATGTAGCCCCAAATAAAGAAACAAATAAATAGGAAGTGGGGACTGGCCAGAAGAAGGTCCCTTGACCTTGAGAGCTAGAAGGCCTGGTAGGTGACAGTCTCAGTCTGATGGAGGGAGGCACATGTGGGGAGGATCTGTGAGAGGTCTTGGCTCCTGGAGGGAAGAAGGACAGAGTTTGCTCATGGTGGTAGTATCTGAAATGCACCAGGTCTGGGGCCAGAGAGATAGCATGGAGGTAAGGCATTTGCCTTGCATGCTGAAGGATGGTGGTTCGAATCCCGGCATCCCATATGGTCCCCTGAGCCTTCCAGGAAAAATTTCTGAGCATAGAGCCAGGTGTGACACCCCCCCCCAAAAAAAAGAAATGCACCAGTTCTGCAGGTTGTGTTCACATGTAGCTTCTCCCCTTCCTCCATAGCAGAGCCCTGGGGGGGGGGGGGGCGGTGCTGCTCTACAGATTCCAGAGAAAAGGTTCAGGAGAGTGGGCTGTAGGGCAGACTGGACACAGGGCCCGGCCCCCTTCCTTGACTGCCTCCTCATCTTCCCCGGACATTTCTGCACCTTTCTGGAGTGGTTCCCTCCAGATAGCAAGTTAGGCTGGCTGCAGGGGGGCTCAGAGCACCCATGGCCCCTCCTTTACTCAGTGGCCCTGAGTAGGATCCAGAAGAAAAATCCCATCTGTCTGGAGACTTTAGGGACACAAATAAATGTACTGTTGCTCCTGAGCCTTCAACAGAGAGAGCAGGAGTGGGGGAAAGGCCAGAGGGAAAAGAACAGAGGAAGGAGGAAGGTGAAGATCTTCCCTCCAGGTCACCACCCTGCAGGGGTTTCAGAGAGACCTGTACCTCACACTCACCCCTGCTCACCTGCTTAGAGATGGGGCAGAATAGCCTTGGCCTCCTCAGTCACCCAAGGACCCCCGAGGTAGACCTGTGAATGTGGAGGGAGCCTCTCAACTCAGGAGGTTTGAGGGGATTAGACTGGGGGGTCTGGACTTGGTATCTTCATTCCATTGGCTCAACAGACTGAGTGAAGGCTTGCATGTGGGGAAACCAAATACATCACCCAGCACCACACACTTTCCTGAGCACAGCCAGGTACAATCCCTGAGCTCTGAGCTGAGAGCAATCTGAGCACTGCCAGGTGTGATCACTGCCCTTACCTCCCCCTCCAAAATAAAAACAGATCTGTGATCTGGTGAGAGGATAGTGATTAATCCCAATGACAATGATGATTGTGATGGTGATGATGATGATGATGACAATGACAGGAAAATAAAGAGCTGAGGGGGAAAGGGTCTTTAAGTTTAGGGTCGATCAATAGTTAGGTAGTTCCAACAATATTACTGGTCTCTGGAAGGTCAGCAGCCCCTGGAGAGCAGGGCAGCTTATTCTGATCTCTTAAGGATGGATGAAGCCTGAGAGACAGATGAGCCAGCAGAGAGAACTGTTTCTAGACTGCTCAGTGTTCATGGTAGGTGGCCAAGAAGAGATGACAGAGCAGGGAAGTGGCTCACAAGAGACTAAAGACAGTAGTTGGGGGCTCTGAGGGGACTCAGAGGGGCTCAGGTCTTTCTACTACACTTATAGTCAAAGTGGCTCTGTTCAAAGCATTAATCAATTGCATCCTGTGGGTACCCTCCCAGTACCCCAACTGCTAGGCTGGTCCCTTGCTGGGACTCCTAGCTGGGCCCCTGGCAAGGCCATAGAACTACTCTCCTCTTTAGCTCTTGCAATTATGTCCACTTGGCCACTCTCATGTGGTCCTTGAGGTCTACTTGTGGCACATGAGAACCCAGCTCCCTCATGTGCAAGCTCAGAGCCTACACATTTTTGCCCAGCAAAAATGTAGGTGAGTCTTGTCTGACTGTGTGTGAGGCCCCTAGCCCATCAGCCAGAGTGTTAAGGGGAGGTTAGAGAATGTCTAGGGTGAGCCCAGAGCAAGTTAAGAGCTGCAACCTTTGCTCAGTGTTTACTGACCCTACGCTCTTGATTGCTTGCACAAAACCAAGAAAATTTCAGATGGCCATAGAGGCCTGCAAGCTCAAATGCTTTGGTCAACCTCTGTGCCCTTCCCCATATGCCTCTCAGCTTGTTGTACCTTCCTGCCCCTACTTGCACCCACACCCTCTCAGCCTCCTTCCCACTGCCCGAGCCAGCTCTCCCACCACTGACAATTTACCTAGTGAAGTTCAGGAAATCCAGGGCTCAGCTCCTGCTAACAATCCAAGCCCAGAAGGCTCCTGGCAGGATCTGGACAGACATGTAAGCAGTGCAGCCGGTCATACATCATGGACTACAGGGGGCTGGCAACAGAAAACAGCTCCGTGCCATTTCCATGTAGTCACAGAGCAGGGGGTCACTCAGCATTGCTCAGGGCAATGAGCAAGGGGCCAGTGTCCTAGCATAGGGGTTAGGGCCTTTGCCTTGCATATGGCACCCAGATAGATGGTCTCCTGAGCACAGCCAAAGTAATTCCTGAATGCAGAGTTAGGAGTAAGTCCTGAGCATTGCCAGGTGTGGCCAAAACAAATTAAACAAAAAGGATATGAGGGAAATAAAAAAGAGCAAGGAAGGGTTACTGGAGGAAGTGGGCTCTGCTTTGGAGAAGCAGAAGCAGTCGAGATGTCTAGTTGCTATTCAAGAAGCCTGTGCTGGGCTGTTTCCATCATACAGATCCATTCCTTTCTCTCTGGCCCTGTCTCTCTCGTCCTCTCTCTCTCTCTCCCTCTCCCTCCCCCCCTCTACCCCCCCCCCTCTCTCTCTCTCTCTCTCTCTCTCTCTCTCTCTCTCTCTCTCTCTCGTGTTCTTGGGCCACACCAGGTGGCACTCAGGGGTTACTCCTGGCTATTTGCTCAGAAATTGCTCCTGGTTTCTGGGGACTATATGGGACACCCAGGATTGAACCCAGGTCTGTCCTGGGTCAGCTGCATGCAAGGCAAATGCCCTACTGCTGTGCTATCACTCTGGTCCCTCTCCCTCTCCTTTTCTTTTCCCACTTCTGCATTTCTCTGATATCCCCCTTTTTCTCCTGCCTTCCTTCCTTTCCCTCTCAGAGGAGATTTGTGACAGACCAGAGAGCCCTCCACCAGGAGATGAATAATTGACCAGGGTTGTTTAAAGATTCAGTAGAGTTTTTCCAACCTCACGCCCTGAAATAACTCATTTCTTTCATTCTCTCTTTTCCTCCTGCCACCCTCCCCCTGTCTCTCCTCAGACTTGAAGGCCCAGCCCCCTCTGAGCAAGACATCAGGGTTTCTCTGCCTTTTTAGAGTCTCTGGAACCAGAAAAACTCTGACCCCTCACTAGCCTCAGCCCCTCCCCATCTAGCCTGCTCCATCTAGGTGGGAGGCTAACAACCATGACCCCCACAAACCAAAGAGGACCCTGCAGCCCAGTCCCTGAACCTTGATATTCCAGAGTGCTAAACCTGTTGGGAAGAGGAGTTTGAGAGAGCAGGTCTCATGGCATCTGCCCATCTGGCACTGCACTAGGGAGACTGGTCGGCTTACCCAGGATTGAGGGATTCTTGAGACTCACCACATTAAATTCCAAACAGTCTGGGAAATTCAGATCATGTATGAAGCCAAGTCCCCCCAACCCTGCCTGACCTGGCCCCAGCCCTGGGACCACAGTGCTCTCTCTCACTACTGTGCTCATAAACCCCTCCCCTTCTCTGGTCCCAGATCTTCCACAGAGGACAGGTGAGACCTAGTGACTGGAAGCTTGACCATAGTGGTCACCAGCCCTGCCCCAGAGCGCAATGGGGAGGAGGGTACCCTGTGGCTGTATTAGTCCTGAGCAAGGCCCCAGATGTAGACACTACCCACACAGATACGGTGAGTATTAGGCTGTCAAATGAGAAGCTGGGCTTGTCCCCCTCCCAGCCCCACATGGGGAACAACAACCCTGAATTCGAGGGCCAAGTCCCATGAAAAAAAAAACAAAAACAGATCCTTTGGAGCCACAAGAGAAAGAGAAGGTACAAGAAAAAAAAAGGGGGGGGGGCAAAGAAAGAAAGAAAGAGCACACATCCGTGCCCATCTCCAATCTAAAATAACTTTAGGCCCTATTCCAGCTTCGAAGGCCCATTTCCTTCCTGAAATACCTGCTGTTACCTGCTGTCCCCTCCAGTACCCCAGCATCTGCATTCTCCAGCCCCCTGCCCAGGCTCCACTGTCCTGAGGCCCCGGCAGAGGGAGGTCACACACAAAGCAGACCCTGTGGCAAAGACTCTTGTGGACTCGGCATCTCCTTCCCTCTTGCCCAGAGATTTCAGCCTCACAAACTTGTACTGGGATTTCTAGGAATCAGCCCTGGCCACACTGAGACCTTCCAGCTCCTCCTCTTCCACTCTGGATCCATAGGGAAGTATGTGGAGCTGCCACATACTTGAGGGAGAAGAGGAAGAAAGAAGAACTGGGAGTGGGGCCAGAGCAACAATACAGTGGGCAGGGCATTTGCACTCAGCTGACCCATGTTCAATCCCCATTGTCCCATATGGTTCCCCTAGCAGCTAGGAGTGATTCCTAAGAGCAGAGCCACAAATAAGTAACCCCTGAGCATCACTGACTGTGGCTCAAAAATAAAAAAGGAAATTTAAAACATGTTTTGAGGTTAGAATTATATTATCTGGTACTATACTGTATAATACTATAGGCCACTCAGGTTCTTTTCCCATAGGGTTCTCAAACACCACAAGGTACATTTCTTTTTTGTTTGTTTATTTGTTTTTGGGTCACACCCGGCGGTGTTCTGGGGTTACTCCTGGCTGTCTGCTCAGAAATAGCTCCTGGCAGGCACAGGGGACCATATGGGACACCAGGATTCGAACCAACCACCTTTGGTCCCTGATCGGCTGCTTGCAAGGCAAACACCGCTGTGCTATCTCTCCGGGCCCACGAGGTGCATTTCTGACACAGCTCTGTGTGGGCACCAGAAAAAAAGAAAGAGAGAGGGAAGAAAGAAAAGAAAAGTAGAGGGCCCGGAGAGATAGCACAGTGGCGTTTGCCTTGCAAGCAGCCGATCCAGGACCAAAGGTGGTTGGTTCGAATCCCGGTGTCCCATATGGTCCCCCGTGCCTGCCAGGAGCTATTTCTGAGCAGACAGCCAGGAGTAACCCCTGAGCACTGACGGATGTGGCCCAAAAACCAAAAACCAAAAAGAAAAAAGAAAAAAAAAAACAAAAGAAGAAAGAAAGGGGCCGGGCGGTGGCGCTGGAGGTAAGGTGCCTGCCTTGCCTGCGCTAACCTAGGACGGACCTCGGTTCAATCCCCCGGCCGTCCCATATGGTCCCCCAAGAAGCCAGGAGCAACTTCTGAGCGCATAGCCAGGAGTAACCCCTGAGCCTCACAGGGTGTGGCCCAAAAACCAAAAAAAAAAAAAAAAGAAGAAAGAAAGAAAGAAAGAAAGAAAGAAAGAAAGAAAGAAAGAAAGAAAGAAAGAAAGAAAGAAAGAAAGAAAGAAAGAAAGAAAGAAAGAAAGAAAGAAAGAAAGAGAAAGAGAGAGAGAAAGAGAAAGAAAGAGAAAGAGAGAGAGAAAGAAAGAGAGAGAAAGAGAGAAAGAGGGGGCCGGAGAGATAGCATGGAGGTAAGGCATTTACCTTTCATGCAGAAGGTCATCGGTTCGAATCCCGGCATCCCATATGGTCCCCCATGCATGCCAGGAGCAATTTCTGAGCGCGGAGCCAGGAAAAACCCCTGAGCACTGCTGGGTGTGACCCAAAAAAAAAAAAAAAACCACAAAAAAAAAGAAAGAAAGAGAGAAAGAAAGAAAGAAAGAAAGAGAGAAAGAAAGAGAGAGAGAGAGAAAGAAAGAAAGAAAGAAAGAAAGAAAGAAAGAAAGAAAGAAAGAAAGAAAGAAAGAAAGAAAGAAAGAAAGAAAGAAAGAAAGAAAGAAAGAAAGAAAGAAAGAGAGAGAGAGAGAAAGAGAGAGAGAAAGAGAGAGAGAAAGAGAGAGAGAAAGAGAGAAAGAAAGAGAGAAAGAAAGAGAGAAAGAAAGAGAGAAAGAAAGAGAGAAAGAAAGAGAGAAAGAAAGAGAGAAAGAAAGAGAGAAAGAAAAGAAAGAAAGGAAAGAAAGAAAGAAAGAAAGAAAGAAAGAAAGAAAGAAAGAAAGAAAGAAAGAAAGAAAGAAAGAAAGAAAGAAAGAAAGAAAGAAAGAAAGAAAGAAAGAAAGAAAGAAAGAAAGAAAGAAAGAAAGAAAGAAAGAAAGAAAGAAAGAAAGAAAGAAAGAAAGAAAGAAAGAAAGAAAGAAAGAAAGAAAGAAAGAAAGGATGGATTAGCTCCTGTGCCTGACCTATTAGTTCAATGGAAGGCAGAATCCCTCCCTCTCCTCTCTCTATGTCTCTCTGTATGTCTTACCTATCTCTGCCCCCCACTCCTATGTCTCTCCTCTCCTCTCTCTCCTCCTGTACAGCTAAAAACTGCGGCTTCAATTCACTGCATCACACAGCTACTGTGTGACCTTAAGCAAATCACTCCATCTCTTTGGCCTGGTCAGTAGCTAGAACTCTTTCCCACTACTCACCTCCAAGCTGTGGGGGTAAAAAAACAGAAGCCTGGATGGCAACCCCTGAATACTGTAAAGTGCTGCCCACTTGGCAAGAAGCTTATTAATTGTCCCTGAGTCCTTTGGGCCCTTGGAGACAGAATTCAAATAAAAGCACCCGTTCTGGCCTGCAGGCCTCCCCACTGACCCCTTCTCCAGGAGGGCTGTTCTCAGACCCCCACCCCCAGCCCCCTGGTGGGCCATTCTCCTGTTCCATCCATCACCTGCGACTAAAGAGATTAATAAACGAGACTCATAACTCAGCTGCTGGGAGGCGGCAGATATTTACGGCTTCGTTTCAATTTGCAGAGAGATTAAGTGTTTGTCGATTTATTGTCTCGGTGTGTGTAAGCGCTGAGCAAGGCCCCCTGCAGACCAGGACCCTCCCCCACTGCACATGCTTCCCCTGGACCCCTCCTCCCCAGAACTGGCTGGGGCCCTAGGAAAGCTGTGGGGAAGGGGAGCTGGGAAGAAAAGGTTCTCCTGACTGACTTGAGCAGGGTGAAGTCCTGTCCCCATGGCCATGCATGGACCTGGAGGAGGAACTAAAGGGTGCTGATCTTAGATTATGTCAGTGTCCTGCCAGCCTCATGCCTCCCCACATATCCAGGATTCAGTAGCACCAGGTCCCTGCCTGGGCACCCCACCCGCACCTCAAATCCCCTGCTTGCTCTTAAGAGCTGGACCTGAAGTCAGACCAAATGTCGGAATGGCTGTTTGGGGAGGGAGGTGGGGTACAAGCTCCATTGGCACCATCCTGGACTCCTCAAACATCAGAGGATGGAGACAGCCCCCCAGCCTTATCTTGGGAGAAATTGACAGGGAGATGGAAGGAAAGACAACAGAAGAGGGGTGAGTGGGGAGGACACTATTCCCCCAGTCGCCCTAGGGAGGAACCAGAGCTGTGTGGCTGGGCCCAGCTGGCCCCTTCTCCCACAGTCCTACAAGTGAGCTTGGCATCTACTGTGAGTGCCAATGTCCTGAAGCCAGGTACCCCAACTCTCCCAGTACCCCCACCTTGACCCTACATGGAACCGACTGGAAAGGTCTGTCTGTCCCTGATTTTACTGGGACGGAGAGGGAGCATGGGACTCACACAGACCTTCCTGTCTCTTCCCCTCAAAGGCCTGGGTGACCATGTCCTCAGGAGGGCTCCCCTGAAATGGGAGGACAGTCATGGTGCAGGTGATGGCCATCGGGGGAGCCGCTACGGAATTTGGATCCTCAGGCTAATGATATTCCTCTCTGCACCTCAGTTTCTTTAGGTGTGAATAGTGGTATGAGCCGGGCTAGGGGCATGAGGGAGACAGGCAATGGGTTAGACAATTTAGACCTGAAGTTTGGGCTCAGAGGAGATGTGGGTGAGCAGGCCACTGGAGCAGGAAGATGATACTTGAGGGGTCCCTGGAAAGTCAGAGGGCCACAGTAGCTCCCTAAGTGCAGCTGACTTTCAGCTTTCTGAGTCTAGCCTTCCTCTGTGGGTCTGTTTCCTCCCCTTCATTCTTTGTTGCTATTTTGGCCAATAGGGGAGGCGAGTCATTTAAGCATTGCAGTGTTGTCTCCCATATCCTGTTGGCTTCCTCTTTGGGGACCAGCAGGGCAAACCAGACTGACCTCTACAGCCCCTGTGGAGATGAGCCGGTTGGTGCCTGCCTGAAATATTGTCCAGCTCTCCTCAGCAAACAGGACCTCATGCAGACATGAGGCCATAAATTACTGAGTGCCAGAATTGCCCATTGATTTGGGAGGTTGGGCTGGAACCACAGAACCAGGGTGCCTAGGTGAGATTTGTTAGCCCTCCTTTTCACAACACTCCCAACCTCCCTTGGACTGAGCTCTTGAACTCAGTTTCTAAACTTTAGTCACTGGGCCCAAAGTGCTTGCTTTGCATCCCCAGCATCACATAGGGTCCCCTGATCCCCTCCAGCAGTGATTCCTGAATACGGAGCCCAGGAGTAAACTCTGAGCACCACCAGGTGTGGCCCAAAAACAAAAACAAACTTTCAGTCCTGGACTCTCCTATGTGAATTGCACCTCATTCTACACATAACAGCTGGGAACACTACTGAAAGTTGTGCTTTAGTTCTCGGGCTCATCCAATAGCTGTTGAAGTCTGTTTTAGCCCCTCTGGGTGACAGGGCTACCTTTCCTAAAAACTGTCTACACAGCCCTTCCCAGTCCTTCTATCCTTAAAGTCTCAAGTTCGATTAAATTTGCTTTTTTTGTGTGTGTGGTTTTTGGGTCACACCCGGCAGTGCTCAGGGGTTATTCCTGGCTCCAGGCTCAGAAATTGCTCCTGGCAGCCACGGGGGACCATATGGGACGCCGGGATTCGAACTGATGACCTCCTGCATGAAAGGCAAACGCCTTACCTCCATGCTATCTCTCCGGCCCCTAAATTTGCTTTTCTTGGGCCAGAGTGATAGCACAGCCGGGAGAGTGTTTACCTTGCATGCAGCTGACCTGGGTTCGATCCCCTGCATCCCATTTGTTTTCCAGAGACTGCAAGGAGTGATTTCCTTTTTTTTTTTTTCTTCTTGGTTTTTGGGTCAGACCTGGCAGCGCTCAGGGGTTACTCCTGGCTCTAGACTCAGAAATTGCTCCTGGCAGGCTCAGAAGACCATATGGGATGCCAGGATTCCAACCACCATCCTTCTGCATGCAAGGCAAATGCCCTACCTCCAGGCTATCTCTCTGGTCCCCATGCAAGGCATGATTTCTAAACTCAGCCAGAATTAACCCTTTTGCACCACTGGATATGGCCCTTTAACACCCTAAAGTGTTCTTCCTTTCAGCAGTTGTGCCTTATTAACAGACACAGGGAAGTCCCAGGTTCCACCCTGGACCCTGGCCTGGGAGAGAGGGACTCTGGCCACTGCTCCTTCTCCCCATCTGTCCCCTTTTCTTCTCACCAGGCTCAGCATCAGTCCCACCCTACAGCCTAGTGGCTGTGCCCCAAGCCCTCTTTCCTCTGCCATAGGATAGAGGAGGTATGTCCAAGGTACCAATATTCTGGTGTCCAGTCTAGATGGACACTAGAGTTCAGATTAGGCCATCCCCTCTACCCTTGAGGAAGGGGGAAAACAGTCCTTAGGAGAGATAGAAGCAGACTCCATGACACTGAGACCTGGCTGAACCAGCCCCTGCCCCCCACTCCTGGTGACTCTGTTAGAGGGTTCAGATTAAATGCTATTCAGTACAATCCAATTTCCTCCTAACGCCAATAGAAAAGCTGTGTCCTAGCGGGCGCGAACACACACACACACACACACACACACACACACACACACACACACCCACACTCTGCAGTAGGTGTTAAATATCCAATCAGGCCCAGAGATAATAGGCTAAGGCCAGTTCACCCCCAGTTTAATCAGATAAAATGCCCCATTCCTAGGCCATTGTATGACAGCCCCTCCCTTCCCACAGCCCCTCCTCCCGCCTCCTGGATTGGGCCCAGTGGCTTTGAGAAGGACCAAGACCTAGAGAAGAGGGGATGAGTGGGTGGGCTGTGCCTTTAAATCTGCAGCTTTAAGAAGGGGGGCAGTGCAGCCCACAGGGGACTAATTATCCCTCAGCCTTTTTCCAGCTCTAACTCAAACACAAAAGAGCTTCAGCACTAAAGGCTAAAAGGAGACTTCGGGATTTTTGTCACTCAGATATGCAAATAGAACTGCTGGGGTGGGCGCTGGGGGAGCTGAAGGGGCTCAGGGATTCCTGGTTTGGCCCAGACCTGGTTCTGGAACCCAGTGGGAGGCTGGAGGCATCTTTCTCCCTTTGTTGGAGGAGCCCTATGGGAGGGAGCCAAGCTTCATCTGAATGAAAGCCTCTCCTGGCAGAAGGTTCACTTGGAAAGCAGACTCCTGCCATGTGGCCCAAAACACAAACCTGCTGGTGGCCCTGGGCTTCCACCCATTCTCAATGCAGGACTCCTCAGCCTGCAGTCCCTGGGGTCCACCTGGAACCTCTGCTAGCACCTACCCCTCGAAAGACTCACTCTCACTTCTGACCTTGACACCCTTGCTCCTCCTGTGTCATCTCTCCCTCCACTGCCTACACACAGAGTTCATGTCTCCACATATTCTATGTGTATTCTATGTATTCTAAGTATGTATTCTAAGTATTCTATGCCTGTACATAGTAGGTGGTCAGCAAGTAGGTTCTCAGTGCCTCTACACAGTAGCCACTCTGTTGCAAGTCAGTCCCTGAAGAGGTTGACTGATAGAGGGATGGAGGATGAGGCCTCGGAGCACAAGTCTGCCACCCTGTCTTGCCGACAGTTCTGAGGTGAAACGGTGGGTAAACAGCTCGCAGACAATCAGGCTTGTGGAAATATTAGCAGACAATCAGGCTTGTGGAAATATTAGCTTTATTCGGTGGACAAGACTGAAGTCCAAAGACTCAGCCTCAGTTCCAGCAAAAAAGCCCCGGCCTTCCACAGACCCTTTTTTTTAATCCCCCAGAATCAGGTACCACCCAATGGTGGGATCAGATACCAACCAATGGTGGAAGCAGAATCAGGTCCTACCCTAGGGTGGGGGCAGAATGCCAGGTCACATCCTAGGGTAGGGCACAATCACCAATCAGGTTAGGGTGAATAACATAGTAATCCCCTAAAATATTTACATACACAACACCACTCTATATCTGCAGGTGTCTACACACAGTAGATGCTTAGCCTGCATACAGTAGGTGTCCATGCCTGCACACAGTAGGTGCTTTTAAGGGCTCAGTCCCTGCACATAGTAGCCACTCAGAGTCTGCACACCATAGATACTTAGCCTGCACATCATAGATGTTCTTGCCTGCACATAGTGACTTCTGTGCCTGCATACAATAAGTGCTCAAGAAGTAGATATTCAGTACCGACAGAGTAGCCACTCAGCGTGCACACAGTAGGTGCTACCCAGTGAGACCCACAGTCCCTACCTCCCTGTCCCAGGACACTACTGGAACCTGATGGGGGAAGGCCACATCCCTTTCAGCTCTAGAAGCACTGACAGGAACCTCAATCTTTCCAGCTGAGCAATTGGATCTAGGACAACCCTTAATCAGATTGGCAGTTAAAATCTGAAGAACCCCAGAGGGTTCTGTGATGGTGACTGGGAAGGACTTCTGGGGCCTGAATGCTCACAGTAGGAGATAGAAGACCAGTTGGGAAAAACTGAAAAGAGACAGAGTCCTTCTCTTCGTGTCTTGCAAACCCTTATATCCAAAACGTATTAGTCACCAGTTATGAGCCCATTCCCTCCACTCTGTCCTGCTCATGCCACTGAGAAGGCAGCCTGTGACTTTCCCAGAAGCTGGTACAGCAGCAGGACTAGGTGTGGACTTGGTACCAGAGGCTGGTCTAGAGTCCTGATGTAGAGCAGAATACTGGCCTGAGGTGATCAGGGCATCTGGAGGGATCGGGAGTAGCCTCAGGAGCCCCGTGGGGAAGGGTTTTGGGTATAAGTGTCCAGAAGAGGTTGCATGACAAGCCTGCAGGACATGTCATACAGGACAGGTGGAGGAATGGCAAAATTTGACCTGAGCTCTGGAGCACTTTGTGGGCATCATAAAACAAAACTATTTGGTGGAATTGAGGGTGAGCCTGGACTCTGGAGGAACCTGGCTGGGGAACAAGAGGGGTGAACCACCAGGAGCAGCTTAAAGCCAATGGGGACGTAAGGTCCTCAAGAAGGAATGCAGATGGGGTGGAGGAGGCAAATAGGTAGGTGAGCTCCTAACACTGCCTGTCCCACCTGAAGGCACCTGCGCACTATATTCACTTTCCTGAGAAAATGCCTGAAATTCTGCTCCCAGCTCACAGGCTGGGCATGTGGAATGGTTTGCTCTCCACTCCTACCACTGCCCACTCTACCATGTGCTTGTTTACCAGGGCCTAAGGTAGGCTGGGGAAGAAAACCAGGTCCCCTCCAGTGCCTCTCCAGCTGAGCTTCCTTATCCCCTACTCCCATTAAAGTTTTCCTGGGTCCCCACCACCACCACCACCACCACCACCAGAGAGCACTGGCAGGACCTTCACAGACTTTCTCCCCACCTGATCCTGCTCTGGGCAATCAAATGGGGCCTTCTGTCTCAGCAGGATGGGCTGAAGAGGGAGAAATGAGACCCAAAGCTCAGATCAGGCCCAAGAGGAAATAGACAGCTCAGTTGGAGGGTCCAGAGGAACAGGAACAATTAGTCGTAAGCTGTGGCACATACCACAGGAATGGCTGCCTAGTGCCTGCCACCTGCTTGTGTTATTTGTCAGACAGGATCACAGAGAGGCCTTGCTTTGGTCTGGATGAGTATTGAAGACACTGTGATATGATGTTCCAAGGGAGAATTCAGGCAGCATGTCTGGGCCTGCCTCCACCCCAGACATTGCTTCAGGCAATGATGGAGGAAAGAAGGGACTGGAGCTATAGGACATTGGGTGGTAGGTAGTTTGCCTTGCAGGCTGATGACTCAGGTTCGATCCTTAGCATCCCATAGGGTCCCCCAAGAGATAATTTCTGAGCTCAGAGCCAGGAGTAACCCCTGAGCACATCCGGGTATAACCAAAAATAAGGGGCCTGTGATACAGATGCCTCTGCCCAGACAAGATCTGGGAGATTGTGCCCACACATCTTCTCTCATCTTTACCCTGTTGTACAGATACTGAATTGGAGATTCAGGGAGGCACATGTAGAACCTGGGCCCCTGGTTCCACTCCCCTTGTCTGCCCATCCCAGACCTCATAGTACTCATAGTACTATAACTCTAGAGTCTCACCCACTCCCTTACTCCACTCCTGCCCTGGCCTGTCACAAAGGGAAAGGGAGCATAGAGCTGAGCCCGGCTGCTGCGACACCAGCCCAGGAAGGTCCCCTGAGCCTGGAGGTGTGAGGGGTAATGAGGCCCCATAATTAAGGTTTCTGGAGACACGGGCAGAGATGTATGGACAGGCTTTGTCGATAAGCTGCGGCTCCCCCCAGCCATCAATAAGTGCTCATTACCGCTTCTCCCACATGCGCCAGCCCTGTCCACCGCCCCTCCCCGCCTGTCAGCCTCCTGCTCACGGCACCCATGTACACAGACTGCGCTCAATTAATCTGCACTTGTTGGCACCATCTGTTCTTTTCACACATCCTGACCGGAGTGTGCCGAGTTCCGCCTACTCAGTCGTGCTCCAGAGCAGAGATGTGTCTCCCCCATCAGACTGGGCATGGAGCTGGGGAAACTGTCTCTGCCCTTCGTCTAGGAGTTCTGAAAAGCCCCATCAAGTTTCCTTTCCTTCCCACCCTCTGAGCTGCGCTAAGGCCTGAGGCTTTTGCAGACCCTCTGAGCCATTGCCTGGGAATGTTGCCCTGAGCAGCGTGGGTCAAGGGTCTACTAGATTCTCAGCTCTGAGATAGTGGGTGTTGGCTCAGGGTGACCAGGTAGAGAGGGGAAAGGGCAGCCCCCAAGGCGTTTGCCTGTGGCACCACCCTTGTACCCCCAGAGGCAGCCTCTTTCTCCATAGGCCTGCCTCCTTCCAGCCCAGACAGCTGCACAGCAGGCGTAAGCACAGACCCCAGCCTGTCCTATTCTCTTGGGGCCAGCGGGATTTCTGGGTCCCTGCATAGCACCTCAGTTTTATTTATGGAAACCACCCAGCCTCATTCTGGAGGAAGGACTCAGTCTGGGTGGGAGATAGCACCAGGGTTAAGGCATTTGCCTTATAGACCCTGATCCAATCCCTGTTCCCCCCGGTCTGGCCCCACCTCTCTACAAGCCCACCTCAGTAGAGCAGAGAGTTAAACTGTCAGAAGGCCACTTCGATTACTTCTTCCTCCTCTTGCTCCAGCTGCTGCAAAGGCTCCTTCTCCACTGCCTTATCACCCAACAATCTCCTTCCTATCCAACCTTCAAACAAAGCACTGGGACTCTGAGAGGTGTGAGGTCCATGTAGCAATTAGGAGAATGGCCTACGCTCCCCTCCTGTGCATCCACTCCCTCATAGGTCCTGTTTACCCCCTGATCCTGGAGCCCTTTTACTGGAGTCATGTGGCTTAGGGTCACATTGTGTCCCCAACACACAGCGCAGGGCCTTGCCACCATGGATCTGCTGAGGAGTAAGTGTTGGATTAGATGGACTTTGAGAGCAGGGGGAGGTGACCAACTCACTGAAGGCAACCCTGGCAGCCCACAAATTGAATCATGAAGTTCAGGGCTCATCAGGGCAAATGTAGCATCAGTGGAGAGGCCCTTGGAGCCAGCCTGCCTGCTGCAGCTTAGCCAGGGCTCTTGTACCAGCTCCCAACTGGGCCCCGCCTGCGTGCATTCAGGCAGGGAGGTGGGAGGGGAAGCAGTGTGACTCAGGGTGCCCATGTGTCTGGGCCCACGGTGGCATTTTCGCCTAGAGGATTCCAGAAATGGGCACCAGCTCCCTTAGAATGTACTGCTAGCATCTCTGTCCCAGAAAGCCCATGTGTAGGGACACAGAAGTCTGGGTGCCCTCTCTCCCACCACCTGGGCCAGGACAGGGACCCCACCCACCTCCACACAACAGTGCCTAGAGAAATCCAGCAGTGGAGCTTGATGGTTCCGAGAGTAGGGACTTCCTGAGTGCTTCCTGCCTCTGTGGAATGGGTTGAGGTCAGCAGCCTGTATGGGGAACTGGACCACAGTGGTTGGTGGGGAGGGGGGCAAATCTGGGGCTTTCACTCTTTGCTTTGGACCCCAGGACTGAGTAAACACTGCCGCCTTCCCTTCTTCCCAAGGGTGGAGCCAGCAGAGGTTCTGATGAGGCCAGAGCTGGCCCTAGACCAGCTTCTCTCTCTCCTCCCCCAAAGGCCCTGAAGTTGCAGGAAATGAGGAGTGGGGAGCACCATGGGGGGCTGCTTATGAGGCAGGTGCAGTCAGCTGGTCACTACCACCTGTGTGACAAGCCCCCCAAACCATTAGGCCTGTCTCTTCCCTCCTCCCCTTCCTGCCCAATCTGACACCTGTTCTGCTCCCTGGCCCCACAGATAAAGCATGGCTCTCACACTGGTCCTCATGGGCCTCTCTCTGCAGCTTGCTTTAAAACTGTGAATTCTGGCCCTTTTCTCACTGCAGGCCCTAACATGTCTGCCTGCCTGTGCAGGCTGTTGGAAACCACTGCTGCAGACTTGCACAAGGCAGAAAGAAGTGCCTGAGCTGGGCTGGTCTCACTGGCACACAACCCTTTAGGGACAGTTACCCCACACACACACACCCCACATGCCTCTGTGTGCAGATGGGCGTATAGGGTGCTTTCTGCCTCCCCTCACCCCAGCCCCTGGCAGTGCTGGAAGGCCGCCAGGTCTGGGCCCGCAGCCCTGTCCTCTGCATGGTGCATTATTGATGGGGTTTCTAATTGTGCGTTTCCCAAAGTCTACAGGCCTTTGATGAAAAATTCATGGCGCGCCCGTGGATAGAGCAGACTCAATCGATGGGCTGGCAGGCGCGGGAGCTCTGGCTTCCCTGGGAGGGAGAGAGCTGGCCAGCTGCAGGGGTTCACCGGGCCTCCCCTCATCCCAGGCAGGGCCCATAGGACAGCAGGGATCTGCTGGGGGGAGGATGAGGGGCTGTTCAGGATAGTGGGGATCATACACCCATTCTCCATGTCTCCACACACACACCCTTACACTCATAATCACACACCCCCACACACCCCTACACCCACACCCCCACAAACTTACACCCCCCCACACCAACATACCCCACATCTCATGTTCCCCACACCTCATACTCAAGTCCCCACACACCCCACATTCCCCATAACCCCCATACTTGCATACTCATATACCCTCATATCCACACACACCCTCATTCCCCACATCCCCACATATCCCACATTTCCTATAACCACACCCCATTACCCTCACATATCCTCCTATATCTCCACACCCTCACATTTCCATAGCCCCCAAACTCTTACACACCCTCCTACCCTCCAGGACACCCTCTGCATGGCTGCTGCTGAGCAGGGAACGTACCTCATCTCATGGCCTCAGCTTGGTTCCTGGGGAGTTTCCGCTGCAGAGGTTTCTTAGACACAGGGATGGAGGCCATTTCACAGCCAGATATCAGGGCTCTACTTAGAACTTAGGAAACACCTGCATCCCTGGAGGTAGGAAGGTGAGACCCAGAGAGGACCAGTGAGTTCCAGTGGGAAAAATGCCCCCGAAATGTCCACAGGCATGCAGGATGTTAGAGGCAGAGGCATTGGAACAGCTTTGAGGAGATTCAGCATCATTCCAGCTGCTCACCTCACATCCAGACTGATTTGGCCTGATACCTCCCTTTCAAAAAAAAAAAAAAGAAACCACTCACAAAGAGATAATCCAGCATAAGACCTTTCACACAGAAGACATTGACTTGAATTCCAGCACTGAATAGTCCCTAAGCTTCACAAAAAATGGATAACCTCTGAAAGCAGAGCCAGAAGCAAACGCATAGCCAAATGTGGGTACCTGAGAATCTACTTCTTTATGTGAACAAACAGGAACAAGCCCCCTAATTGCACTGAGGCTTCTGTCTCCTACCTGGGTCATCTCAGAAGCCCCCAAACTCAGTCACACTGGGAAAGCCTGAAACCCGCCTTATAAAAGGGGACCCTACTAAGTCAGGGTCTATAAATGGAGCAAACAAAAGGTAAGGCCAGCAGGAGTGGGGAGCACCCCTATCACGACCTGGGAGGGGATGGAGGCGATCTACACCATCTAGGAAGGTTTATTGTTGTTTTTGCTTTGAGGCCATACCATGTGGTGCCCAGGGACCATTCCCGGCTATATATAAAATCATTCCACACCGTATCTCCAACCCCAGGTGAATAGTCTGGGTCACACATGAAATCATCTAAACCAGGCTAAGGGTGAAATACATGTAGTCTAGCAGTCTTCTATCTCATATGGAGAGCCAGCTGCTTGCCAGAACTGCTGTTTTTATTGAGTATAGAGACTACCCCTGGGTGGGACAGTAAGGCTATCCTGAGCCAATCCCACCCAGGTTTACAAGACAATCTCTGTTTTGAGGTAAATCCAAGTTGTAAACAAATATATGAAGGAACCAGGGATGATCTTTGTTTTAGGTAAAATAAAGTGTAACCTAACAAACAACTTGATGGTGCTCTGGGCACCATGTTTGGCTAAGCCCACACTCCAGGCAAAATGCCTTAAACTTGGATTATCCCACGGCCCCAGTTGGGGGCCTTTGAAGCAAGTAGGGCCATTCATCCAGGGATGTCCACCAGAGGTCATTTGCGGGCCACTGACGCCTGCTGGGCCTCCATCCGCTCATGAAACAGATGAAAAAATACTGACGGACCCACTGCCCTGTACAGACATCTTGGTTAGGGCCAGATTTAAAAGGGTGTGGGGGACAAACAGAAGAAATTGGGGGCCCATCTTGCCTGAGACAGACAAGCTGAACCTCAACTCTATTGGGAAAAGTTGGTCAAACCCAGCTGTGGCTTCAGCAGGGCTGCTGAGGTGGTTGGATTCTTGCCTCTGTGCCCCAAACCCTGTTTCCAGGAGATGGGTTCCATGTTTGGGTTTGTTTTCATTTTGCTTCCTTTTGAAAACATCTACCCAAGTCTCTGTTGAACTAAAAGGAAAGGAATTTGTCCAGACCTTCAGGGAAATGGGAATGGTGGGGGGAGGAGAACAACTGCCCATAGGGTCTAGACCCCTGTTAGAGAAAGGGGCTGGGGCAGAGGATGGGGAAGGGTGTGGGAGAGAGGGCAAGAAAGAAGAAGTACAGGCCATGGTGAGGGAACCATGCGTAGGCATCAAACCCCACAGCCTCCAGCATCTCCTTGAACTTCTTGCCAAGCCTGACTTCAGCCACCCCACCCAGCAGCCTCTCAGCGGCCCAGGGGAATGGCCCTGTGTCTGCTGCTTCCAGCTAGGGCTGGGTTCAGCAACCAGGCTCACTCTTGTTGTAGCAACAGGCCCCAGAGGCCTTGCTGGGAACCAGGACTGCTAACAGGAAGGATGGGGGAGCCAGCACCCCCTCTGCTGCAGGAAGACCCCCAGACTGCCCCTAGGCTCCTGCACCCCCAATCTGTGAGTTTCAATTCACAGCCCCTAATTTGGGGCAGAGGACTTGGAGTGGCGCTGGGCTCACCTAGTACTTGGCAGACTGGGAAGTTGGGGCGGGTTGCCTGGCAACACTCAAAGGTGCTCGCAGGACCTGGTAAGTTGGAGGCAGGTGGGGACGAAGCAAAACTGTGGGCATGGCTCCTGCTTTCTGGGGGGATCCCAGTCTCACCCCACCCAGGAACACACAGAAGAGTAGAGAAGGCTTCTAAGGATAAGCCCCTATGACCACATGTCCAGCCCTGACTGGCCTCTTAAAGGCCCAGCCCTCCACTCTGGAGAGGGAGTCTGATGGAGACACTAGCCAAGAAACTGGGTCAAGCTGCAGACCCCTAAGACAACCCCCATCAGCCTCAGGCCAGGGGCTTCTAGAAGCTGGGTTAGTGACCCCGCCTCATCCAGAGCCCATCTGCCAAAGCATTTGTACTTCTTTCTTCTATGACAAGAACTCAAGCACCCCTAGTTTGCAGAGGAGCCACAGAGCAGGAAAGAAGCTTGCTGAACCGCTAGATGCCAGGCTCTATTGGGGAACACGCCCTCATCCCAGTGAGAAGCAGCTCATACTGGGGTGAAGGAAGAGGAAGCCAGCCAAGGGTTTCTTTATGGGAGGTGGAGCAGGGAGGTCTGCATCTTCCCCCAGGATCTGCCCGGGGTGTCCCTAGTCCATCCTGGAGACAGCCACAGCTCCAAGGAGATGTGACAGATTGCTGGGCCCCAGGGGCTTCCTGGAGGAAGGGGGGCTGCAAAAAGAACCCAGAAGGTAGCCAGGAAGCTGGGTGGCCTAGGGTGTAGACTGCCCTCCCCCAGCTCCCTGGCCCAGCTGCAGGCTGCAGAGCCCGAGCTGTTAAGCAGGAGCTGGGGTCAGCCCTGGTCAAGGTCTCCCACCCTCTAGCTTTTCTAGGCTAAGAATAAAAGCTTTCAGGGCCCCTGTGCTGCTTAGCAGAAAGGGAAGAGAAAAAAAGGAGGGTATTTCTCCTTTTGTTCCTTTGCTGTAACCTTGGATGGAACAAAGAAGCTTCCACCTCCACTTCAGAGAACCTGGTTTAAAAGGCAGTTGGCTCAGATTGGCTGGTGGTTGGGGAGTCAGGCTGGGGTATAAAGATGAGCCTGGCCCCAGGTCTAGAACAGGGGTGGCTGCAGACTACGTACCTACCCCCCCCCTCCCCTGAAGCAGAAGCAGAATTCTTGAGGGCTTGGAGGTCTTTAAGAGTGTGGGCAGCGCGGCTGGAGCGATAGCACAGCGGTAAGGCATTTGCCTTGCACTCGGCTAACACAGGACAGACCCAGGTTCAAACCCCACATCCCATATGGTCCCCTGCACCTGCCAGGAACAACTTCTGAGTGTGGACAGGTGTAACCCCTGAGTGCCGCTGGGTGTGACCCAAAAACAAAAACCAAAGAGTGTGGGCAGTGAGAAGATGACCATAGTGAGATAGGCATCTGCCCCTAGACCAGAAGACCCCCCATGGAGGGCCTGACTAGTGTTTTTAATAACCCCCCTCAGACAGTAGGGTTGAGCCCTCTGGCGGTGAGGAGGGGCGAGAGCATGTCACAGTGCCAGTTTCCTGGCCCTGGGGCTCTGATTTGGGACCAGTAGAGGCCTGAAGCCAGAGCTGTGCCCACTGTACTAGATCAGAAGTGCTGGTCTTCTCTCTCCCCTCCCCAAGACACGCCCCTGAAGTGGGCTCAGAGCGCCCCCATGCTCAGAAACTGGGGCATTCTGGGGGAGGTGGACACCAATTTGCACAAGCTGAGTGGCCACACTGTATCCTGGGGAAATAGGTAAATGCTACTGAAATAGATTAGCCAAGATGGCCCCTTGGGAGAGTGAGCCCCTCAGCAGGCTGCTTCTGGCTCCTTTCAGCACAACTCAGCCCTTCCCTCCCCGCTCAGTCTCCATTTGCCCTAGGTCTGGTTCACAGCAGCACTGCCTGGGCCTGAGCTTTGGGTTTTGCTGTGTAGCTGGCTCCTGGCAAGTCCTTGAACCTCTCTGGCCTCTACAGGCAGTTCTTAGAGAGCGTTCATCAGGGTCCAGAGTGGGATCAGGGGGGACAAGAGTGTTGGGCAGTGAGCTGGACTTCCACTGTGGGAAAGGAAAGGGCTCTGTGTGTGTGTGTGTGTGTGTGTGTGTGAGAGAGAGAGAGAGAGAGAGAGAGAGAGAGAGAGAGAGAGAGAGAGGTCCCCCACTGATCCCCCACTCCCCACCCCCTCTTCATGCTAGCAGCCTGCATCTTTCCTGCCAGCTGGAATGTCTGTGGGGCCCTACTGCCCTCTGGTGGCTGCCAGAACAAACATACGGCAGTGGGTGCAGAGGTGGGGCAGTGACAAGTGTATGGAAGTCCATAGCTCAGGTTCAGCCTTTTGTCTCCCCCCTGCAGAGTCCTACCCACACAGCACCTCACTTGCCTAGTCCTTCCCGCCTTCTCCCTGTTCCAACCCATGTCTCCCTTTCTTTATTTTTTTTAAATTTTTTTTATTTTGAATTATGAGAACAAAGATGCAAAGAAAGAGGACACGGTAAAGTTACAGTGGAAGGACAATCACCCATAACATAATTCTCAGAAGAAATCCCCTTGCTGATATCTTAACTTTGAACTTTCAGTCAAAAAACGTTAAGATATGGGCCCGGAGAGATAGCACAGTGGTGTTTGCCTTGCAAGCAGCCAATCCAGGACCAAAGGTGGTTGGTTCGAATTCCGGTGTCCCATATGGTCCCCCGTGCCTGCCAGGAGCTATTTCTGAGCAGACAGCCAGGAGTAACCCCTGAGCACTGCTGGGTGTGGCCCCCCCCCAAAAAAACGTTAAGATAAATAAAACAGAATCCATGTACAATTACTTTGTCCCTCAAGTCCCCAGATTGCCATGTCTCCTTTTCTATCTGTGCCCTAACTCCCAAGAAAGTCCTTTCTCCATCACCTGTGCTCTCAACGATCTCAGTCCCTTCTCAACCCCTTTGTCCTCCTTCAGTCCACCCCCTGCTCTGCTTGCACCCCCAGCTTCAAAGTCTGGCTAAGGTCTTCTTTTCTCAAAAACCCTGTGAGTGAGAACTCACAAAGGGCTTTGAAAGTGAAATCCACTTTATTTTTCCCCAAGCTGGAATTCTTTATTTGTATGAACCCCAGAGCCATATTAGCACAATCCAAAAACAAAATAAGACAAAACAAAACAAAAAAAGGCAGCAGCAATCTAAACAATGTGAAATAGATTAAGATTGTAAGTCTGGGGGCTGGAGAGATAGCATGGAGGTAAAGCGTTTGCCTTTCATGCAAGAGGTCATCGGTTCGAATCCCAGCGTCCCATATGGTCCCCTGTGCCTGCCAGGAGCAATTTCTGAGCATGGAGCCAGGAGTAACCCCTGAGCACTGCCGGGTGTGACCCAAAAACCACAAAAAAAAAAAAAAAAAAAAAAAAGATTGTAAGTCTGGTTACAAGCCTCAAAATGACCCAGAGGGGTAGACACTAAGAAATTCCCCACGGCCTGCGTCCCCTCTGCAAATGCAGAGAAAAGGGCAGAGGAGTATGAGCTACCTGTGGTGAGAGGATGAAGAAGAGTGTTAGGAAATCAAAGAAAATCAGGCTGGGTCTAGGCAGTGGCTGCACACTCTGAACCCAGCCCAAAACTTTGCTGAAGCAAATGTCCATGAGACACCTCTGCCCTGTATCTCCCACCCCAGTCAGGAATAAGAAAGAGCCAGCCTCGAAGCCTCTCCCCAAGAGGAGAGACATGCCTGAATACCACACAGCTTTCTGCACCTCATCTCCCACGCCACAGGCTGTTGGCCTCAGGGAAACACTTTCAAAAGGGCACCATTCCTAGCATTGTTTTTTCCTTACTCAGCTCTGTGTGTGACTCAGCCGCATGGTTGTTTGGTGCTGTGGACCTTTTCCACTTCTGCTTATTATTCTTCTGCAGGCCCACCTGAGCCCAGTTTCTGCACAAAACTTTCTCACTTTCCATCAGCTTCTGTTGTTTGTTGGTTGCTGTTTTTTTCTGATTTTGGAGCAGTGCTCCAGCAGTGCTCAGGACTTAACGCCTCACTCTGCAGTGAGTGATAGATAGTACTCAGGGATCAAACCTGAGTCAACAGCATGTAAAGCTATCACTCTCCCTGATGTTCTTTGTCTCTCTGTCTCTGTCTCTCTCTGTCTCTCTTTGCCTCTGTCTCTCTCTGTCTCTCTCTCATGTCAGGGTTTGTACCCAGGGCCTTACAGAAGGTTGGAGAGCCTCACACTCCACCACTGAATGACAAAGTCATTGCTGTCAGTTCCTCCCTTCATTCTCTCCTTTGTAGAGGAGAATCCCAGGCAGTGCTGAGTGGTCATAGAGCCTTTCCCAAACTTCTCAGCCCACAGCTCAGTGCTAGGGCTCGTGTGTATAGTGCTGTTCAGGCTCCATGGTGCTGGGGACCACCAGCCAAGAACCAAGGCCAGGGTCCAGCCTGCAGTGCTCAGGGAACCCTGATGCCAGGGACAGCTCCCCACATACTGGGCATGCCCCTATCCCCACACTTCTTCCAGTCCTTTGACCTTGTCTCCAAGTTCCTGGCCCCTGAAGGCAGGGAGAGCTCTCTACCCTGGTGCTTCTGCAGAGCTCAGCTTTCCTCCTTTTTGGAGACAGCCCCTTCTACCCACTTAACCCACTTCTCTAGAATGGTATTGCCCTAAACTTGAGGTTCTACTCCCACCCAGACCCCTTCCCTGTGGTCCCGGACCCTGGGAACTCTCCTTTCTTCCATTCTTTGATCGCAGCACAGAGGTTGCCCTCCTCGTCGAACAACACCCCAAATTGTCTCTGACCACCCTACCATCTCACACCACCTCTGACCAGTCCTCCTGTCCCCCCTTATATCACCTCATCATCAAGACCCCAGCCTCTTCCTCCACTTCCATCTTGTCTCTTTCCTTCTCCACATGCCTCTCTCCCACTCCTCCCTTGAACCTCTCCTGCTCTCTCTTCCCCGACATGGGCTCATATGCCCTGCCTGGGTCATCACTCTAGCCACCCTCTCCAGCACTGAGCAGCCAGTGACTCCTGTTGCTCAGACCCCCACCTCCTCAAACTCAGCTCCAGTACCCTATGGTCTCAGGACAGAGTCTCAGCTCCTAAGACTGACAAAGGCCTCTTTCATCCATTCTGCCCACTCTTGGGCCCATTCACCTCACCTACCCTCCAGATACCTACTTAGCTCTTCCTCATAAGCTCCCCTCCCTGCCTTTGCTATAGATACCCCCTGCCTAGAAAGCCCTCTACCACACACAGTGCCTAGTCATCCTCAAAGGTCAGATTACTCTCCTCCTACAAGAAGCCTTTCTCAACTCCAGGTTGGGTTAACAGCCTCCTCCATGTTCCCCTCTATCATAGGCACTTTTTGCCATCTCCTCAGTATGGACAAAAGACCCTAGCAGGCAGGGCAGAGAGCAGGCACAGAGCAGTGGTGCTCAACAACTGTTGACTGACTGGGTGTTTTGCTCAGCTGCTTTCTGCCTGGACTTTAGAGCTGACTCGGTGACTGTGGGTACATTGAGGCCTCCCCAGCTTTACTCCCATCTATACAACAGAGCACAAGGTTCTTCAGCACAGCTGTGACAGCAGTCGCTGGAATATTGGAGTGACCCTACTGGACACAGTGTCAGGTCACATTAAGACTTATCATGGGGGCCCGGAGAGATAGCACAGCGGTGTTTGCCTTGCAAGCAGCCGATCCAGAACCTAAGGTGGTTGGTTCGAATCCCGGTGTCCCATATGGTCCCCCGTGCCTGCCAGGAGCTATTTCTGAGCAGATAGCCAGGAGTGACCCCTGAGCACCTCCGGGTGTGACCCAAAAACCAAAAAAAAAAAAAAAAAGACTTATCATGGGAGGAGGGAGAGGGAAATGAAGGATCAGGATCATCTCTGCCTCCTTCCATGAGAAGGAAGGGGAGGTGAGGAGATTCTACAGGTGAAAGGAGGACAGCGGATCTCAGTGCCCACTTTCCAAAGTGGTTAAAAGAATAAAATTGGGGCCAGCATGTTAGCACAGTGGGTGGGACACTTGCCTTGCATCAATCCTAGGCATCCCATAGGATTCCCCAAGTATCACCAAGAGTAGTTTCTGAATGCAGAGCCAGGAGTAAACTCTGAACACTGCCTCTTGCAGCTCCAAAACAAAAAATAATTCTGCATTGGAGAGATAGTCTTAGAGGTAAGGCACTTACCTTGCATGAAACAGACCTGGTTCAATCCTTGGCACCCATATGGTCCCCCAGCCCCCACCAAAAGTGATCCCTAAACACAGTCAGGTGTAAGCTGTGTGGCCTCCCAAAATAATCTTTTGTTATTAGGGTACTGGCGGTGCTGGGACCACACTGGAAGCATTGGGCGGCCACATGCTCACTAGGAGGGCCGGGATGGAAGTCAGTGCTCCCTTCACCTCTCACTTTACAACCACCTGTGGTGGCCATGGGGGTACGCCCCATCTCACAGAGCACCAGAGTAGCTCAGGAAGAGATGTGGGTACAGCAGAGATTGCCAGGGTGTGTGTGGGTGTGGGTGGGTGTGGGTGTGTGGGTGGATGGGTGGATGGCAGCAGGAGCCAGCTGATGCCTATCTCCCATTTCCTCTCTTTGTGGAAGCAGAGCCCAGGTTCTGGTGGAATGCTATCTACAAAGGGATCTGGGGGCCCATGGAAGGCAGGTGTGGCCGAGGACTCTGCTGTTTCAAGGCTGGGCCATGATGCAGCACGTGGCCATGATGAGAGCCAGGCCTAGGTCATGATGGGAACACAGGTCAGGGCTGAGCCCAGGCCTCCAAGGTTCAGTGTAGGGGTAAACATTGAGGAGCCAGTCACATGGACAGAGAGCAAGACTGGGTAGAGACTGAGCAGACAGGCAAACAGGCCCCCCCAATAAAACAGCCCAGTAGGGGGGACCCAGGAGAACACCCCCCAGAAGGAGGTGAGAGCTTCCCTCCAAGAAGTGACATTGCCCACTGGTGAGTGTGCTGACACCCTGCCATTCCTTCCTCTTGGCCATGGTCCCTTTCCCTCACTCCAACCTCTGCTCACTTGTTTGTTTTTAGTTTTGGGACCACACTTGGTGATGCTCAGGGCTTACTTCTGATGAAGAAAAAAAATATCACCACTGGTGATATTCTGGGGAACTTTATGAGATGCTGGATTGAACCCACATCAGCCTTGTGCAAGGCAAGTGCCTCACTTGCTTGTACTATTCTTTTTGTTTGATTATTTTTTGGGTCACACTCAATGATGCTCAAGGCTTATTCATTGTTCTGCACTCAGGGATCTATTCCTGGTAAGTTCCAGGGACCATGTGTGGTACTGGGAATTGAACCCGAATTGGCCACCCAAATTCCTTGTAAAGCAAGCACCCTACCTACTGTACTATTCTTTTGGGGGGCCATATCAGGTAAGGTTCAGATGTTACTCTTGTGTCTTTGCTCAGTAGACCACTTGGATTGTCAGGGATCAAACCTGGGTCATCTACTGAATGCAATGCAAGCCCCCTTCCCACTGTAATATTGCTCAGGCCCCTGCATCTCTTATTCTTTATTCTACTGCTATTCCTCTTATTGATTTTGGAAGTGTTATTTTTCTATCTGGTTATGCTGAGTTGCAAGTATTTCACCCCACTTAGCTTGCCCATTTAGTCTTTACTGCTATCTTTTCCAAGAAAGTTCTAAATTGACTGATTTTTCAGCCCTTCTCATTCTGTTATTTTTAGTTATTTTTAGTATCCTTTGTTTTGACCACACTCAGCAGTTCTTTAGGTTTAGTCCTGGTTCTGTGCTCAAGAATAAACTCCTGGTGGGGCTCAGGAGACCATATGAGGTGGCAGGATCAATCCTGGATTAGCTGTGTACAAGGCAAACTCCTTACTTGCTCTACTATCTCAGAGGTTTGTATTATCCTTAGATGACTAGTATAAAAAAGCATTTTTATTATAAGTATAAACATTAGGGCCAATGACCATACTGGAAGCTAAGTATTTACCTTGCTTATGAGCACAAAACCAGAATTAGCCCCTGAGCACTAACAGGTATGTCAAAATCAGCACACCCCACCAAAAGTAAAAAAATAGAGATGAGACAAGTGTCCCTTTTCTTTCCCCAGGGCCAGAGATAGCAGAGCAGTAGGGTGTTTGCCTTGCACACAGCTGATTCAGGATGGATGGCGGTTCGAATCCCGGCATCCCATCTGGTCCGCTATGTCTGCCGGGAGTGGTTTCTGAGTGTAGAGCCAGGAGTAACCCCTGAGCACCACCCGGTGTGACCCAAAAATTAAAACAAAAAACCCTTTCCTTTCCCAATTCAGTAGTGGTCATTGTTTATTTAAAATCTATGCACATGCATACATGTGTGTGTGCGTACACGGACACTCATGTGCTGCAGATGAGGTAATTTGGCATGTCACTTTTTTTATTTAGCAATGCTATGCAACTCCCTGTATCATTTATGTCACTCATAAATATTATCTCAATCTAGGGACTCAGTATAAGGTGCAAACTGAGCTGTAGTGAATTTCCTTGACTTGTTTTTGTGTGTGTGTGTGTGTGTGTGTGTGTGTGTGTGTGTGTGTGTGTGTAAATCACGAGTGAAGCAAAGAGCCCGTTTAGACACCATTGCCATTGCTTAGAGCACATGTGGAAAGGGGAGAAAGGACGACTTTTTTTCCCAAGTATCATCTGTTCCTTGATTCTCTATTGCATCTCCCAAGTCCCTGTAGAATTGAAAAAAAGGTACTCTTTCAAAAAT
This sequence comes from Suncus etruscus, assembly GCF_024139225.1. NCBI lineage: Eukaryota > Metazoa > Chordata > Mammalia > Eulipotyphla > Soricidae > Suncus > Suncus etruscus. The sequence goes on from NC_064848.1 coordinate 13,034,899, forward strand.
ATTTTGAGTACAGCATAAAAATAGAGGTAAGGGGGTCATGGGGAGTCAGCAGGGCAGGGAGAGGACAGGGTTTGAGTGGTTGATGAATATGGCCCCTAAGAGATGAGATGGGATGAGAACAAAACAGCTGTCCCAGATTACTCCTGCCCTGGCCCCCTTCACACACATTGACTCGAGCTCCACTAAAGCCCCTTCTTCTCCCCAGGAGGGTCCGAGGCTCAGTGAAAAGAGATGGCTTGTCCTGGCTTACTTGGTACATCACCCGTACCACAGATTCTGTGCAGTCGCTAGGATAAACTTCGTGGGGTGCAAGGGTGATGCCAGATGGGCAGAGCTGCAAAGACCAGGGCTGCCATCTCTGCAGAGGCTGGGGATACTGCTATATGGTGCAGCTCTGGCACTGCTTCCAAGGGCCCCAGCCAGAAGACTGGAGCAAAACAGGTGACAAGTGGTAACTGATAAGTCCCTGCTGTCCTCGTCCCTCCATGAAACGCCACCGGTGGCCAGCCACACAGCAGGTTGGAGGAGTTGGCCTGGCACAGCTTTGCTCAGCCCAGAACTCACATGGAGATCTGCTTCCTGAGGCTTTGGGGGGCTCCCCAGATGCAAGACCTGCAGTCAACAGGCCTCAAAAACACAGCCCCACTTGACCTCACCTCCTGCTCCCATGCCATGAAGCCTCCTGGTTTCTCCTTTGAGTTCCTTTGGTTCTTCTGCATGGCTTAGACTTTACAAATCTTTCTACACATTAGTGCCGGTGTCCCATGATACTACAAATATGGAATTCCCTGTGTACCTATGGTTGATGAGCTCTCACCCCAGCTGGGGTCATACTGATAGTTCTTTCGAGTCTCCAGATCCCATCGGTCTTGGCACACATGTTGACTGTGTACACGGGGGGGCAGGATGGAGGCAGATGAATCTGGCCTTGGCACCCATGCATGTTGCTTCCCCCTGTCCCTTGTGGGGTTGGTTCATTCCTCCCCTGGTGTCTGAGCCCTGCATTCCCCTGCAGTCAGAAGAGAGAAGACAGCTGAGGCCTGGGAGGGTTCATGAGCCCAACAATACTCTCACAGGGCCTGGAGTGGCAAAGATTTTGGTGCTAAATCTTCAGTCATAGTCTTGGACCTTCAGGGTGATCCTAGTGAGTACAGATGTGGTTTGCACTCATCTCTGGCTCGGGGTTTCGCAGGATCTGCAAAGCTGCAAGCTGGCACTGCAGAAGATGGCTGAGGACATTCTGTATCTGCGGAGACACGTGAACTTGCTGGAGACCGAGAACCAACAGCTGCGCAAATACCAAGCCAAGACGGAGGCAGATGAGGACGACAGCGACGATGACGACCTGGGTGAGGACTGACAGGGGCACAGGGTCCTGTGGGCCACAGGATGACTGGAGCCCTTCCTGGGGACCACACTGCTGCCCACTACTGCTATGGGCCTGCAGGCACCTGGGAGGGGGTGGCTAAAAAGCCAGTGCCAGTGAGTGCTGGGAATAGGGATTCTCCTACCCACCCTGTGATGATTCAACTCAGATTCTCCTGAGCCACCTGCCCTGCACCCCCACCTCCCCACTGTCAGATTCCCTGCGACAGAAGCTGCATCTGAGAGAGCTGGACACACGGAGACTCAGGGACAAAGTACAACATCTGCAGAATGAGCTGATTCGAGTGAGCTGGGAATTGGGGGCAGATGCAGAGCATGTGAGGAGGCATGGGGGCACGGGGCCACAGAAGCACAGGAGCAGAAAGGAGAGGACCTGGAGAAAGGTGGATTCTACAGAGGGGCCTGGATATCAGGACTAAGATGATAGGCAAATATCTTGTCTCGTCAATGCAGAAGAATGACCGGGAGAAGGAATTGCTCCTCCAGAGCCAGGCAGGCCAGACCCCAGCTGAGCTGAGGAAGCAGTACCAGGGCAAGCTGCAGAAGATGAAGGCACTGGAGGAGACTGTGAGGCACCAGGAGAAGGCAGGTGCCGGGTCTTGGATCAGAGCTCATTTCAGGAAGAGGTGTGGAGGTCCCTGACCCCTGCCAGCCTTGCCTCTGTGTGTGGCCCCTCAGGTGATCCAAAGGATGGAGCAGGTGCTAGAGGGCAAGGAGGCTCAGCAGAACAGGCTACAGCCCAAGGCCACTGTGGGTGAGTTACACCCCCCCCCAGGTCTGTCCTCTCCCCTGTAGAGCTTGGCAAGAGCAAGAGAATCTTTCAGGGGCTGGAGAGATAGGGCAGGGATAAAGTGCTAAACTTGCAAGAGACTGGCCCCACTTTGATTTCTGGCACCCCCCACAGGGCTCCCTAAGCCCATCAGAAATGAACCTGAGCATAGGGTCAGGAGTGAAACCCCAAGGACAGAGTTAGGAGTGAGCCCTGAGTCTTGAATCCCACCAAGTGTAGCAGCTCCAACGGTCTTAGGAGCAGAGGGGTGAAGAGTTGGAATAGATCTGAGACCAGTGGGGCAGTGATTATGGAGAGTCTGGGGTTCAATTCAGTTGGCATGAGGGGCTGACCTCATGGGCAGCAGGGAGTCATTGAAGATTGGGGAACAGATGGGGCTCAATGTGGGAGCAGAGTGGAAATGGCAGGGCCGTGGACATGTGTGGCTTCATCATAGTCTGCCTCGCTTTGCTTCCTCAGCCCTCCCCCCAGCAGACAACCAGCCTGTGAGTGTTTACTCGATGTTGATGGCAGAAAACTTATGGCTGCGGGCAGAGTTGAACAAGGGCATTCACTCAGCCCCCACCATTCTGCAACAGCAGGCCCTGCCGGTAAGAAGCAGCTAAAGACCAAGATGGAGCTTGGTTTCCCTGGGCCCTCTCCACCCTTCCTGGCATTTACTCTCCTCCAGAGAATCTCACCTTTAGTGTCAGCTGCAGTCCGAAGAGAAAGCCCCTGTCCCAGTCCCTCAAACCCTGATCTCTATGACCAGCTGGCTGACCATGCTAGGACTCCTTATAGGCCCTTTGCACCCTGCCTCAAATATTCCTCAGGGTCCATGAAACCTTGGAAAACCCTTAGCATTCCATGCCAGGTGGAGTTGGGAGCTGGAGGCGATCAGACACAGAAGCCACAAGACACGGATGATGTCAGAGGCCAACCCCAGGGCACTGAGACCCTGCCCCCACAGGTGCGTGCCCAGGCCCTACTTCCCTCCTCACACAGTCACAGGTACCCCTGATTTTTGCAAACACTAAACCAGACACCATGGATTCTGGGACCCCAGGAGGTAAGTGAGCACCCCCAGACCACCATTTGGGGGCCTCCCAACACAACTTGACTTTGCCATGATGCCCAGTTCCTTTCAGGATGACAAAGGGTGCCCATGTTGCCTTTCATCAAACAAGCACATTTGTGAAAGTTCCTTATACCCCTAGGTTGGGGAGAGCAGTGCCATGATAAAAGTACATGCCATGCCAGGTCCAATTCAGGCACAAGGATTTGACCTGGTCTGAGCAGTACATAGAGGTGAGGGACGGAGGCATTGAATGTGAAAGCAAACAAGGCCAATTCTTGAGGGTCCTTGAGGGCCAGGGTGAATGTCTGCTGTCCCCGAAGGATCTCCTCAGCGCATCTTCAGACAAGCTGAACCTCATGGCCAAGTTGGAACAAGCTCAGAGTCGGATAATGTCCCTGGAGAACCAGGTGGGTATGGCCCAGATACATTAACCAGGCTCAGGGTTCCTGTGTGGGTTCACTTTAACAGGATCTTGGTTCTGTGGGGAGCAGGTCAGGGCTCAGTGAAGACACAGATTTGTATGTTGTTGCAACTGAGTAGACACATGTCTTCTCAGTCTGTATATATGTACATATACTTGATCCCTGTCCATATGCACCTCTGTTCCCCTCACCCCTACACTCTGTATCCCTGCTCCCTTACATCTAGCTCCCTGTACCTCCTCCATACACCCCTGTTTCCCGAGCTCTCTGGGTCAGCAGACCCACAGGTCTGGACCAGCAATCCTTCTGGGCCTTCTCTTCCTCTCAGAGGGTGGGCAGGTAGGCCCTGGTGATCTTGATTCTTAGGCCAGGTCCTGCAGCTCACAGTTCCTGTTCGTAGCTAAAGGACTCTGCACGCCACTGGGCACGAGAGAAGCAGAACTTGACCACAAGGATGCAGGAGCAAGAGTATGGCTTGAAGCACTCCACAAAGCACATCCACACAGACTTGCCGTGAGTCCCCTCCAGAGAGCTCCTCAGGGTTCAGAGGGCAGCGCAGTGCACTCCCAATTTCTGATTTCTCTGATCTCCCTGATTTCTCTCCCACAACATGTCAGCAGCATCAGGCTCCAACAGCTCTTGGTCCTCCTCCAATCCCTGCTGCCCTGGGGATAAAGAAGGCCCTGTCCATGCAGCCATCATGAGAGGGTCTAGGCTGGAGGTCGTGGAAGGCAGGCACTGCGACTGCATGGAACGTTTCTCCACGGCTCCAGCCTGGGCTTTGCTTTATGACTGGATTTGTGCCTGGCCACTTGCCATGCATTCCACCCAACCCGAGGCACCAAACATGCTGCACCCCACAATATGCCCCACAGAAGATGCACCCACGTTCTCCCTCATCGAAAATGCACCCTACATTCTCGTACTGAACCCCATGTTCTCCCCACAGAAAATGCACCCCAAACTCTCACACTGCACCCAACATTCTTACACCACACCCACATTCTCATAGTGTACCACATATTCTCTCCTACAGAAGATGCACTCCATATTTTTTCTCATAAAAATGCTACTCACGGGGCCGGAGATATAGCACAAACACAGTAGTGTTTGCCCTGCAAGCAGCTGATGCAGGACCTAAGGTGGTTGGTTCGAATCCCGGTGTCCCATATGGTCCCCCGTGCCTGCCAGGAGCTATTTCTGAGCAGATAGCCAGGAGCAACCTCTGAGCACAGCCAGGATGCCCCAAAAACCAAAAAAAAAAAAAAATGCTACTCAAGGGGCCGGGAAGGTGGCGCTAGAGGTAAGGTGTCTGCCTTGCAAGCGCTGGCGTAGGACGGACAGCGGTTTAATCCCCCGGCATCCCATATGGTCCCCCCAAGCCAGGGGCGATTTCTGAGCGCGTAGCCAGGAATAACCCCTGAGCGTCAAACGGGTATGGCCAAAAACCAAAAAAAAAATGCTACTCACAATTTTACACTGGATCTTACATTCTCATACCACACCCCTTGTTATCCCCCATAGAATATACACCACATATTCTTACACTATACCACACATTCTCCCAATACACACTGCACCTCGCATTTTCCTCACAGAAGATTCACCTCACATTCTTACACTGTCCCCATTTTCTCCCCAGTACATACTGTACCTCACATTATAAAACTGTACCCCTGTTCTCCCCAGAACATTGTGCCCCATTTTCTCACACCACACCCACATTCTCCTACACACTGCAACCCACATTATCTCCCCACATGTGCTGTTTCCCACATTCTCGCACATAGTGTGTCCCACATGAGATGCTGTAGACCCACAGGGAGAAGGGCAAGTTGCCAAGAGAAACACAGTGCTTCCCAGGACTGATTGGCCACTGCACCCCACTTGACCCCAAGGTCCCTCAGAGCCCTTTTCTCCCTCTACACAACCTCGGATTGCTCCTGTTCCTGAGTCAGGTGTTGTCTATTTGAAACTCCACTTGAGCTCCAGGAATGGCCAGAGAAAGTGAGGGCGGGGTCAGACGATCACTTCCGAAGCTGCCTAGCTCTGGGCCTGCTGGTCATGGTACAGTTTGCCAGCATTTGAGGGGGCAGGAGTTTAAAGTACAGCAGGTAGGGCATTTGCGTTGCCCATGACCTACCAAGATTCAATGCCCGACATCATATGGTCCCCTAAGCACTACCAAGAGTAATTCTAGAGTGCGGAGCCAGGAAAAAAAAAAAAAGGAAAAAAGGACTCATCTGAATGGGCCACCCTTAGGGGCCAGGGCAAACTCACCTCTCCTTTCTTTATACTTTGCAGAATCCCCTGAGCCATCCCAAAGAAAAGATGCCACCCTGAAGCTGGACTCCTTGATGTCTAGCCCTAGAAGAGCCTAAACAATTCAAGCCTTCAAATGCCTAGATCTGAGTCCTGCAGCCGGGCTTCCTCTCTGTGGGCTGGATTCTCACCCCCTAAACCCCAAAAAGTAATTTTATTCAATGCTGTGATTCATCTTCCTCTTTGGAGACAGAGTGTCCTGTGGGCCTCTGCTGCCTCTTCCCAGACCCTGCTGTGGACCTGGGTTCTCCTCGAGAGCCCACACCCCACCCATATCTTCAACATCTACCAGCTTTGGAGGGTCAGTAGACCTAGTGGACACAGGAGAGTAGAGAAAAGAGGCTCCAAGACCATCTCTGCAGGTGTGAAGAGCTGGAAACTTCCATCTGTCCCCAGGAACCTAGAAGACTGGAAATCCCTTCCCTCAAGTTTGGAGTCAGTTTCTCAAGAGGCTACCTGTGGCAATCAGGAAATAATACAGAATGAAACATTCCTGTTATCAGCGCTAGGCTGAGCTGGCTGGTGTTGGGTCCACAGACAAGAAAAAAAGATGGAACAAAGGGAAGGAGCCCCCCAGTGGAAAGTAAGGAAGCTGCACGCCTGGACTCGGGCTACAAGCCTGCTGTTTGTGTGTCTATGTGCCTTGAATACCCTCTCTGGACTCAGCTTTTTCCATGAGCCCAGAAAGAACTTAACATTCTTACTGTCTTAAGGCTCTTTCCAGAACTAAAACTCTGAGTCTAAGACAATTCCTGTCTTGGAAAAAGTGAGGAAGTTGAAAGGAGAAAGACAAGAAGTGACTTACGGTGCTGGGCAAAGCAGACAATCTCCTAAAAGCATTGCATGAGGGACCCCCATATATCCCCTTCCTACATGGTCCCCCACATACAGCCAGAAATAATTCCAGAGCACCAAGCCACAAATAATCCCTAGGTACCACCAAATACCAAAAATAAATATAAAACTAAAGAATTAAACTCAGATTCCATAGCTCAGGGCAGACTCAGTCACACTGGCAGCATGGTTGTTCCAACAGTCCCCCATCTGAGCAGACTTAGACTTAGGGTGTTGAGGGCCAGATGCACAATGACTGAACTGTGTTTTGACAGCTGAAACTGGAGCTAATGTCAGGCATTTCAAATCCTCATCAAAGACTGCCTCAGTCTTCCTGCCACTCTCTGAAGCTTAGGCAGAAGGGAGGTCCCCCAGGGCAAAAAGTGGAGGTCTGGAGAAGCCCAGAGAAAGTTTCGGTGGGTCTGAGGAACCTACCAGGTTAGTCACCTCTGGCTTGCCCCGGCATTGACAAGAAGGACCCCCAGGGGACCCCACTTAGGAAGCAAACATTCACCCTCACACTCAGGCTGCCTTTTCTCTCCCTAGACCCTCTTGGTTCTTGGTCCCCTGCAGCTGCTGAAGGAGCTGTGAGCACAGGGAGCTGTGAGCCCTGAGTTCAATCTCTGCACCCCCAAAAGAAAAGGCATGGGGCAATGAGGCTGCTTTCAGCAGTTCTGAGCAGTGAAGATGGATGGGGACCTCAGAAATGGCTTCAAGTGGCTCCTACCTTCCTCCTTCATGCATCAGTCCCACCATTGGTCCAGATCAGGAACACCATGATCAGAGTGATGGACACCTTGATGAGATGAAATGGACACACCTGCCTGGTTCAGCAGTTTATTGTTGCCCGACCCCATGGTGGGGAAGAGGTGAAGACAAAGAGGAATGTCTAGCTACCCCTGGGCCAACTCCACTGTGTCAGAGGTGACCAGAAAGAAGCAAGGCTTGGGGCCTAGGGCTCGGGGACTGAGGACTTGGGTACCCCAAAGCAGCTGTGGCCAACTGGGCTTGGGAATAGAGGGGCACCGTCCAGTCACTCTGCAGGGCTGTCCTGGCTGAAGGGCTCGAACTTAAAGAAGATGGGCCTGTCAGGAGTCAGGATGAGGCTGAATGAGGTGCCCACGTCCTCAAGATTCTTGATCTCCACTCTGAAGTTCTCCAGGAACTGAGAGAGGAAAGTGGGGGTTGCTGAGCTGAGGAGAGCCACGAGGTTCTGTCTCCCCAGACCTGTTGCTGAAAGCGACTTGTAGAGCTACAAGGGATCTGCTGCTGCCAGCTCCCCATATCACCCTGACCAGTTCCCCAGAACATGTTGCCTGGAGCCTTGCCTGAGCTGGACTCTCTCATCTCTCTATTGAACTTATTCTTGCCAACCTGCCAACCCTACCCCATGGCACCAGGCTTGACTGGGGGACCAACAGCTCGGTGAACCCACCAAAGGAGGGAACCCCAGGGAGGGGTAAGGGGATGGGCAGGGGATGGGAAATTAGTGAGTTCCAGTCTTCAGACTCTGAACAGAAGAGAGGATGAGGTTGGTGGGGGGGGAGGGAGAGGGAGGGCCACATCAGGGCTAGGGCAACCCCAGTTCTCACATAGATGAGTAAGAGGGTCATTTCCATCTCTGCAATGCGACGGCCCAGACACTGCCTTACACCCCAGCCAAAGGCCAGGTGCCGGAAGTTGATATTGGACTTGTTCTTATCGAACCAGCGTGTTGGATCAAAAAGGTTGGGTTTGTGGAAGATGTCAGGGTTCCGGCCCATGGCATACAGAGACACCTGAATCAAGGTCTGGGACAAAGACAATCAGAGGCCTGAAGCACAACGCTGCACACATCCCTGACCACCCCTTCCCTGCCAGCCCGACAGTGGTGCCCTGCAAAGGACACCCTGTGAGACCTCATATGGGCTGACTCTCCCTCCCTCTCCACACTACAAGGCCCAGGATTCATCCTGTCCATTCCTCCTCCCCAGTGGGGGCCCAATACCCAGGCTGTTTGTGGGAGTTTCCTCCTGTCCCTGGGCTCTGGCAGAACTCCTGAGTATCCACCCTTCTGTCTTCCATTTCCACTAGGAAAAAAGTGGAGGAAGACCTCCCTTGGCCAGTACCAATGACAGGAGAATTGCCCTGCCCCTTCTGCCCACTGGTCTGGCACCACCCACCTTAGCAGGAATCTGGTAATCTTGAAGCACCATGTCATTTGCTAAATATCTCTGCAGGGTGACGGCAATGGGGTGGAGTCTGCAAGACAAAAGCATCCAGAAGCCGAGTGTCCCCAGGACTTGGAGATTCCCCCATCCACTCCAGCCTCTTGCCCACCCTGTACCCCACCCCAGCATGGCCTCAGAGCCCCAGAAGTTGTTTAGGTAGGACCTCTGCCCTTACTTACTATTCCCAGCTGTGTCCTACAGTCTCATATCTTGCCTCCATCTCCTCCACCTGACCATGTAGCTAATCCTGGCCCCTGGCACCACCCTGGGATTTGGGGATGGAGGAAAGGAAGGACACAGACACAGGTGTGAGCTTGCCTTAAAGTCTCCTTGATGCTGGCTTTGAGGAGTGGGACCAGTTGCACCATCTTGGTTATGTCCCCTGCTGCCTCTTTCCGGGCAGCCAGGACCTCCTCACGCAGCATCTGCTGTACCTGCAGGTTGCGCCCCATCTCGTACAGGTGCCACTGCAGGGTCATGGAGGTCTGCAGGGGAGAAGAGTCAGGGACCCGAAAAGGCTGTCACTCCTGAGCTACCTGATTGCTCCACTGAGATTTCATTTATTTGTTTAGTTATTTATTTATGGGGGTTTTTTTGTGGTTTTTGGGTCACACCTGGCAGTGCTCAGGGGTTACTCCTGGCTCCATGCTCAGAAATTGCTCCTGGCAGGCACGGGGGACCATATGGGATGCCAGGATTCGAACCAGGATGACCTTCTGCATGAAAGGCAAACGCCTTACCTCCATGCTATCTCTCCGGCCCTATTTATTTATGTTTTGAGGCCACATGAGACTGTAGGGCTTATTCCTGGCTCTGTGCTCAGGGATCACTCCTGGGGATGCTCAGAGGACTGTATGGAATGCTGGGGATGGAACCCAGGTCGGACAAGCTATTTACTGTCTTGCCAGTTCCCTGCTGAGATTTTATTCTCAAGAACTTCCTCTCAGGGTCCTACCAGCCACAAAAGTGTACCAAGTTCCCTAGGCAATATTCAGACAGTCTTTCTCACCACCCAGGGAGCATTGGTGGGGCAGGGAGGCATCGTCCTTCTCTTTGCCCTTCATATCACCAGAACCTGACATGTCTCCAGCCAGGAGAGGATTGCTCAAACCTCTGGAGAACAGGCTGAACTGCATAGTTCTCACTCCTTCCACCATGCCTTTGAGGAAACATCCCTCTCCCTTCTCCAGAAAAGCTCCTAGAACAGCGGCACAGTCTCAAGGAAGGCTCAGAGATTCCGGAATGGAAACCATTTCCTCTCCTTTCCATCAGAGGTGCAATGAATGGGTAGCAGAGACTAGATATCTTCACATGGGTTCATGGATGGGTGATGCTCTGCAGTGGTCCTCAAACTATGGCCCGCGGGCCACATATTGTATTTGTATCTGTTTTGTTTCTTCATTGCAAAATAAGATATATGCAGTGTGCATAAGAATTCATTCATAAGTTTTGTTTTTACTATAGTCAGACCCTCCAATGGTCTGAGGGACAGTGAACTGGCCCCCTGTTTAAAAAGTTTGAGGACCCCTGTATCTACAGGTCCAGAAAGGTGGAAAAGCATGCCTGACTTCTAACTTCCAATGCAAATAAGAAACATTGAACAACATAGGCTTGAGTGGTCTGAGTCCACCTGAGTATGGATGTTGACTGCTCGAACCGAGGCATGCAGAACCCATAGAAACACAGAGCTGGAGGGCCACAACATAACATGGATTTGACATCTAAGAGTAACCTGACACCAGGAGACAAATTAGTAACATCTGCAGCACAGGAAACATCAGACAAAGATTTCCCACAAGTAGGGGTGTGGGTAACCCTATCCAAGCAATCCTCAAGGTACACCTTTACCCCAATTTACCAGTTAACCTTGACGCAGCCAGAGAGCCAGAGTTTCACTGGGGTCCTGCATGACCCTCTTCAGCACCTAGGTGTCGGACAGTGCTCAGGGCACGGACATAGGATGTAGACACATGATGTCTCTGCAGACTGGGTCAAAAGGCTCTGAGCACTGCTTCCTCTCTGCAGTGAATGCTGCTCCCCAGCTTGCAATCATCATCTGTTTCCCCATAACTCCCCAACACCCAGTAAAGCTCAGAACCACCAGTGCCCTAAACCCCAACCCCACTCTAATCTATCCCCAACATGCACCCTGAGCTACTTCTCCACAGTCACCCTACCCCAGAAAGCTTCCTCACTTCTCTTCTCAACTTTCCCTCCCATCCTTGCATGCCTGTCCTCCTTTAAGATACTGTGTTTTTGCCATGAAACATGACACAGAATGGGCACATGGGGAAGACTGTTTCATATGGTCATTGACTGAGTTACTGGCTATGTGACATTGACAGTATTACTTAACCTCTCTGAGCTTCAGTCTCCTTATCTAAAAAAAAAAAAAAAAAGAAAAAAGAAAAGAAAAAGGAAATAATCATGGTCCAGGGATAGATGGCTCCATAGCTTAAAAGTTCTGGCCTTCTTGGAGAGATAGCATGGAGGTAAGGTGTTTGCCTTTCATGCTGAAGGTCATCGGTTTGAATCCCGGCATCCCATATGGTACCCCGTGCCTGCCAGGAGCAATTTCTGAGCCTGGAGCCAGGAATAACCCCTGAGCACTGCCGGGTGTGACCCAAAAACCACAAAAAAAAAAAAAAAAGTTCTGGCCTTCTGGGGCTGGAGAGATAGCACAGTGGTAAGGCATTTGCCTTACATCAGAAGGTCTCTGGTTCAAATCCCGGCATCCCATATGGTCCCCGGAGCCTGCCGGGCTGTAGAGCCAGGAATAATCCCTGAGCATTGCCGGGTGTGACCCAAAAACCAAAAAAATAAATAAATTCTGGCCTTCTACAGTGAGTAGTACAGCATATTTGCCTTACATGCAGCTGTCCTAGTATAATCTCCAGCTCCCACATGGTTCCCTGTGCCTACCAGGAATAATTTCTGAGCTCAGAGTCAGGAGTTAGCTCTGAACACTGCTGGGCGTAGCACCCAAAAAAAATTTTTTTGAGGTTTTTTTGGGTCACACCCAGTGGCAATGCTCAGGGGTTACTCCTGGCTCTGCACTCAGAAGTCGATCCTGGCAGGCTCAAGGATCCCATATGGGATGCCAGGAATCGAACCAGGGTCCATCTGTGTTGGCCACATACAAAGCAAATGCCTTATCACTGTGCTATTGCTCCAGTCCCAGCCCGAATTATGTTTAGTTTCTTGTTTGGTTGGTTGGTTGGTTTTTGGGCCACATCCAAAAATGCTCAAGAGTTGCTCCTGGCTCTAAGTTCAGGCTCGGGGGTCCATATGGGATGCCAGGAGTCAAACTCATGTCATCCAAGTGCAAGGCACTTGTGCTATTGCTCTGCCCCCAAAAAAAATCTTTTTTAAAATTTAAAATAGAAATACTGATACAGGCTTTTCCTCTTCTGGAGAAGCCAGTGTTCTTGTGTTCTTTCTATCTATCTTTTTTTTTTTTTTTTTTTTTTTTTTTTGGTTTTTGGGTAACACCCAGCATCGCTCAAGGGTTTCTCCTGGCTCCACACTCAGAAATTGCTCCTGGCAGGCTCGGGGGGCCATATGGGATGCCGATATTCGAACCACCATCCTTCTGCATGCAAGCAAATGCCCTACCTCCATGCTATCTCTCCAGTCTTAGTGTTTTTTCTTGAACACATCTATCTAAACTTCATTAAATAAAAACTCATTTTTAAAGTGCCTGCCTTGCAAACATGATGCTCAAAGTTTGATCCCTAGCACCACCCTTTATGTCCCAATCATGTGACTATCGTGAGTACCACAACAGGAAGTGTGCAAACACCATGGCCAGGTGTGCCACCTAATCCCAGCAAGTATCACAACCAAGTCAGCATGCTCCACTACCAAGTACATGTGTGTTGCTGGTCATCACAACTACAAAAGAGTATGGGAGATGGAAAGGGGGATCAAGAAGGTGACAGAGAATGAGTAGGCTTTCTTGCCTGTCAGCACTAAATGAGTTACCAAGTGGAACATGTAGGGTCCCACCTTCCATAAAATGTTTAATTAGAGCTGGAGAGATAGTGCAGTGGTACAGCATTTACCTTCACGAGTCTGACCCAGATTCAATCCCCAGCATCCCATATGGTCCCCTGAACCTACCAGGAATAATTTCTAAGTGCAGAACCAAGAGTGATTCTTGAGTACCAAACCAACCAAACAATAACAACAACAAACAAACAAAATTCCCACATGAGGGCCGGAGTGATAGCACAGTGATAGGGCTTTTGCCTTGCACATAGCTGCCCAAGAAAGACCTGGGTTCAATCCCTGGCATCTCATATAGTTCCCTGAGCCAGAAGTGATTTCTGAGCATGTAGCCAGGAGTAACCCTTGAGTAACCCTTGAACCTTTGAGTCACCAAGTGTGGCTCAAAGAAACAAACAAACAAAAAATAAAAACCTCACAACTTGAATCAATTGCACTGGAGCAATAGGAGTGTAGGTACTATCATATTTGCTTTGCATGCAACAGATCTGAGTTTGATCCCCAACATATTCTAATATGGTCTTTCAAGTTCACCAGCAGTGATTCCTGAGTGCAAAATCAGTGTAACCCCTCAGCACCACCAGACAAAATCAAAACCATCAAAATAGTTAAATTCATATCACCATATCACCTAATATTAATGTCTGCTCTGGTGGAGGCAAGCACTTGCTGATCACTTCTGCATTAGTGACAATGATCTCTGTTTAAAATCTGCTCAGGACCAGAGAGTAAATACAGCTGGTAAGGTGCTTGCCTTGCACATGATCACCATAGGTCCAATTTTCAGCACCATACATATGGTTCCATGAGCCCAACCAGGAGTGATTCCTGAGCACAGAGCCGGGAGTAAACCCTGAGCTCAATGGGTGTGGTCCCAAACACCAAAATTAAAATCTGCTTGATGGCTCTATCTGCAGCTAATCACAAGATAGTCACCCTTGTAAATCAGATGAGAAATGAGGCCTCAGCCCCAGTACCCCTGGTCTCACCTGTCTCCTATCTCCTGAAATAGTGGCTGCCCTTCCACTCCCAATAGGCTTGGCTCCTTTTTGTTTCTCCTTCTGGTCCTACCTGCCCCTGGCCCATGGGGACCACCCCCTATGTTGGAATGGGCAAGAAGACATCAGACAGGGAGAACTCAGTCCCCATGGCTGGTGGGGACTGGAAGGTCGGACCATCTCACCGTGTCCACACCACCAGACAGCAACTCTGTGATGTTGGCTTTGATGTCCTGGTAGGATATCTTGTTGGTTCTCAGCAGGGAGTAGAGGATGCCCAAGTGAGTGCTCGGCTGCTTTTTCTGTCTCAACTCCCAGGAAAAGATGTTGGTGTACATCTCCGCTGAGGGGCAGAAGGGAGAGAGAGAAAAGGGGAGGGTCTGGGCCAGAGAGCAGTGAGGTACGGCCTCTAGAAGAAGGTAGTGCTGGAGTCCAGGATGCCATGGGACTTTCTGCTAAGGCCACATCTGTTTTGTCCTTATTATTTTGGTTTTGTTTTGGAATCATGCTTGGCTTTTCTTGGGTCTTACTCCTGGCTCTGTGCTCAGGAGTAACTCTTGACATAGCCCAGGGGACCACGTGGAATGCTGAGGATTAAACCCAAGGTGACCACATGGAAGTACCCACTGTATTATGGCCTGTGCCTTTAGTCATCCATTCCTGAGCTACAGACATAGCAGAGGGAGAAAACTAGAAAAGTCCACAGATGGTAAGGTTCATCCCCAGGTCTGGAGATGTCACCAAACCCCAACTGCCTCTTCTGTCCCACTCAATGGCTGACACCTAGCTAGGCTCTCTGAAACTCTGCACCCTCTGGGGATGTTGGGAACCTATAAAAACTATGCCAGACTTCTCCATCCTCCTTTCTTCAAACAAATCCCTCATCAACAGCTAGTCTTCAGCCCACTGTTTCCAGGGGTCCCAGGGCCTTGCTGATGAACTCCCCTCCCATAAAGGTATCCAGTGCCCACTGCCACAGTTAGGGACAAAGAAACTGGCTCAGCTCTCTCCCCTCCTCTGGCCCTCTTTCTCTTTTCCCTCTGCCTCCAAACCTGAGTGTCAAGCCCAGGAGATAGGACACAGCCAGGGGAACTGCTCACCTTTGTTGAACATCACATCCCAGGCAGCTACATGTTGCTTCCAGGGCTTGAGCTGGAGCAGGTGGAAGAGGCGTGGGGGGATGTTGAGTAAGGGGACGCTGGTCTGGAACATCTGGTAGACGGCATCGATGAAGCGCTGGGACTCAGGGTCCACCACCTCTTGTAGCATCCCCATGCGCTCCCCAAAAATGGCATGGCTGATTGCTGCAGAGGGAGGCAGAGCTAGAGAGAAACTTCTAGACCAATCTCTGGGACCCTCAACAGCCAAGACACCCCACCCTCACCAGGACAAGAGCCCCAGAACCCAGCTTCAGTCTCCTGCAGGAAAGAACATGCATCCAAGAAGGGGGGACTGTTGTATTGTTGCTTTGCTCAAAGTCACCCTTGGGTCCCAGCTCAGTCTGAGTGGACTGGGGCAGACCCTGGAGAGAGGTCATGGGTGTAAGACCGGCCTCCTCTCACAGCACCCTCAAGCAGTCTCTGTGTGTTTTTCCTGTGGATTTAACCCAATGACTTTGACACAACTCTCATCCCCAAGTGACAGGACAGACTCAGAGAAGCAGTGGCTGTCCTTTGTCACCCTCACTTGATCTTTCCTGGAGAATCTTGATACACCTAGTGGGAGTGTGCAGTAGATGGCCATCACCCACTGTACCACCATAACCACAGAGTACCACCTGTTGCAGGCATGGAACACTGACAGAAAGTTCTGTCACCAGGAACAGGTCAGATGGGAAACTGGGGAACATGAATTTCAGAATAACTGGCCATTCAGGCTCCACTCCAGTTGGCCCCAAGACATCAGAACAATCTAGAAATTTTTCCTGTCTACTGGGTCAGGAATAAATATGTAAAAATTTTTTGCAGAGGGTAAGGGGCTCACATCTAGTGGTTCTCAGAGCTTACTCCTGATTCTGCTCTCAGGATTCGGGGGGTGTTTCTGGGATTCTGGGGAACAAAATTGGGTCAACTGCTTACAAAGCTAGTACCTTACCCTTTATACTATCTCTCCAACCTAGAATGTAGATCTTATACTAAATTCTCATCCTAAACCTCGTGCAAAGATCATTGGCTACCTGGTACTTTGCATGTGTGGCTGCCTCTGTTTACAGCCCTCTGACTCATCAGGCTGAATGGCAACTCCTTCTCATATCCACTCAGATCAGCCACATTTAGCCCCGCAGGCCCCCCTGTCCCTGGCAGAGTCAGAAGGCAGGGCTGCGCCAAACACTGGCAAGAGTGGCAATGGGAAGGTGTTTGGGGGGGAACCCTGTCTCTCAAGAACAAATGCTAGCTGGGGTGTGCAACTATCCTGAGCAAGGAGGCTATGTCCAGAAACTTATTCTCAAAGCTGCTCAGGGTCTGTGATGGCTTCAGGGTGGAGTGTGTGATTCTCCCATCCAGCAGCGTGCAATCCCCTTACACTCAAAGGCAAAGCGAAACAGGTCTTCAGAGATGTCTCCAGAGAATGTCCCTGATTTCTGCTGCTCAATGCGCTTGTGCACGACATTCACAAAATCCTTCGCTACTGGCTCCAGCAAGGGAACGAAGCTCTTTATGACATCTGGAGTTATCACCACCTCGTTCAATGCCATCCGGTCTTTCTTCCAGGCTTCTGAACTCCTGAGAAAACACAGCCCCTTGGGCATTCAGGGGCACAGAGCCATAGCCAGCAAAGGCAAGGGGTGGGGAATAGGACACTACCTCAGCTCTTCCCAGAGGCTGTACCCTCCCTCACCCTTCTACCTCATAGAACCCAGCTCCCACCTCCTCCCTGTCCATGTGCCACTTGTGGGAGACGAGCCAGAGAGATTGAGAAGAAACCCCTCCCCAACATCACATACTACACACACAGACACACAAAACAAACATCATCACACACAAACCACACACACACCTCACCATATATATATAAATCCCAACATATATACAAGCACTCACATATACACACTGCAACCTAGCAAAGCCTGGTGTCAAAGTTTTTTTTGTTTTTGTTTTTGTTGTTTTTTTTTTTTGTGGTTTTTGGGTCACACCCGGCAGTGCTCAGGGGTTATTCCTGGCTCCAGGCTCAGAAATCGCTCCTGGCAGGCACGGGAGACCATATGGGGCGCCGGGATTCGAACCGATGACCTCCTGCATGAAGGGCAAATGCCTTACCTCCATGCTATCTCTCCAGCCCCTGGTGTCAAAGTTTTAAGTAACTTTGCTGCCTCTGGCCTTTGCCACTCCAATTGGAGCATTTTTCCACCCATTTCTTTTCTCCAGGCCCAAAATCCTCTGCTGCCATCAAGTCTGTTCTGTGCCATCTTCCCTGCCCCTGACCCAAAATAGACCAGCCCATTTTTGACCCAAAATAGGCCACAGCCTGTTCCACTACTCTTTGCTGGGTGTCTCGGTTCCTATAGTTGGTTTCATGATAAATTGCAGTTTATGGCCCTGTCTCAGAAATAGATGCTCACACCAGTCTTCCTCTCCTGGTGTGGCCATTAGAACCTGCATTTGTGTAAATATTTAGCACATATCCCCTGAATGGGGCACATGGGGGTGTCTTGAAGTTGAGGGCAGATGGCTTTATCCTATCTTCCTAAATGTTCCAACATAGGAGGAACATTTTCCATAGTGGTGCCACCCACTTGTGCCCCTACAAGTAAGGAAAGAATCTCTGGGTCTCCACATCCTTGCCATAAAGGAAAAGGCACCCATTATTTGCCCCTTGATGAGCCATTTTGTGGAAAGGCTGTCGCAACCCTAGAGAATATTCATGAATTCAGTTTCCCATTGGACCAGGAGGGACCTGACCTACCTATTCTGTCCCTCAGAGCCTGGTCCAAGCCCTGCACTGGATAGGGGACTGACTGTTAGGAGCAATAAGACAACCTGAAGTTTGCAAGTCTTGAAACCCAGCTATTTCCCTGAGGCTTGTGGGCCAGTTGGCATCACCCCAGAACTGTCAGCTTATTTTGCTTTACTTTGCATTATTATGTTTTGTTTTGGGTCATACCTTGTGGTGGTGGGGGTCCGGAGGAACAAAACTCAAACCTTCTACATGTACTTAGCCCATGGCCTGTCTTTTGATAGAGGCAGGAAGGTGTCTCCCAGGAGGACCCCCAGAAAGAGACTCACTTAAACAGGACTCCCATGGGTTTCTTATAGAACTGGCGATAGGCCATCCAGGGTGGGACTATAAAGCGCTCTGGGTAGGGCCCCTCAAACTGGAAGACCTTGGCCGTGTCTTCAGGGTTGATGATGTAAACTGATTCCACCGTGCCCAACTTCTCCCTGCAAGGGTAGAGGAAGGGATTGAGAGGCTGGAATTCTGGAAAACACAAAGATCCATGAGCTCTCCAAGCAGACAGCTGAGAGCATCTTACTACTTCACCACCATATCACTGTGTGAGCGCAGACAAGGTTCACACTCTCTCTGAGCATGCTTTCTACACATAGAGATAAGCACATTGTGGATAAGAATTGGCCTTTCTAGATTCCTTCTTAAAAGCGACTGGAGTGATAGTACATATAGGATAGTTTATATAGGATAGTACATAAAGTATACATAGGATGTTTGCCTTGCACTAAGTGAACTCAGGCATTCCATATGGTTCCCCGGGGATGACCAGGAATGATTCCTGAGCACAGAACCAGGAATAACACCTGAGCAACTCAGGTATGACCCAAGAACAACAAAATAACAACAGAAAGATTTCTTCTCAAAAGTGAACCCCCGGGCCTGGAGATAGCACAGCGGCGTTTGCCAGAAGTAATTCCTGAGTACAGAGCCAGGAGTAATTCTTGAGCATTTATTGCTGATGTGGCCCCATAATTAACAACATCAAGAAAAAAAAAAGTAGGGCCTGGAGAGATAGCACAGCGGCGTTTGCCTTGCAAGCAGCTGATCCAGGACCAAAGGTGGTTGGCTCGAATCCCAGTGTCCCATATGGTCCCCTGTGCCTGCCAGGAGCTATTTCTGAGCAGACAGCCAGGAGTAACCCCTGAGCACCGCTGGGTGTGGCCCAAAAACCAAAAAAAAAAAAAAAAAAAGTAATGCCTTGGGGCCGGGAAGGTGGCGCTAGAGGTAAGGTGTCTGCCTTGCAAGCGCTAGCCAAGGAAGGACCTCGGTTTGATCCCCTGGCGTCCCATATGGTCCCCCCAAGCCAGGGGCGATTTCTGAGCACATACCCAGGAGTAACCCCTGAGCGTCAAACGGGTGTGGCCCAAAAACCAAAAAAAAAAAAAAAGTAATGCCTTATCTCTTTGAGTGGTTGACACTTTGAAGTTCTGGAAGTATAGAGGCAAGCAGGAAAATGACAGGAGGTAAGAGGAAGGAATGAGAGATGAGGAGAGAGGGACAGAGTGAGAAGAGTAGGGTAGGGGTGAGGAGGTAGGGCTCAGGGGTAAGGAACAAAGAATGACAGTTGAGAGACTATCCCCTGTGTGGGCATGGCTGGCTGGCCTTTCAAAGTGACAGTGCAATGCACATCCAGTTATCCCAGTGGCTACTGACAAACACACATGTCTCCAGGACCTGGATCTCCTGGCCCACCTCAAGGGCATTCCATGTCTCATGCCCCTGAATCCGGTGCTTTCACAGACCCTTGTTACTCACCACAAAGCTCAAGTCACCATGGAGCATTCCAGATAGCTGGCCTGGTAGCCCAGGCACTACATGGCCCTTCCTTCTAGCTCCAGGAGTAGCTTGAGTTGGGAGCCTGACTGAGAGTGCTTTCTATTCAAATAAATAAATTGCATTTCAATAAAATCTCTTCCTAAATTCGGTCCCCCATCTTGCTCTCCCTCACAAAGTACATTACTCTGATGAATGTCTCTCCCTTGTTACTGTCAATGGCATCAGAAAGTTAATTTAGAGACAGGGGTAGTCACAGGACAGGATAGTGTTGGGCCTCATGCCCTTCCCCTTTGCCATATCTGCAGCACCTCAACACCACACAGCCCCTGTTATTCCCAGAATGGGGCCCAAGCAGCACGGCATTTGGAAACCCTAACACTGAGCCATCAGACTTGCATTGCCAAGCCTATGTCCTAGGGAGTGACCCTTGGACCCTGGGCACAGCTGGAAGGACCACACCTGTCAAATCAATCAAATTAAGGACATCACACAACACCTATAAGATTCCAAGATCAAAAATACCATAAAAGCTTTCTGTTCAATCCAGTTTCCTCCATCCTGCACTCCAAAAGATGGAGGAACAGGGAGAAGGGGAGGGGAGAGAGAGAGAGAGAGAGAGAGAGAGAGAGAGAGAGAGAGAGAGAGAGAGAGAGAGAGAGAGGGGATATAGTGCCTGCCTAAACCCCATAGAGCCAGCTCCTCCTTTCCCAAGGTTCCTTGGCCATCTGTCACCCCCAGAACGGCCTTGAGTTTTTGTCCAACTCCCTCTTGGCTTTGCAGTTTTTTGCAAAAAAAACCCTGCAAGCTGCGGCCCCACCAAAGCTCAATCAAGACTTCACCTGATTGTCATTCTAAGGAGCCCAGACCAGAGCCAAGAGCCAATCTGCATTAGCTGGTAGATAAGGTGTCCGCTGCCGCACCCCACAGTCCCTAGTAAACAGCCCCAAGTAGGCTAAGTCTATTCAGTTCTGAGCCAGAGGATTAGATTCATTCCACCACAATCTACCTTTTCAAGCCCTGCTAGAAAAATAGGGATAGAGTTAGCCAGGGATACAGGAGGCCAAACACAGACACCCACCAAACAGAGCCTGGAGCTGACTTGCAGCTTCCTTCATGCTCTCCTTTATTTCTTTAATGGGCAGGACCATGGACAAACACTGGATGGCAGGGAAGGGAAGACAACAGCAGGAAAAAATAGAACTCTACTCTAAATCCTCCAAGTGTAGCATCTCCAGATTCTAAGTTAGGGTGCAGATGGAATTTCCAGGCTTAAACTACCAGTTCATCAGCTCATTGCTGACTGGCTCAGTGATGAGAAGCCATGTGGGCCTAGTGAGCTGTGGTCTCCTGTCTGGGAAATGGTGATAACACCTAACTGAAAGACAGGCTACAGATGAAAGTGACTGAGACCGGAAGGAAGCTTGAGATAGCTGAAGTCCTTGCTCAGAAGGGAGAGAGAAGAAAAGAAGCAGAAGAAAGGAAGGAAAAGTCCCCATGCAAAGAGGTTGGGATAGAGGTACCCACAGGCCTGAGAGAAAAGGAGAAAATCCAAAAATAAAAAGAAAAAAAGAAAAAAAAAAAGGAGAAAAATCCAGATTTGACCTTCTGAAAACCCCATCATCTTGGGCCCTGCTCCAGCCAATGCCAGCTGGAGATTTCAAAGGCATTTGAGGAAGGAGTAAAGTAGCTCCTGGGGTTGGGGATAAAAGTGCCTATTTTGCCAAGCATTGCCAGGTCAGGTATCTCCAGGAAAGGGCGCCAGCTCTTGAGCACAGCTGCCTCTCCTGCTTCCCACATTGTAGGACTCATGGAAGGGGGAGAGGATGACCCTGAGAGGTAAGTACTAAACTCTATCAGATGAAAGTCCCAAGAAAGAGCACAGCAGTAGGATGTTTGCCTTGCACGCAGCCAATTCCGGACAATGATTTGAATCCCAACATCCCATATGATCCCCCGAGCCTGCCAGGGTGATTTCTGAGAGCAGAGCCAGAAGTAACCCCCGAGCATTGCCGGGTGTGGCCCAAAAGCAAAACATAAATTAATTAATAAATAAACTATCAGGGGTCGGAGAGATAGCATGGAGGTTAAGGCGTTTGCCTTGCATGCTGAAGGACGGTGGTTCAAATCCCGGCATCCCATATGGTCCCCCGAGCCTGCCAGGGGCAATTTCTGAGCAGAGAGCCAGGAGTAGCCCCTGAGCACTGCCGGGTGTGACCCAAAAACAAACAAGCAAAAAAAAAAAAAAAGAATGGATAAATAAACTATCAGATGAACCTCTTCTGCCTACTATAGCCTCCAAGTCTGCACATTCTCGGGACCTTTCCCCACCTCACTCACTCAGGATGGCTCTCCCTCCCACATCCTTGCACTCAGGAAAAAATCCAGGAATGGTTTGAAGGCATACTCCCATCCCAATTTAGGAACTCTAAACCAGGGGCAGGAGAGATAGTCTTGCAGAAGGTAATCTTGGTTCAATTCCCAGCACTGCAAACTGAGCCCCATCAGGAATGACCCCGATCACTGAGCCAGGAGTAACTCCTAAGGAAGGAGGGAGAGAAGGAAAGAGGAAAGGAAGGAAGGAAGGAAGGATGGAAGGAAGGAAGGAAGGAAGGAAGGAAGGAAGGAAGGAAGGAAGGAAGGAAGGAAGGAAGGAAGGAAGGAAGGAAGGAAGGAAGGAAGGAAGGAAGGAAGGAAGGAAGGAAGGAAGGAAGGAAGGAAGAGAAGGAAAGAGAAAGGAAGGGAAGGGAAGGGAAGGAAAGAAAAGGGAGAGAGGAAGTAGGGAAGGAAAAGTGAAATCCTGGAATCCAAAACAGGTCACATTTCCAACCTCAGGAATCCCACCAGATAATCTGAGCAAAGGGTCTGGACCAAAGATCAATCTAGGCTGATGTGAATTCAGCCCAGTGTGAGGGACTCTCAACTGGAGCCTCTTAGGCTGGGTCCAAGGATCTAGTTAAAATCCTGCAACTCTCTCCCTAAAAGGTTGTATGTTGCCAGAGAAATGTCACTACAAGACCTAGCTGTGTCCCTGCCCTCTGTAAAGTCCTAAAGGATCCAGAACCCAGGTGGGTTAAAGAATTGAGCGATTGATTTGTAAAGCCTTCCCCTCTACCATCCAGGCAGAAAGAATTAAAACATAATGTGGACAAGAGTTGGACAGAGGACAGGAAAGGGGGAATATTTGATGTCTCTTGTGAACTCCTTTCCCCTTGCGGGCCTTACCTGTAAATAGGCCCATACTTCTGGAAGCTTCTTTCCTGGTGATAGTGCATCTTCAGGGAGCCACTTTCTCGCCAGAAATGGAATAGATTGAGCCAGCCATTATCTCCAGGGGAGGGGACCTCGGAATAGGGTCGAGGGCTGTGGGTAGACATGTTTGCTCCCTCTCCAGGAGGTGCCTGGGGACGCCCTGGGCCCTCCTGAGGAGTGTTCAGGAGGGGCTGGCAGCTCTTTAACAGGACTGAGCGCAGGGGGAGTCCCCTGACCAGCATGCTGTCCCTACTGCCACAGGCTGGTGGCTCTGGCCCAGGAGCCGCTTATAAGCTCCAGCTCAAGGCTAAGAAGCTGACGAAACAGCTTTCCTGCCTCCTCTGGGGCCCGGCCCCCTCACAGCTCCACCCAGACTCTGGAACA
The DNA here is from genome assembly GCF_024139225.1 of Suncus etruscus. NCBI lineage: Eukaryota > Metazoa > Chordata > Mammalia > Eulipotyphla > Soricidae > Suncus > Suncus etruscus. Next base: position 13,058,283 of record NC_064848.1, read on the forward strand.
AAATTCAGGGTTCAAGGTGTAGAGCAGTGTAAAGGCAGCTATTTCCCCAAAGCTTAGGGACACTTCTCTACCCCCCATATGTCTCCAGTATTGGTGTCAGAATCCCTAAAGGGGCAGGAGTGAGGGCAGGGAGAAAGGGCCAGGATGGGGGGCTGTGGAGAAATGGGATGAACCTTGCCTGGTGTGAGGCTGGGGACTGGGAAGAGATTCCTGCTAACTATGGATCTGAAGGCCTAACAGTCATAGCACCACTGTATACAGACAACCATAAATGTTTTTAAGGGTTTCCTAGTTTAAAAGTCCTACTGTTTCTCCTTGCAAGCAATCATGATATCCTGTATTTTCTAATAACATAACTGACAGGTGGTACTATTAATGTTTTTTTTTTTTTTTTTTTTTTTGGTTTTTGGGCCACACCCTGTGACGCTCAGGGGTTACTCCTGGCTATGCACTCAGAAGTTGCTCCTGGCTTCTTGGGGGACCATATGGGACGCCGGGGGATCGAACCGCGGTCCGTCCTAGGCTAGCGCAGGCAAGGCAGGCACCTTACCTCCAGCGCCACCGCCCGGCCCCTAATGTTTTTAAAACTCTACTCTCTGTGAAAAGTGAGCTAAGTGGCAGTGTTAGTTGTTCGTTGTAGACATGAAAGATGAGAAGAGAATTAAATTCTCTTTGTCTATAATATTGAGTGAATGCAGCAAGAAGCAGGAGCATAACATCCTGGTTTCCACTTTGCCAAGCTTTGAGACTCAGCAACAGTGGGCTGGAGAAATAGTACATTGGGTAGTACATTTGCCTTGCAGGCAGCAAACCCAGTTTCAATATATGGTACCCTATATGTTTTCCCCAAACCCTCCAGGAGTGAATTTTGAATCTAGAGCCAGGAGTAAGCACTAAGCACCTCCAGGTGTGACCCTATACTCCAAAAAAAAAAAAAAAAAAAAAAAAGATGTGAGGTTTATACACAACAGACTACTAGGCAGCCACAATAAAAGAGAATCATGAAGTTAGTTGCAACTTAGATGAAACTGGAGGGTGTCATATTAAGTAAAGACACTTAGAGGGAGAAAGATAAATATCATGTGATCTCATTGATATCTGTGGTATATATAGAATCACAAGACAGGAACAGAAGGCAACAAATGATGGTAAACCCTTGGCCCTGAATAATATAAATGGGAATACCAAGGATGAATAAATGGAAGATGGGGAGCAGGAATGAGTAATGAGGAGATGAACAGGTATGGCATCCAAACTATTATGTTTTAGGGGACCAGAAAGATAATATATGGTGTGGGTAGGGAACTAGCTTTGTGTGTATGGCACTTGCTTTGTGCATGGCTAACCCAGATTTGATCCCTCCTAAGGTCCTCCACGTACCACCAGGAGTGATCCCTGAGCACAGAACCAGAAGAAAGCCCTGAACACCATTGTGTATGACCTAAAAACTACATCAAAAATAATCTTTTGGGGGGCCGGAGAGATAGCATGGCGGTAAGGCGTTTGCCTTTCATGCAGGAGGTCATTGGTTCGAATCCCGGCGCCCCATATGGTCCCCTGTGCCTGCCAGGAGCAATTTCTGAGCCTGGAGCCAGGAATAACCCCTGAGCACTGCCAGGTGTGACCCAAAAACCAAAAAAAAAAAAAAAATAATCTTTTGTTGTTGTTGGGTCACACCCGGCAGCGCTCAGGGGTCACTCCTGGCTCCAGGCTCAGAAATCGCTCCTGGCAGGCTCGGGAGACCATATGGGATGCCGGGATTCGAACCACCAACCGTTTGCACTCAAGGCAAACGCCTTAATTTCATGCTATCTCTCTGGCCCCCCAAAATAATTTTTTTGATTTAAACACCTTGATTACATACATGATTGTGTTTGGGTTTTAGTCATGTAAAGAACACCACCCATCACCAGTAAAACATTACCATCACCAATGTCCCAAGTCTCCCTCCTCCCCACCTGACCCCCGCCTGTACTCTAAACAGGCTCTCCATTTCCCTCATACATTCTCATTATTAGGACAGTTCAAAATGTAGTTATTTCTCTAACTAAACTCATCACTCTTTGTGGTGAGCTTCCTAAGGTGAGCTGGAACTTCTAGCTCTTTTCTCTTTTGTGTCTGAAAATTGTTATTGCAAGAATGTCTTTCATTTTTCTTAAAACCCATAGATGAGTGAGACCATTCTGTGTTTTTCTCTCTCTCTCTCTGACTTATTTCACTCAGCATAATAGATTCCGTGTACATCCATGTATAGGAAAATTTCATGACTTCATCTCTCCTGACAGCTGCATAATATTCCATTGTGTATATGTACCACAGTTTCTTTAGCCATTCGTCTGTTGAAGGGCATCTTGGTTGTTTCCAGAGTGTTGCTATGGTAATGAATAGAGGTGCTGCAATGAATAGAGGTGTAAGGAAGGGGTTTTTGTATTGTATTTTTGTGTTCCTAGGGTATATTCCTAGGAGTGGTATAGCTGGATCGTATAGGAGCTCGATTTCCAGTTTTGGGAGGAATCTCCATATCGCTTTCCATAAAGGTTGAACTAGATGGCATTCCCACCAGCAGTGGATAAGAGTTCCTTTCTCTCCACATCCTCGCCAACACTGTTTGTTCTCATTCTTTGTGATGTGTGCCATTCTCTGTGGTGTGAGGTGGTATCTCATCATTGTTTTGATTTGCGTTATTTTGATTTTGTTTTTAAAATGAGTTTGCTAAGGTGAGATGTGGAGAAGGAGAGAACTAGGATAGTGGTGGAGAGAAGCTGATACTGGGAGTGGGTTTTGTGTTGTAATAATGAATGCTTGAAACTCTATAATTAAAAGTTCTATAAACCACATGGCCTAATCAAATAAGGGCCAGAGCAATAGCTCAAGGAGACCAGTGTGTGCTTTGCATATAGGAGGCTTAGGTTGGATCCCTAATATCACATGATAGTCTAGATACTTCAGGAACTGCCCTTGTGCACAGAATCAGGAGCAACTGCTAAGTATCATTGCTGTGCCACCACCACCAAAACAATAAATCCAAGGGGAAATAAACAACTGACAAACCAGATAAAAATAAATGTTCTTTTTTAAAAATGTGCTGGTGAGTTAGTACAGCTGGTAGAGCCCTTACTTTGCAAAAAGCCAACCTAAGTTTAATCCCCAGCACCCCAAAAGGTCCCTGAAGCCCATCCAGGAGTACACCCTGAGTGTAAAGCCAGGAGCAAATCTCAAGACCTCAAGGTATGGCCCAAAATCCAAATAAATAAATTAAAATAATTTTAAGGGGCAGAGGAATAGAAGGAAAAAATTTTTTAAAAAACTTAAAAATTAATAGCCAGCTGGAGCTCTTTAGATTTGACAGAGAAGAAGGATGTCCTAGTTTTGGTCACAGAAAATGGAAAGGCTGGAGGGGTGGCTGCTTGAGAAGCTCTGTGGGGCACTGTCATTCAGGGGTCCCAGCCAGGCCACACAGATTAACTGTCCTGTTGGCCCACTAGACTCAGCATGTTGATGGGGCCCAGGATATAATCAGTCTTTATCACAGCATTCCGGGCATTCTGCTTGGATCTGCAAGTTTTCATTTTGAGATCTCTCAACTCCAGAGTCACAGGTCAGAGCAACACTTCTAGCATGCCTTGCAACTCAAAGACATGCTTGGGAAGTGGCTCTACCCATCAATTGCTCCCCAGTGGGAGCCAAACCATGAGGTACCATAAGGGCAGCACCAAAGGATCCCCATTTTGGCATGTGGGGGAAGAGACTACAGCCGGGGCCAGCTTACATGTATTAGTGCTGAGGCAGAGGGAGGAAGGGGTCCAGGCTCTGCTCTGACCTAGACACCAAACCTGATGTCTCCCATCCTGGAGGTTTGATGAGCTTCATCACACCCTTTTGGTAAGTTCGGTGAACTCTGTTCTGAACCATGAAGAACCGGGAGCGATAAAATGTGAAACCCCTATTCCTCCTAAGTTTTCATTACACTCCCCCTTCACAGATACTGTCTGTACTTAATTTATCCAGGCATCATTTCTTCACCCTCCTACTTTTAACTGAGCTTTAGATAAAGGGAACCAAAGCGGTGGTTGGAATGTCGGCATCCCATATGGTCTCCCGAGCCTGCTAGGAGTGATTTCTGAGCATAGAGCCAGGAGTGACCCCTAAGCACTGCCTGGTATGACTCAAATCACAAAAAAAAAAAACAAAAAAACAAAAAAAAAACCATTATAGAAGTAAGTTATTCGTGTATATTTGGTCTTCACCCAACTAGGCCCTCTGTTGTAATTTTTATATTCTTCCTTCATGTTTCCTGCTCTCCTTTCTTATATCTGGCTGTAACATGACTGCTTTCCATAACTCTCTAGATGATAATAATCATAGGATTTGCTTTCACTTTTCTGTGCTCTTTGTATGCCTTTTCTGTCAGGTTCTGCTTTCTGATTGGTCCTTATCTTTCAGAGTCTACTCCAATCAACAGGTGTAGAGCAATCCATCTGGAACCCTGCTTGGCCTCTCAATTTATAAACCAGGTTTCTAGAGCTGGGGAGATAGCTCAAAGGACTATGCATATCATTTGCCTTAGGGAGGCCTGGGTTGATCACCAGCAGAACATGATCCCCTGAAGTGATCCTTAATCCCACTAATGTCCCCAAACAGAAAAATCAGGAGGCAGCTGAAGAGATAGCATAGGAGACACTTATTTACCTTGCATGCGGATAAGCTGTTTCAACCCCTGGCACAGTATATAGTTCCCCCACACACTGCCAGGGGTCACTCCTGACCACAGAGCCAGGAATAGTCCCTAAGTACCAAGAGATGTTGCACAAAACCCAACTAAAAAAGAAACCAAATCCTCAGATATTGGTCTATTTGGAGGATATTAGTGTGTCTTGGATGGCTGTGGTCTGGTGATGTGGTTACTGGAGAGGATACATGCAGATCCACAGGGCCCATGGCTGAGTGACTTTCCATGGTGGCTTCCCTCAGGAATGCTGCTCCACATCTTCTGTAAGACACTGTCACCAGTGTCTTGGGGCCAGGGATTCCTGGCTCTTCAAGTGATAATACAACACAGAGTCTGGTGAATTCCAAGCTGAAAAACTGCCATTATTTTCATCCATTTACAAGTAAACATTCTGGACCAAGCAAGCTCTTGAGAAACCTACAGCTAAGGCTACCTGTGCCTCATTCTTTAAGTTCATGACTCTGCGGTACAGGGTTTGGTTTGAAGAGTTAGGTGGGACTAGTCTGTGCAAGATAACAACTGATGTCTGGAGGTGGGGGTCTGATTTATGCCAGCAGTGCTCCACCAGAGTGGCAGGGACAGGCACAAGGGGGGACAAAGTCCTAGGGAGCATAGTTGTGAGAGCTAATGTTTACATCTTGAGTGAATCTTACTGGAGAGCTACAGCTTAGAGCTCTGTCACCATCTAATTAAACTTGGTCTCATACCGAGAGCCTCAAAAGGCCCGGATGATCATTTTCCTTTTTTCATTAGATGTATGAGAAGACAGAAGTTCAGAGAAGGGCAGAGACCTACCTCAGGTCACTAGACCAAAACAGGAGCAGAAGCAGAAGCAGCCCTGAAACCTGGCCTTGAGCCACATGTGCACATATAACACACACAAATACACACACACACACACACATACACACACACACACACACACACACACACACACACACACATGAGATACATAGAAACCCAAATGTCCAACTGGAGGAATTTTTCAGAGCATACCCTCCCCCAGTTAGTTGTCAAGGATTCCTGGTTAGTCCAGAGGGAAGGCAGATGAGAAAGAGGCAGAGAAGGTCTTTAGTCCCCAGGCCTTGAAGGAAGTTTAAGATTGTGGAATTTTGCCTTGAAACCAAGCCTCATCATAACTCACAGCCGGCCCTGATCTGGGGCCAGGAATAGCTCAGCTCACTCAGGAGGAACCCTGGGCCTTCCACCAGAGGCCTGTAGGCAGACCACTATAGCTCACTCCCAGAATGTGGGGGTCACCCCACGCCACCAAGCTTTTCCCAAGAGTCACCTCCTCTCTGTCTCCCAGCTGTCTCTAGCCTTTCCCTCGATTGTGCCCTACCTACACCCCACCCCAGTCCTGTGTCGAGCCAGGTCACTCCCACACAAACACACATACAGACATACAGCCAAATATATTGACACATACATCTACTCCCACGTACAAACTGACATAAGTTCACACACTGACACACACGCATTCAAATATGTTCACACTGACACACACATATTCAGACACATTTACAAATAGGCACACACTGACACGCTTATGCACACATTCATACACATCAGTCATACTCAAGCACCCTATATGCTGACTATTTATTGCTCTAGTCCCTAATAGGTGTATTTAAAACATACATATCTGAGACAAAGAGTAGAAAATAATATTGAAAAGATCTGTAGTCTTTGGGTGTCAAAATTAAACTAGATCATGGTGATGGTTGTACCACACTGGGATGACTGTCTCCAAAATGACTTTTTATTTTTTTGGGGGGGGCATACCCAGCATTGCTCAGGGGTTACTCCTGGCTCTGCACTCAGAAGTTGTTCCTGGTAGGCTTCGAAAACCTGAGATACCAGAATTTGAACCAGGGTTCGTCCTGTGTTGTTCATTTCTGCAAGGCAAATGCTTTACTGCTGTGCTATTGCTCCAGTCCACCAAAAATTACTTCTGTCAGGCCAGAGTGATAGCACAACAGTAGGGCATTTGCCTTGCATGCATCTGACTCAGGACTGACCATGTTCTATCTGCGGCGTCCCATATGGTTCCCCCAAGCCAGAAGCGATTTCTGAGTGCATAGCCAGGAGTAACCCCTGAGTGTCACTGGGTGTAGTAAAAAAAATAACAAACAAACAAAAAAGACTTCTGTCTGCTTAAAGTGGGAGGAGCACAGAACTATGAAAATCATTCCTCCACAAAACTATTGCCTACCATATACACACTACAGTGCCTTGCGTTCTGCTGAACTGTCCAGCCTATTAGCCAGCCTGACCAGTCTTCCCCATATGGCCACTTGACCCAGGATTTTAAGAGTACTAAATAACTTCCCCAAAATGTAGAGCATGGGGCCAGAGCATTAGCATAGTGGTTAGACATTTGCCTTGCACATGGCCAACACAGGACAGACTCCGATTTGATTCCCGGCACCCCATATTGTCCCTCGAGCCTGCTAGGGGTGATTTTTGAGTGCAGAGCCAGAAGTAACCCCTGCCACCGGGTGTGACCTCCCCAAAATCAATGCAGAGCATTAGCTTTTTAGAAAAATAAAATCACAGGCATCATATGCGGTTGATCTCTCTAGGGGTGTGACTATAGCTGACTCAGGAACTTTCTGATAAGGAGACTGGTGGCAGCCTGTTTGCTTCATTGTGGGCCTTGAGTCTGGAATGACATCAACCAGAAAGGCCAAATCTCAAGGCCTTCATGTGTGAGGTCCTGGGTTTGATCCCCAGCACCGAAGAAAGAGAAGGAGGGGCTGGAGAATAGGACAGCAGGCAGAGTCCTGTTTTGCATGTGACTGATCTGGGTTTAATCCTTGGCATTCAATCAATCCTTAGATGTTTAGAAGTAAAGCAAAATTGCTGATTTAAATTCAATTTCTGAGCCCAGCTCAAAAGATTGGCTCACAGGCCTGTCATGGATTAGATTTCAAGCACCCCATGATGTGGCCCAAAAATAAACTAAACCAATGCTATGCTTTTTTGCTTAGTTTGCTTTGCTTTTGAAAACAGGCACCCCTGGTGAAGGTCAGGGGTCAACTTTAGTGCTGGATATGAACCAGGCTTCAGCCTCTTGCAAGCTAAGTGCCTTACCCCTGTATTTTCTCTCTGCTCATCAGTCTATTTAATAAAGGGTTCCACTTCCTGCCTTAAAGGAGCCCAGTGAGGATTGCATGAAAATTCGGGGCGTTCTCAGTCTCTGTGCATGAGCCAGCTGCCCCAGAAAGTTGCTGGAGGGGACCCAGCCCATGAGACCTACTGGTCATCCTACAGGGAACTAGGAATGAGTTATGAGGAAGGGTATATTGAGGCTTCTGGCAGGAGAATCTCATTCTTTCTGGAAGATCTTCCAGAACCAGCACCTCCTTCTCCCCTAAAAGGCTGGATGGGAGCACTGCCTCTCGTAGCCTAACAATTTAGTCCCCCAACCTAAAGGTTTAGGATAAGGAATGTATGTTCCCTCCCCATGTATCACCTGTATGGTCCCCAAGCCCAGCCAGGAGTGATATCTGAATGCAAAGCCAGAAGTCAGCCATAGCTGGAGCTAAGGGTTTCTCCTGAAGGACTGTTACTCCAAAGATGGGCAAGTCAGCTCAGAGATCACTGGCCCCACCTCACCACTGTGGGTGGAGGGATATGGCAGAACAGATACCTCCTGGGTCTCCCCACACAACAAGGCAGCTGTGTGTGTCCTGTTCCCTGATGGATGTGAATCCGCCTCACTGAGACTTATTTGTATTCTGCAGAAGAAAGCCAGAGTCTAGAGCAGGGGTCTCAAACTCAATTTACCTGGGGGCCGCAGGAGGCAAAGTCGGGGTGATCCTTGAGTGCAAAGTCAGTAGGAAGCCTTGAACATTGGGAGGTGTGACCCAAACAACTAAAACAAAACAAAACAAAAAAAGATTCCCCTAGGGCAGGGCCACAAAATGTTGTACGGAGGGCTGCAAAAGGCCCTCCGGCCACGAGTTTTGAGACCCCTAGTCTAGAGAAAGGAATAGAAGAACTTCACCTTATATATGAGGGGTTTAGGAGCTCTGATTGAGGGTCTCAAACATGCAGGTATGTCTCTACACCATCACTCCATTATTCTAAGCCCTGCTAAGACCTGTTTTTCTTTCTTTTTTTTTTTTTTTTGGTTTTTGGGCCACACCCGTTTTGACACTCAGGGGTTACTCCTGGCTATGTGCTCAGAAATCGCCCCTGGCTTGGGGGGACCATATGGGACGCCGGGGGATCGAACCGCGGTCCTTCCTTGGCTAGCACTTGCAAGGCAGACACCTTACCTTCAGCGCCACCTACCCGGCCCCTAAGACCTGTTTTTCAAGCTGCCCCCCATCAGCCACCAGGACCTCAATTAACTGGGAATCAGTATTTAAATGATTATAAGGAAAACAGCCGGGCCGGGAGAGAGAGCACAGCGGCGGCGTTTGCCTTGCAAGCCGATCCAGGACCAAAGGTGGTTGGTTTGAATCCTGGTATCCCATATGGTCCCCCGTGCCTGCCAGGAGCTATTTCTGAGCAGACAGCCAGGAGTAACCCCTGAGCACCGTCGGGTGTGGACCAAAAAAAAAAAAAAAAAAGGAAAACAGCCGCTACTTGCTACTGTTGGAGTGTAGTTTTAGAAACTCCCCAAACTGGGCCTCCTCTGGGACATTCTTCTTCAACCCTACCAGTTGGGATGAGGGGTAAGTAAAGGATTTGTTTCCTCATGTGCTCATGGAAAAAATATCCCCCATTGGACTACCATAAGGAGGAATGAGAACATGTATGGACATATATGTGTATAGTATCTATGCAGCATGCATTAGAGATGGCAGGTTCTGAGGCCAGTAGACAGGGTACTTGCTATGCATGAGGCTAACCCGAGTTCAATCCCAAGCACCCCAATTGATCTCCTGAGCCCAGTTAGGGGTGATCCCTGAGCAGAGAGACAAGACTTAGCCCTATAGTCCCAAAACATGGGTGGGGGAAATGAGAGGGGGGCGAGAGATAGAAAAGAAAGAGAGAACAGTTGCAGTATCAGTTCCAGATAAGCTTAATAAAGCAAATTTTTTGTTTGTCTTTGTTTGTTTTTGGGTCACACCCGGCAGCGCTCAGGGGTTACTCCTGGCTCTACACTCAGAAATCACTCCTGGCAGGCTCGGGGGAACCATATGGGATGCCAGGATTCGAACCACCATCCTTCTGCATGGAAGGCAAATGCCTTACCTCCATGCTATCTCTCTGGTCCCTAATAAAGCAAATTTATCATGAAAACAAGTCACAAATTTGGAGTCAAATGTAGGGCTCCCAACCCATTACAAGTTGTGTATATGCTCTGCTGAAGTCTCTTAATGGTGCCGTGCCATAGTAATATGTGAAGAAAAAAAAACTTCTTAAAAATATTTATTGGTGAGGCCCGGATTAGATAGCACAGCAGCGTTTGCCTTGCAAGCAGCCAATCCAGGACCAAAGGTGATTGGTTCTAATCCCGGTGTCCCATATGGTCCCCTGTGCCTGCCAGGAGCTATTTCTGAGCATACAGCCAGAGTAATCCTTGAGCACCGCCTGGTGTGGCCCAAAAACCCAAAAAAAAAAAAAAAAATTTACTGGGTGAGGGCCGAAGAGATAGCATTGAGGTAAGGTGTTTGCCTTGCTTGCAGAATGTCAGTAGTTTGTATCCTGGCATTCCATATGGTCCCCTGTGCCTGCCAGGGGCAATTTTTGAGCATAGAGCCAGTAATAGCCCCTGAGTGCTGCTGGGTGTGATCCCCACAAAAAAACAAAAAAAAAAAAAAAAAAAAAAAAAAAAAAACTTTATTGAGGCAAAGATAGTAGAGTGAGGAGAGCATTTGCCTTGCATATGGCTGACTCAGGTTCAATCCCTGGCATCCCATATGGTTTCCTGAAGCCTCCAGGAGTAATTTCTGAGTGTATTGAGCACTGAGTAACCCCTGAACACTGCCAGGCATGGTCCCCCAGAAATCATTTTTTGACTTTATTGCTAAAATTGGTCACCCACCATCAGAACTTTCCATGAGTATTTATTTTCCTGCTGATGGAGGCACAGTACAACCAAATGAGGCACATGGCATCTGGAGAGAGAACATAGGCAGTAGACCACTTGCTTTCTGAGAATGTGATCACAAGTTCAAACCCCTAGTGGCCAACATGTACTGGCTTTTGGCTGCATCCCAGCTTGGGGTGTATAAGCACCACCAAAAAATGTTTTGTTAATAACATCTTAATAATAAAAATATTTTTAAATATTTAAATTTACTGTCTGGAAGTAAGCATTAAAACTAAATAGAACAAATTGAGATGATCCAGAACAAGGGAAGAGCACCTAGGACTGATGAGTCAGTGCTTTTCATGTGAGAGGTCCAGTCTTGATCCTTGGCACTGCATGGTCCCCCAAACACCATGTATGGGATAGCACCTAAGCACCATGAGGTGTGCCCTCAAAACAAACATTAGTTAATAAAATGAAATTTCAAGGCCAGAGAGATTGTATAATGGATAAGCTGCTTGACACCCTGCTCATCTTCCTGTTCCAGGCACACTGACATTTGGTTCAAATCCCTTGGGTCTCCATAATTCAAAATTTTCATTTTGTGCTGAAGGGGAGGAGAAAGGTTTGAAGGAAGGAGGAGGAAATCAAGCTTAAAAAAAATATGGGAGCCGGAGAGATAGCATGGAGGTAGGGTGTTTGCCTTGCATGCAGAAGAACGGTGGTTTGAATCCCGGCATCCTATATGGTCCCCTGAGCCTGCCAGGAGCGATTTCTGAACATAGAGCCAGGAGTAAACCCTGAGTGCTGCCGCGTGTGACCCAAAAACAAACAAACAAAATATAATGAGGGTTGGTGGCAGAAGGTTGTGAGTGGACCAGAGGTAACAGCACCTGTCTTGCAAGCATGAGACTATGGTTTTGTCCCCTGATGCTTCTCATATGCAGCAACAAGCAAGGTTTCCTGGTGGTTTTTATGTGGGGGTGCCTGGTCACACAGCAGTACAAGATCTCTGACATCACAGCTGGGAACTGGGAATTTACACTATAAGTGAGTGTGTGACCCCAGTGAGCAGTCAAATTTGTACAACCACTACAACTCAGCATTTGGCACACACACACACACACACCCAGTCGTTGCAAAACCCACAAAGGAAAGGGAAGAGATTTGAACAAAATATGTAAATAAATATGGCCTTGTGCAACCTGGCATATGATCCCCCAAGCCCCACAAGGATGATCCCTAAGTACAGAGATAAAAGTAAGTCCTGGGGCTAGAGCGATGATGCAGCAGTAAGGTGTTTGCCTTGAATGAGGCTGATCCAGGACGGAACTTAATTTGATCCCCAATGTCCCATATGGTCCCCCAAGCCAGGAGCGATTTCTGAGCACAGAGCCAGGAGTAACCCCAGAGCATTACCGGTTGTGGCTAAAAAAAAAAAAAAAAAAAAAGAAGTAAGTCCTGAGGACTAACAGGATTTTATTCTATTCCTAGGGAAAAAAGTTAAAGTTTTATCATTTTATTTAAAAAAAAAAAAAATGGGGCCAGAGCAATAGTACAGCCGGTAAAGATCCTGCCTTGTGGGCCCGGAGAGATAGCACAGGGCGTTTGCCTTGCAAGCAGCCAATCCAGGACCAAAGGTGGTTGGTTCGAATCCTGGTGTCCCATATGGTCCCCCGTGCCTGCCAGGAGCTATTTCTGAGCAGACAGCCAGGAGTAACCCCTGAGCACTGCCGGGTGAGGCCCAAAAACCAAAAAAAAAAAAAAAAAAAAAAAATCCTGCCTTGTACACAGTTGACCTAGGTTTGAGTCCCCAGCATCCCATATGGATGGATGGAATAATTCCTGAGTATAGAGCCAGAAGTAACCCTTGAGTACTGATGGATGTGGGCCCCCCCCCAAAAAAAAGACAAAACAGAAACCCTCCCTACTGAGCCAGGTGCCTTGAGTCCCATTTTCTCTAGGAAAGACTCCTCCCCTCCCAAATACGGAAGAGGGTCTCCCAAAAAAATTCCATCTGGCTAGTATGAGTTCTACTTGCTGGCCTAGTCTGGGCTCATTGTCAGTTCTAAAATGTTCCATGTGAGAACATGCATCAGCCTTCAATGGAGGTGGTCCAGCAGGAGGCAAGAAAGCTAGTGAGAGGAGGAGGAGGTGGAGGCCAAAGCCTCGGCATCATGCGTTTCCAAGGCACCATGGCTACGGGCAACTCTCATTCCACTTTCAGTAGCCCTTTCTGTCCGGTATCTCAGAAACTGTGGTCTCCGGCTGCAGTCCCTGATTCTCCTCAGCCTGTGTTGTGTCCCCCCCATTCCTGCTGGATTTGTGTCACCTGCCACTGAGAACTGTGACTGCCCCAGGTACCTTTGTCTCGCTCGAGTCTATGTTTATAACACATTTATTTCTGGAACTGTATTAGACGGATTTCAGTCACAGGTGGCAGAAATCCAACTCAAATTGGTTTAAACAAAAATAAAGGCATAAATAAACAAAAGTCCACTGGCAACTATTTGAAGAGCCAGTGGGAGCGCATGATCAGGGCTGTCCAGTTCTCTCTAGAACTCTCGCAGTTCCAGCTCCTTTCTTTCATATTGGCTGCTGCTCCCATATATCTGTAAGCTGGGCCTCCCCAGTTCTTCCTCCCTGAGGAAGAAGGCCACCCAGCTCTCAAAGGTATTCTGATTGACCAGCCAGGGTCACTGGCCCACTCCTTAGTCCAATCAGAAAATGAGAGCATATCTGAGTGACTGCCCAGCCCTGCACCACGAGACCACAGATTCTGAGGCCACTGGAGCTCCACAAATCCCCCACAAAGGGGGAGGGACAGTCCCCATATCCAGAGGTGCTGGGAAGACCACAGACTTTCTCACTGAGGTTTTGTTTTGTTTTTATTTGGGGGCCAAATTATGAAAGCAGTAAAAGGCCTTGATCAGTGACCATGGGTTCAGAGTCTAGGTCGATCTCAGCGATTGCTATGACCTTGAGCATCTTTCAAAATATGGTTACTCATGCCTCCTTTTCAGGACTGTGGCAGAAATAAATTAAGAAAATTAAGATGGAAAAAAATAAAATTAAGATGGATCAGAGAGGTAGCATGGAGGTAGGGCATTTGCCTTGCATGCAGAAGGACAGTGGTTCGAATCCTGGCATCCCATATGGTCCCCCGAGCCTGCCAGGAGCTATTTCTGAGCATAGAGCTAGGAGTAACCCCTGAGCACTGCTGGGTGTGACCCAAAAAAAACAAAAAACAAAAACAAAAAAAGAAAAGGAAAGAAAATTAAGCCCCTCAAAAAGAGACATCTCCAGGACCGGAAAGATAGCACAGCAGTAGGGCATTTGCCTTGCGCACAGCCAACCCAGGACAGATGGTGATTTGAATCCTGACATCCCCGAGCCTGCCAGGAGCAATTTCTGAGCACACAGCCAGGAGAAACCCGAGTGCCACCAGTAACCCGAGTGCCACCAGGTGTGACCCAAAAACCAAAAAAAAAAAAAAAAAAAAAGTAGAGAGAGAGAGACATGTTCTAGGCTGGAGGTCTAGTTCAGTGGCAAAGCAGAGGCATTCTATAGGTGTGGACTTAAATTCAATCTTATCATTCAAATGACTGTACTAGATGATTTACATGTAGGGTCAATGCCCAGGTTCCATTAACAGACCACCACCTCTGGGTGTGGCCCAACAAATGCCCTCCTCAAAGGGGAGGAGGATAAATTTTATTTCTCAAAGCAAGCCACCTAACTTCCCTGTGTTTTTTCCTTTTACCCCTTACAGTTCCCATCAGGGTATGGATAGAATAGCAGTAAAGGGTGTGTTCCTGGTTTGTGTTCTGGGTATGGTCACTAATCCAACTCATTACTAAGACCAATAGGACTCACCTCTACCCACTACCCCCATCAATTTGGAATCCTGGGTGGACTCGGATAGAGGAGAAATCGGTCCTGTACTATTGTTTGGCAACTCCTGAAGACCAACTTGGACTCAAGGATGTGGATTTGGCCATTTTAGAAACAGGATTGTGACTGTTCAAACCTTTCTGATTACTAGGAAAGTAACAGATGCTATTATTTACTGCACTTGCAGGGAGGAAAGAGGCTTCAACTTGGAACTCTCCTGTTCTGTGTCTTTTTTTGGGGGGAGGGAGGTTGCCACACACCTGGTGATATTCCAGGGTTACTCCTGGCTCTGCATTCAGGAACTATTCCTGGCAGGTTCAGGGGACCAAATGAGATAGCCAGGTTGGTTGCATGTAAGGCAAATGCACTACCCTCTGTACTATCTCTCTGGCCCCAACTTTTCCCTTTGGAATCCTGGTTGATTGCTTGTAGAGAGTTAAAGGTAGATAAGAACCGGCCCGAGAGGAGAGAACTTTGGGATCAGAAGTAAAGCAGAGCAGCAGAGGGGTCAGATAGGACTTGAAACTCAAGACCCCAGAGCCTGGCTCAGAAAAGAAGTGATCCCTGGGTTGGTATAGTGGGGGAGAGCATTTGTAGCCAACCTGAGTTTGAACCCCAGCACCCTATATAGTTCCCCAAGCTAACAGAAATGATCTCTTGAGCACAAAGCCAGGAGTCAGCCTTGAGCACTGCTGTGTGTAACCCCAAAAGAAAAAGAGTGCATCCCATTTGGGGGGTTCCTGGAGCAGTCCTGAGACCCTCCTTTGAGAATTACTCCATGTGGCCAGAATCCACAGTGGTCCCATGACGGGGAGTTTGCATCCTAATCTTGGCTCAGTTACCCTGAGTGGGTTTCTCTCACTCTCATGATCCCCAGTAGCCACTATGAGTTCAGAAGAATCCTTCTACTCCCTCTACTGATCACCACTGTCCCATCCTGCCTTGCATCTGCTACAAGGGTCGTCACCTCCATTCCTGCCTCCTGTCTCATATTCTAGGCCTCAGAAGATGTGGAGCTTTTCCCACTCATTTCCCTTTGCTGTGGCGATGAATGGTGATGAATGTGAAGAATGGAGGTTGCATACAGGCCTGGTTCAAGTGCTCCCATATTTGATTCTGGTGCTTCCAGGTCACTGGGGCTCACATTCCTGACCACAGTATTTGCACATCTTTTAGTTGTGGTGTTGCTGGAAGTGACACTTCCTCCAATGGGAGGCATCACAATCACGAAGTAGGTGCTTTTGCCATTGGGACTTTCCCCCACCCACCTCAGAGTCCTCAGACTTGTTTTTTTGTTGTTGTTGTTGTTGTTTTTGGTTTTTGGTTTTTGGGTCACACCCGGCAGTGCTCAGGGGTTACTCCTGGCTCTATGCTCAGAAATCACTCCATATGGACCATATGGGATGCCAGGATTCAAACCACCATCCCTGTGCATGCAAGGCAAATGCTTTACCTCCATGCTATCTCTGCAGCCCCTCCTCAGAGTATTTTTACTTTTGACAACTTCATCCCACATCAGTGCAAACTTTCAGAAATGTTACTGCAGATTTTATTCAACTCTTTAAAATCTACTGTAACATTCTCAAAAGGATATTTATAGTTTTTTCTCTTGAAATAATTTGGCTAGGAGTAACTGACTTAAATGAAAATTGGGAATCCTTGTAAAATGGAAAAAAAAAAACCTAAGCCCATAATTCTCTCAAAGGTAATAAAAATTTTATTAATTCATTTAACAATTAATGAGGTTAATATAACATTGCAGCAGATACTTGATTAAGAATTTATTGATTTCAATAATGTCGCAGTGTTCTTATTTTAGAGTCAATCATTTCTTTTTTCTTTCTTCTCTTTTCTTTTTTTCTAGGGGGTGGGGTGGGGTGGGGGTGGGAGAACCACACAGGCAGTGCTCAGGGCTTATTCCAGGCTTTGCACTTTCTCCTGGCTATGCTTGGGGCACCGCACATGGGGTGCCAGAAGTGGAACCTAGGTCTCCCATGTGCAAGGCCAGCGCCCTGGCCCTTCTTTGTTTGTTCTGATTGACTTTCAAATATTCAAAAGAAGACTCAGGTCTCTTCTTCTTCTTCTTCTTCTTCTTCTTCTTCTTCTTCTTCTTCTTTCTTCTTCTTCTTCTTCTTTCTTCTTCCTTCTTCTTTCTTCTTCTTTCTTCTTTTCTTCTTCTTCTTCTTCTTCTTCTTCTTCTTCTTCTTCTTCTTCTTCTTCTTCTTCTTCTTCTTCTTCTTCTTCTTCTCTCTGTCTCTCTGTCTGTCTCTCCCTCATCCCTCTCTCCTCTCTCTCTCTCTCTCTCTCTCTCTCTCTCTCTCTCTCTCTCTCTCATCTCCCTTCTGCTCCCCTAAAACGGCGCGCACACACACACACACACACTCACACACACACACACACCATACACACACACACACACACACACACACACACACACACACACTCCAGCCAAAGACCATCTGGGCTGGGCTGGACTATAAAAGACAATGAGAGGCCAGTTAAAAGCAATATCCTATCAGACCAGAAAGAGCTTCCTAGCATCATACACGCTGCTAAGGACACAGAGCCTGCAGTATGCATGCCAAAACAGGGGGATTTTCCCCTCCACGGTGGGTGGGTCCAGATGACCAGAGGCGACGAGCTCCATGGCCCATCCGCTTCTCGTCGCAGCATCAGCAGCCCGCCCAGCCCTGGCATAGGGTAAGTAGGAGCCCAGGCCAGCCGGCGCCCGTCATCACCTGCGAATTTAGACCTGGAGACACTAGGTGGCGGCAGAGCCCACAAATCCAGCTTCGGGCTGGGACTCTCAGACGCCGGTTCGAGACCTTGCAAGGGGCGCTGGCAATCACCGGGGACCAGGGCAGGACAGGACAGGCATTCATTCCAGCTTTAAATGAATCTGTCCTGTCTGCGTGATTTTGCTAGTCTGTCCAAGAGGTCTGGAAAGCGGACAGAAGCTGGCAACCCAAATCCAAACCCCCCCCAAAAAAACATTTTTTTTCAGATGAAGAAAGAGCCCGAAGGAGAAGGCGATGCAGAATCCAGCTGACCCCAGACCCAGCGCCCCCCTGCACCACGAGAAGAGGGTGCCACCTTGCAAACAGAGGGACCCCAGAAGCGGGCACCGCCCAGCTATACGTGCTTGGCCCGGAACCTCCAGCTAAACACAGGCATGCAGCTGCAAACCCCAGCTCCAGACCAGCGGCGCGGGGCCGAGGCCCTGAGCGCGTCCCCGGCCTCGCGTAGGGGCGGGGATCGGGCCCAGAGGCTCCCCGACATTGGACCTGCTGGTTACTGAGGCTTTCTGATTGGTTGCAAGCGAAGGGGCGAGGCTGGAAGTCGTCGGGACCCAGGCAGGTTCTGCAACTCAAACCTGATCCTCCTGACAGCACTGCGATAAAGCGATTGCCTTGCCAAGCGGCCAATCCAGGACAACACCCAGTTCGAATCCCGGCATCCCATAAGGTCCCCTTGAGCTTGCCAGGAGCGACTTTTTGAGCGCAGAGCCAGGAGTAACCAAGCCCTCGGCCCTAAAACAAACAAAGCAGAAAAGAAACCTGGACTGGAGTCTGGGCCCACCAGGCAGGCACCAGCCATGCCATCCCAGGCTCTGGGATGCTAAGAAAAAAACCAAAATTTAGGCTCTGAGCCTTGACTCGTCTAGAACTCAGTTTCCCCACTCGAGGACTCCAAAACAGCCGGTTTCTGGACCCGTTAGCCTTCCCGCAAGTCCCTGCAAAGCACTCCCTTCCAGCAACAACAAGGCCCCATCCGTCTACCTTCCTATCTTTCTCTTTAAAAATAAAAAAAAAAGAAAAATCTTCTTCCCAGAGTCCTCGATGACATCATGCTTAGTTTTGCGCTGTCAGCGCTTTTAGAACAGGACCCCCCCTCCCCTCACTCACCACCCCTTTCTAGGCTGTCCTTCCCCCACAGATTGTGATTGCTGGGAGAACTGAGGTGGAAAATGTTCCTGGCTGCTGTGTGCCAAAGCCTGTGGTGGGCACCAGAGATGGAGCTCTGAGCAAAATAGCACAGGCGCCTGTGCTATTTCTCTGTTCCTTCCATCCCACTGTAGTACATAAAGGGAAAGTGCATTTGAAGAAACTAACAGACCATCCCCTGGGTGGGGTGTTAGGTGGGTAAGTGGGGTATTATGCACAGAAGTGAGCTGAGGTTAGAAGTCATCCCACCTCTGCACACTGAGAATGGTCAGTTAGTATTCATGTCCAGTATTAATGTCTCCCTGCCTTGTTTGCTTGCTTGCTTTTGAGCCATACTTGGCGGTGCTCAGAGGTTATTCCTAGCTCTGCTCTCAGAAATCACTCCTGGCAGGCTCAGGGGACCATATGAGATGCAGGGGATCAACCCAATTAGGCCACATGTAAGGCAAACGCCCTACCCACTGTGCTATATAGCTCCAGCCAGAGCCCTCCCTGGCTTTGCTTTACAGCAGTGCTTCTCAAATAATGGGGCGCACCCCTGGGGGGGCGCGAGGCTCCATAAAGGGGGGCGCGTTTGACCTCGGCAAACACTGTTATAACAAGCTAAGCCCCGTGTTTATGTTTCTGGAGCTGAGAGTTGCTGTGTCTTGCTTCAAGCCCCTCTTCGAAAAGCTATGCATTGTAAAACATGCTCATTGTAGCCATTAATTGAGACATCATCTCTGATTAAAAAATCAGCTCAAATTACTTTATATATTTTTGTTTTTCAGGTTAAAGATTTTTTAATAAAGATACTATCTACAGTAGTGCGAAAAAATGTTTTCTTCTTCCTAGGGGGGTATGACAGAAAATAATTGAGAAGCACTGCTTTACAGAAAGGACCCACTTCAAGCCTACCAGTATGCAAATACCAACCCACTGACGAGTTCTATTTGCAGGGGAGAAAGAAGTGAGCTCTTTGACTCTATGCCAGATTCAGTCACACAATTCTTTTTTTTTTTTTCTTTTTTTTTTGTGGTTTTTGGGTCACACCCGGCAGTGCTCAGGGGTTATTCCTGGCTCCACGCTCAGAAATTGCTCCTGGCAGGCACGGGGGACCATATGGGACGCCGGGATTCGAACCGATGACCTCCTGCATGAAAGGCAAATGCCTTACCTCCATGCTATCTCTCCGGCCCCTTTTTTTTTTTTTTTTTTTTTTTTTTAGTCACACAATTCTTTTTTTTTTTTTTATCTCTTGAAATTTTATTTCATATAAGAATAAAATTTGAATTCATAATAAACAAACTACATTCCCCATATAAATGAACAGGAACAAATAAAGTGTACTCTGGATAATAATAGAAGAAAATGATATTTCCAGCTTTAGGGCTCTCTAGAACACTTAAAATAAGTGGCATATGAGTTTATTCTTCTATAATAAACAGTAGTAAAAATCATATTCATTGCCTATTTCACATGTCCAAACTGAGTAAATACTAAACACATTCTATCTCTTATCTCAATATTACAGAAAATCATATATTGATATATATATAAAGGCATCTGAATTTCAAAACAAAGAAGTTTATCCAGTCATATATTTATATATTTAATTATATATATTTATATATATATTTATATATATATAATTTATATATATATATTTAATTCCCCCATATTGGATTTGTTTCTAGTCTCTCTAGCTTCAGAAAAATATTTTTTATAGTTTTTATATGAACAAGATAAAAGTTTGAAGACAAGAAATCTATGAAAGGGCCAGTGCAGTGGCACAAGTGTTAGGACATCTGCCTTGCACTCGCTAACCTAGGACTGACTGTGGTTCGATCCCCTAGCGTCCCTTATGGTCCCCCAAGCCAAAAGCGATTTCTGAGCGCATAGCCAGGAGTAAACCTTGAGTGTCATAGGGTGTGACCCAACCCCCCAAAAAAAAGAAATTTTGAAAAAGATGATGTAAATATAGTAATATCCAAGTCAGAGAGAAGTAGTAAACCAGTCAATTAAGATTAATTAGGAGGGCCGGGCGGTGGCGCTGGAGGTAAGGTGCCTGCCTTACCTGCGCTAGCCTAGGAGACGGACCGCGGTTCGATCCCCCGGCGTCCCATATGGTCCCCCAAGCCAGGAGCGACTTCTGAGCGCATAGCCAGGAGTAACCCCTGAGCGTTACCGGGTGTGGCCCAAAAACCAAAAAAAAAAAAAAAAAAAAAAAAAAAAAAGATTAATTAGGACACTACTGTGGGTAGATGGCTTCCGTTGTACACAGCCAACCTGGGTTCAGTCCCTGGCACCACATACAGTTTTCTGAGCTCTGCTAGGAGTGAACCCTGAATGAAGAGTCAGAAGCAAAGCACTTAACACCACTAGGTGTGTTCAAAAACCCAAAACAAAAGAGTAATTACAACAATATATTAATGCTTTTTATTCTTATCTCCCTATATCAAAGTATTACCAATTAAAGAACAAAATATAACTAGTCATCTTATGCAGACACTTATTGTTCAGACTTTAATTTAAAATATAATTTAGATAAAAATAATATATTTACTTGAGATTACTTGAGAAGCATTATTAAGCCGTATGTCTATTATTTAATTATATAATATAAAGTTTATCAGTTTACATACCATTTGGCATAAAATATAAGAATAAAGATATATATTTTAGACTCAGGGGAAACAAACACCAAATAATGTCTAAATTTACTTATTTGTAGTTTCTCTGGAAGAAATCCTAAATATTTAGATATAAATTTTTATATGGACCAAGAATATTGAACACATATAGGTCAATAAATTTTTTAAAAATACAATTTCTAGGGCCCGGAGAGATAGCACAGTGGCGTTTGCCTTGCAAGCAGCCGATCCAGGACCAAAGGTGGTTGGTTCGAATCCCGGTGTCCCATATGGTCACCCGTGCCTGCCAGGAGCTGTTTCTGAGCAGACAGCCAGTAGTAACCCCTGAGCACCGTCAGGTGTGGCCCAAAAACAAACAAAAAAAAAATACAATTTCTAAATTGTTAGGCCTTTGGCTGCATAATTTTTATTGTATCTTGTCTGATACAATTTTATATCTGATAATTAATGACTACAGTTATTAAGTGCTTATTTAGCCAATTTTAGTCTCAATGCTGAATTACATAGTTTTCTAATCATTTATTTTATGCCCTCAATTACTTTATTTTGTTTCATAATAATATCTTATTTAAGCACCATGATTACAAACATATTTGTAGTTAGGTTTCAGTTATAGGAAAGAACAACTCGCTTCACCAGTGCAACATTCCCAAGACTAATGCCCTCCATCTTTCTCCTCCCCCACTCACTGCCTGAATTCTAGATAAGCATTCTACTTCTCTCACTCATTAACATTGTCATGATAGTTTTCAATGTAGTTATCTCTCTAACTGCACTCACCACTTTATTGGGAGTTTCTGTCCCCTTCTCTGTATATAAAGATATGATGGAGAAAAATATTTTTCTAAAGTCAGGACAAAAGGGCTATTACAGGAAGTCTATAAATAAAATGATAAAATTAAAGAAAATAATAAAAATCATGAAAGAAATTGAGAATAAAAATTAGGATATCAATTACCTTAAATTTAACACTCACCCTTAAAATAGCTTTCATTCTTAATTTTTATGATTATACACCCACCCAAATCTTAACTGTAAACCCAGAAGGACTGAGTCACACAATTCTTTAAAGGGCTAACTAACTTCCTTTGAGATCTAAAGAAATGACACCAAGTTTACTTGTTCTCAGAACAGGACAGAACAGTGAAGCTAAAGTCCACTGGAGGGCAGCAGAGAGAGAGAAAGCAGACATGTCTAGTCACCAACCAAAGGCTTGTAGAGCCCAATAAAAACAATTTCGTAGTGCAGGAGCAATCCTACAATGCAGTGAGGTAGGGCACTTGCCTTGCACTCAGAGGACCTAGGTTCCATCTTAGACTCCCCAGATGACCCTCTGAGCCAACCAGGAATGATCCCTGAGTGCAGAGGCAGGAATCTGCCCTGAGCATTGCCAGGTGTAACCCCAAACAAACAAAACCAAAAATAATACCAATTATAGTTCTGATTTACTGAGTGTTTACTCCAGACTAGGCATCCTTCCAGGGCAAATTAAAAAGTGACCTCATTGAGTCCTCCCACTAACTCAACAAGGTCAGCACGGTTTTATTAAGCTCATTCCAAACAGATAGGTAGAGTAACATACCTATGATCACACAACCAGTGAGGAGTAAACTCAAGGTATAAACTGTGAAGCCTGCCCATTTCCCACTGCATTTTCTGCTTCCTGTGAATAGGGTGGGAGGATGGAGAGTGGATGAGGGAACTGAGATCCCCACAGACTTAACCCCATGAGCTCTCCATGGTCAGTTCCAACAGCAGTTACCAGGCCCAAAATCTCTGTCATTCCTTCCACATGCCTTTCCCTGGCCTCCAGCAGTCTCTCCAGCCCACCACCAACCAGTCTCAATTCACTTCTTTATAGTCAGAAGAGACTCAGTAGTGGGGACAACTGCCAGCAGACTGGGGTCTGAACATCCTGGTCAAGACAAAACCCAGAAAGTGTTTCCGGCCAGAGCTATCCTTTCTTGGTTTCCTTCCCAAGTTAACAGCCATTTATCAAGATGCTGTGTGTGGGCCCTAGCCCTTGGCACTGGCCAAGGGATCCTGCTAGGTGACCTTGAACAGGTTTCACCCACCCTGGCTTTGTCCCTTCCTCATGTGTCAATCAGTGTAGAACGGAGAGGCTCAGCATTGGGTGGCACAAAAGCACTGCTTAAAACTGCACATGTGTGTGTGTGTGTGTGTGTGTGTGTGTGTGTGCGCGCGCGCGCGTGTGTGTGTGTGTGTGTGTGTGTGTGTGTGTGTGTGTGTGTGTGCCTAAGCACAGACAAGATTTTCTCAAGCTCGGCACTTGGGCTGTTTGGGCCTGGATCATTCTTTCCTGTGGGGACCTGTTGTGTCTTTTAAGTTGTTTAACTACATCCCTGGTCTAAAGAAAACATCCCCAAGGTTGGAGAGAGAGTACAAAGGTTAAGGCGCTTCACACAGTCGACCCCCAAGGCTGATTCGCCATAGCAACAACAGGAGTGGTCTCAACATTGCTGGGGGTGAGAAAATAATGTCTCTAGAGTCTAGACCTTGCCAGAAGTGCTCCAGGATGGGGGCAGAGGTAAAATTGCCCCCTGCTGAGACCTCTTGTAAAAGAGCTCCAGGAAGCTCTGGGCCAGGTGAGCTTGGAGTTACTGGGTACTTAGTCTGTGGTCTGCAGAAGGAGCAGAGAGAGAGAGAGAATGAGAAAGAGCATGCACATACATATGCCTTTTCTTCCTCTTTACCCTTGCCCTCTTCTTTCCTCACCCCTTCCCCTCTGGAACTCCAAAGGGTCAACTACCCAATGAGACCTTTTAGAAAAAATCTGGAAAGGCTAATTCTTATCCAAAGTTCTTAGGCTGGAGGGACTTCTGGTATCCTCTTATAAGCCAGCACAGTCCCCTGGCCCTTCTGGCACCATTATACCCACTGTGTGGTCAAGCTGGGAGGTGTGCAGGAAGGGGGCGAACTGCCAAAGACCGTTTGGGAGCGGAAGGCCAGGACTTCCTCAGGGCCCAGCTTCCCCATGTGCCCTGCCAAGCCCGCCCACACCTGCCTACCCCAGGTCCTGCATTCTCTTACTCCTCTTTGGCTCCTTCTTCTGGGCACTGCTGTGTGCCAAGGCCTGCTGTGAGGGCCAGAGGGTCGGATATGAGTTCAGGGGAGAGCTGAAAGTATTTAAGTGCTGGCTCCTGAGAGTGCAGGACTGGAAATGTGGTGTCTGCCCATTTCCAGTTTGGTTTTTTGGTTTGAGACCACACCTGGGGATGCTTGGGAGCTATTCCCAGCTCAGTGTGCAGGGAGCCATGTGGTGGTGGGGACTGGATCCGGGGCTCTAGCATGCAAAGTGTACATTGCCCTTTCAACTATGTTTCTGGCCCCTTTTCCCTTTCCAACAGGGCAGGTTCCAAACCATCAAAGCAATGTTCCTAAACATGAAGCAGGTCAGCACCCCCATGGTCTCTCCAACCACTAAATACACCATGTAGATAACCTCAAGAGTCCCTGGAAACAGGAAAATTGTCAGGAGCAAGGCAGAGTTTTATTAAGTTTGCGGCTCTTGTTTCTTGAATGGTGCCAGGAATGAAACAAGATGTGTGTGGGGGGGGGGGAGTTGAGCCACAATCCTATAGGGGAAACTGAGGCCTTTGTAACATGACCCACCTTTTGGGGATAGAGAGAGCCATACCCTGCCCAGCCCAGTGTTGGTCAGAGCTTACTCCTGCACGCAAGGGTCTCTCCTAGTGGGGGATCCAGAGATTACATGTGATACTGAGATCAAACCTGGGTGGGCTGCCTATAAGAAAAAATATCCTACCTGCTCTACTATCACTCCAGCCCCACTTAACAAGTTCTTTTACTGGATGCCACACCTGGCGGTGCTCAGGGGTTACTCCTATCCCTGCTCTCAGGAATCTCTCCTAGCAGTGCTCAGAAAACCTGACAGGTACCATGGATTGAACCCAGGGCAGCTACATGCAAAGCAAGAATCTTAAACTGCTGTACTTTTTTTTTTCTTTTTGGGCCATACCCTGTGATGTTCAGGAGTTACTCCTGGATATGCACTCAGAAAACACTCCTGGCTCGGGGGACCATTTGGGATGCTGGGGGATTGAACCAAGGTCCATCCTAGATCGGTCACGTGCAAGGCAAACACCCTACCACTGTGCTATCACTCAAGCCCCTAAGCTGCTGTACTATTTATTGCTCTGGCCCCTAACAGTAAGTACTTTATTGTCAATGGATGCCATTTCTTCATTAATAATACCTTTTTGGAGTCTGGGGCCAGAACAATAGTACAGCAGGTAGGGCATTTGCCTTAAATGTGGCTGACCTAGGTTTGATCCTTGGCATCCCATATGGTCCAAGTCCTCCAGGAGTAACTGTTGAGTGCAGAACCAGGAGTAACCACTGAGTACTGCCGAGTGTGGCCCCAAAACAAAAAAATATATACATTTTTGTCAGTCAGGGTAAGAAAATAGAACCTGAAAATAGAACCACAAGCTCCAGAATGCTAGAACCTGCCAGTCAGCCTCCCAGTAGGACCAAAATGGGGTTCCTACCCTCCAGGAACCTGCAGGATGGATCATGGAGAGGAGGGGGCATGGAATATCTCAGGAGGCAAGGCCCTACCCAGGAATTCTGGGAAGGCTTCCAGTGACTGAAGGGGATGAGAGTCCCCACAGATGGAGGTAGGTGTGCCTACCTGAGAGGAAATGGGGCACCAGCAGATTCTTCTGTGGTGGATCCATGCTGGCAACTTTGTCCAACAAACATCTCTCTGCCTATGGGGGTCCAGAGCCCCACAGCCTGTGGAGGGAGCAAACACCTGACCCCCAGTCCAGTTCTTCCATCCCTTCCCCTAACCCCTCCTCTTCTTCCCCAAGGTGATCCAGAAAGTCCTGGCTTTGTGGCAGCAAGTAACTCTAATTACAGTCATTTCAGAACAGCCTGCAGCTTCACCTAATTACCCAGTCAAGCTGCCTCAGGAAGCCTCTCAGGAGCCCCTTCCCCAGAGCCAGCTTGTCAACTATAGGGATGTTGTGGGGTAACCCCCAGGGGTGCTGGGCCAACAGGAAATCCTGGTTCAGAGTTCAGCTTTGGAGTGGGTATGAGTGCGTGGAAACATCCCAACAAGAGCATCTTAAAACCTGGAGGACGAACTCTCCATTCAGAGCCCAGGTGAGAGAAGGCTGAAGGGGCTCAGGAAGCAGAGTGGCCCCAGTACCCAATCCCCTACTAGCACCTCAGTCTGCTCCCTGGACCTGTAGCTGCTCTGTCTCAATCCCACCCATCCTACCCTGCCTCACACACATGCCCCAGAAGGACTCCAGATAGAAAGAAGACTTGAGGGCCCAGAGAGATAGCACAGCGGCATTTGCCTTGCAAGCAGCCAAACCAGGACCAAAGGTGGTTGGTTCGAATCCCGGTGTCCCATATGGTCCCCTGTGCCTGCCAGGAGCTATGTCTGAGCAGACAGCCAGGAGTAACCCCTGAGCACCGCCGGGTGTGGCCCAAAAACCAAAAAAAGAAAAAAAAAAGAAAGAAGACTTGGGGACTGGCACCTTTTTTTTGGGGGGGGGGGTCACACCCGGCAGTACTCAGGGGTTCCTCCTGGCTCTACACTCAGAAATTGCTCCTGACAAGCACGGGGGACCATATGGAGTGCCGGGATTCGAACCACCATCCTTCTGCACGCAAGGCAAACTCCCTACCTCCATGCTGTCTCTCCGGCCCAGGGGGCTGGCACCTTTTAAGAGAAAGCTTTTCCTCAGAGAGACTGGGCTAAAGCCATAGAGAAGAGGGTGCTTGCATTGCACACAGTCAACCTGGGTTTGATGCCGGCATTCTGTGGAGTTCCCTGCCAAACCTGAACACCAGTCCTAAGAGTGGTGGGGGTGCCAGTGAGGAGGATTTGGGAGGAGGAGTCACTTGGGGATGTATTTGCCTCTAGAGCAGACACTTCAGAGCAGAGAGGGAAGGGAGGCTGAATTGAGACTCTCAAGCTGATGTCTGGGGAGGCCTCCTCGAGTCTCTGTGTGCAATATACATATGGGTAAACTGAGGCCCACACAGGTAGAAAAACTTCCTTAAGGTCATCTGTTGCAAGTCAGCCCCTGAAGAGGTTGACTGATGGTGGGATGGAGGATGAGGCCTTTCTCTTCCAGCTCGGAGCACGCGTCTGCCACCCTGTCTAGCCGACGGTTCTGAGGTGAAACAGCGGGTAAACAGCTCGCAGTCAGGCTCGTGGAAATATTCGCTTTATTCGGTGGACAAGACTGAAGTCCAAAGACTCAGCTTCAGTTCCAGCAAAAAAGCCTCGGCCTTTCCCCCAGAGTCAGGTACCACCCAATGGTGGGATCAGATACCAACCAATGGTGGAAGCAGAATCAGGTCCTACCCTAGGGTGGGGGCAGAATGCCAGGTCACACCCTAGGGTAGGGCACAATCACCAATCAGTTTAGGGTGAGTAACATAGTAATCCCCCAAAATATTTACATACACAACAGTCATCAACCTGTTGCAGGGCTGATCCTCGTTCCCCAAGTCTCTGTGTGCAATATACATATGGGTAAACTGAGGCCCACACAGGTAGAAAAACTTCCTTAAGGTCATCAACCTGTTGCAGGGCTGATCCTCGTTTCAGGGTGCTCTGAGCCAAGCTGCCCTTCTCCCTGACGACCAGCAGGGGGAGGTGCTACCCCGAGAGTGACAGGGCCAGGGCGGCAGGGGCATCTATTGGGGGCCATACTTGGGTCTGAGCAAGCTGGAGCAGGGGAGGCAGGAGGGCAGAGGGGAATGAACAGGTGACACGCAGACTGGACCTCTGGACTCAGAGAACTGTACGGGTGTCATTCCTCCCCAGGGTTCACACTGAACGCCTCCATCCTCAGAGGCTATCTGGGAACAAGTCAGCTGGACTCTTCCTGGAACAGGAGTCTGCCTCCCACCTGTGTCCTATTGAGAAAGCTGACCACTTCCTATGGACTGCGTATTTGTGTGCACTGGGAAGGCAACATGGCTCTATCCTCAAATCCTACTTCAGGTATGGGGGCCGATCAGCCGGCTATGGGCAGGCAGCTGGAGGTCCTACTACGGCCTCATTCCTGCTTGGTGATGGAAGGAGAGCTTGCCCAGGACAGGGAGCACAAGACAGGGAGATTTCCAGTCTATTGGGGACCCTACCTACCTATGCTCACCCCGCCATGCCCTCATGCAGAAGCCCTGGGACCCAGCCTTAGGGACTGAAGGTCAGGATTTGAGGATTTGGGTGAAGGAGCCCAGGCCAGAAAGACCACAGCCCTCTTCTCCTAACCTCTAAGGATTTCTATCCAAGGGTTCCCTCCAGCGTCCCCTTCTTCCCAGATGTCATGTACCCACCAGAGGTGTTGGTTGGTACAGAGAATACTGCTACGGAGAGCACTGAGATACTAAGAATAAGCAATCAATGATTCTTCTTTTTGTAGGGATGAAGTTGGTCTACTCCTGGCTATGATAAAAAGCTATGCCCAGAACATGTGCTCCTTGGGCCCATATTACATGGAAACTGCATGCACATGTTACCTGCATCTTGAGATGTGGACTTTCCTCCTTTCATTCTGGGTTGTGTACCGGGGTTCTCTTGCTTTTGGAGAAGCCCTTAGTCTCCCTTGAGTGAGTTACTCTTTTTCATCCTCTCCCTTCCCTTCCTCAGTCCCTTGGAATAAAACCTGTTTCTACTTCGCTGCTCATTTATCTCCTCCTGATATTCTTTTCTGTGATAGAAGGTGATGGACCGAAAGACCTGGGCAAGGTCTAGGACAGACTTGACTTTCGTTGCCAGAGCAAAGCCCACATTCCAAGGTCTTCCCAGCCACTTCCCAGGTAGCAGGTGGGGGAAGTAGATGGAAAGAAAGTTGCAGATTCTCTCTGGGGGCTGCCTCTTCTCCCCATTTCTCATAAGTAATCCAGAACCCCCCACCCCAATCAGCATCAGCATCAAGATGGCAGCTTTGGGCTGTGAGAACTTCAGGCTGAATGGTCTACCTCCCCCATCTCCACCTCCACATAAGGGAACTGGTGGTATTTCAGAACTGTCCCTGCTCCCAGATCTGAGACATTTCTGCACACAGAGACACAATCATGAGTCTGGAGTACAGAGCAACCATGCTGAGATACATGACGAAAACCTGAAGGGCCTTGGAATCATTTTTTGACGTAAGGAGGTCTAGTCCTGAAGGAGGTGCTGCAAAGAGCCCCTGGAGAAAGGCTGTGAATGCCTCTAAGAGAGCCCTTTCCTGTGTTTCTTGCTTACTGCTAGGCTAAGCACATTTGTCCCCTCCACCGCCACACGCATAAACAACACAGCTCGCTCATCCTTGAAGAATGACTGTACTCAGGTTTTCTTAAAAAACTGAAATAAAGTATGTGCTTTAATGCTCAATAAATAAGAAGCTACTCCCAGCTCAGTGCTCAGAGGACTGTGCCATGCCAGGAAATGAATCCGAGCCTCAAATGTGCAAAGCACATGCTCAACCCATTGAGCTTTCTTTCTGAGCCCATAGCAAGTTATTTTTGTCTGGAGGGCCACACCTGGCAGTGCTCAGGAGATTGAGCCCAAGTTATTGACTATGAGCAAGGCAAGAGCCCTATGTACATGCTGTACTATCAATCAATCTGGCCCCAAATAAGGAATTTTTGAGTAGGACCAGCACCTCTTACTCTCAAGCAATTCCAGAATCAGTCATGTCCAAGCCGGCTCCAGGATAGCCCCCATGAGGTCACTTCTCCTCATCAGGCAGGAGCCCCCTGGAGCCAGAGAGGTGAGAAGACCTTCCTGGGGTTCAGACTAAAGAGTCTTGACTCATGGAAGGCAAAGGGCACTTCCTGTCAACCCAGAAGCCAGTCAAGGAAGTATGGGAGGGAGAACTATCCATCCACCTGTGCTGTTCCATGGAGATGTTTATGAATCAGGGACCTGTCAGCTACCCCACCCCCCTTCTGCTGTCTCAGCCTGCAGTCAGAGCCTGGCCCTTCCTGCACTCTAGTGTTTCAGAATAAAGACTCCACCCGCATCTTCTGGTTCAGCCACCACCTGCTCTGGCGGGACAGGAAGATTCCCCTTTGTGAGTCTCCAAATACCAACTTTCCACACTTGGACATTAAGGGCAGGCCTCCTGGGCTCTCATGTCTGCCCAGTCACCCTTTCTACTCACCAGTTTACCTGCTTTTGCACCTCTGTCCTCTCTGCCTGCAATTCTCTTCTTTCCCCGACACTTCTAGTGCCTGCTTATCCCTCAAGTGGCAACTCATGTCACCTCTTCCCCAATTTTCCAAGTCAGTCAAACTTCCAAAGTCTTCCCCAATTTTCCAAGTCAGTCGATTCCTCATGACATGGGCCCTGTGCACCTTTCTCAGCAAGGCTCATTAGAGATCCCTACACACACACACACACACACACACACACACACACACACACGTATTGGTTTTGGGTCACACCCAACAGTGCTCAGGGGATCCTCCTGGCTCTACGCTCAGAAATAGCTCCTAGCAAGCTCAGGGGACCATATGGGATGCTGGGATTCAGACAACCGGGCCTTCTGCATTCAAGGCAAATGCCTTACCTCCATGCTATCTCTCCGGCCCCAGATTTTTGTAAGGTTCAATTACAGGATTAGAGATGCATGTATGCCTCCTTCCATTCATGGGAACTCGATCTAGTTTGCCTTCTGCACATGGTGGTGGCACATCCCTGAGCACATAAGTAGGCCCCCACCAACCAGGAGCATTGAGTCCATTTTCCAGGGATGTCCCCTGGTGAATTTATAGCCCCATCACCCTAGCCCACAGACCCTGTTCCTCTCAGTGATTCTTCTCATATATCATTCTCAGACCCTCCTCATGGTTGGGGTGTGGGAGGATTTTAGGAATCCTAGATTCTAAGAGAGACTTAAGAGCTCTGAAAAATTCCTTGCAAACAGGTGCCAAGACTATGCTCTGGCCACCCAGGCTCTGACCAAATGATTCAGAGGAAACCAGATTCAGGTGATGAGATCAACTTCTGAGCTGGCACCTTGCAACTGTTTCTGACTCAGAGCCCAGGTCCTGAGACTGTCTGGCTCAAGCTAGAATCAGCCACCCAGAGAGGGTCCAGGCCCAGTCCCAGGACACACAGCAGGCTTGTCAAAAGTCTTACCAAGAATCCAGAACGCAGCTTCCACTTAGGGTTCTCCCCGAGCTATAATAAAGAGACTATTTTTAGGAATTAATTAGCAAGTCAAATATGACTCCTGCTAATAATAATACCACCTTTATTCTTGCAGAGTTTCTCTTCACCTCATTTGCTCCTGTGGCAGCCAAGTGGGCAGGACAGCGGAGCAGGTGGGGAGCTGGTTAGAAAGGTGTGGTGGAGGGGAGGAAGTGAGTGCAGAGGAAACCCTACTCAAGACCCAGCTGACAGCCAGTGGGTGCAGGAACACTCCAGATGGGAGGCCATGTCGCCCAGGTTACCCTCCACTAGGATGGCTCAGAGAGGGCTCCTTATACAGCTGGAAGGGTGCTTGCCTTCCATGCAGTCAACTCCAAGTTCCATTCCAGGTGCCGCATAAATTACCCCTACTCCAAAACCACCAGGAGGGATGCCTGAGCACAAGGCCAGGAGTAAGTTTTGAGCACAGCAGGGTGTGGCCCAAAATTTAAGAAAGAAGGAAAAGGAAGGAAGGAAGGAAGGAAGGAAGGAAGGAAGGAAGGAAGGAAGGAAGGAAGGAAGGAAGGAAGGAAGGAAGGAAGGAAGGAAGGAAGGAAGGAAGGAAGGAAGGAAGGAAGGAAGGAAGGAAGGAAGGAAGGAAGGAAGAAAGAAAGAAAGAAAGAAAGAAAGAAAGAAAGAAAGAAAGAAGAAAGAAAGAAAGAAAGAAAGAAGAAAGAAAGAAAGAAAGAAAGAAAGAAAGAAAGAAAGAAAGAAAGAAAGAAAGAAAGAAAGAAAGAAAGAAAGAAAGAAAGAAAGAAAGAAAGAAAGAAAAAGAGGGGCCGGGTAGGTGGCGCTGGAGGTAAGGTGTCTGCCTTGCAAGCGCTAGCCAAGAAAGGACCGCGGTTCGATCCCCCGGCGTCCCATATGGTCCCCCCAAGCCAGGGGCGATTTCTGAGCACATAGCCAGGAGTAACCCCTGAGCGTCAAACGGGTGTGGCACAAAAAAAACAAAAGAAAGAAAGAAAGAAAGAAAGAGAGAGAGAAAGAGAGAAAGAAAGAAAGAAAGAAAGAAAGAAAGAAAGAAAGAGAAGAAAGAAAGAAAGAAAGAAAGAAAGAAAGAAAGAAAGAAAGAAAGAAAGAAAGAAAGAAAGAAAGAAAGAAAGAAAGAAAGAAAGAAAGAAAGAAAGAAAGAAAGAAAGAAAGAAAGAAAGAAAGAAAGAAAGAAAAAGAGGGGCCGGGTAGGTGGCGCTGGAGGTAAGGTGTCTGCCTTGCAAGCGCTAGCCAAGGAAGGACCGCGGTTCGATCCCCCGGCGTCCCATATGGTCCCCCCAAGCCAGGGGCGATTTCTGAGCACATAGCCAGGAGTAACCCCTGAGCGTCAAATGGGTGTGGCACAAAAAAAACAAAAAAAAAAAACAAAGAAAGAAAGAAAGAAAGAGAGAGAGAGAGAGAGAGAGAGAGAGAGAGAAAGAAAGAAAGAAAGAAAGAAAGAAAGAAAGAAAGAAAGAAAGAAAGAAAGAAAGAAAGAAAGAAAGAAAGAAAGAAAGAAAGAAAGAAAGAAAGAAAGAAAGAAAGAAAGAAAGAAAGAAAGAAAGAAAGAAAGAAAGAGAGAGAGAGGGAGGGAAGAAGGAAGGAAGGGAGGGGCAAGGAAGGGAGGGAGGGGCAAGGAAGGAAGGAAAGAAGAGAAGGAAGGAGAAGGGCGGGCCCCCAAGTATACCAAGGCATGCAGGAGGGGAAGGACTCTATGAAGCCCCTCTCAGATTGAAGCCCTGTGGTGAGAGGCACTTCAACTGGGCAGGTGCCACAGACCCCTGAGTGCGGCAGGGATGAACCCCATATGTAGGGACAGCCAGGGTCACCCCCTGCTCATTCTCACTGGCTGCTGGGCCAGCTGGCAGCAGGGAGACCCTCTTACTGGGGAGCAGGTCAGCTGCTGGACAGCGGCTGGGGCTCCCAGATGCTGATGCAGCATCTACAGGCAGTGGCTGAGCAGAGTCAGGGAGGCCTAGTGGGAGATGCTGCCCTGTCTGAGGCTCAGCTGAGAGGCCAGGGCTGCCTCCCTCCAGCAACTCTCAGGGTCTGTAGGAGCAGAGACAGCCTTTCCAGGGTCCTCAAGCTTCTGCTCCAGACAGGGAGGGGCTCTGGGGGCCAGACCATCACCCCACTTCAGACTGGGAAGAGGATACAAGCATGTGGTCAGAATGACCAGCACCCATGAAAGACCCTGCTGGCCTGGAGGTATCACCATGGGAAGGCATTTACAATGCTGCCCAGAGCCCAAGCAAGCAGCAGGAGACCTGAAGATGGAGGTGGGCAGTAAGGCCCAGCCTGACTCTATAAAGCAAAGGAGCTATGGAGCTGGGAAGAGCAGGTGCCTCGGGGGAGCTGTGGGTGTTCAGCTGAGTGAGCAAGAACGGTGGCCAAAGCAGAGTCTGGCCCACTTTTCTGGCACAAGCTATACAGGACAAGGACAGGGCACAGAGCCATTGCAGAGCCAGACATAAACCTCATAGACGTGGAGGCAGGGGGCAACAGGCAGTCCCCTAACCCCAAAAGTAGGCAGGAACCTCCAGGTGGTGTTCTCAGCACCCCAAGGTAGCCAATGTCTCCTGCCCCCCGAATGCCTCAGTGCAGCAGGGAAGCAGGTACAAGCCTGTGAGACAGTTTTTGTAGCCAGGTCCTCAGAGTGGCCCAAGTAAAGCCTCAAACTCAGATACAGGCAAAAAGGGCTCCCAGGACCACAAAGAAAAAAAAGACTGCAGATCTGGAAGACAGTACAGGGGTAGAGTGCTTACCTTGCGCACAGTCCATCAGGATTTGATCCCTGACACCACATACTATTGCCAGTTACACATGGAGTGATTCCTGAGTGCAGAGCGGAAGAGTAAATACTGAGTCAGGCAAGTGTGATACCCCAACCCACCTCCAGAAAAAGGAAAAGAAGAAAAAATTAGCCAAAAATTAAAAAAGTAGCTCCAACAAGCAAGGAGCACCCTGGACCTCCAACCCAAGAGAAACCCACCATTACAGACTCTCCTGAGCAGGACCCAGAACAAACTGCACACAGGCCTAGGTCCCAGGTTTGCTGCATGGGCATGGATGGGGCATTCACACATACCCCCATCTGTCTGCCAGAGAAAGGCTGCACAAGATGTATACTTCAGGGTCAGACAAGCCAGAGCGGCTGCTGATCAACGGGTGGATGGGGCAAGTAGAGTACCTGGGCAAGGAGAGTGCCTTCATATGATGCTGACTGTGGGTCAGCTCTGATGCTCAGAACTCTGGTGCCAGGCAACCAACAAGTATGGTCCAGTCTCCAGGGTATTCTCAATATATTTGTCAGGGCAAGAGGCAGGAACATATTCTATTGAGCTGTTTGTTCACTTGATGAAAAACTTTCCAATATGCAGCCATGTGGGATGTAGGCCTCTCTGTGTGTGGCTCTTTCTGAGCCTATAGCGGTCCTAGCAATGCTGATGAACCTTCTCAGAATGCTCCGCAGGGCCCTGAGTACCTCAGCTGTTTCTCTGTCTCCCTCCAAATCTCAATCTCCTCCCCACACTTATGAGTGGGAAGGGGCTGATCCCCAAACTCTCAGGCTGATACCATCAGTTATCTGAAGCAGAACAGTGTCCTAAAGCAGCTTCTGTGCTGACCTTGCCCAGGGGAAGCCAGCAGAGTCAGGGGGTCCTGGGAGAAAGGAGAACTTATAGAGCCCTTTCAATGAGCCAGGCTAGAGAAACATCTCCCCCGGTCAGCAGGGCCCTTTGGGTGCAATATTATTTGTGTGTGTGTGTGTGTGTGTGTGTGTGTGTGTGTGTGTGTGTGTGTGTGTGTGTGTGTGTGTGTGTGGTTTTTTTGGGTCACACCCGGCAGTGCTCAGAGTTTTTCCTGGCTCCGTATTCAGAAATTGCTCCTGGCAGGCACGGGGGACCATATAAGACACCGGGATTCGAACCGATGACCTTCTGCATGAAAGGTAAACGCCTTACCTCCATGCTATCTCTCCGGCCCCGTGCAATGTTATTTGATTTGATTTGATTCGCAGGTAAAAAGAAACAATGATTCCAAGGCCTTACCAGAGTCATCTCTGAGCCTAAATGATTTGCACTGGAGCAGAGAGAAAAGCGCATGGCAGTTAGTATTGCGGTGTTAGTGGGGGGGAAACTCCTGTAAATTATGACAGGAAATCCAGCCACTATGCATGAACCCCCATGCTCAAGCACTAGCGTCTCAGGGGGCTGGAGACACCGTGAGGTCAGGGTGGATGGGGAAAGTCTAGGGACTTCCGTGTGCGGTGGAGGCAGGTTCCTGCCCAGTACCCACATGGTTTCTGCCTGGTTTTGGTGACCTCTAAATCTCACTGCACTGTGAAGCTTGAGGAAATCCCTGTGAGGCAACATCAGCTCCTCTTACAAGGATCCCATCAGGTGATTGGAACCTGCTCCAGGCCTGGTGTGTGTGTGTCTGTGTGCAAACGTGTGTGAGTGGGGTAGATAAAAAGATGGAGATAAAAAGGAGAGCTTTAGCAACTGAGCTCAGTTCCTTTCCCTCAAGTTGACAAAGTTAGTTCTGAATTTCAGAAAAGAAGAAGTGGTTTCTTGAGAAGTGTTTCCTCAGAGAATTTGCCCAGATCAGTCTCTGGTTCTGGTGACTAGACTCAAAGGTGAGTCCAGGTGTGTCCCTAAGGTGATGAAATGGGGTGAGGTCTGTCCTAAGCTTGCTTGAACCCTGCTTTTGACACCCCATCCTGCCTGATTAGGATCCTGGAGCAGGTTAGCACTTTGTAGATCCTGTGGTTGACTGGGGGTGAGCATGGCGGAGGCCTCACAGCTTGTACCTGAATCTATAACCTCATGGCCCTAGGTCAGGATGTGGCTTCCTTCACCACGCCCCCTCCAATAGAATTAGCCCTTCAAGGGCCTTTCTCTCAGGGGTTCTCGAGGAGAGTCGGGTAAGGCCAGAAGCCACTGCACCTGCACATGTTTTCAAAAGACAATGCTCAGTGAGTGGGTCATTCCAGCTCCTGCAGGGTATACCACCGGCAGGCTGTCCTCCCTGAGGCCCTCATTGCTTGTCACTTCCCTCAAACTTGCCCTATCTCATTCATCAGCAGCCGTTCCTTCCTCTCTCCCGAGCACATTAAGTGTGTGCGTCTCAAAGGCCATCCATGCAGCAGACACTTGGATTGCTTATGTGTACCCATCATGCCCCACCTAGGTCTGCTGCTTCTTCACTTCCCTCCATGCCTTACCAACACCGGAGCCCCTCCAGGATCCCCCAATTCACTATTATTTGAATTGGTTTATTTGTAGTTAAAAGGAAACGAAGATACCAAAGCCTACAGGGTATCTGCTCGCAGAGAGCAGGTGTCAACCCTGAGCATGGCAGTGGGACACGGAGGGTTAAGACAGCCTCTGTCTTAGGCTGTGGAGCTGTGAGAAGCTCCATGGCTTTGCACATGGGAATGCCAGGCTTCATCCCTGGTCCCCCAAACACTGCCAGGTGTGGTCTCCTCCCACATACATGCTGCAAATACAAATCAGTGTGGGGCTGGCAGGCAGGAGGAAAGTCTACGGTGGAGTCCTACGCAGCTGGGCACAGGAACACGGGAATCTGAGTATGAATGTACCAAAAAGCTATGGGGTTTTTATTGACTCAAAAAAGCAAGTACAAGTCAGTGGAGAGTGGAAACAGCATGACTGCTGCGGGTGGGTTAGTGAGTCTGAAACAAAAGGATAGTGTCTGGCCAATAAAAAGGAGCCCTGCGCAGGAGAGCCCCTGGGCTGCAAGAAGAAAAGGAAATTCCAGGAGTCCCGTTTAGTTTTCAGCAGAAGCTGATCTGCTTTGTCTGGTGAGCAGAGCCTGCAAAGCAATGACCTCATTTATACATGCTTAATGTCTGTTGTCACAGTGCAAATTCTCCCCGTGTGCCAGCCCCCAGGAAGGATGCTCTATCACCTTCCTTCCCATTTTACACATATGGGATGGAACACAGAGAGGTTAAAGAAGCAGATCAAAGTCACACCGTGGGTCTTGATGAAGCCAAAGAAACCTGGCCAGCTTAACTCCTGAGTTCAGAGCTGAATTACGACCTCTCAGAATGGTGGTTAAAATGTGGCGAGGGGCAGGGGGAGGCTAGTGTCAAGAACCACCCCAACAAGAAGCAATGAAGTGGCTGAGAGATCACATGGGTGTTGTTAAAGTATTTATTTTCTTTGCATGTGGAGGACCCAGGTTTAATTCCCAGCATTACATATCCCTGAGTGACCCTGAGCAGAGCCAGGAGTAAACTCTGAGTGTTTCTGGATGTAGCTCCCCCAAAGCAAAACAAAACAGAAACGAGAGAGAGTCTGGGAGAAGGAAGTAGCTTTGGGATGGGAACAGAAGTACAGGTTTCTGTAGTATTTAGCTACTGTAGTATTCAGGGATCCATGCCAAGTTTCATGCATGGAGTCATGTGCTCCACCAAATCACATTTCTGTGCCTCTCTGGTGCAGTTTTTTTTTTTTTTGGGGGGGGGGGTCACACCCTGTGATGCTCAGGGATTACTCCTGGCTATGCACTCAGAAATCGCTCCTGGCTTGAGGGACCATATGGGACTCCAGGAGATTGAACAGTGGTCCATCCTAGGTCAGCCACGTGCAAGGCAGATAAACACCCTATCACTGCACCACCACTGGGCCCCAGTCTGGTGCAGTTTTATAGGCTCTTAAAACACAAGCATTGTTGAAGAAAGGCTGTGTCCAAGGGTGGCTTTGAAGCCTAAAAACAAAAGTTTCCCCCAACTTCCTTTTTCCTTAGCCTCTTCCTTTGAGATGTGAAAAGCCCACTGGATAATTGCTTTTGTGTTTGACTTGACCTTCCCCCAACTGAGATTGGGAGCTGGTTGAATAAAGGAGTGTGGCTTTGGGTTTTGGAGAGAGAGCAGAATGGCAGAATGAGCACATGGCAGAGTGAGAGCAAATGGCAGATAGGCAGTTCATGGCAGAGAGAGGCCGTGAAGTAAAAGCAGGCTAACGCCAATGAATCTTTTGACTGGCTTGGTATTATTTCTCCACCGCTAACCCTGCTTCATCAATTTCACTTTGACATTCAGAGCACTGGGCAGAAATCACATCATGTCAACAACCGCATTGGGCCTTTGTGATGCTTTAAGTCATAGTTACTCCTGCCATTTACCTGCGCTTCATTGAATTTCACTTTGACATTCATCCACTCGTAGATATTTTCTTTTTCATACTGTGTTTCACATTCTCCCAGACAGAAACAGGATCGGGACCCAGGTCTGGGTGCTCTATACTCACTTTAATCTCCCTAAGCATTGGACCTCTTTGGGGCCGGAGAGATAGCATAAAGGTAAGGCGTTTGCCTTGCATGCCACATGTCTGTGGTTCGAATCCCAGCATCCCATATGGTCCCCTAGCCTGCCAGGGTCTATTTTTGAGCCTAGAGCCAGGAGGAACCCCTGAGCGCTGCCAGGTGTGACCCAAAAACCAAAAAAAAAAAAAAAAAAGAATTGGGCCTCTTTGAGTCCAGACTCTGTGGTCAGTGGAGCTCCAGCTGGGCAGGGTCCTAGAGGCCAACCCCAGATTCCCTTGAAATCTTGGCTCTGTCACTGAGGTTGGGTGTAATGCCCTTCTCAGTTTCCCCCACATGGGTCTCCTCTCCTGTCACTGACCTCTCATCCTCAGTCACCAGCACCACACCCTGCTACCCTTGGTGATAAAGCTGGAGTGGGAACTGATGAGCAGATCCCAACCAGGTTCTGATGTTCAGAGTGCACGATAAGGGGTGGTGGGACCTTGAGACATCAGAGCAAGAGCAGCCCAAGAAGATAAGTTTAGACCATGAGGGAATCAGCCCCCCAACTCCCCTCACAGAGGCAGCTGAGCCAGACACCCTGAAGTGGGTGAGGGTCTTGCCAGCTTATCCAGGAGCCCCCCCCCCCCAGTATAGACATGGGTGATGTGGGTGATCCCCGCCTCTGCCCACTACTGTCTTCACAGATACTCTCCCTCCTCAGCTGAATCCTGGGGGTCCTTTCTGAAACTCCTTTCTGAAACTTCACATATCCATCCCACTGCAACCTATACCGCAAACGCTTGCAGTTTCTCTTCTAGATCATTCTTCTACCACCTGTGTCTGTCCATCTAAAATCTCCCTGGTTTCCCCCAGCATCATAGCGGGTCCAAGCAGCCCCTGAACAGCCCCAAGGAAAAGCCAGGCCCCCTCAGAACACCTGAGGCCCTCTGAGATCATTTGCTTAAGATCAAAAATTGCCCCAGATGGGGAAGTGAGGTTTTGCATTGCGTGTGTGTGTGTGTGTGTGTGTGTGTGTGTGTGTGTGTGTGTGTGTGTGTGTGTGTGTTGTGTGTACTTCCCCACTCAGGTTCTAGGAAAAGCCACTGTCTTACAGGCTAATGCCCAGAAGGAGGAAAAGAGGTTGTAGGAAGGGGCCCACCTGGGGAGACTTCCAACCTCCAATTTGGGATTTTGGATCAACGTTGGTTAACCCAACCTCAGTGATCACCACAGCCTCTGTCAGGACCCGGAGCAGGTTGACTGGTGGAAGGTTAGTAGAAGGTTAGGGAGTCTCCATCCTGACTGTGCCACAGCACCTGAATTTCCTGGGGAACCTCCAGGGCCTGTGAGTCACAGAGTGTGTGAGTGAGGGGGTGGGCCTCACTTCACCTCATTAAAAATTACTTCATTGAGCACACATTTCCCATCTGAGACAGGCTTTGGGTGTCTTGTACCTGCTACAAGCTGCAGAGGAAGACTCAAAGGGAGAAGGTTGAGGGGAGACTTCAGACCAGGGGGAGGAGGGATCTAGATGGGCTAGATCACCTCAACTCCTGAGTCTCAGGGGACAGCTAGGCAGAAGTGAAACTGCACAGAGGAGAAACCAGTCAGAGCAGGCCCCAGGGAGCTTGGCTGCTCACCTCTCACCCTACACACTGCCTGGGGGGAGCTCTCAACCTGGGAAACTCTGAAGCTTGGCCTGTTCAGACCTGGGTGTCTCTTTCACTGCCCCCTGTGGCTGCCTCCAGCCTTCTCGGTTCAGAGAGTTAATGACCCCCTCCTCCCAGTTAGGCTCTGAGAGGGAGATTCTAGTCTCACACCTACACCCTTAAAGTGTGCTCTTAGCAAGTCGCTCCAGTCAGGGGTGGGGGGGGGAGCAGTTTCCAGATGCAGGTAGGGCCCTCTGTGCTCTGGATCCCTCTTACTATCCCTCTCAGCTACCCCAACTCTCTTCCTTCACAGGTCCAGCTCTCAGTCCCATGGCTCTGTCCCCTAAATACTGTTCCTCAGCTTCTGGTCCAGATGCAGGCTTGGAAATCCCTAGATGCTAGTAGCTTCAGTGGGAGGAATGTGAGAGCAGGGGACTGGGCCTGATGTGGGCTGAGGATGTGGGGGGTGCGGAACTAGCCATGTGGTCAATTTGGGATGACACCACCTCTGTGGTGTAGCTAAACGGACTCATCACAGGCTTCTGCTCTTCTGCTCCCAGGTAGAACCAAAATCGTCTGTCCACTCTGACGTCTGCTAGCCATGTGGTAGATTTGGGATGACACCCCCCTCTGTGGGAAACCTCTGTGGGAAACAGAAGCCTGACCCTGTTTAGCTAAATAGACTCACCAGAACAAAAATCCAGAAGTCGTCTGTCCACTCTGACGTCTGCTCATGTCTGTGGCACTGCTCATGGTTGAAGGGAGAAGTGAGAGACAAGGCATGGAGTGAGAGAGGGTCAGAAACAGTGAAAGTCAAGAGTGCTAGTGATTCTCAGAGAAACACAGTGCAGATGCTGCAGACATCTTAGGAGAGAAAGCCAGTGCTAAGTGTGTTTAGGGGCCTGGAGAGATAGCACAGCGGCGTTTGCCTTGCAAGCAGTTGATCCAGGACCAAAGGTGGTTGGTTCGAATCCCGGTGTCCCATATGGTCCCCCATGCCTGCCAGGAGCTATTTTTGAGCAGACAGCCAGGATTAACCCCTGAGCAACGCCGGGTGTGGCCCAAAAACAAAAAACAAAAAACAAAAAAGAGTGTTTAGACGCCTTGGGGATGGCTGGAAGGCAGGCCAGTCTCCTGAGGAGAGTGCGGTTGTGGATAGAAACAGAGCCTACAATGCCCCCATGGATGCTCAAAGCAGACAGTGGTGCTCGTTATACTCGATTTCACACTATTTTTAGGGGCACTACCCAGCAGTGCTTAGGGGGTCAAGGGTCACTCCCAGCATTACTCAGCCAACCAGCCTACATGACTGAATATGAGGACACAAGGATAGATATTGGGGCCAAAGCGATAGTATATATATTGCACATAAGACACTTGCCTTGAACACAGCCAACCCGGGGTTCAATCCCTGGTACCCCACTTGGTCCCCTGAGTCCCACCAGAAGTGATCCCTGGATGCAGAAACAGGAATAAGCCCTAAGCATTGCTGGGTATGGCTCAAACAAAAGCAAGGATGGAATACTGCAGTGCTAACAGTCACCAGGATCACCCCAAGTGTCTGCGGGGACATCTGAGCCAAAGTTAGGGACCAAGGATGGAGCTGTGTCAGGTGTACTAACACCTGTGCTATATCTGTATTCCCCCCATACTCTCCAAACACACCCTGGATTTTTATCCTATTGAATGGCAATTTTACCCCAATAAAAAGGGGTAAATTTTACCCCAATAAAAAGGGGTAAATTTTACCCCAATAAAAAAGACAAATGGCCTCCCAGGAGCTGAGCTAGAAGGTGAAACCTGTTAGGCAAGATGGTCAGCTTGTGTGTTTGTGTCTAGGAAACAGCTCCAGTCTCAGCCCTGAGTAAGTTCCACCCCCAGGCAAGCAGCCCGGCAGGCTCACAGCTATGGCTGGAAGAAGCCTCTCCTGGACCCAACATCTGGACTCCCAATGATGAGGAGGCAGGCTTGGCCCTTACTCTTCTTGAAGTAGACTGGGAATGATGGGGAAGCTCCAGAGTTGAGTTGTCTGTGCCTTGGGAATCCAAGGCACATGGGATTCCATACTTGGTCCCATCTCACTGACTCAGGCCTCCATGATGTTCACAACTGAGTGCTTGCTCATGGTTATGGGGCAGGATGTGGGCTACCCCACCCCCACAACAGCTGCATCCTGACATGGTGCTGATGGGAACTGGCTCCCACACTTGCTGGTGGTCCACTTCCAGCCAGAACCCTTCCTCCTCCATATTATCCTGGCCGGCCGGCTTTAGTGTCTCAGGGAGGGATGGCAGGGCCCGCCCTGAGAAGAAGTCACCATCCTCCCCTAAAGTCTAAGTTTCAGGTCCTAGTTGAGGATATGAGAAGAGCTTTTCTCCCTTTGCTGGAGTAAACCCCCATCTGCCTGCTTGGCTCTGTTTCTCTAGTCCCTAAAGCCTGGTGAAGAGGTGGTAAATAAATAACTACAAGAGGAATGAACGAGAGAGCGCGGATGAGCCAGCCCCCAACATTCGTTTCCGTCCTTCCTTTCCCTCTGCTGCTATTGTTATTGCATTTGGGGCTCACACATCAGGCTGTGGAACTCACCAGAACTTGCACTCCATCAGCTATGATGCCTAAGAATATGTTCTGGGTGTGGGGGGTCACATTAGTGCTCACCCCCATGCTTGCTGGGACTGTGTTCCCGGCCACAGTGCTTCCACATCTATCGAGGTCCAGCACTTACTGGAGGCCACACACTTCAGAGGTGGCGCTCACACCGTCTGGCTTTGTGGCCAGA
Source organism: Suncus etruscus (assembly GCF_024139225.1). Taxonomy (NCBI): domain Eukaryota; kingdom Metazoa; phylum Chordata; class Mammalia; order Eulipotyphla; family Soricidae; genus Suncus; species Suncus etruscus. Next base: position 13,101,343 of record NC_064848.1, read on the forward strand.
AAGCCCTGTTGTGCCATGGGGATCACAAACAACACACATGCCAGGAGTTACTTGGTGCATATGGGCGGCACTCAGGAATTAAACTTAAGGTCTTAGGGCCAGAGAGATATAGTACAGGGGTTAAAGTATAGTTCCCACTGCCAAACCCTACCAAGAATGAAACTTGTATACAGTCGGGATGGCCTAAAATGAAAAAAAAAAAAAATTCAAGACCAAGGCAAATGCCTTAACAACTGAACCAGGCCTCCCCAAAACCCTCCTTACTTTCAGGCATTGGGTCACACACGGCTACTCCCAGATCAGTCCTTAGGATGTTATGCAGTGCTAAGGGTCAGACTTGGGGGTCCCTCATGCAAAGCATGTGCTGTAACCCTCAGACTTATCCCTCCAACTCTTTCTCAGAGAATACAATGCTTTTTATATATATATATTTTTTTTTTTTTCTCTGAAATGTTGGACAATAGTTTCTCTTCTCAGAAACTCATTTCCTTAAACTGTAAAATGCAAATAATGACGAAGTCATCTTGATAGGGTTGGTAAAAAAAAAACATGATCTAGGAAAACTCATGTAAATCTTCTAGGTCAGTCCTGGGCTTGTGTTTCATTGTCATCATCTCTGATTCTAACATCACTATCACACACAGGCCCACTGCAGGCCAGCCAGGTGATGCCTGCCAGTGCCTCATCTCTGGCTTAGAGGGTGGCTTAGAGAGTGAAACCATGCAAAAAGAATTCCTCCAAACTCTAGCTGGGTTTGTCCCAGCCCTTGAGCCTGCATCTATTAGAGGTTTAGTGAATGAGTTTCTTTTTTTTTTTTTTTTTTTTGGTTTTTTTGGGGGGCCACACCCTGTGACGCTCAGGGGTTACTCCTGGCTATGCGCTCAGAAGTTGCTCCTGGCTTCTTGGGGGACCATATGGGACGCCGGGGGATCGAACCGCGGTCCATCCTAGGCTAGCGCAGGCAAGGCAGGCACCTTACCTCCAGCGCCACCACCCGGCCCCGTGAATGAGTTTCTAAGCAGACAGCAGACCTCACACTCCTGTGTGTGTGTGTGTGTGTGTGCGTGTGTGTGAGAGAGAGAGAGAGAGAGAGAGAGAGAGAGAGAGAGAGAGAGAGAAAGAGAGAGAGAGACAGAGAGACAGAGAGACAGAGAGAGACAGAGAGAGACAGAGAGACAGAGAGAGACAGAAAGAGAGACAGAGAGAGACAGAGAGAGAGACAGAGACAAAGGCAGGGGACAGCCTGAACCAGATGCCAGGGCAGGGCATGTCTCCAGAGACTTCCTGCCTGCGCACCCACTGCACATACACAAACACATACACACACACACACACACACACACACACACACACACACACACACAAACACATATTCTCTTCCCTCCACTTCCATTAACTCACCCTGAGCCTGGGAGACCAGGAAGATTGGACATTCCAGGAAAACCTTGGTCCGCCCAGGAAGCGCAAGTACCTGGCAGGCCCTGTAAAGCCTATTGTTCTGCAGGGACAGGAATAAAGACCTTCGTCACCAGGACCCTCAGTTCCACCCAGGGACATGCGGTCACCAACCCTCTCAGGGTTTCCTCCCACAGCCACCTCACCCTGTAGCTTCCTGTGGCTCAATTGTCCTCTGTTCCACTTCCCAGGTGGGTCATAGGGCCTCTCAGCAGAAATTCAGGGAGGGGACACAAGCAGGAATTGGGAGCTGGAGGGACCTGAGCAAGATCAGTGCCTCCTGACTGCTCCCTGGCTGCTTCTTTCTTCACCTTCCTCACTCACCTCCACACTCACCCCACTCTCTGCAGCTCCAGTTGGCCCAATAACCCCCAAAACATTTCCCAGATACCAGTGAGGACCCAGCCCAGATTTTCAGCCTCTCAGTTTTCAGTGTACATGTGCATTTGTCCTGAGCCTGTGACTTCACAAAACCACATTCTCTGAGGGCCAGGGAGGGGGACCCAGGGGTGGAGAACATGCCTGATGTGTGTCATGCCTTGAATTCAATCTTTAGCACCACATGGTGCCTGAACACTCTAGGAGTTGTTCTGTGCAGTCTCCATTGAGTACAACTTCCGTAATAAATAACAAAAGCTTTGGGGCCTGGGAGATGGCTTAAAGGCCCCCCACATGCTGTGCATGCTTCAGCACTGTATGGACCCTGAACACTGTGGAGATGGCCTTTCAGCACTGCAAGGTGTAGATTCCCACCCATAATAAAGAGTATCTCTAAGTATGAGATAAGACCTGAGGAGGGAGGGTCCTGCATGAGGCCATGTGCACAGACAACATGCCTGCCTGTGAGTTCTGTTAGAGGTAGTGGTGCCTATGGATCTGCCTCAGGCTTGCTCCTTGGAATTAAGCACTAGAGAACAGACAAGGAGAGAATCCAGAAGGAGGTGGAGAGGCAGAGGAGAACCAGGGAAAGGCTGAGACCAAACATCACAAGACTCAGAGCAAAGAACCCCACAATTCAACACAAACTACCCAGGCAAGGGCTGTGCCTTCATGATAATGTTGCTCTGCCTCTTCTGCCTGATGGGAGAGGGTTGCCAGAGGAGACATGGAGTTCAGAAAGGAATGTATCAGGGTGAGGACAGAAACAGTCCCTCTCATCCTCAACTACCGTGTGTGTAAATATAAGTACACACGTGTGTGCACGCACACACACACACACACACACACACACACAGAGAGCTGTCATTTCTCAAGCTGAGAAATCAATCCAATCTCCCTCAGTCTGCAGAAGTGATCCAGAGATTTGTGGGCTCTTGTGGCAAGAAAAGGAGAGTAAATGTTCCCAAACCATCTGACATTTCAGCACAAATCATGGACTCCTCGAGGAATGCTCCCATGTGCACTTTTAAAACTCTTCTCCCAACATCTTCACTTTGACCAAGAAGCATCTCATCATGCACATGTTTACTTTCTGGGGGAGGGATTATAACCATGAGTAGGGAGTGACAATGAGTCCTGGCTTCTATGCCAGACTCTGTGGGGCCAGGTGGTTATGGACAGGAAGTTTCTTCTCTTTATCCCTGACTCACCACCCTACTTTCCTTCTGGGGGACAATTATTCCCATATGGACACTGCATTCTGTCCCCCACCCCCACTCCCTACTGTGACCAGGCTCTGCCGGACATGACACATGGGACTTTGGTAATAATCTTTCTGACACTAGTGAGGGAAGAACACCCCATGAACTCAGCATTTCTTCAAACAAAAGCAAGAGACCATGACTTCCGTAGCAACCCTCTTTCTGCACAGCAACCTCACTCAGTTCAGAGCAATGCATACTCATTCTCACTGCCCAGAAAGACCCAAATGTTCACATAGACACAGGCAAGGAAGTACATCTTGTAGTGTTCCACCAACCTCAGGCCTAGGATTGTGCCTGCTGGGCAGTGAGGTCCAGAGGGTTCCAACCAGCTCTGCCAGGAGTGTCATAAATGAAGCTTGGAGGAGCCCCTCTCTCTGGGCTTCAGTGGGGAGTCCTGCCTGTCCCCCACAACCTTAAAGAACAGCAAGAAGCCTGGAAGCTCTGTCCTGGGGGGGTCACTAGGGCTTCCAGAGATCTGTCCCCCCCTACTGCCCAAGGCACTGAGAGCTCCCCCTGGGATCTTGAGCCTACATGGCAGAAGAGCACAGCCATTCACAGGAATGTGAATATATATATATATGCATGTGAAATGGGAGAGATGGAAACTTTGAAGACCCCAACCTGTGCTTGACCCCATCTCTTGAATCGCAACCCTCTCCCTTTCCTATCATCATGCTCATTCCATGTTCTGACCCCCCTCAGATTCTGCAGCATTCAGCTAAAGGCTCTGAGAGAATGGGCTCATGGGATTTGATCAGCCAGGAAGTCTGTCTGGGCCAGTTTTGTTGGAAGGACAGAGCAGTAGACTGACAACAAGAGCGCTGAGCGCAGGTCCCCCAGGGCCAACAAGATGGGGTCTGTGGCTGGGGTCGGTATCATCCAGACAGTCTAGTCTGTGGAGAAGCTGGCAGGCCTGGGCTGAGTGTGGTTGGCTCAGGCAGCTGTAGGGGAGATTGCAACTTCAGACTATTTTTAGTCTTCTGCTGGATGGAGAAGCAGGGATGCTCAGGGCATCAGCCCTGGATCCCTGGGGAAAGACCGGTGGCTCCAGTTAACCTGGAAGTCAAGGTCTCTCTAGAACTTCTTTGTTCCTTGGAGAGACAGGGTTGGGGCCAGGAAATGTTACGGGAAATAGGCCGGCTACCTATACAGGCAAATGACCTGCCAGGGAGGTGATTTCCATATCTTTTGCCCTGTTTCCTCAACACAAGGAACTCAAAATCTGCTTTTGAGGGACCTTTAGTGGAGTGGCACATCCCCCCTAGACCTCCCTCCCCTAGATCCCTTTCTAGTTCCTAGTATCTGCATGAGGGGTCAGGGCCACAAAGATCACTCCTAGCAGGGTTCAGGGCACTATTTAGGGTGCTGGAGAATGAACCTAGATCAGCAGCATGCAAGGCATGTGCCTTACTAGCCAGTATTCTTTTCAGCTGCCATGCCCCTGCCCACCATTCTTTTCTTTCATTTTTTTGTTTGTTTGTTATGTTTTGGAGTCACATGTGTTAATGTTCAGGGTTTACTCCTGACTTTGCACACAGAAATTACTCCTGGCAGTACTCAGGGGACCATATGTGATACTGGGGATCAGATTTAGAGTGGCTGTTTTCATAGCAAGTGCCATTCCTGCTGTACGATTGCTCTGGCCCTCAGGTACTGTTATCGACACTGGAGATTTAGCTGTGAACAGTACTGACTATTCCCTGCCCTCACTGAACAGAGCTGTCCAGCAGGAATATAATATAAGTCAAAGACCACTTTCAATTTCCTAGTAGCTGCATTCAAAATTAAAAGAACTAGGTGAGAATTGTTTCATAGCCCATTATCTCAGAAACATTTTCCTTCGCACACCATCAATAACAATTTAACAATTGTTAAGAAGATAAACGGTTGCTCCTTTATCTTTGAAATCTAAACGGTTATTGCTGAGAATTGACAAATTATCTCAGTTTTCACTAGCCACATTTCAAGGGTTGTGTGGTCCTAGGTGAGTGCAGTTCTTGAGGACAATTTTTTTTTTGGTTTTTGGGCCACACCCAGCGTTGCTCAGGGGTTACTCCTGGCTGTCTGCTCAGAAATAGCTCCTGGCAGGCACGGGGGACCATATGGGACACGGGGATTTGAACCAGCCACCTTTGGTCCTGGATCAGCTGCTTGCATTGCAAACCGCTGTGCTATCTCTCCGGGCCCTTGAGGACAATTCTTAAGTGATCTCCAGAGAATTGATCAGCTGCTGGGGGCAGAGCTAAGTCCCTGAGCTGGGTAAGTTGCAGGCCAGTGTGTCTGCTACATACTCAAGGTCCTACCCCCAAACACATACTTTATGGCTACCTACCTAAGGCTTTCCAGCATTCATTCAAGCATTTTACCCAACCTGAAAATATTGCTAGCTTGACTTCTGGGACTATATTCCAGGTGGATTCAGCAGTGCTGGCATAGCTCCAGTCTGCACACAGGCAGGCTAACAGGGCCTCCTGTGTATGGTCCTCTGGTGTTTTGTGACCTCTGATGAACCTGAGGATATGGTTTTTGTGGGGTTTGAATTGTGGGTATTTTTTTTAACCCTCTAGGCCTCTTCCTCTCAAAGCTAACTAATATTAACAGAAAGAAGTTTTTCTATGCCTGTTTAGTTCGTCAGATCTCTTGGTCAGCTCAGCTCACCACCAGCTCTTTCAGACAATGAGAAGTTAACATTGAACCATGGATGGATAAATAGGACAGTGGGAAAGGCACCTGACTTGCATGCAGCCTACTGGGATCTCTCCATGTGAGCCCTGACCAGAAGTAATCTCTGAGTATATAGGAAGGAGTAAGCCTTGAGCGTTGCCAGGTAAAGTCCAGAAACATACACACACAAACACACATATACAAGTAATTGTGCTATGAAGGCATCTATGGATGGGAGAAAAGTGAATTCAGAGAGGCAGGCAGGAATAGAGGAGGAAAACTGGATCTCAGTCTCCAAATGTCTTTATCATTATCTTCATCAACTCCCCATCCTGTTCAAGTCATCGGTAGCTCCCTAGAACTGCAGGATGAAGTCCTGGGCAAGGCATGGGGCCTTCAGAGCCAACACTGAAAAAGTGCTTCCTGTCTCACTTCAGGAGAGACCCCATCCACCTTCATTCATTCACCAAGATGAGAGGTGGTGAATGTGACTTCTCAGACCGTTTTCTCTGTGCTTCTGCTGTCCTCGGGTCTTCATCAGCACACACACTGTTCCTGCATGTATACTTGTGACTTCTCTGGTCTGCTGCTCAACCTCAAAGGCTCACTGGACCTTCATCATACAGAGTTATGATCCAATCCCATGCTCTCTCTCTCTCTCTCTCTCTCTCTCTCTCTCTCTCTCTCTCTCTCTCTCTCTCTCTCTCTCTCTCTCTCACACACACACACACACACACACACACACACACACACACACACACACACACACCCCTCAAAGCTTTACCTCTTCCATCCCTGCCTCTCCTGAGCTTTTAAAAACTTGGCTTTGGGCCCAAGAGACAGGACAGCAGATAAGGTGTTTGCCTTGTATGCAGCAAACCCAGATTCAATCTCCAAAGTCCTTATGTCCCCTGAAATCTTCAGGAGTGATCCCTGAGCACAGAACCATGAAGTAAGTCCTATGCATCACCGAGTGTGGCTAAAAAAAAAATAAAAACACAACTTTTTTATTTCAGATGATTCTGGGATGAGACCCAGAACCTCAGATTGGCAAAGCCAAGTGCCCTACTGCTGAGCCACACGTCTAGTCCTGCCCCACTTCCACAGCTCAGAGGCCTGGGGAGGAGGCCTATGAAGTCAGGGTCTCTCTGCAAGGTGAGTGGCCCACCTGCTGTATTAGCCATTGTTGTTCTCGCTGCCCTGCCCCCTGTACTGCATGCAGTATTCTCTCTTTCTGGCCCAAGTCAAAGTCATTCTGAAACCTTGTCTGGGACAACCCCACATCCTAGGGAAGACTCAGCATTTCTCTCAAAGGCAGTGAGTTCTGCATCAGTCTGGCCCTGGTGCAGGTGGAGGCGCTGTTTGAGATCACAAGGCAGCTGCCAGCCCCAGGAGCTGGGGGAAGGAGCACAGTTTGTGAACCCTCAGAGCTGACCCTACTTGCCCTTTAGACGTCTGAGCCTGAGCGCAGAGGGAGACAGAACAGTGTAAGGTTCCTGCCGGCCCACCTCAAGAGCCAGGCTTTAGTCTGTCAGTCTTGTCCCTCTTCTACTTCTCATCTCATGTTGTGGGGGTCTGCACAGGGCAGAGGCCAGAGTCCTCTGTGCAGTCTCTCCCCCAAGAAGCCCATATTGGCCCCTTAATATCAGGTAGACCCTCCCAAGTCTCATGTACCCAAAGCTGGGGGGACAAGAGAGCCTTGTGCCAGGAAGCACCCAGCCTTGCAGCTCATTTACATGGGATTTACATGGGCTCATTTCATGCTTCAATGCATACCAGTTCCCACTCTATGGCCTCCCCCAGGGGCCTTCACAGAGACAAAGGAGTGGGCTCTGTCCTTCAAACGCCCTCCAAAAGGCACCCCCCCCCACAGGAAATAGGAACTTGCTGAGGCCCAGAGAAGTGGCCTAACACCTCACTGACAGAGCTTCAGGGGGAAGCTCTGTGTCTGCCCTGCCCTGTTACAGGCAAAGTCAACCAAAACCTTCCTCTTAGCTGAGAGGACAAGAAAGCCGAGATCCGGAAGGTCAGTCTAGGGTTGCAATGGGTGATGGACGCCTAGGCTCTGAATCTCAGACAGCACTTCCCCCGGTCTCTTCCACACACCCCAGTGGTCACAGGGTTCTCCCAGTGGGGATGAGCTTTGTCGGGGTGCAGGCAGGAGTTGATGGCTGTTTCTAGCAAGGCTGGGACAGTGTCCCAGGGGAGGGGAAAGAAATGCGGACAGGCCAGCTCCATGTGAGGCGGGGAGGAACCTGGGGCTCTAGCTCAGAACTATGGATCCAGAGCCCACTGCTACCTCTAGTAAATGAAGTCCAGTGAGCATTTTCTGAGCTGGAAGGAGAGGACAAAGAGCACATGGGGGGGGGGGGTCACAGCAGAGAAAGTGGAAGCCCCACCTCGCCCTGTCAGCCAGGAGATCCCCTCAGGCAAGGAGTAGTCCCAGATAAATAAATAGCTGTTTATTAGTAATATGTTACATTATTAAAGTGCATTGAGAAGAGATGCAGGGCCGAAGCTGGAAGGCCGCTGGCCCCAGCCCCAGCCTGGGCTGGCCATCACGGCTGGAGAAGGGCCCGGCTCTCTGCTGAAATCCGTGGACAGGGTCGGGCAGGGCTGCACTGGCTGTCCCCACCGGAATTCACAGTTTCGCCTAAGTTATAACGTGTCCTGAGCTGAAGAGGGGAGGCTAGGAGCATGGAAGCACAGCCCCTGGGGAAGGGGGCTGAGGGGCAGGGAGGGAGGGACCCCCCCCCCCTGCCCTCCAACCCCCAATGCCAGGGGCTGAGTCCTGAAACCTCTCCCTAAGGACCCGGCTCCTCCTTCTAAAAGAACAGTGAACCTGGGGCTGTTTCCTCCTTCATTCTCCCCTGTCTCTCCCACCCCTAACCTCCCCCATGGCCCCCACACTATGGGGGCTGAGGACCGTGCTCCTATGAGACTGGGCTCCTAGGGCAGAGCCAGCTCATGCCACTCTCCTCGAACCCATGACCGTCTCTGGAGTCTTAGCCCATCCCCGGGAGCCTCAGACTGGGACCATTACCCTCCCCCAACCACCCCCCCTACCCCGCCCCCCCACCCTACCCCCGCATGTAGTTTTGGTATTTTCATACAGATGCAGTCGGAAGTAGCTATACATGAAATAAGCCTAACATAAAAATAGAGCTTTTTCCGTCCTGTCCGGAAAGCAAACATCCTTCAATAAACATGCAAGGTGGCTGCCTAGCAGAACCCAGGGCTGGTGAAGTGCTTCCTTGCCCAGGGCCTGTGGGAACACTAAGCACCCCCAGCCGTGATGGGGAGAGAATACGAGAGCCCCAGGAGACCAGAGGGACTCAGGTCTCAGCCCCAAAGTCCAGAGGCGAGAAGCCTTAGGATGGCCTCTGCGAATCCCACTCTGGCTCACTGGCTCTTGGGCTGGGAGCATCATAGCCTATAGTCAAGTGTGAGGAATTTTTGAGAAAGTCTCTGACGCTCAGGACCTGACCCCATCCCTCCCCCTTCACTTCATTCTCCGGTCCCCAAGCATTCCGAGCTGGCAGAGTGCAGCCGCCCGCGGCTAGCCATCCCCTGGCCTGGTGCTCCCCCCTCAGGTCAGGTAGCTGCCCCAATCCCCAATCCCTGGAAGATGCGAGGTGATTCAAGAAGGGCTCTGGGCACTGGGTGTGAGACTCGCAGGAGCCTGTAGTGGCCCCAGCTGCGGAAAGCCCTAGTGAAGGAGCAGGCTTAGAGCCAGTGTGGGCAGAACCCCCAGCCAAAGAGAAGTGGCCAGCAGGCAGGCATGGCCCTGCAGGTGCTGGGCAGTGCCACTGCGGTCATAGGGCACCAGCTCCCAGTGCTGTGTCTCACGCAGGTACGAGCCCTCCAAGGCCTCGCAGCGATAGTGGCCGTATTGGCGCGCCGTGAGGTTCTCGATGAACAGGATGCAGTTGGGGCTCTGGTGGCCGGGCTCACAGTTCTGCTCCACATTCTCCTCGTGGCGCCATGAGTAGGTGGCATGGTGGGACTCGATCGGGCAGCTCAAGTAGTAGCGGGTGTTCTGGGCCAGGGAGACCTTCTGCACCGGGGCCTCTTCTGCGTAGGGACAGTGAGATGGTGATGAGTGGGGAGATGAAGGGAGGAACTCGGAAGGCAGGCAGGTATGTGAAAGAGATTGAGTGGGACTGGCCTTTTCTGCTCTCCCCAGCCCCTTCACCTTCCCCATTCCCCAGCTCTGCAAGACCCTTTGGGCCTTTTTCCCCAGAGGCCCCAGGACCATGTATTCTCCTATGTATCCCCCAGACATCTGTCCCCCCAAAACAGGGCCATCCCACCCTCACAGGCACCTGGCTTAGAGTCGGGGCATTCCTTGTGTGGCTCATCTGGACTGATGGACTGTAGCACCGACCTGAGTGGAGGCAGGGAAAGGGCTCAGCAGGCAGAAGGTCACTGTCTAGCCCTGGCCCTGAACTCATGCCCACCCAGACTGACTCAGAACCCAGAGTATCCGATAGCCCACCCACTCCCAGCCCACCTACCCTTGGGCTTTGTAGATGGAGACACAGTGATCCTGGTCCCAGCCGCAGTAGGGGTCTCGGGCCATGAGACAGCTATGGCAGCCATTGCCGTACCCCTCACATAGGTCCAGGGGTACCTGGCTCACCTCCCACTGAGAACTCACGTACAGCTTCAGCTGGAGGGGAGCAGGGCTCAGTCAGGTCCTCGGTCCAACCCCAGCCCCATGTCCTCAGCCCCCAGAAAAGGGGGCTTATGTGACAGGGGCTCAGGTGTCAGCTGACCCAAGCAGCCCCCCAGGGAGTAAAGGGCACCTCACCCGCTCAGCATCCAGGGAAATACCCTGGATGGCAGCCTCACGGCGGAAAGGCTGGATCTCCATGATGTTGAAGACGAGGCTGCGTTCACCGTCTCTGGACTCCACAACCTTGTGGATGGTGCCCCTGTCTGAGGACAAAGAGCAGAGGTTCAGAAGGCAGGAGACAAAGGACAACATGGTGAGTAGGATGAGGAGATGGTCAGTGGTGGAGATTGGAAGCCCTGGGGTTCCTAGAGTGTAAAGCTGGGGAGATAGAGTAGGAAACCTGGAACAACAGCACTGAGGCAGCCCCCACGTTGTGCTGGTAAGGACAGCAGGCCAAAGAGACTAAGCAAGTAGCTCAAGGACACACAGTGAGTAAGTGGAGCCCACAAGCCGTCAGAATGCACCTCTGAGCCTCTGCCGTGATTCCCCCTCTCTCCAGCACTCAGGGGACCTTTTCTTTAAATAAACTTTCTCTTCTGGAATAATTTTAGATTTACAGAAAAGTTGCCCCGATGGGACTAAGAGCACGTGTTCCCTTCACCCAGTTCTGCAGATGCTCCGGACTTGCTTATGTAAGCACCAGCCAGCAGGCCAGACAATGGCCGCCTTGCTGGTCACCTTCCCGGACCTCTAGTTCCCACCCTACAGCATGGGATTTCCACACACACCCTTTTTTGTTCCAGAATCCATTCAGGCTTCCACATTCGTCAGGGGGACTTTTTGAGATTCTTGTAAAATATTCGATTCCAAAGATCCCCCAGGTCACCCCACAATCTCCACTCACAACTGCTGGGTCCTCCTGAAACCACTTCACTGCTGTCCCAGTTTTTAGAATAGCTCCCACCACCCCTCCCAATTTCCCTAGGCATCATTTGCCCCCCAAAATCTATAAGATGACAGAAGGGCCATCTATCTGGGGCAGCTCCCTGCACAGCAGGCTTAGAGCATCCCAGCATGCCTGTGATCTGACGGGATCCCACCTGGTCATTTCCTCTCTCTCTTGCACACACACTCTCACACATACATACTTACACAAACACTGCCACACAAAGTCACATAATCATATTCACACACAGTCACCCACTCTCACACACACTCTCACATTCACAATCTCATATATAGGCACAGGGCTTTGATAATTTTGCCTCCTCTGCTCCACCCATTCGGCTATGGGACACCTGGGACCAGCACTCTATGGTTACTCAGTTCCTAGAGAGTCCCAAACTCCCAGAACTGAGTTCCTGCCCCCTGGTCCCCAATGGTGGATATACTCCTCTACCTCTTCCCAACACCTTCTACAGAAGACAGTGAGAGCAGCCCCTATAAGAACTGAGCAAGCCCAGATTGAATGGAAAAGAGAAGTGGGATCTCAGGTCCCAGAAGTCATGAGCTGCCTGAAGGGAAATTCCACTTCTACCTCTAGTGGCTTCCAGATACCCAACAAAGACATCAGGGCCTAGAAAGCCCCAGGGCAGTCCTATGAGGCTCTTGTGCCCCTCTGATGGGGATCTGAGGTTCTATTATACCTAGAAAGACACTGCCCTTCCAGACAGCAGTATCAGTCATCTCAGAGAAGGCCTGATGCCCACAACTTTCCTCTCCAGACTGAATCTAAGGATCCATAGCCTGGAAAAAGGAAGTCACCATAAACTCAACACCAGCCAGGGTTCTCTCACCCAGGCCATCTACCAGCTTCAGCTTTTTGTTCTTCCAGTAAAGAAGCCTACAGAGGATGAAGTGCCCCAGGACGCTGCTAGTACTGAGTCTGTTAGCCCTGGACACTCATTCAACTCTCCACACCCAAGCACCCACACTTCCTTACCCCAAACAATCCCAGACCTAGAAGCATTCTGCATTCTGCCAGTCTTTGCTTCCAACTCTCCACATCTCTTCCCACCATCTTCATGGAAGAAGACTAATGCACCAAAGCTGCACCTGGCTTTTCCAGACTCACCCCCATTTCTGCCTCTGCATCCCAGTGCCGGGTCTTTGCCCAGCCCAGGTTGCATGCCTTTTTCCACTTCCCTTAGCCTCTTCACCTCCAGTAAGCCTTTAAGAACTGCCTCTTCACAGTCACACTGACAAATCTCTGACAATGATTTGTCACCCAGTTCTCCTCCCAAGTATAAAGATCCAGCCTGATTTCTTTTTGTTTGTTTGTTTGTTTTGTTTTTTGAGTCACATCAGGAATGCTCAGCTGTTACTCCTGGCTCTGCACTCAGGAATCACTCCTGGCAGTGCTCTGGGGACCATGTACAATGTCAGGGATTAAACCTGGGTCAGCTGCTGTGTACAAGGTAAGTGTCCAATCACTGTACTATCTCTCCAGCCCTGACCTGATTTCTTATTGTGTTAATTCTGCTTCTCACACATACTTTTTCTTCTTGGGATGTTAGGCACACCCAGCAATGCTTAGAGGCTATTCCCAGCTCTGTGCTTGTGGACCAAATGTGTTTCTGACAGTCTTAGGAGACCACTAGTACTAGGACTAAAACCCAGCTTCTTACATACAAAGCACATGCTTAGTCCATTGAACTCTCACTCTAGTCTCTCACATAAATCTATGTGGGGGTGGGTGTTGGGGCACAACTGACTGTGCTCAAACCTTACTCCTGGCTCAGTGCTCTGGTGGTGTTCACATGTCACATGCCAGGGACCAAACCTGTGTCAACTATGTGCAAGGCAAGAATCTCTACCTGTTGTACTACTTGTCCTGCACCTTACATGCACTTTAACAAGATAAACCAAGCCTCACCTGTAGTCAGGTAGAGCACATGGAAAGTCTGCCCATGGCTGGCCTGCATTCGGTGCACTACCACTTTCTGGTAATGGTGCTTGGAGTGGAACACAGGAGTCTTCAGGGGCCCTATGGGCTCCACTCTCTGGGCCACCTCAGGGTTACTGTCAGCCACCTGAAAGGTCTCGGTGGGTATCGGCTGCCGATGAGGGAGACACTGGACAAGGAGAACAGGTCCCATTCAGTGGGGGTAGAGGTAGCTGAGGTACTGTGGGTAGGGAGGGCACTGAGGGGCAAGGTGCTGAAGGGACCGGGTTCTTGGGGGTGGGGTGGTCGAGGCATAGGGGAGTTGCTGTGTCCCAGATGGCTCTGCTCACCTTGCCAGGCCTAGGATTGGGAAGGCTGGCATGATAGCCCTTGAGAGAGGAGGTGCGAAAGATGCGGTCAATGTCCTCCAGTGAATACACACAGACAGCAGAATAGTTCCTGTAGGGACACAGAACACCTCAGTACAGGGCCCAGGACCCCCAGATTAGCCCAGATAGGCATCAGCCAGACACAGCCACCAGCTGCACTTGCCTGTTTGGGAGTTCACCCTGATTTCCATCTGAAGGATCTATTCTTTTCCAGCCATGCTCAGGGACCCCATCACTCTGATCAGAAGCCCAAACCCTGTAGTGCCAAAAGGACCAAACTCGGGTCCTCATGCATCTAAGACATACACCTCTCCTGAGTCCTGAGCCACTCCTGGGCCCCTCCACTGCTGTCTAAAAACCACAATCTGTGGAACAGAGCGAAGGGGCTGAGAATCTTGCCTTGTACACTTTGACCCTCATTTTGATCCACAACATTACACAGAGTCCACTTTGCCCCACCAGGAGTACTCCTTGAGCATCACTAGGTGTGGCCACCAACCCCCCTCCTTTTTTTTTTTTTTTTTTTTGGTCATACCCATCAGTGCTCAGGGGTTACTCCTGGCTCTATGCTCAGAAATCACTCCTGGCAGGCTCGGGGGATCATATGGGATGACAGAATTTGAACCACCGTTCTTCTGTATGCAAGACAAGCGCCCTACCTCCATGCTATCTCTCTGGCCCCCAACCCCTTTTTAATTAAAAAAATTAATTGGAGGTAAAGCCATTTAGTACATCAGGGAATGTTTGCCTTGCACACAGCCCACACAGATCCAATCCATGGCATCCCATCTGGTTTCCTGAGCCCACCAGGAGTGATTCCTGAGTGCAGAGCCAGTGAATCCTGATGTGACCACTAGGTGTGGTCCAAAAAACTAAATAAATAAAACCTCAATCTGTCTTTATCCCAAAACATTCCATTCAGGGGTTTGCCAGCCCACACCAGGAAGCTAATCATTGGGTGTGTCTCTGGGTCCCCACTGCAGAACTCAGAGCCCCGAACCTGCCCTTCAGCCCTTCCCAAGACCTATCCTGGAAAGAAACATAGAGCAGGGTCCTAGCACAGTCCCCCTCCTCTCCCTACACACCCGACACTTTTGCCTGCCTTGTTTTCAATCAATGGGAGTGATTAAGAGGTGTGAATCACCTGGGGAGGCGGGTGTGATAGCACCCTAGGGCCACCACAGCCTCTCCCAGGGCCCAGCTGAGCTCACAGAAGGTGGGGCATCTGCATGCAGCCCTGAGAGGCAGTGGTTAAGCTGGGCTGAGCATCCAGCACATCATTACCCCCTTTAGAACCTCTGCCCGAGGCTGGGGCTCACACACCAGGGGTTAGAGAAGACACCGTAGACCAGAGTGTCCCTCCACTGGCCGCTGGGGCCAGGAAGCAGGAAGACGTCCTGCAATCGGTTGAAGTTCTTGTTGGTGGCTGCATCGCTGCATACCAGCATGGCCTTCAGGAAAGTGTTCCACTTGGAAACAGACAGCGAGCTCTCGCCGCCCTGGTCCCCCTGGAAGGGCAAAGAAAGAAAGAGAGGGCTCTTCAGTACTAGCCAAGATGTGCCCATACCAAGAGAACCAGCACTCAGTTTCCCGGAAAGGTGGTGGGGAGGGTCATACTGGGAAGGGCCAGCTTGGCTGGGGAGGAGGCAGTGTGCCCAAGGTTACCACAGTGGGAGGAGGGCCACTCCACAGAGCAAACATAGGCTTGCAGTGGTCCTCAAACTATGGCCCTCGGGCCACATATTGTATTTGTATCTGTTTTGTTTCTTCATTGCAAATTAAGATATATGCAGTGTGCATAAGAATTCGTTCATAAGTTTTGTTTTTACTATAGTCAGACCCTCCAATGGTCTGAAGGACAGTGAACTGGCCCCCTGTTTAAAAAGTTTGAGGACCCCTGCGAGACACTCCGCGGTCCCATGTGTGTATATGCGTGCGCACACACGCACACACGCACACACACACACGCACACAGTTCATATGGTGTCCACACATTCTACCACCTTCACAGGTAGATCACTCTGAAGGCACCCTGTCAGACTCTACAGTTATACAACATTCACTCCACATTCATGAATGCAACCTCGGCGGCACCACACCCACGTGCCCCCACACTCACTCACACAACTGAGGAACCTCCACATGTACACCCATGTGCACGCCCACACGTGTGTAGCATGTGTATATACATACCTACATCCGTGTGTGGCTCAATGTATACACTTACATACGTGTCTGAGCATGTACAGAGGCCTTCACACTCACATAGACTTACACAAACTGTGCATGTACACATGTAAAATAAAAATATAAGTATCCATGTGTTGGGTGAGACTGCCTGGATATTGCTGGTTAAAATGTGTTTTATCTGTATGAATCTTATTGTTTTGTTCTTAGTTTGCACAATTCCAGGGAAATGCATAATGTTAAGAGTTTCAAAAGTTCTCAGCTGGGGATCTGGAGCAATAGCAGAGTGGTAGGTAATTGCTTGCTCATGGCTGACCCAGGACGGATCCAGGTTTGATCTCCGGCATCCCATATAGTCCCCAAGCCTACCAGGAATATCCCCTGAGTGTATCTGGACATGGCCAAAAAAAAACCCATAAAAAAAAAAAAAACAATAAAAGTTCTCAGCTATCCTAGTGAATGTTTCCCAACTACTAGGCTGTTGTATTATACATTATTATGTAGCAACTTATTCTCAAATTATGTCTGCAAAAATGTTATAATGTCTTTGTCCACAGAAGTAGATGGCAAAGGAACTTTGATACTATAGACTCTTAACAGTGCTCATAATAAAAATGTTTTAGCCAAGTTTTTTTTGGGGGGGTGGGTTTGGGTTTTTGGTCCTGGTGATGCTCAGGGGTTACTACTGGCTATGCTCTCAGAAATTACTCCTGGCCTGGGGGACCATATGGGACGCCGGAATTCGAACTACCATTCATCCTGGATCGGCTGAATCCAAAACAAACACCCTATCGCTGTGCTATAACTACCTCCCGCAAAATTATTTTCAAACTGTATATCTATCTGCAGAAACGTTCTTGTGATTTTGTTCAGAGAAGTTTATGGAAAGGAACTCAGATGTTCTAAACTCATATTATACTGTTTGGTGTAAGAGTGTTCAAGAAATTTCAAATTAAGTGTATCTGCAGAAAGGTTCTAATGTTTAAGTTCAGCGAAGTCTAGGAAAAAATTTTGAGATATGTATAAGATATGGAAAAGGCTGATTGTATTGAGAATGATGTATACAATTTAAACTTTGATACTTTGAGTTCTGATCTGAGGTTCCAGCCTCTGGCCGATAAAAGTAGAACAAAAGTTTTGTAACTTTTCCCATTTTTTTTCTTTTTTGTTTTCTTTTTAAACAGAAAAGGTGGGGATGTAAAGTGATATTAACAGCCCTACACAAAGGTATTCCCTCAACTTTTTTTTTCTTCTAACCTTTTCTTTTGAGATGTTAAAAACCCTCTGAATAGTTGCTTTTGTATCTGACTAGACCTTCCCCCACCTGGGATTGGGAGTGGGTTTGAATAAAG
Organism: Suncus etruscus; assembly: GCF_024139225.1. NCBI lineage: Eukaryota > Metazoa > Chordata > Mammalia > Eulipotyphla > Soricidae > Suncus > Suncus etruscus. The sequence goes on from NC_064848.1 coordinate 13,118,595, forward strand.
AAAGGAATCTGGGTTTGAGCTTGAGAGAGCAGAAAATGGCAAAGAGGCCATGAGGAAGAAAAACCAAGAGGAAAAAGCAGACTAACTCCAATGAAACTTTAACTCACTGGTTTGGTATTATTTCTCCACCGCTACTCTGCTTCGCATCCACCTAATGGGTTAAAATCACGGTGCCTGGGGCGAGCTCACCCTACTTGTAGATTTATATATATATATTTTTTTTAAATAAAAAATATGAAAATACACGAATTTGCGTGTCATTCTTACCCAGGGGCCATGCTAATCTTCTGTGTATCTTTCCAATTTTTAGTATATGTGCTGCGGAAGCGAGCATGTGGATTTATATCTTTATTTTACAAGCACACACCTGCACTTGCACATGTGTACACAATCCATCCCCCTCACCCTGCACAGCTGTGCCACACGGGACACGTTGAGGGGGGCCTCAGGGTTCTTGTCGGGGTTGTCCTCCCGGAAGAAGTAGTAGATTTTGTCATCGTATGCTTCGTCCTGGTGCACAAGGGTGGCCTTGATGAACTGTGGGTCTGCCCAAGACACAGGCAAGTGTGGTGGGTCAAGCTAAGGGGACTCCCACACATGGGGGAGCCACCCCAACCTGCACTCTGACGCCACACAGTAAATCAGCTAAAGCAGCCCCCCGAATAAAACCAGCTCCAAACTCCAGGGGCCCAGACTCTGCTCTCACAAACTGCATCTGTTTTGCCCATCTCTCCCACAAAGATGTCATCGGCCCAGGAGCAATGACCTCATCGTGTCTAGGGACTGGGGATCTCTGGGGATCTCTGATGTCACTGCAGCCTAATTGGCAGAACCCTAATGAGAAGGGAGGGGTGCGGCCCCCACATGAGCTCAGCTTAGGGACTCACTCTGGCTCGTGGGGCACCCTGACAGCCTGGGGCTTCCTCTGTTTCCCTCTTATGTGAGCAGCACTCATCCCACCCCTAGAACATAGGCTCAGCTGCTCCCCACTCTCTGCCCTCCATCCTCCTTGGGGGGTTGTTTATTTTTGAGTAACACCCAGTGGTGTTCAAGTCACTCAAGGGTCATTCCTAGCAGTGCTCCAGACACTCACTCTGCATGACCGTGTCACTGGTGTACAGCTCGATCTCGCCCTGGATGCGTCGGAAGCGCGGGATTTTGCCATTGTACTCCTGCTTCCTGATGGTGGAGTACACCTCTTGCCCTGGCATGTGGAAGGGGCCTGGAGTAAGTCCCCCTGCAACCTGCCAGGCCTTCGCCCCCTCCCTCAGCCCCAGTCCTCCTACTCATACCATCAAACAAAACCAGGGAGTTCTCATCCGGGCTGAAGGGGGCAAAGCCTCGCCGCTCTCCAAGCAGCTTCACAGAGTCATTGACCTGGTGGAGATCGAGGATCAGGGAGCCACATTTCCACAGCCACTGCCTCCCAGCAGGGAACTCCACACCCCACCCACCAGGCCTGAGGCTCCCCCCTGTCTTCTTACCAGTGTCCAGCAACTGGGGCGCCGGGCATTGGTCCCACACACCAGTAGCCCCTCGCTCTGCCTCTCCAGGAGCGTGATGTAGTTGTCACAATACTGCAGGGAGTAGCGGGGTGGGGGGGTGGCCTTGGCAATCAAGTCTTGGCCCGGGGAGCAGCCCCCAAGGAGAGACCAGATGGGCACAGCCACCTCTATCCACCAAATCTCCACCCCACACCAGATTGGTCCTCAGTAGGGCCAGGCCTTCCTCAGACTCTGGTGGTCTTCCTCCCTTTTCCAGGGGCTCAACATCACAAACCCACTCACCGGCTTGTCTAGGCAGGACCCTTTGGTGGGGCTGATGTTTATCTGCCAGGAGAAGGGGGGAAACGAGTGTGAGTCCATTACTGGCCAGTGAGGAGCGAGAACCCTCCTATGGGCCTTTCAGAGCTGTGGATCTCACAGATGAGACATCAGCTCTGAGGATGGAACAAATGATTCACGCCAAGCCACACAGACTGCTGGATCAGGCCATATAGGCTAGAGACAAGGACCTGGGCTACCCCTTAAGGCCTGACCTACAGGCCAGGTATGTGCTCCAGGCTCTCCCTGCTCCACTCCTCCCTCATGCCATCTGTGCTGCCCAGAGGGAATGGATCCAATGAGGGGGAAGCTGCTTAAGAAAGAGATGCCAGGGACCAGAATGATAGCACAGCAGGAAGGGTGTTTGCCTTGCACATGGCCAACCCAGATTCGATCCCCAACATCCCACATGGTCCCCTAAGCCTGCCAGGAATGATTTCTGAGCACAGAGCCAGGAATAAGCTCTGAATGTCAACGGATGTGGCCCAAAAACCAAAACGAAAAAAGAAAGAAAGAAATGCCAGCTCCCTCCCCAGGATTCCCAAGGCCAAAGGGGCGGAAGTAGAAGCGGCAGGGAGGGTCCTAGATGACAGCTGAGGGGACCAGGCTCACCGTGTGCAGGGACGCATTCTGGCCCTCAGGAAAATTGAAGTGGTAGACCTTACCACGGCCACCCACCCACACGGATGGGCTGCCTGGTTCATGGAAAAGCACCGTGTGGCGTTCATCCTGGCCAAAGTCCACCTGGTCCTGCCCGGCATGACCTGAGGAAGAAGCAGTTAAAGAGACACTGAGTCCTGGGCAGAAGGGGAGTGGATCTCCGAGGATCAGACCCCTATAGGGTGGGAGGTGGCTGGACTTAAGAACTTAAGCAGTAGAATGAAAGGGGCTCCTTTCCTATAAAGTACAATTTGAGGGTCACACTCACGCCCCAGCACACAGCTGCCTCCATCCCTGAACATAGCATGTTTCTGAGCACCCTCATTTAAAGAGTGGTTAAATGTTTGCCTTCCATGCAGAAGGATGGTGGTTCAAATCCCGGCATCCCATGTGGTCCCTCGTGCCTGCCAGGGGCGATTTCTGAGCATAGAGCCAGGAGTAACCCCTGAGTGCTGTGGGGTGTGACCCCCCCAAAAAAGAACGATTGCCTTAACTTGCTTGGGGCTGGCAAGGTGGTGAGGTAAGGTGTCTGCCTTGCAAGCGCTAGCCAAGGAAGGACCACGGTTCAATCCCTGTGTCCCATATGGTCCCCCCAAGCCAGGAGCAATTTCTGAGCGCTTAATCCCTGAGCGTCAAACAGGTGTGGTCCCAAAAAAACAAAACAAAAAACAAAAAAAAAAACCAAATAATTAAAGAGTGGTTAAAAATTTGGGGCTGGAGAGATAGTCCAAGGTGTCAAGTACTTCCTTGCCTTGCACACAGCCAACCCTACTTTGATCTCTGGCATCACAAAAGGTCCCTTGAACTCTGCCTGGAGTGATCCTGGGGTGAGCAGAGAGCCAGGAGTAAGACCATTCATTGGAGGCTTGGGTGTGACCCCCAAAGAAAACAAAAACAAAAATCTTTCTGCTCAGAACCTCATTCCCTCCTTCACTAGCCTCTCCCATATGAGCACATCAGTTTAGATCAGAGCTGGCAAGTTTTGGTGTCCCCTCCCTCCCATTTCACAGCTGGGAAGATAGAGGTCCGAGAGCAAGTCCTGAAGCGGAACCCACCCTGTTGGACTGCAGCCCCGAGACTCTCATTCAGGGCAGGACCAGACCTCCCACCCAGCCCTCTCTCACCCTGCAATGCAGTCAGTTCTGCACCCTGCTATTTGGCAAGGCCCTTTAAGCAGAAGGGCTGACCCTGACAGTTCTGCCCAAAAAGGAAAGTCTGCAGCCACATCTCCAGGAAGAAGCTGTCTCATCTCCGGTGACATGGCTGAGGCTGTCCTGGTCCAGGTCTAAATTACAGGGTTAGGACCAACCTACCTCCCACTTTCCATCACCCCACTTCCAACCAGCCTGGGCCGCACCCTGGATCTCTGGCCACAGTAGATTTAGTCCTAACCACACAGCATCAGCAGCTCAGGCAGGCAGAAGATATGGGCCAGGGCCTGGGAGCTGCCTCAGCCCCTCAGGCTGCCCTGTGGGTCACGCCTCTCATCTCTGCAAGGCTATTCAGCAGGGCAAGGCCACCCACAGCCTCGTGCTCTCCCTCGTGCTCTCTCCTAAGTACACATGCCCCTATATCTGGGGAGTCAGCTCAGGAACTGGGCTGCATGCCCTTAAGACAATTGGGTTCATCTCTAGTATCACGCACTGTTCACCCAGCACCACCAGGCCCGAGCAGAACCACATCAGTGGGAGTGACTCTCGGGTCCCTGGGTACTGCTAGAAAGGCCCCACCCCTGATAAAAAAGAATTCTTCCAGCCGGAGAGATAGCATGGAGGTAAGGCATTTGCCTTGCATGCAGAGGGTCGGTGGTTCGAATCCCGGCATCCCATATGGTCTCCTGAGCCTGCCAGGAGCGATTTCTGAGCATAGAGCTGGGAGTAACCCCTGAGCACTGCTGGGTGTGACCCAAAACCAAAAAAAAAAAAAAAAAAGAAGAATCCTGCAAGGCATATGGTTTCCAAGAAGGTGAAATCTTCTCCTGTCTGTGGTCAGGGGCTGGGGTCCAGAGGGGTGCTAGTGATCACAACCAGCCCACCCCTAAAGGCTAAAAGAAGTGGCCCCTCAGGTGGAACTGCAAACCTCAGTTGCTACTTAGCCCAGCAGAGACATAGGAACTACCGGCCAGATCTCAGGGGGGCCTCCACCTTGCCAGCACCAGCACGAGAGGGAAGGACCCCCCAAGAACCATTAGGGGATCCAGTGTGGGGGCGGTCCAGCCAGAGGACCATACAACCTCCCAAAAGCAGCCTCCTTGGGCTCAATGGTCCCACCATCCAGATATGGCTCTGGAGTTCGCAGAGCCCTGAGGATGCAAAAGAGGGTCAGGCAGCAGGTACTGGGGTAATGTGGCAGGCCATGGTGCCAGGGCCACCATGTACCCCATTCCCTCCACCACTGCCTCGCCCCATTCTGCAGAACAAACAGGAGTCCGGACATCACCTCCCATGACCCCCCAGGCTCCTGCCCCTCCAGCTCTGTGCTTGGGGATGCACATGGAGGGATGGCACCAGCTTGGCCCCAGGACCAGGCCTTGGCCCACTCTCTGCCCCTGCCCCAGCCTGGCTCCTGCACCCCCTCAGGCCTTCAAAGGGCCTGATTGTGCCTGGGAAGTGTCTGAGCACAGCAGCCCAATGAATACATGAAAGGAAGCTTTGTTCAGGGCCAGGAGCGGGGCCTGGGGGCTCGGGGCAGGAGGACTGCCTGGAAGTGAAGGCATCATAAGCCCTTCCCGACCAGGAACTGGGCCCCGCTGGACAGGCACCCATGGAGCTGGACAGGTGGGGGGGTGGGGGCCTGCAGCTCCCACTCCCTGTGCAGGGGATGAGAAAGGCCAAGAAGCAGGTGCCTCTCCTGCCCTGCCTGCCCCAGGCCCCACGTCCCACAATACATCCTTCAGCTCCCTTAGGCATTCAAAGTCCAAGGAGGCAGATCAAAGCCCCAGAGGTCAGCACAGGCAGGAAGAGAATTTCTAGCAGAGGAAACCGTGGAGCAGAAACGGGAACCCTGAGACTCCGTGCAAGAATGAGGAAGGTGGGAGAGGCCCGTGTGCTATGGGGCTAGGACAAACAGTGGGTTTGGGGGTAAGTCCAAGGTCAGGTCTACCTCAGCTGCTAAGCACAGGGTCAGGACAGGATGGAGAGCTCCCCCACCGCCTGCACACCCTCCACCTGGCCAGCCCCTCCACTTCCTATCCTGAATGTCTAAAAGAAGTGTGTCTGGCACTGGCTCCCCCCTCACTCCTGGCCTGACGCATTAGTGGCTGACTAAGTGGTAGCTAAAAGCTCCCAGAATAACCAGGGGTTCAGGCAAGGGAGGGGGCTAGGGACACATGGGGCGAACAAGGGCGAGCACCAGAGGAGACCTGGGTGTACCCCTCATAAACACACACACACACACACACACACACACACACACACACACACACACTCCTCAAAGAGCCTCAACCTATCCTTTTCTTTTGGAAGAGAGAGCAAATAAAACAATCAGGCTGCTTCTTACCCCAGCCAGGTACCCTGGGACCCCAGATCTGAGGCCTTTCTGCCTCATAATGCCATCCTCATAGATCAGCCCAGGCTCACTGAAGAGAACAGTGGGGAGGATAGTTGGGGGTGGGTGAGTGCCTTCAGCTAGACAGTCCCTCTTGGGACTGTCCCTCTTGAGCCCCCATAGCACAACCAGCAGCCACTGGCAGGATCAAGTTGATTTCTGTGGGGCTCCAAACTGACCATCACCCCCACATCATGCGATAGGGGTTTCACTGCCTGGTCTCCAGATTCTCGGGACCTATGACAGAGGCAGAGTACAGAATGGGGAGTGTTGCTGTTCCTAAGGGGAGCCACCAGGGTCTGGTCTGGGCAGGACAGCATTTTTCCTTGACCCACTGACCTGGGAATTTGACCTCTGAGTGCTCCCTTAGAGGGGAATGTGGCAGGAATGTGAGCACCAAAAGGAATGCCTGAGTCAGGCCTCCCAGGCGCCACTACCAGGACCAGCCCCATCTGCAGAGCCTCTCCTATTGTTATTTGCTTGTTTAGTCTGGTTTCTCTTTTTAGTTTTTGGGCCACACCTGGCTGTGGAGGGGACCATAGGGGATACTGAAATCAAACCCAAGTCAGCCAAAGGCAAGGCAAATGCCCTAGCCACTATATTATTGCTCAGGCCTCTTTGCCTAAGTGCTAATTGCACCCCACTCTGCCCACACACACACACACCTGGCAAAGAGGAAGGAAGGCCTGTGGGGGCCCAGGAATGAGCCTCTGCACCCTTTGGGACTCACATTCCCCAGATATCTGAGCCAAGAGGGCACAAAGACCAGAGAAATTATGCCATTAGTCCAAAAATGCACACAGCAAGGGAAGTACTGCCCTGGCCACCCTGGGGGGTTCCTAGTACCCTCTCAGCCAGCTCCAGCCGTCAAAAGCATAGCCCCACCTTCACTTTCTGAGGAGGGCACTGAAGCTGAGTCTCTCCACATTCCTGCGCAATCTTGCTCTCATCCTCCTTCCCAGCCCACCAGGTGGTGGTAAGAACCCAGGAACTGAAACACATCACCTACCTCCTGCCTTCCAGAGGGGGTTGGACCTCCAGCAATCAAAGCTCTAATGGCAAACCTCAGACTGCATCAGAGCCAAACAGTGGAGAGAAACCTCCTGCTGTGGCAGGGCAAAAGAACTATGTCTCCCTGATGTCCCTCCCTTCCTCTCTTTCACCATCCCTCTCTCTGACACAGCTGGGGAGCTTAGATGCACAATGCCATTCATTCCGTGACATGGGCTGGGCTCAGGTGGGGCTGTTTGCTACTGGTGAACCACCAAATTTGAGTCTAGACGGCTGCCTGGCAGAGCCAGGCTGGGATGCCAGGATGGGGGTGGAGGGCAGCCCTACTAACAAAGTTAGCCGTGCCAGTTAGAAGCTGGCATTCCCTTCGGCAACCTCAAAGTTGGCTGTGGCCACAGCCAGGGCCAGTTTCCTATTCTGTGGAAGTTGAGAAAGTATGCAACTATGGTTTTAGGACCCACTGTGAATGATTCTTAGCACAACTAGCCAAGCCCATTGTGGTTACATTTTGGGTAAAGGCTGTGAGATGAAGAATTAGAGGCAGCAGAAGCAGATACAGCCTCTGACATCTCTGCCTCCACCCTGCAAAGCCACACATAGGACATGGTCTGCATTTTTCACACAGGAAAACCAAGGCCTTCCAGGACACTGCGGAAGATAGTTTAGGACCCAGGTTTAGGTTAATGAGGTTAAGCCCAGGATGATCAGCACCTCAGTCCACCTTCTGCTTATTTCCCCATCCAGCAAGTTCCAGGAGCCCCCGTGAGAGGCTCTCCCTACTTCAGAGAGAAACAGGGGCTCAAAGCCTGCAAGAGAGATGGCACAGAGGGTGGTGAGACAGTCTCAGCATGGAACAATGTGGAGAAGCAGAAGGGTCTGAGAGGCTGAGTTCAGGCTTAGTCTGGGTAAGCAGGAAGAGCGTTGGTGGGTTCATGGCCAGTGAGAAAGGGGGAGGCAGCAGGTGTTTGTCAGCAGAAATCAGAGGCTGCTAGAGGAGTAGCAAATGGACACTGATGCTAACTGTTCACACATAACCACACACACACACAGCATTTCCTAGGGGCACTGTTCTAGAGTTTCAGCTGTATGAAGTCATGGAGCTGAATGAGAAAGGGGCTCCCACTGCCTTCACTTCAGGGATGAGGGCAGAAAGGTCCAGAAAAGTGGGGTATCTGGCCCGGGGTGGGGGTGGGGTCACTCAGCAGTTTAGTAGACTCTGGAATCTGTGCTGCTGACCCTGTCCAATGCTTATTTGTTTTTGCTTAAGGGCCATATCTGGTAGTGTTCAGGGCTTACTCCCTACTCAGGAATCACTCCTAGCAGTGCTTGGGGAAACCTATGGGGTGCTGGAGATTGAACCCAGGTCAGCTGCATCCAAGGCAAATGCCTTGCCCAGTGTATCATTACTCCGGTCTCCACAGGACAGGGAGAGCCCAACAGCGTGGCACATGGGAAGATAAGGCTCTAGGAACAGAAAATGCCAAGCGATCTGGTGAAGACCACACTGAGGTCCGGATGAGCCCATTTGTCCAGCAGCCCCCATGCACTAGCACTGCCACTAACACTGGCCTCCGCTGGAGCCCTCAGCTCAAGGCCCTTGCCTGGGCTCCCCGCTGCCCATTCCCTGCAACAGGCAAGGCCAGGGCTGCTCTGCTTATCACTGCTTATCACCCAGCCGCCCTCATCTCTGCCCGCGCTGTGCCTGGCTCCCACTCTCCTCTCCGTGCACATGGGCTAGGCCGTCCTGCTCAATCCGCCTCAGTCCTCCTGTTCCAGGAAACCCTCCAGACAGCTCTGGCTCTCACTGCTCCCTCCTCCCTCTGACCTTGCACTGCACGCCATCTGGCACAAACCGACTCGATTTTCAGATGGCACCGCTGGTCTGGTAGGATTTCACCTGCGCTGTGAAAAGTGCAGCAGTCAGGATAGTGAGGGCCAGACTGCCTCTCTCCATAAGGAATGCTGAGCCAAGCCCTGAGCATAGACGGTGACCTTCCTCCCTCACTGTGTTGACCAGCCTCTGCCACCTGGGCCCAGAAGTCAAAACTGATGTGATAGACTCTGTGCGGACCCTGTCCTTCACTGTAATCAGATTCTTCCACCTCCTCCGGGAAGCTTTCTCTGGTTGTACCACCACTACACTGTCCTTTCCTGTTTTCATGTGTTGTCGCTGCCCTTGACAGAACCTAGAAGTCCTTTCTGACCTTCTCAAATGTGATCCCTATGTCATAGGAAGCATCCTTCCTATCCCTGGCTTCCTGGCACTTCCAGGTTCCCCAAAAACAAACGAGGTTTTTTTTTTCTTTCTCCCCAGAAGAGCTAACTACAAGCCTTGGCATGGTGGAGGGTGAAGAAAGGCCCAGCTGCCTGTACCTGAAAGATCTGAGGGGTGCTGGCACAGAGCCCCAATCTCATAGAAACAGTAGGATTCAGGAGGCACAAGGGGGTTGGCCTAAACCCAGGCTGCAGAGACTGGCTAAAACCAAATTACCCTAAATCAGGACACAAATCAGCCTGACTGGAGGTATGGGGAGCTTGTGCCAGGAGCCAGCCCACAGGTGCATGGGAGGAGGATCATGGTCGTTGAAGCTCCCAGGAACAGATAGCACTGGAGCAGAGGTCATGGAGGAGAGACTCGGGGTTCCCCGGGCCTGGGATCTGCAGGGCAACTGTGAGCAGAGAGTCAAGTGCCAGCCAGAAAAGGTGCCAAACCAGAAGGCCCTGTTCCTGGGCCAACGTGGGCACCTGCCACCTCTGGCCTTTGAAACCTGTGGGCCACTGGCATGGCCCAGCTGGTCTCTGACATGAATTTGCCAATGTCCTGAACTCTGGCCCACAGAGAGGGCTGTGTGGGCTGGAAGGAACAAAGAAGGTGACTTGAGGAAAGCCATAAAAAAGGCAGAAAGAGAGGGAGGTGCAGGAAGAGTGGTCTAGGGCAGTGGGCCTCTGGATAGGAATAAAGAATGGGGAGAACTGGCCTGTGCCACCAGAGCAGCATGGGGACAAGATGCAGTCATCTCTCCTGGACCTCTGTGGAGGGGACGAGGCCTTGGTCCTGCCCTGCCTCACAGACAGGCAACTTCTAGGACAGACAAAATATGAAGCCAGGTTGGGGAGGGTGGAAAGCAGGACTGGCATTAGGTGGGAGAGTGTGGTCAGTGCTTTGACAGCAGAAAGCCTTACTGAGGCCAAAAGGAAGGATCTGGGGCCCTGCTGCCCGATCAAGGACACATTCCTGCCACAGCACATTCCACCCCACACATGCCTGTTTCTGACCTGACAGGTGACTGGCTTAGCCCTCCTTAAAGCAGGGAGCCCTATCCATGCCTCTCCAGAAGTCCCTATGACCCCACCGCAGAAAGAGTCTGGCCTGCCCTCCCCAACCCAATCAGGAAGCAGAAGGGCCTGGTCTTGGCCTGTCCTGCTGACTTCCTGCTCTTTCCTCTCCTCCTGGGCTAGCTCAGATGCCAACAGCAGGATACCTGCCTTGAACTCCCAAGCTCAGGTTCCTTCCTGAGAGAATCTCTCCCAGACGGTTCCTCTCTCCTTGCCCTAGACCTTGTTGAAAGATTTGACGTCTAAAATTTATCCCACCAGGAGCCCCCACAAACTGGATCCTATTCCCTACAATCTCTGTCACCTCTTTCCAGGTGGGCCAACTGGGTAAAAAGTTTCTACTGTACCTTGTTCTGTATTGTGTAGGATCACCTTCCTGTCTCCCCCATCTGCACTGCAGGCTCTGTACGGTACAGTCTCATATACTAGTTACTTATCCCTAGATCCCCCAAGCTCAGATCTGAGACCAACACAAGGGCAGCCCGGGTGAATGTAGGCTGCATTACTATCTGCCTTTGAGACCAGGAGCCCCTGAGCCACTTCCTCCAGCCAATCTCGAGGCTTTGACTCACGAGAGGGGAAAAATAGGCCGGATCAGGTGGCTGGAGGATTTCCCCTGACTTCCCAAATTTCCATTCACCTTCCTGCCCCTTCCCATCCAGAGAGCAGGAATTCCCCGGGGTCAGCCTATGAATTTGAGCTTGTTCTGCCATTCACTCTGCATGCATGAGAAATGTGAGGCTCAAAAAGAGGCCGATGCACACCCCACGGATAGGCCAAGATGGGCGCAGACGCAGGCTCCCCATTGCCCTCTCTTCCCACACGTCCTCCTCTCTCAAGGCTCCGAGTCTGTACCCCCAGGGCCAAAGGGGGCCACCTTGCTCCAGGTGACATCATGGAGCCTCTTCCTACCTCTCCCAGCTGAGGGAAGCCCCTCATCCCCCTGGGGAGCCACCCCCCTCCTCACAAGGAGCGCTCCCCTAGAGGGTGATGAGTACATCAACCCCCAGGGGGGTAAGGATTTCCACTGGAAATGCTGATGCTTCGGGAGCCCCAGCTGTGACCTCATCCCTAGAGGTGGTGGCAGCCTCCCTGGCTCCTCCAGCAATAAACAATGTCAACAATAACATCCTGTTATTGAGGTGGACCTGGGCAGGTGGAGGTTCTCCACTGACCCAGGGCTATCGGAGCAACTCTGTTGGCTCATCTCCTACAGGAAGAATCACAGACCCACCAGACTCTCATCCTCAATTATGTCTGCCACCTTTTTTTTTTGCAAGGGGGGGTCACCTAGCCTGGGTCCCCTGGTCAGCAATAATGCTGGCAAAATCTGGAGGTGCAAAGGAGGTCAGGCATGGTGGGACCCTTTCTCCAAGCCAGATCCTTCCCAAAGGTTGCCAAGCTTTTTCTCCCTGTCCTGTGCAGACCTGCCCAGAGCCCTGATCTGCTTTCCCAGAGGCTTCAGGATTCAGCCAGTGACAGAAAATGCTGAATGGAGGAAAGTCCCCTAATTTGTTCTGCCTTGAAACTTAAAAACTCATCTCCAGGAGTAAAGTGGGAGGGGGGTAGGTGAGGAGGGGGTCTACTATATATATAGGCCTCCATCTACCCTTGCCAGAGGTCAGCACCCATGTCCCCTCAGCCCACAGCAGGCCTGAAAGGCTCCTGTCTTGTCCCATTCCTGGGCTTGGCGCGCCCGACTGCCATGTGTCCCCTCATAGGAGACAGGAGGCAGCTGGTGGGCAGGAGCACTATCACCAGCTGGTGGTCCTGGGAGACAGTGGATGGCCAGGGGGACACCTGGCATGGCTAATACAGTCTCCCACCCCCACCTGCCCTTGGGCTGGAAGATTCCAGCTGGGACTGATGTCCATGGGCCAGCAGTGGGCAAAGCTACATACCGTGTGGAGTAGGACTGGGAGCTTTCAAAGTGGAATAAGAGAACAGAAAGCAGTTTTCAACAGCCTCAGGGTGGGGACTAAGTGTTCTAGAAGGTATACTAAGTGCTAAGAAGTAGGTGTCCATTAAGCAGATCTGCAGAAAGGTCTTTAGCAGTGGGGCAAAATGGGCCAGAGGCAAGGGTCCTGGTGTAGGCCGATGCAACCATGCAGAAGTGGCCACTGATCCCTTCCGAGCACATGGCACATGACGGAGGCCATGCTGCCCAAGAGTGGGGGCTGGGAAGGCAGAGAGAGAGAGAGAGAGAGCCTGGCCTGAACCAGTAGGACCCAAGGCCGGGCAGTGCCACCAAGCCAACTCCAGAGGGCCTGCAGCCGCTCCACTTCCTCCTAGAACTCAGGCTAAGCGGACAGCTGCATCTCAAAGATCTTCCTTGGGGTTGAAAACAAAAAAACAAAAAACAAAAATCTTTCTCCCTTCCCCATGCCCAGAACCGGGCAGCCCCTCTGCCACACCAGCCAGGCTTTGCAAGTTCGTAGGATCTAGAGTGACCTTGGGCGAGTCATATTCCTGCAGCAGCGCAGTTCCAGCAGCCCATAGATTATGTGGGTTCTCCCCCTCTCTGGGCTAAGAATACCTGCCCCAGATAAAGCTCGGGCTCTGCAGTCCCTGCAAACCGCCCCGGGCATCAAAGGACTCCTGGAGGGACCAGCCCCCGGCCTGCCACCCGCGCTGGGAGTCAGTCCACTAGCCGGCCACAGCAAGGGGGAGCCCGCAGCAGAGAGCAATTTGGAGACGGAGCCCAAGTCGGCCTGGGGTGGGGGGACGGGGAGGCCCTGGCGTGCGCGCTGGGGAGGAGAAGGGAGCGGAGCGCCTCGAAGCAGAACGATCGCCCGCAACGCAACCAGCAACCTTCTACTCGCTGGGCTTGGGGGGGTCTAAAGTGAGGCGCCCCAACCCGAAAGCCCACCCTAGCCTCGCCACTCGGGGTCCCAACGTTGGGCCGCACCACACCCCCTGCCCTCTACGGGAGCGCCGGTCCCTGGTGACAACCGCCACGTGTGGACGGACGGACAAGGGGGCAGCGGCCGGTCCCGGCACTGCAGAGGCAGCCTGCACCCGGGTCCCCCCCCCAAGACATCTAGCTGCGCCCACCGTGTCCCCAGCTCGACCCACCCCTCTTCTTCCCTAGCCCGCGTTCGGGGCGGGGGCAGGCGGCGGGGTCTTTGTTCCCGCAGCCCGAGAGCAGCAGCAGCGGCAGCGGCGGCGGCGGCGATGACAGCTCCGCGCGCCCCTTCTCCGGCCCCGCGCGCGCCCCCCGCAAATTCGGAGGAGGGATCGGGCTCGGGGTCCTGGGGTGGGACGCAGAGGCCCGGCGCGCGCGGGGGCTAGGAGCACCGCAAGCAGCTTGCGGGGCCGACAGACAGCGGGGACACCCCCAAAGCTGCGGGCAGACTTGGAGAGACTTAGCTGGGGATCCATGTCATCTCTCCAAGCCCCGCGCGCTGCAGCGCCAAAGCCAGCCAGCCAGCCGGCTGCTTGCTCCCGCGTGCCATGGGCATGCGTGGGGGGGTCCCACGCGTGGGGGGGGGGTCCCGCAGACCTGTGCACACACTCCGCAGCAGCAGAAGCAGCAGCAGCAGCAGCCACCGCGGATCCCCGCGCCCCGCCGGCCGCGCGCGCGCCGCCTACCTCTCCAGACGGTGGAGATGCGGGGTCCGCTCTTGGGGTGGCCTTGCGCGGAGGCGGCCGCCCCGAGCCAGAGCAAGAGCAGCGGCTGCAGCCGCAGCTGCAACCGGCGGCTCTGCGGGAGCTCCGAGCGAGCCGGCGGCGGGTCGCAGGCGCGGGCGCGCCGGGCGCCGAGGGCGGCGCATCCGGGCGGAGGCGGTGTCATCCCGCGGGCCAGGGAGCGAGCGACAGCGGCGAGCAGCCGAGACTGAGAGCCAGCGCCCCACGGCAGGCTCTGAGAGATTCCCCGCGCGAGAAGGAGGAGCCAGAAGCCTGACCCCACCCCGCCCCGCCCCCGCCCCGCAGCCTCTCCAGCCTCCCGCCGGCACCCGAGGGGCGCAGTGCGGGCCTCCGGGCTGGGGGGACCCGCCACCGCCCCCCTGTGCCGCAACTCCGCGGGGAGACGCACCAGAGACGCACCAGACGAGCGTCCTCTCCGGGACTCAGCCTCTCTCCCTCCCGCTGCAGCCCCCCCTGGAAACACCTCTCCCGGGGCAGGACAGGCCTAAGCTCCGGGGCTAATGGCTCTGCTAAGTGGTGCCCACCGAGATTGCAAGGGGTTCCAGCAATCCCGAATGCGCCCCGGCTTCCCGGAGTCTCCACGTCTCCAAGCAAGGGCACTTGCGCTTTTCCCGGGAAGGGGTTCCATGCAGGGGCGAGGGTGCCTAGGGGGGAAGACGCGGCGCCCCATGATTTTGCTCATGCTGTAAGAAGAATACAGGGAATTTTTCATCTTGGCCTCGCTCCCTTCTTCCCTCCCCTTCTCCCTTTCCAATCCTTTCCCCAGCCAGCAGCCTTCTGGGCCGCCTCCTCCCAGCCAGCTGGTGTATGCTCAGAAAAATCCAAACTCATTTCCATGTGAGTAGAGGGCTTGTCATTCAGAACGCCCCTTCCCCAAGCACCGGAGAGGGATCTGTCTGCTGGCTCAAGGCTCACTACTTTAGGGGCACTCTGCCCATAAAGGTGCCTGCCTGGGAGAGGTCATGCCGGCCACCCATGACCCGATCGCCCTCCCTCTGACCTCTCCAGCTGGGTTCCACTCCTGCTAGGGAGCTAACTGGAGGGCACAGTGATAGGAAACACACAGTCCCAGTCCGGGCTCGGAAGTACCTGCACCAGGCACAGACAGGAGGCAGGATGTGAATGTAGGTAAAGCTCTGGGACACAACCTTCAACCACTTCCCAACTGTACTTTGTGCAGCCTATGGACGCCGTCAGGCCAGGATTAAGCTGGCCCTGCGGCACAGCTAATGAACATGGCTTCTGAGAAGTTTGCTTTACAATTTCAGGTTTCCAGCTGTCTGCTCCTTTGTCCAGAACCCCGATGAACCTTACCCATAGGATAAAAACAAGCACAAGCCAAGTACTTCCAGAGCAAAGTCCTTGCACAGCAAACTGACAAATTTAGCCCAAGGGCTTCATGAGATCTGAAAGTTCTCAGAACAGACCTGGGGCAGCGTAGCAGGCACCCTTTAGCCTGTGTCCTGCCAGCTTCCAAGATGGACATTCTCTAACCCAGGGTCTCATCTTTTGGGCTGGCTGTGACCCCACCCTGTGTGTACCCCCATACAGAAGGCCCATTAAGAGTTACCTTTCCCACTTTTAAGAACTGAGAACTCTCATTTTAGGCCACCCCAGTAACCCCTGCAGGGTTCTCCATAGTCACCAGCCCTCCATCCTCCCAATTCTATATTCATTTCCTCTCCTGCAGAGAAAACACACACAACCCTCTGTTGAGTTTTTTTTTTTTTTCAATTTAGGGGGAGGGTCACACTTGGCAATGTACAGGTGATCATGTGGTGCCAGGACTCAAACTGGGATCATCCATGTGTAAGTCAAGTGCCTTAACTTCTATACTATCTCTATAGCCCCCAAGAGGTCTCCTATTTTATAAAGGGGAATTGAGGACAGAGCAAGGAAAGGGCCTGACAAGAAGAACTGAAGAACACAGGGTCCAATCACCAGGGCTGGACCCATCTCCCAGGTCACTGAGATAGGAGATTTAAATGGGGCAACGGATGCTGGGGAGTTACATATGGGGTCTCCAGCAGGAGAGCAGAGAAAATGAGGCACAGAGGGGAGCAGTACCGAAGGTGCGGGGAGCAGAGGCTCACTTTGGGGGCAGCACAGAAAAATCAAGTCAAGTAGACTCTAAGCGTTGCTTGAGTTGGACCAAGAGCAGGGCACAGTCCCCCACGCATAGCCAACCAGGAGAACAACAGCTTGTGGATGCCAGTGCCAGCAGGTCTAAGAGGGAGGCATAGTCCTGTCCATCCCTCCCGCTGGCCCCACATATAAGAAAATTGGAGTAAGGAAGCTGGAAGAAAAAAATGAGGCAGGGGTCTCACTCATATCTAGGAATATATGAAGGGTCATTTCCTGAGGGTGGGGCACAGTCCAGTTCAGAAAAGTCCCAGGTGGGACCATAGCCATGAAATTTGGTGCAAATTGAACCAGGATCAGCAGGGACAAGTTGAGAAAAAGTTGATTGGCAACACGCCGGTAGGCTGGAAGCTGGCAGTTCTTGTCCTCAACTGCTCTGCCCCAGGAAGGGACTTATTTAAGGGAAAGGACAGGGAAGAATGGACAGACTGCTGCTATAAGATTAAGGATTAGGCTTAGAAAGCAAACTGAGGCTAAGCTGTCCTTATCTCAGGGCAGATGTCCTTGCTTAATATTGATCTTTGGCCCAGTGTCAAAATCAAAGAAATGACTCTAAACAAGCCCTACTGTGCAACAGAGAACATTCCTGCACTCCCACTCTGCCTTCACAGGCTTGACCTGCTCCTCACAAGAGGCCTGGGGAGGTTAGAGGAGGACCCTCTGGGACAACAGCCCCTTCATGCTGGGCCCTACACCTGCTCTGAGGCCTCAGGCCTTGGCGATCACCCAGGCCTTCTGGCTCCTGACAACAGCAGCTCCCACTGTGTAGCCGTGACCCCACCACGCAAGGCAGGGCCCGGAGCCCAGGCAGGTCCTGAGAAGAGTGAAGAGGGGCCTGAATGGACTGGGGGTGGGACAGGTGGGAGGGCAGCGGAGAGAAGCAGGCCCCCACTCGACTTCAGTCCCTGGAGGCCTTGGGAAAGTACACCCAAAGTGACTGATTTTCACTTCATGTTTCAAGTGAAATTTGAGCATTGGACTTTTTGTCAAAGGTCTCAGTTGAAAAGTTGTGGTGTGGAGCTGGAGCAGTAAGACAGTGGGGAAGGCACTTGTCTTCATGCAGCTGACTAGGGTTCCATCCTCTGCACCCCACAAGTCCTGAGTACTAGCCCCTGGGCATCACCAGGTGTGACCCAAAACAAACACACAAAACATCTTGATGAATGGGGCTGGAGTTTGAATCCGGCATCCCAGATGGTCCCCCATGCCTGCCAGGAGCGATTTCTGAGCTCAGAGCTAGGAGTAACCCGAGTGCTACCAGGTGTGACCCAAAAACCAAAAAAAAAAAAAAGTTTTGGTGAATGACTCATAGGGCTGGAGAAACTACAGTGAGTACAGCAGGTAGGTCCATGGGCCCTATGTAGAGCTCTCCTGTCCCAAGTTTTGGTGAATGATTCAGAGGGAAAGGTTTGAGACCAAGTGATAAAGGGTTTAGGGTGGGGCCAGAGTGACAGCACATAGAAAGGACATTTGCTTGCATGAAACCGATCCTGGAATGACCTGGGTTCAATCCTCAGCATCCAATATGGTCCCCAAAGGCTACCAAGAAGGAGTAACTCCTGAACACTGCCAGGTGTGGTCCACAAACCAAAAAAAGAAAAAAGGCCTAGGGATTAGAGGTTATGGCTGGGAGTTCTAGCTTCTGGTCTTTTCCTCTCCCTACCACAGGCACCAAGGCTGACTTGGCTTTGGGAGGGCTGTGTCTGAGAAGGCCCAGTAGAAATGTGTGCCTCAACAGCAGGATCTCTCAGAGGATTTCGGCTCTGCTCCCCATTTCACCATGCCTGTCTCTTTCTTTGGGGTCCACTCAGTCACCCTGCAGTTTAACAGCTATACTGAGCCCACCCTGAATGGAGAATTTCTCAGAAATGCCACCACTCTTCTTAGTCAGGGGCAGTCCTTCCCGGCAACCCCCTCCTATGTCTCCCATATCTGCTTTCTAGATAAAATCTGCACTTTAATTTAATAAAGATTTGAGTCAATGGGACCAGAGAGATAGCACAGCAGTAAGGCATTTGTCTTGCATGCGGCAGACCTGAGATGGACCCGGGCTTGATTCCTGGCATCCTATATGGTTCCCCGAGCCTGCCAGGAGCAATTTCTGGGCGCAGAGCCAAGAGTAACCCCTGAGCATTTCCTGGTGTGGCCCCAAAACAAAACAAAAAGATGTGTTAAGCAAGCCACATCCAAAAGTGAAAATCTACACGGGAGAGAGAGATCCAGTGATGGGCTGGTGATGGAAAAGATATAGACACCATCACAGTCCTAAACAGCCCCTGGATTCCGCGCTGGGTTTGTAACGAGAGCGCCATCTGGCGGTCGTTTAGAAATGAGCGGCGTCTTAGCGAAAGATGGTCTTCCTAGCCCTAAAACAATAATGCCCTCCTAGTCTCCTCTGGAGACCAGAGGTAAAAGCCACCCTGCCATTCTATAGTCCACATTCCCCTTTGGTTCAGATTGAAATAAAATGCTTGGATTTTTATAGGGGCCATCCAGATTGGGGGTTATGTGAGTGCAGGGATCATGGTTACCTGCCCTCTACTCAACAATGCCCAGTCGAGTAGTGTGGGCCTGGTGATTTGGAGCAGTATCCCAGAATACTTGCAGTTACCAAGTCACATCCAGCAGTTCACCATCAGAAGGAGGCAAGGGGGCTCACATATGCTCAGCATATGTTTTACCACTTGAGCTCTCCCCCAGTCCCTGAAATAAAATGCTTCCAAAATGATCTTTGAAGTTCCAGATCAATTGTTTCTGGACAGGAAGGCAAAACTCCTCAATGAAGGAGCTGGAGGCATGGTGGCTGAATAAGGCATTTGCCTTGCACACAGCCAACCTGGGTTCGATTCCCAGCACCCCATATGGCCCCCTGAGCACTAGCAGGAGTGATCTTTGAGGGAAGAACCAGGAATAACATCTGAGTACCACCAGATGTGGCACCCCCCAAAAGAAAACCTCAATAAAGTACACCTACAATTACAAATAAATAGAAACAAAAGCTTCTGCAAAGCCATTATGGAACCCTCTCAGCTCTAGTTTGTTGGATTTGTGATGACAGTACACGAGTGAGGGAAGACAAACAATTCATGCTCTATATGGATACAGTGCCCCAATAAGTACCATTTGAAGGATCAGAAGTAACTCTAAGATCATTCACCCCATCCTGAAGTCTCTCACAACAGCTTCTGAAACACGTGCAAATGAAGGGCTGGATAGTACAGTGGGTGCAGCCAGTAGGGTGCTTGCCTTGCATGCAGTTGACTGAATTCAATCCTTGGCACCCTATATGGTCCCTTTAAGTTACACCGGGATTCCTGATCACACTACTGTGTGACTCCCAAACCAAAATTAAGTAAATAAAATGAATTAAAACAGATACTAATTATAAAGCCCCCCCCTCCCCAAGTGGGGAGACTTTCACACAAGGATCTTACCTCTGTGCTCCAAAACACAGAGTCACTTGTCACACCCTTCTAAATATGATTTTCTTGCCAGAGTAAATAACTCCAGTTCCAACTCTTGGGGCTTTGCTTGGTCTGTCAGAAATCCAGGCTGATGGTGGATTAGATTCTCAGTCATTCCCTTACCGAAACTTCTGCTGAAACCTCCTGGGGTTGGCAGTTGGCTGAAGGCAGGCAGAGCAGTAAGAGCTGAAAATATGTCCCCCTCACTCTCACTCAAGTTCCTTCCTAGACAGCTCCATTGAGCTAAGACACGAGGTTAAATCCCACAGTTCAGCCCAAGACCCTCTTGAAGCCAATCCCCACTCCTCTTAAGCGGTTTTTTCAGGACACTGGAATGAGGAAGATGGAGAGTTTCAATTGTGGACCAGGAGGAAAATCTCAGATATATATTGTTCATATCTATGGCTGTCATTAAAGGGAAATGTCCAACAGGGCACTGCTGAGGCTCCTCAAAGGTAGGGGTATATGGGGGAAAAAAGTGCTCATCTTTGGCCAGAATAACTCACAAGTCTGACTCCCCTCCAGAACTCAAGCTGCACTTCTAGGGAAGGACAAGTGGCAGTCTGTCTCCCATGCCCTCTAAAAGTGGCTTCCAGTCCCACAGAGCTGTTGATGAAAGGAATCATGCTGGTTAAAACCAGCATAGAGAACAGCCTATTTCCCTGCCATGTCCTAGAGTCTTCCTCCAGGACTGGGGTTAGTGTCTATTTTTCAAGGTGGATAACCTGAACAGCCAAGATGGTGTGTGCAAGAGCCTAGCTTGATGGCTGGCACGGAGAGGAGCTGATAAATGAGCAAGGCTGCACTGTGCTTCTGTTGGCTAGTTTTGCCAGAGCCCAGGAGAGTGGCTCTGCAGCCCTTTCTAGCCGAGAAAGCTCAATTCTCTACCAGTCTCTGCAGAGCTCTGAGAGGACTAGGGGCCACCAGTGCCAAGCTGACCTCACCCTAGTCTAGGGCCAAAGAAGGCTTGGAGAGGATGGAGAAAGCAAGATGCAAGCCTCAGTAACTGGCCCCCGAACACCTTTTCAGACATTTACTGCCAAGGCCCGTGGCAGAGGTAACAAAAGGCCACCTCAGGGCAAGCCTCTGAGCTTGGTGTGGGGCCCAGGCCAGATGGGGTTGAGGCGAAGAGCAGAACCTGGGCCCATGTGCCCAGCAAGCTGTGCCAGCCCAGCCCATACCAGCCCAGCCAAATCTGAGTTATATCAGGAGAAGGGATCTGTTCAGAAAACTCACCCATCTCTGCATATTTACATGTTCTATTTTGGGGTCTCTTCCTCTTTTTTTTCCCACCCCTTAGCTTCCTAGAAAAGTTCTTGTGATCATTTCCAACTTCACCTCTGCTGAACCATGCCTAGATACTGGATCTCTGTCCATCTATCTCCCCAGTAGCCCCTCCCCTCTCCAGCTGGGCTCTGCAGAGTGCCCTAACCTCCCACCCCATAAACATTTGTCCAGGTCTCGATCCTTCAGAGCTGTTTCTACTATAAATCCATGAAGGTCACCACGGCCCGGGCTGCAAAAGGTCATTCCTCCTGGTTTCAGGATTTTTCCACATACTCTCTCTCAATCTCCTGCTCCAACTTTAATTCCCTAGGCAGCAGTTTCCATTCTCATACCCTGGCCATTAGCCCTATCCAAGTACCCAAATCCTTAGTGGTGTCCCTGTTTGGTGGTTATCTCCAGCTTAGGAAGAGCAAACCCAAAATCTCCCTTAGTTTTCCAAAACCCTCTCAGACATTCCTTCAGTCTGTCCCCTGACAATGTGGCCAGTTCAACGTCCAAGGCGGTTGTTGGATGCCAGATGTCAACCCCAGTGCCTTCATTTGCTGTCCCACTACTGCCCACTCACATCCTGCTGGGCTCCTGGGTCTGGACCTCCTCTGCAGCCCCCAGATCTGGACTGTCCTTCACGTGTCTCATATCCTCCTTCACCCAACCTCTAGTGCAGTTCTAGTGAGGGCCCCTCCCAGGTCCCATGTGCAGGCAGCAAAACTCCAAGCCGGTGCCCTCCTCCCAATCTCACTTCCCACAAATCCAGCCTCCACGCAGCTGTCATGATGGATCTCACACAGGAATCTGGTCCCTTGCTGCCTTCACCAACTCTCCTGCTCCCTGCGGGTGCTGGGCGCTGTTTGCCCCCATAAGAAGCATCACCATGGTCTGCTGGAACTCACACCATTCCTGCTCCTCTTCACTGGGATATGCACAGGGAGAGGGAGGATTTCTAAGACCAAGCTGTGCCTGGCCTCACCATGAGATCTGACCCAATGACCTCACTTTTATTTTTGGGGGTTGTTGATATTGCTGGTTCGGGCAAATACACAGGGATGTTAGGGACTGAATCTGGATCAGCTGTGTGCAAGGAAAGTGCCCTAACCACTGCACCACTTCTCCATCCTCACTACCTCGTTTTTTTTTATTATTTGTTTTTAGGCCACACCTGGCCGAGATGCTCAGGGATTATTCCTGGCTCTGCTTTAAGTAATTGCTCCTGAGGACCAAATGGGATGCTGGGAATCAAACCCAGTTCATCTCGGGTCGGTGGCATGCAAGGCAAACACCCTACCACTGTGCTATCACTCTGGCTCCTTCCCTACCTCACTTCTCTGAACCTCGGGTTCACTTCGCAAGAAGTAATTTAAATGCTGATCCCTTATCTCCTCTCTCGGTCTTCTCCCCATGCCAGTTCCATAAAGCAGCTTCTTCATCTTCTCCTTTCCCCAAATTGCTTTACTCTATACCAAGTGAGTCAAGGTCTCCCTACTACCAGCCCACTCAGCTATATCTCCCCATGCCTCAACTTAGATCTTTCTCTCAGCACTTCTTCCCCACCTCTACCCTAACCACAGCCAGCTTCCCCACTCTTTGAGCCCTACCTGGCCTGGCTCTCAGCAAGCTTTGGTGGGGTTGTTTCTTACCAAAGGCTCTGAGAGTAAGGAGGCAGTGAGTGGCTGGCACAGCAGACACCGAAAGGTCATTTACTGAGGGTGAAAGGGTGAACAAGGGGTATGAGCTTGACCCCTGGAAAACCCCAGGTTCAGGATGCCACTTACTCATTATTCCTGAAGTCATGACCAAAGGAAGCCATGCCAAGTTACCAAGACTCTAAAGGAAGAGTTGACAAAGATGGGAAAGGGAGAGCGTGGGATGGCATGACTCTGGGAAACAAAGTGATTGGTATTTGGGGGTCAGTTCCAGAGATGAGGCTGGGTTATACAAATGTTCCACAGCTTAATGGGACCGGGGGAGTTAGGACCTCCAGAGACTTTGAAGGCAGACACAGGGGACAGGGTGTTAGTGCAATTGGAACAGAAGCCAGTTTTAGAAGGGCTGAATCAGCCCCATTCCATTCCAAGGTCAGTCAGTGGTGGAGGACCTGGCCTTGGGTCCACCGCAAATGATACATGGGTGGTGTTCAAAGACAGTATTTCCTGTCCTCCCCACAAAACCAGAGGAAACCGAGAGACCACTAAGCATGGGAGGCCTAAGCAGCAAGCAGCTTGGCGAGTTCTTAATCTACTACCCGAGAGGGGTATGTGAAAACTTCACTTTGGACAGAATGGTGGATCCCCGAGAGTTCAATGTTCACCAGAGTATCACTGATAATCCATCAGGCTATGCCAGGAACCAAAACCAGATTAAAAGGATGACAGCTACTCCCTTGAGCCATTGCCACTGAGAAATGTGAACAGGCAGGTGCTGGGTAGCCCTCAGGTCAAGAGGCTCACACGTAGGGAGTCAGTTAAATTTGTTTTTTGAGGGCCTCACCCAGTAGGGCTTTGGGGTCACTTCCTGGCACTGTTCTGGGGACCATAAACTGCTGAGGATTAAAGCAAGGGCTGCATGCAAAGCCTTGTGCTCTATCCCACTAAGTCATCCCTCAGGACCTGGAGACCCAGGGAAAAGGCAGTTTGCTGTTTTGTCTTTGGGTCAAATGCAGTGCTGGGTCAAATGCAGTGCTCAGGGCTCATTTCCGGTGATCAAACCCTGGTAGGGTGTGTGCAAGACAAGTGTCCTACCCTTTGTCCTCAGTCTCTGGTCCTGGACTACCTGAAGATCTGTAGAACATTCTGGGCCAGGACAGGCCAAGTAGAAGCCACATGAATGACCAAACTGGTAAAAGTCAAGGCCTGAGTTTCTGCCGAAGGAACAGGGCAGGGAAGGCCTCAAAGCACCTTTCCTGTGATGAGGGTGAGGGCAGCCTTCTTTTGACAAAGTAGTCAAAACACACGAAAACCACTTGCTTAATGAGGACATGTCTACACCATGGTGGGAACCACTGTGCTGGAGGGAGGGAACTCAGGCAGATGGAGCAGCAGCTTGGGGGTTGATGCCCTCTCCTCAGTCTGAAAGCTGAGCCCCCTCTTTTCATATTGTTACTTAACTCCACTTGTATTTATGTCTCCAGGACACAGAAGAGGGTCCTGATTCTTGGCATGGCTTACACAGTGCGCATCCAAGAATGTCTGGTGGGACGAGGCCAGGGAATTTCCCGGAAGTGAGTGGGAATGATGAAGCAGACAAGCCGCCCCTCCCTGTTGGGAGATGGCCACTGCAGGGGCTCTGGCTGTCTTGGCTGCATTAGCCTTTCCCAGCCACAGTCCAACAGCCCCTGGGAACCTGCTGTTGAGCACATTCAGAGGATGCTACAACCAAAGCACCCGAGGAGCAGGCACCTCTCACTGGCCACGTCTCTCCATGAGTGCGAGCATCATGCAGCACCCTACAAGAGATCTCAAAATCTCTAGCCAAAACCCAGGTGCCAGTTTTGCCTGCTCCATACATGCTGCCCTGCTCACTGCCTCCACCAGCAAAGTCAAGGACAGAACAAGCAGAGGGTGGACCATAGGTGTATTGGGGAGAAGAGAGATGGGAGCAGGAAGGGACCCCAGATTCCAAGGAAGTAATCACTTGGCAGTTTGCAGGAGACTCAGGAGGCACAGAGGGTTCATGGGGCACCTCCAGCAAAGATGAGCTCCAGTGCCGCCTGGATGTCCCCCCCAGTGGCCTGCAGGGCCCGCAAGCTCAGCTCGTCATCATGGATACCCATGTCACGCAGCTGCTGTAGCTGGGGCTGCCACTGGCTCTGTGGAAAGACAAGAAGGAGCTGTTAGCCAGAGTCCTCGAAAGCCATGCTCAGAAGTAAGATGGGAATTCCTGTGGCAAAGCTGCTGTTGCAAACTTCCACAGAATGCTGTGCTTCTAGGTAAATGATGAGGGAGGGGACTAGACTTGAGGGGAATAGTTTTGGTGAATAGATTACCAGCTTTACTGTTTTTGGGAGGGAGGGGCTTGGGGCCACACCTGGTGATACTTAGTACTTACTGTACTCAGAATCACTCCTGGTGGTGCTCAAGGGACCATATGGGATACTGAAGATTAAACTCGGGGGACCGGAGAGATAGCACGAAGGTAAGGTGTTTGTCTTGCGTACAGAGAGTCGGTGGTTTGAATCCCGGCATCCCATATGGTCCCCGGAGCCTGCCAGGATCGATTTCTGAGCGTAGAGCCAGGAGTTACCCCTGAGCGCCGCTGGGTGTGACCCAAGAACCAAAAAAAAATAAAGATTACACTTGGGTAGCTGTGTGCAAGGTATTGCCTCAATGGCTATACTATCTCTCCAGTCCCACAACCCTTTTCTTATAAACCTCTCCAACATCTGCCCCCTCTTGGTTCTGAACATATTCAATGTATCCCGGTCTCTAAAGCAATATATAAAGGTTTATTACTATGTAAAAATACCAATCTGTGTGTGTGTGTGTGTGTGTGTGTGTGTGTGTGTGTGTGTGTATATGTGTGTGTGTGTGTATATATATATATACACACTGTTATTTTGTGTGGGGGCTGTTTAATTTGGACTATACCTAGAGGTGCTCAGGTCTTATTCCTAGCTCTGTACAAAGGCATTATTCCTGGTGGGGTTTGGGGGACTATACAGAAGGACAGAATCCAACCCAGATAGGCTGCATACAAGGTAAACACCCTGCCTGATATACTATTGCTTTGGGCCTTTTTGTTTTGCTCTAGTTTGGTTTGGGACAAACCGTATAAACTGAAACATTCTATCAGTAGGCTGTTTCCAATCTTCTGTCACTCCCACCATATTCCCAACCACCAGGCATCACTCCCTACACTCGAGTAGCATCTGCAGGATACATTCTGGATATGGAACTGGAAGGCATGACCTGACTCAAAGGGACATCTGGACTTGCTTTTCCATGAATAGATTCTTTCTACCCTTTGTTCAGTTCTTGATGAAACTATTGCTCCTAGTTGGAAGACTAAGGAAAGGAGAGATTCTGCCCTTTGGCACAGCAGATTTTCTTCCTGGTTTGCCTTTAGACAAACCTGTTCAGAGGTCTGACTTGCTAAATAGACATTTTCACTTTCACAAACTGAAAACTAAAACTAAAAACTGAAACTAAAAATTCATTACTCTTTATTAAATTGTTTTTTTGATTTTTCTTTTCTTTGAGGATAGTGCCAAATCTTTGGGCCAAATCTAGCAATTCTCGGGCCTGGAGAGATAGCACAGTGGCGTTTGCCTTGCAAGCAGCCGATCCAGGACCAAAGGTGGTTGGTTCGAATCCCGGTGTCCCATATGGTCCCCCGTGCCTGCCAGGAGCTATTTCTGAGCAGACAGCCAGGAGTAACCCCTGAGCACCGCCGGGTGTGACCCAAAAACTAAAAAAAAAAAAAAAAAATCTAGCAATTCTCAGGAAGCTACTCCTGACTCTCTGCTCACAAGTGACCCTGAGTGGTGCCAGGAACTTGAACTAAGGCTGTAGTTGATGCAGTCACATGGAAGACAAGTGCATTATCTTCAGCACCAATCTCCAACCTCTAGCTCCTGGAACTTTGTCTTTGAGACATATCAGCCTTCCTGATGTAACTGATTAAAGACAGTTACCCTCATTTTCTTTACTTTCACAGCCTCACTAGTACCTCTCGCTCATGAAAAGTACAACTTAGAGAAAATGATATTTTCACGGAAGAGCTCAAAGAACATGGCGAGGAAGAAATTATTCAGAGAGGAAGACATGGGCAAGGACAAGAAGGGTTTTTTTTTTAAACCACACAAACCATTTTAAACTTTTTCTTTTCCAGGCCGGGTAGAGCCACTGACAGCATCCCAGCTGAGAGTAATGTGACTAGTATGGGGAAGATGAATGAATGGAAAGAAGAGAGACCTTGTCTACTGCTCTCATCCTTCCAACTCTGGCCACTCAGGGCAAAGAAAACCACATAGGTTTGAGCCCTATCTGCACTACTAAGAGCTTAATGTCCTCTAGGTATAAGCTGGCTCAGCCTCAGGCTCATGGGCAATAAAATGGACATTGGGAAGGTTAGTGCATGGAGCCAGCAGTCAGCACTGGTGCTTGAGTGACCTGCCCACAAACCCCAGGTCTCTTCAGTTCCTCCCCACCCTGGTGACTGCAAGATGGAGTATCATCTTTTTGCTCAATTCTTAAGGCCTCACACCCAAGTCCTTATTCTCCATTTCTCTAACTAATCTCAGGATTCAACTCTACTTAATCTCAGGATTTTCCTATTTGGGGTGGAATTTGGGGTCACATATGGTTATGATCAGGGTTTACTACTGACTCTGCTCAGGGGACCACATGCAATGTCAGAGATCAAACTGGGTTAACTGTATGCCAGGCAAGCACCCTACCCACTGTACTTTCTCTACAGCCCTAATCTGTGAGTTTTCTACATAACACTGTCTTCTGGGGGCTGGAAAGATAGTACAGCAGGTAGGACTCTTGCCTTGCATGTGGTTGACCTGGATTCTATCCCCAGTACTCCATATGGTCCCCCTAGTCCCCTAAGCACTTCCAGGAGTGATTCCTGAGTGCAGAGCTAGGAGTAACCCTTGAGCATTGCTGGGTGTGAACCAAAACAGTAGCAGCAGCAACAACTATAGAACACAGCTTTCTAGCTTGGTAGTCTATTTGGGGCAGAGATAGAAGGCCCACACCCAGCTGTGCTCACAGATGTTACTCTTGGCTCTGTACTCAGGGATCACTGCTGGTGGGGCTCACAGGGACCAGGAATCAAACCCTAGTCAGACACATACAAGGCAAGGGCCAAATCCTCTGTGCTATCACTCTGGCCCATGGCCTTGTAGTCTTTAGTACACCACATGGATTCTCCACATTTGTGCAAACAGGTAGTTGCCTCAGTCTGGACAAAGCAATTTCAAACACCTCCTCCCTACCTGGTTAACTTCTAATTCACTCTTTGACAATCAGCTCAGCCACTCCATCCTCTAAAAGCTTTATCTGACTGAGATCCTCACTCCAAGCTTTTGCCTCAGAGAGTGGAAGATGACATTTTCTTTCACTGCCTGGAGACCAGATGAGGATCAACTCAATATACGCCAGCAGGCTGACCCACGACTGGAATGTGCCTGCTCAATGCTCGGTTACCACTCATAGATGAATCAACGAATGATCCCAGAAAAATTCGCCATGCCAGTGGAGTCAGCCAGTGGAGTCAGGCCATGGTCATAGGCATAGAAATAGAAGCCCTGAGAGTGACCTTTGTGGGCACAAGCTCCTATCACACTGCCAGGACCTGGTGTTCTCATGAAGGAACCTGGTGTTCTTAGAGGTTTTCCCAAGAGGGAACCATGCCAAAATAAAGGTGCTCTACAAAGCAGAAGAAAGCTCTGTACCCAGGGAGCTCAGAATACCCCAACAATGGGAAGGCCTACCTGAAGACTGGGCTGCCCAGAGGCTTGCAGGGCATGCTGAAGAGCTTGGCTGAAGAGATCATTGGTAATAGGTGTCCCTGACTGGACACTAGATGACATCGGTGAGGTTCCTGAGGAATGACCCTACAGACAGACATGTGGTCAGTGCCTCCCTCAGAGTCATTTCAATCTCCCAGCAAGTTCCTGCTGGTACAACTGGGAGCATGAGAGAGACACTAAGACACTGGAGAGCTCTAGGAGGGCAGAAAGATGCCATTTTCTTTCACTCCTAAAAAAAGGGTCTAATCCCCTGGTGCTGCCCAGCATCCAGTGCCAGGAGGCGTGACCATGGCAGTGGGAATAACCATCTCCAGATGTTCATCCACTCTAGTGGGGATGAGTAAAGGAACATTAGGTCCTAGAGGTTTACTGAGTGGCCATGATAGTGCTGCACTGGACTGTGGAGCTCTCAGCCTGACAGGCAGGCAAGGGCCTCTTGTCTGAACTGCAAGGGGGGACCACTGGAACTGCAGGTTCAATTCAGATTAAAGCACAGCAGCCCTTGTTCAGGGTCCAGGTCAGCCCAGGCAAGCCCTCTCCAGGGAGGCTGGCCTAAATGAACTCGCCCCCTTCCCAGTCCCTTCTCCATACCTGGGTGCCAGGAGTTGGTGTGTGAGAGCTGCTTTCTGGGGTACTAGCCAGGGCCAGAGCTGTGGCCAGCTCGCTCTGGGTGATGGGCCGGGGTCCTGCAGCTCCGCTGTATCCGAGAGAGGCTGGGCGAGAGCTGTGTGCACTGCTAGAAGGTGTGGACCTGGCGCTCTGAAAAGGTGGGCAGCCAGAATCAGGGAAGTGGCACTAGAAAATTCCCAAGTGAAACCCACCCCTCCTCCAGAACTGGGGAGTGAGAAGGGGAGTTCCCAAGTGGCCAGCAGAGAGCCATGTGCCATACCACTTGGCCACCCAGAAGCCAATGAGCAGCTCCCAGCTCAGGTAGGCCATGTGCCCTCACATGGCCAGCAGCCAGGCCACTTACAGGGTGGAAGTCGTCCTCATCATCAGAGAGCCCGTCAAACAGGAAGCCACCTGGAGGAGGAGAACAGATTTCAGCAAGAACAGAAAGGCACAGGCGCAGCTCCAGACATTCGATTCCTACTTTCCTCTCCTTCCTTGGAAAATTATAGGACAGATGCACTCTGATTCAAACCAAGGAACACCCCCTGCGAGAGCTATACATAGCTGCTGAGTAAAGCAAATCTCTGGGCTTGGGCCTGCCATGGCCTGAAGCGGCCAACACACACTCCTGGGCACTCACCTGGCATGTCCCGGTATGAGCTCGAGGGCATGCTCCGGGCAGAGGAGTCAGCCCCAGGCAGCGGCGTGCTGCCAGCCACTGAGTGTAGAACCAAGATAATGGCGTTGACCAGGGCCGGGTGGGCAGGCACTAACCTAGGCGGAGGAAAGAAAATCCCAGATGATTAAGAACATCTCTGGTTCACAGCAATGCAGGATGCTCCTTATGCAATCCAGGGGTTGTGGTGTCCTTAACTCCCTGTCTTCACACCTCTCTGCGCCCAGCTTTGTACTCCCACCAATCTGCCCCTAGATTTTCATACCTTACGCTCCTGGTCAGGCAGGGAACACAGCAGTCAGTGTCCAGTTGACTGGCAATCTGACAGGACATTGCTGTGCTCACTAGCAAAATGAGCTTGCCTTCTTGATTTTTCTTCTGGGTGGGGGTGGGGGGGTCACACCTGACAGCACTCAGGGTTTACTCCTAGCCCTGTGCTCAGAAATCGCTCCTGGCAGGCTGGCGGGGGGGGGGGGGGAGACGGGGGACGGACGACCATATGGGATGCCGAGATTTGAACCTCAGTCAATCCTGGGT
The DNA here is from genome assembly GCF_024139225.1 of Suncus etruscus. Taxonomy (NCBI): domain Eukaryota; kingdom Metazoa; phylum Chordata; class Mammalia; order Eulipotyphla; family Soricidae; genus Suncus; species Suncus etruscus. The sequence continues at coordinate 13,148,811 of NC_064848.1, forward strand.
CGGCAGTTTGCCCTTCTGCCTTCTTTTGCCCTTCCAGCGCTCACATTTTAGGGATCTATGCAGCTACTCCTTCCACCAGCTTAAAATCCTTCAAGGGATGATCCCTAGCACTGTATGGCACTTTGAACAATGAGCAGGGAGCAGTTTCCAGAACTATGAGGTATGGCTTAAATAAAAACCAAAAACAGGGGCCGGGCGGTGGCGCTAAAGGTAAGGTGCCTGCCTTGCCTGCACTAGCCTTGGACGGACCGCGGTTCGATCCCCCGGTGTCCCATATGGTCCCCCAAGCCAGGAGCAACTTCTGAGCGCATTGCCAGGAGTAACCCCTGAGCGTTACTGGGTGTGGCCCAAAAACCAAAAAACAAACAAACAAACAAACAAAAAACAAAAACAACTTTCAAAGCCTCCCTAGTTCTGACTAAAGAGATCTAAACTGCCTTGGCAGAGCTGCCAACTCAACATCTCCACGAGGTCATACCTTTGGCCTTGCCTCTCCCCCAGAGGCCCCTGCACCTTCTGCTCACATTCTAACAGGTAGGGATCAGGCACAGAATCAGGGTACACATGGGTTTCAGGTTCGAGGACAGGAAGGGTATGTAGATGCCTTAGTAAGGAGGGAGTACGTACGTATCCAGCATGTTAGGGTCAGCAAAAACAGAGAAGAGATCCTTGTCCTGGAGGACCCCTGCAGGAAGATAGGGCTCACCTCAGGGTATAGAAACCCAGTGAGATCCAAAAGAAATTTGAGGTTCTGAAGCAAACAGTTCAAAGGGGACTTGGGGCAGCAAGGCCACCTAGAGAGAGAAGGGGAGGGCACGGCATTCTCCATCCCACAGCACACTGTGCGCCGATATATCAGCTTCATCCCCCATCTCTCAGGGCTTGCAGCAGGCATCAGGGATATTCAGGAAGTTCGCCCCAAATGCATCCTCTCCGGGAATCCTCAGGCTCTTATTTAGGGTGCTGCTGAGGTCTTGCTTTCTTTTTGGCACTAGCAGCACTATGTAAATGGGCATGTCTTCATTAACACTTGCTCCCACAAAACCAGTGATTTTTTAAAACACAGCCAAAGTCTCCTTTGGGCCACTACCTTCCCCTGGTTTCCCTCCAACTATGACTCTCATTCAGGCTTGCACTCACCCAGAGCAATGGGATCACTGCTGAGGCCAGGGGTGGCCACAATGATCTGATCCAGAGATTCCTTATTACTGAGCATCTTAAAGACCTGTGGGAGAAATAAGCGGAGGGGGCTGCATTCCAATCAGCTCAATACATCCTGCAGATCCCCAGAGGCTGCTGAAGCACTTCCTCCTGCTACAGGCCTGCAAAGACACCACCAAAATGGAACAATAGCCCCAGGAAACAGATGAACTTTTTTTTTTTCACTGAAATTATAGCTTATTGGAAGGAAAATGAATAGGAAAAGAAGCAAGATGACAGTAACCCTTTACTCTCGTGATTCTATTCTCCAACTACAGTTCTAATACACCAAAATAAAGACTTTCTTTACAAGGTCAAGAATAAAAAATTCTCTAGGTCCCAAAAGTGCTTTTCAACCTCCAAACAATTATCCTTTCATATTCATATGTATTGAGGAGGTCGCAGCTTTTTAGTGTTCCCTCAACTCTCCTGTAGAAAGACATCAGCACATTTCCCTAATGAGGAAATCCAGATAAAGGGTGTCAGGGTTGGCAGATGGACCAACACTTCAGATGGACCCTGTGAAGCAGTTGTGTGGACACCAGGACTATGGCCACAGTCCTTCCATGAGGTCAATATCCAGAGAGGTCGGATGGTTAGGATCGGAGGGAACCTTCAACACCTTGCTGAGAAAGCCCCTTTGGGGGGGGGGGAAACAAGTCTCTACAGAGACCCACAAACATGGCAAAAACTCCCCAAGGAACTCCTAGGTAGTCATGGCAACAGAGTTCCAGCTCCCACTCGACACCTCTCACCAGCCAGTGTTCACACCCTCTCCGCCAGGCCTGGCACAAGCCTCAGGCAGGGCCTAGGCACACTCACCGCCTCCCGGTAGGAAGAGCTGCTATGCAGGGCAGTGTGCAGCACCCGGAACTCCCTCAGGGCTGCCACTTTGTCCACAGGCTCTGAAGAGAAGAAAAATTGGTTACCACACAGCGCAGGGCCTGACTCTGCCACAGACATGGACCATTGTAACAGCACATGGCAGGGCATTGCCTGGTCTGCTGCTCTTCTCCCTTCACTGCTCATTAAAAACTCGAGGACTATTCAGAAATGCCCATTCGTGCCAGAGATGCAAAAACAGTACTTTCTCTCTCCTTTTTATTGGGTGGGGGGGGGGGGGCGGGGGGAGAGAGGCAGTGCCATATACAGTGGTACTCAAGATTTGCAACTAACTCTGAACTCAGGGATCACTCTGGTGGAACTCAGGGCACTCTATGTGGTGCCAGGGATTGAATCCACGTTGACTGTGTGCAAGGCAAGTGCCCTGCCAGCTCAAATAGCTCTCCAACCCAAACACTGAATTCTATTTTATGCATCTTCAGTAGACACACAAATTCAGGTTCTAGCAGACGGAAAATGTGACTATGTAAAAGAGACTCCTATCATTCATTTCCTTCTGCAGGGACTTAAGACTTCTAATGTTCAAGAAAGAAAAAGGGTTTAATCATCTTAACAGATTTTTTACACAGTAATTTAAAATATCTACTGCAAGCCATCTGAACAATATGAGGCTATGCTGACACATTATGTTTAGAAAAGGAATTAGAATACAGAATAGCATGTGTATTTGCTAGTAAAACTGTAAAATGTGTCAATGTGCATTTTGGTCTAAGGTAGGAAGAGGACAAGGGGAAGAAGAGCATAGAACATTAGAACTGGGGCCGGAGAGATAGCATGGAGGTAAGGCATTTGCCTTTCATGCAGAAGGATGTTGTTTCAAATCCTGGCATCCCATATGGTCCCCCATGCCTGCCAGGGGCAATTTCTGAGCATAGAGCCAGGAGTAACCCCTGAGTGCTGCCGGGTGTGACCCAAAAACCAAAAAAAAAACAAAACAAAACATTAGAACCAGGAGTAACTGTTTTCTCTCTGACATCTCTTTCCAATCTCTTACTTAAATTTTTGTTTTTGTTTTTGGGTCACACCCAGCAGCACTCAGGGGTTATTCCTGGCTCTACACTCAGAAATCGCTCCTGGCAGGCTCAGGGGACCATATGGGATGCCTGGATTCGAACCACCCTCCTTCTGCATGCAAGGCAAATGTCCTACCTCCATGCTATCTCTGGGCCCTCTTTAATTTTTAAAATTTGGGGCTGGAGTGATAGCATAGTGGTAGGGTCTTTGCCTTGCATGCAGCCAACCTAGGATGGACCCAGGTTCAATCCTTGGCATCCCATCTGGTTCCCCCAAGCCTGTCGGGGCAATTTCTGAATGCAGAGACAGGGATAACTTCTGAAGTGCTGCCAGGTGTGGCCAAAATCAAAAACAAAAATCTTTTAATATTACAGAGAGGTCAGAGAAATAGTATAATGGATAGTGTGTTTGCCTTGCACATGGCTGACCTAGGTTCAATCTCTGGTATCCCATAGTCCCCCCCTCCCGCCCCCATGCTCACCAGGAGTAATTTCTGAGTGCAGAGCCAGGAGTAACACCAAAGCATGCAAGTGTGGCCCAAAAACAAACAAACAAAAATATTATGGAGCACTAGTACAGCAGGTTAAGGTACTTGCCTTGCATGCAGATGAACTGGGTTCATTTCCTGACGTCATATTTGGTTCCTCAAGCCCTACCACAAATGATCCCTGGTTTCTGAGCCTGGAGAAGCCCTGAGCTCAACCAGGTATGGCCCCAAACCCCCCCCCCAACTCCAGAGAATAAAGATATAATATTCTATTTCTAGAGTTCTTAACAAACTTCCATCATAAGCCTGACAATAAGAGTTTTACTGGGGCCCAACACACAATTTTTACTGGATACTAGGATTCACATCCTTTCAACTTTTAAGTTTAGCAGTTGTGTCTCTCATCACCTCCTCACAGGGCAAAATGCTAATTTTACCTGGTCAAACCTGCCCACATCTAGGAGGGGCCTATGGAAAGGAACAAAAGAGTTGCCTCAGGGGTGTCAAGGGGGATTGGCCGAGAAGCAGCAGAAGAGGAATAGGCAGCAGAGAGGAATAGGAAAGAGGTTGAGATGCTGGGTGACTGAAATAGGCTGCTTAAAAGGTTAGTTTAATTGGGGCCGAAGAGATAGAACAGCGATAGGGCGTATGCCTTGAATGCAGAATGCAGAAGGACGTGATTCAAATCTTGGCATCCTATATTATATGGTCCCCTGAGCCTGCCAGGGGCGATTTCTGAGTGTAGAGCCAGGAGTAGCCCCTGACACTGCCAGGTGTGACCCCAAAAATAAAAAAAGGTTAGCTTAACTATGAAAATTATGAATAAAGCTGATGTCTCCTGAAATCTGACTGCTGTGGGTCATTTCCACACAGCCATCCTCAACACGCACACCTGCCAACTAGAAGGGGATGCAGGCACGTGGCCCGGGCTGGCAGAGAAAGGCCTCACCATCCATCCATCACCATCCAGGACTCAATAATTAATATGTATTTCTACATGTCTAAATTATATTTTGATTAATTTACTATTTAAGATATCAGCCCCTATACATAGGTGAGAAAGTTTGGTAAAAGGTGTGGAAGCAGGGGCCCGGAGAGATAGCACAGTGGCGTTTGCCTTGCAAGCAGCCGATCCAGGACCAAAGGTGGTTGGTTCGAATCCCGGTGTCCCATATGGTCCTCTGTGCCTGCCAGGAGCTATTTCTGAGCAGACAGCCAGGAGTCATCCCTGAGCAACGCCGGGTGTGGCCCAAAAACCAAAAAAAAAAAAAAAAAAAAAAAAAGGTGTGGAAGCAGGTAGAAAGTAAACTCTGGAGGACAATTTTTTTGGGTTTCTGGTTTGTTTTGGTTTGAGGTCAAACCCAGTGGTATTCAGGGCTTCAATCCTGGCTCTATCCTCAGGGATCACTCCTGAAGTATTTAGGGGACAATAAAGGGTGTTGAATATTTGGGTTTTTTTGTTTGTTTATTTGTTCTTTTGGTTTTTGAGTCACACCCGGCAGTGCTCAGGGGTTCCTCCTGGCTCTACGCTCAGAAATTGCTCCTGGTAGGCTCGGGGGACCATATGGGATGCCGGATTCAAACCACCAACTTTCTGCATGCAAGGCAAGTGCCTTACCTCCATGCTATCTCTCCGGCCCCAGGGTGTTGAATATTTGAACTGACGTTGGCACCTACCCTGTATATAACTGACCCAGGTTCAATCCTTAGTATGGTCCCCTGGGCTTGGTCAGAAGTGATTCCTAAGCTTAGAGTCAGGACTAAGTTCTGAGGACCATCAGATATGGCCTCAAAACAAAACAACAATAGCAATAAACAGCTCCTGTGTCTGTCACAGTCTGTGCACTGCCAAATTCCAGAATGCCATTCCCAAAAAAAGTGAGTGGCACTCTTGTGGCGACTACATTGTTACCTAGAGTTCTGATCCTGTTGACATCTCATCACTTTAGGTTAAAATGGCCTACTTCATTTCTCCAACCAACATGTACTAAGCACTTATTCCATGCCTGGTTTTGGACAAGGTACAGAAGTGCAAAAACAAAAACAAAAAAAAAACACAAAAAAAACAGTTGCTGTAAAATGAAACTCTTAAGACAACAGGAAAAATGACGCTAGATCAAACCCAAACATACGATTATAAAGCACCATGCTGAGGGCATCTGTAGAGATGCAGAAGCAAGCGAAGGACTAGGAGCAAGAAGGCAGTGAGCCATCACTGGAGTGAGGGCAAGAGCTGCCACCAGAGCCTAGATGGGAGGGCTTCAGAGCAGAGCGGATGGAGAGATGGCACCTAAACAAAACCATGAAAGACAAACACACAAAGGGCTTTACAGAAATACCAGCTCGACCACAACTGAGTGCACTAACTCAAAACAGCAAGTTACATGGATCTAGCAAGACAACAAAGGGATCCAGGTGGGAAGGGAGAGCCAGGTTCCCCTCTGGGTTCTAATCTAGTGAGATCAAGAAGTTTGTTTCCCTTTGGAAGAGTGCTCAAGGGTAAAATGTTCAATTGCAATCACTGAACAGGTTTTTTGGGGTTTTTTTTGTTTTTGTTTTTGTTTTTTTTTTCAGATTTAAAAGTTTATTTTCCCCTCCCGGTAAAAAGAAAAGTTTTTTTTTTCTTTTTTTTGGATTTTCGGGCTGTTGGGGTCAGGGGCAATGTGCCCCTCCGTCCTTTCTGCGCCTTGAGGGTTTCAAAGAGACACAGACCATGAATGAGCAAAAGGTGAGGTTTTTAATCTGACCAGTGAGGGTCGTCTGCTGAGAGAGATCTCAGAGCAGAGACCCCTAGGCTCTTTTCTGCAGAGTTTATATAGGAATTTTTAAGCAAGTACAGCACTTTTTCTTATCAGTCATAGACGCAGCTATGAACAAAGGCTTACATTAAAAAACATCATAACTTTGAGAGACACATTCAATGAACAAAGAGATGACCATTAAAACTTATCAATCCTAGTATTACATATTGCAGGTGTCAGCTTATCACAGTGGGCCAGGATGCTAGCCTAGTTAGTTGTAGAAAAGAAAGGGGATTATTAAAACTTAAGGTTCAAATGTAGCTAATGGTTAGAGCTCTTGGCACAGAGTGGCACATACGTCAGCCTTAGAAGCATGGGAGTTGGGCTTTTCTGGCGCCAAGAGCCCCCTTTGGCTGGTACTGCTCGAATTACTTTAGGCTTATAATAATTAGTAATAGTAAATGAGTACTTATCAATTAACGTAACTTATTGATATATCCTATAGAGATCAAAACTTAAAGTGGCAGTTATAAACTAACAGTGAGCATAAATGGGTATTGATCTCACATGCCCAAGACTGGTCTTATCTTCCAGGCTTGCTGTCCTTAGGAGCTGTGAAGGCAGAATTTGCTTATCTTAGTTCAAGCTAGCTGTCTGAAACCTCTTCCTAACTGTCTGAGGCCTCTTTCTTACTGTCTGAGGCCTCTTTGTTTCTGTAGCTCCCACTTCTCTGGCAGATTTCTGTTAGCAGGCTAGAATTCTAAAATGGAGCAGTAAAGAGAAGTTAAAAAATATATATCCTAAAAACATTTAAGAAATCTTTTCCTCATCAGGGCCACACCCCTTTGATGCTCAGGGGTTACTCCTGGCTAAGTGCTCAGAAATTGCCCCTGGCTTGGGGGGACTCTATGGGACTCCGGGGGATCAAACCATGACTCCTTGGCTAGTGCTTGCAAGGCAGACACCTTACCTCTAGCACCACCTCCCACCTCGCCGGCCCCATTTCCTCTATTTCTGAAATAAATCTTCAGGCAGAGGAGGAAAGAAAAGGTCGCTTAATGTCATTAGTCAATAATCAGATAATCCACTACACAGCTTGGAGTAAATTTTACCCTTTGAAAATTGGAGGCAGTCTGTGTGAATCCAGGGAAAAAGCTGGTAAGTTCCTGTGCCAGGAAAATTTGAATTCACATCCTACTCTTACGTTTTTTTGCTAAGTAGGTGACCTTGAATGAATTTCTATCTTTCTTTCATCCTCTGTAAAATGCAACCGCAGTTACCTACCCTGCAGGACCACTGCAATGCTTATATGAGATATCAAGAGAGAAACAATCTGGCTTTCAGAGGCAGCAAATGTTATTTCCCTTCTGTCAGCGCCCTCCAGCCAAAGATTTGAAGGGATCCAGCTGCAGCCGAACAAGGCCTGTTTGCGTCTGCAGGAAAGACTCAAAGAATAAGGGTGAGTTGTGGGCTTCAGTTTCCTGGTTTTCAAAAGCAGCGTTCTGCACTGGTTAGGATGCCCTCATGAGCTGAGGGTAACTATATAACTAGTATTTTTATTCTTAATTAGAAGGAGGGACAAAGTTATCACTGACAAAGAAGCAACAGTCCCTGGATATAGCCAGGTGGAGGATATTGATCATTTCTATGTGGACAATGTTTGTGTTTTTTGTCTCTATTCAGAAATAAAGGGTTAGCCCTGAGTACCATCAGGTGTAGCCAAAAAAGACAAAACAAAATATTTGTAATGAAAAAAAGGAAGTGTGGGGCTGAAGCAATAGCACAGTGGTAGGGCATTTGCCTTGCATGCGGCCAACCCGGGACAGACCCAGGTTCGATCCTCATCATCCCATATGATTCCCCCACCCTCAGGCCAGCCAGGAGTAACCCCTGAGGACTGCTGGGTGTAGTCCAAACAAAAAATAAAGTGAGAGGGAAGGATATTTCATACCTGATCTCTGTCACAGAGAGCCATTTGTGAGTAGTAGGAATGTTAGAAATTATGACCCCCAGAAAAATTCCAAGACCTAATGGAGAGACCAATCCCTGGATGTCAGAGAGTTTCGTCATTCTCACTTCCCATCAAGATATGATAAAGAGATGATTTATGGGGCCCGGAGAGATAGCACAGCAGCGTTTGCCTTGCAAGCAGCCGATCCAGGACCAAAGGTGGTTGGTTCCAATCCCGGTGTCCCATATGGTCCCCCGTGCCTGCCAAGAGCTATTTCTGAGCAGTCGGGAGTAACCCCTGAGCACCGCTAGGTGTGGCCCAAAAACCAAAAAAAAAAAAAAAAAAGAGATGATTTATGTTTAGAACTGAAACCAGAGTCACAAACAAATAAGCAGCCACAGCAATCATGAGCAACACATCAATGTGTGAGGGATCAGAAATAGGAGAAAGTGCAGAGGCTGGAGTGATAACACAGCAGTAGGGCATTTGCCTTGCATATGGCTGACCAGGACAGGTTTGATGGTTCAATCCGTGTATCCCATATGGCCTCCCGAGCCAGTCAGAAGTGATTACTGAGCACTGCCAGGTGTACCCAAAAACAAACAAACAAAAAAAAGGAGTCAGCGCAGAGCACGTGCCTGGGTAGCTCTGAGTCTGATTCCTAACACAGTCAGCAAGCACATGGGCGCACCCACCCACAAGTGTCCAAGCACCAGTCTAATAGAGCTAATATCTGTGTAGATGACAAGTGACATAAGGATAGTGATGAATCTTGAACACTGGTGTTATGCATACAGAAGATCATTGGTTGGAATCCCGGCATCCCATAAGGTCCCCCGAGCCTGCCAGGAGCGATTTTTGAGCGTAGAGCCAGGAGTAACCCCTGAGTGCTGCCGGGTATGACCCAAAGACAAAATAATAAGAAACAAAACAAAACCAAAATTAAATAATAGTAATTTGGGCCGGGAGAGATAGCACAGCGGCGTTTGCCTTGCAAGCAGCCGATCCAGGACCAAAGGTGGTTGGTTCGAATCCCGGTGTCCCATATGGTCCCCCTGGAGCTATTTCTGAGCAGACAGCCAGGAGTAACCCCTGAGCAACGCCAGGTGTGGCCCAAAAACCAAAAAAAAAAAAAAAAAAAAAAAAATAATAATAATAATAATAATAATAATAATAATAGTAATTTAAAAAACACCTTTTTTTTTTTTGAGGAGGAGGTTGTTTTTGGTCAACACCCAGTAGCGTTCAGGGGTTAGTCCTGACTCTGTATTCAGAAATTACTCCTGGAAGTCCTTGGGACCTGGCAGAACTCTGGGACCATATGGGGTGCCAGAGATCCAATACAGGTCATTTGTGTGAAGGAAAGAACCCTACCCATTATACTATCCAGCCCTTCAAAAAAAGTTTATAAAACCACACTAGGGCTGGAGAGACAGTACAATGGCTAAGGTTCTTGCCTTGCATGTGGCTGAACCGGGTTCAATCCCAGCACCATATATAGTTCCCAGTGTCCTACTAGAGTAATCCTTGAGCACAGAGCCAGGAATCTGAGCAGTACCAGGTATGAACCCAAAAGTAAATAAAAAAGGAAAAGAAAAAGAAATCAAATATACATGCAAAGCAGGGGGATAGCATAAAGGTCTGAGTATGTAGTAGTCCTGGGTTTGAGCCCAGCTTCGTTGGTGTGGACCAAGAAACAAACAAATACAAAAGAAATAAAGCTGGAGAGGCTAGAATAACAGTACAGAGGGAAGTATGTTTGTCTTACATGTAGCCCACCCAGTTTTGATCCCCCATCCCTCCCCCCACACTACATGATACTCAGGTATACTTCTGGCTTTGGAATCAACAGAAGTGACTCCTGATTCCAAAGCCAGAAGTATACCTGAGATTCGTCCCTGGCATCCCAAAGGGTCCCACAAGGCAGTCAGGAGTGATTATTGAGCACAAAGCCAAGAATAAACCCTGAGCACCATCAGAGCTTTTTTCTAATGAAATAGCAACAGTAACAAAAGGATTATAGAGATCACTGTGAAACAAACTGTTAACCTAAAGGGTTTAAATAGGCACACACTTCCCACACCCTTAGGAAACAGTGGGTATGAACTTTAAAAGCAGAGAAACAAATATGCTTCCCTTAGAGGTGTTGGTAGCAAGAAGATCAACATTACCCTGCTTATCAGTCCAATAATAGAGCCATCCTCTTTCATCACTGCATAGTAAGTCACCCAGTGTCCTGGCCCTGCCTGGGTAGTTCCAGTGGCTGTTCTAAAAGTTCTGTCCCTCTAACTTCCAGCTAGCCAGACTCACCTGGTTTCTGATCAGGCTCAGGCCAGGACTTGCGCAGAACATGAACTGTGGACCCAGGTTGAATGCCGTAGAAGTCAAGCGTCTGATCATCTTTGAGCTTTCGGCCACAATAAATCAGATCTAAAAAATAAACATTCAAAATCTATTGCTGGGGACCGGTGATGGCACAGTGGTAGGACACTTGCACAAGCCGACAAGAGTTCGATCCCGGACATCCCAAAAGTTCCCTGAGCCTGCCAGGAGTGGTTTCTGAGCACAGAGCCAGGAGTAACAACTGGATGTAGCCAAAAAAAAACAAACAAAATAATCTGTCCTTGAAACAATTTTGTTTCTATCTCCAAGGAACCTTTATCTTGATTGGGATAAAAAAGTTTTAAAATTATATAATCTGGGGCCAGAGCAAAAGTAAAGGAGGTAGGCCACTTGCCTTGCATGTGGCCAAATTGGGTTTGATCCCTAGTATCCCAAATGATTCCCAATAATTCCTGGGTAATACCTGAATTAATTCCCAGTAATTCCTGGGTGCAGAAACAGGTGTAACCCTGGGCACTACTAGGTGCCCACAAAACAACAACAAAAAAACATGTATCCCTCATGTACCCTAAGCTTCCTAGAGAGTATATGTTGGGGGTGGGGGGGAAGATTAGTGATCTTTATTTAACTAGAGAGTGTAGATCTTAAAAGTTCTCATCAGAGGCCAGAGTGACATCACAGAGGTTAGGGCGTCTGATTTACACATGGCCAACCGCATTTGATCCCCAGCATCCCATATGGTACCCTGAGCCTGCCAAGAGTAATTTCTGAGTGCAGAGCCAGAAGTAACCCCTGAAAGCCACTTTCAGGTGTGGTCCAAAAAATAAAACAAACAAAAAAGTTCTCATCACTAGGTGTTGGAGTGGACAGTATAGCAGGTAGGGAATTTGTCTTGTATGTGACTAACCAGTGTTTGATTTCTGGCATCCTATATAGTTCTCCAAGCCCACCAGGAGTAATTCCTGTTTATAAAGTTAGGAGTAATCCCTGAGCACCACTGGGTGTGGTTCCCAAACAAAACAAACAAAAAATAATGTAATAAAATAAAATGCACTTATTTAATAGTTTAATAATAATGGTTAGCAAGACCAAACTCATAAAATACAGACTCAATAATAGGAAAGTTCAAGAGCTTATCATCATAGAGATTGCTCGTCATTTTTGTTTTGGTTTTGAAGCCCTATCCAACAATGCCAAGAGTTACTCTTTGCTCTGTACTTAAGGATGGGCTTCTATTGGTGCTTGGGAACATATGGGATGCTGAGAATCGAACCTGGGTCAGCTGCATGCAAAGCAAATGTCCTTGCTGTACTATCACTCCTGTCTACTGGATTTAAATTAAAGGATAAATCGCAAGAAACAACAAAATGGGGCCCGGAGAGATAGCATAGCGGCGTTTGCCTTGCAAGCAGCCGATCAAAGCAGCTGACCAAAGGTGGTTGGTTCAAATCCCGGTGTCCCATATGGTCCCCTATGCCTATGCCTGCCAGGAGCTATTTCTGAGCAGACAGCCAGGAGTAACCCCTGAGCAATGCCGGGTGTGGCCCAAACACCAAAAAAAAAAAAAAAAAAAAAAAAAGAAACAACAAAATGAACCCAGTGTTTTTTTGGGTTTTTTTTTTTTTTTTTTTTTTTTGGTTTTTGGGCCACACCCGGCGATGCTCGGGGGTTACTCCTGGCTGTCTGCTCAGAAATAGCTCCTGGCAGGCACGGGGGACCATATGGGACACCGGGATTCGAACCAACCACCTTTGGTCCTGGATCGGCTGCTTGCAAGGCAAACGCTGCTGTGCTATCTCTCCAGGCCCGAACCCAGTGTTTTTATGCAAACCTTTTATTTTTCTATATCAGGATCAACCAAAGTCCCCAGCATATAAAGTATAAATTTTATTAATGGATGAAACCCCAGCCCCAAAAAGAATGAAAATAGAAAAAAAAAAAAAAAGGGGGGGGGGCCGGAGAGATAGCATGGAGGTAAGGTGTTTGCCTTTTATGCAGGAGGTCATTGGTTCGAATCCCAGCATCCCATATGGTCCCCTGTGCCTGCCAGGAGCAATTTCTGAGCCTGGAGCCAGGAATAACCCCTGAGCACTGCCAGGTGTGACCCAAAAAAAAAAAAAAAGAAAGAAAACCCCAATCCCAAAACACACCGTTTTAGGGGATTTTGGATCACATTGGCAGTGCTCAGGACTTAATCCTTGTGGGGCTGGGACCCAAAGATTGAACCCAGGTTGGCCATGTGCAAGGCAAGTGACCTACCTACACACTAGTCTTTTTTTTTTTTTCTTTGGTTTTTGGGTCACAGCCGGCAGCGCTCAGGGGTTACTCCTGGCTCTACACTCAGAAATCACTCCTGGCAGGCTCAGGGGCCCATATGGGATGCCGGGATTCGAACCACTGTCCTTATGCAGGCAAGGCAAATGCCCTACCACCATGCTATCTCACCAGCCTCACACTACAGTCTTTCACCAGGCCTTCCAAAGCACATCTTTACCATTGGTTCTTCTTGCTATTATAAACCATATTTATAATTTAATTACGTTATACTTACATACCTTCTTCCCTGGCCCAGAATGGCCTACTTATTTATTGGGGTTGAGCCATACCCGGCAGACTTTAGGGGATACTCCTGACTCTGCCGTCAGAAATCATTCCTGGCAGGCTTGGGGGATGATATGGGATACCAGAGATTGAACCTGGGTCAGTCATGGATCAGCCATGTACAAGACCGTGCAGCCCGACCTGCTTTGCTAAAGGCTCCTCCTTTTCTTTCTTTTTTTTTATTTTCATTTTAAGCAATGCTGATAATTGGAAAAGTTGTCAACCTTCTTTTTTAATTAACTTACCATCAACCAACCATTCTTATAATCATTGCTCAAAGGCTCAACTCTAATGTATATACTGGGAAGCCTTCTCAGGCCTGTTCCTTTCTAACGGCCACCCCAATTCTTCCAGAAAGACTTCAACAGTACCACAGCTCAGGAACTTTGCAATAAAATAGGTCAGAGTGGGGCCAGAGCAGTGGCACAAGCGATAAAGCATCTGCCTTGCCTGCGCTAGCCTAGGGCTGACCTCGGTTCAATCCCCCAGCATCCCATCAGGTCCCCCAAGCCAGGAGTGATTTCTGAGCGCATAGCCAGGAGTAATCCTGAGTGTCACCAGATATGGCTGAAAAAACAAAAATAAAAGGTAGGTCAGAGTAACTTAGATAAAAGGGCAATTAATAGTTTTATCGTGCTTGTGTTTCTATGCATCAACAAATTTCCCCAAAGTGTTAATATTATGGGACAATATGCCCAAACTCTTAATTTTCTTTTTTTTCGGGGGGGGGAGGGGTTCACATCTGGCAGTGCTCAGGGGTTACTCCTGACTCTACACTCAAAACTTGCTCCTGGCAGGCATGGGGGACAATATGGGATGCTGGGATTCAAACCACCATCCTTCTGCATGCAAGACAAATGCCTTACCTCCATGCTATCTCTCCAGCCCCCAAACTCTTAATTTTCCTAATAATTACAGAAGTAACCCAAACCCCAAGGAGCATAGAGACTTACCAATCAGCTCAGGGTCTGGAACAGATTCCTGGAGTTTGCCAGCGATCAGCTGCTTCAGGAATGAAATACTGTATCCCCCAAGGGAGTCTTCTCCCAGGTCTGTTTCTGGCAACCGAAGAATGGACTTGGGAGCAAGTGGCTGATCAGCCAGCTTCACTGCCAAGTGCCAATCTGAGAGAGACATCCTCTCTCTTTCTCGCTCTCTCTTTCTCCCTGTAAGTAAACAGAGAGATAGTGATTAAACAAAAGGTTATACACCAAAACCTCACCATGGAGCCGAATGAGAGGTCGTTGTGATGCTGTGGGAAAAGCATTGGTTCTTCACCAGGAGGCAGAACCATTAGCTAGGTTCCCTCTCTACCCATCCTCTCATGGGTAGCTAGAAACTGACTAAGTCTAGAGCAATAGTATAGGGGTTAAGGCACTTAAATATAGGGAACCAAATCCCTATATGAATCCAAGCACCCACTGGGAGTGATTCCTGAGTGCAGAAACCAGGAATAAGTACGGAGCACCTCAAGTGTGGCCCTCCCCACACCTCGAAAACAACAACTTGCTAGGTCCATTTCTTGGAAACTCTCAGAACTCTTCCTAGATCTAATTCCCTGATCTGATTTATTCCAAAACCCCTCTACACCTTTCTCCTCCACCTGTCTTCCTGCCAGGCTGTTATGTCCACGCTCCAAAGAACACTTCAAGCCACCCTAATCGAGTTTCCAGTAGGACCAAAGCTCTCCCCTATTTTGTATCTCTCCCTCCTCCTTAAGGCAACCCGACGGGCAGCTCCTTTCCCCTTTCCATCTAGCAAAATCTGCCCAAACCCATCATCCTAATCCAAGCCTGGGATTGGGTCATAAACTGGGCACTGGAGAGTCGTTTGAGAAATGACTGAGAAACGCTGCAGAGGCCAGAGCCGCCCAGAATTACCCTGGCAAAGATTCTAGGACCAACAAGGGGAGAAGAGAGGCTGGCCCGAGAGGTGTCACTGGGCTCAAGTCACTCCCAGAGCGCCCCCAGAGGGCCTGGAAGCGAGGGGGCGGAGAGGCGGGGGATGATGACAGGTTGGCACCAGGGCCCATCAATCCCCGAGAAGTGCAATTAACCAGCCGCGGGTTACAGACCCTGGTTCGGCCCAAGGTCACAGAGAGGTAGAAGCCGTGGCGGGGACACTATCTGGCGCTGCCCCCCACTGCTCCCCTGGACCAGCTAAGCGGCACACACACCCGTTGGGCCCGCGGGACCCGGCGCCCTCACCCGTCCCGCGGAAGGAACCCGGCTGCAGAGCCGCCGGTGTAAACACTCACTCCGGAAGTATCGCCGGAAGCCGGAAGCGCCGTGCTGCATTATGGGAGTTGTAGTCCCCGCCGGCCTCCAATCCGCATTCTGGGAGTTGTAGTCCCCGCCTCCACCCCGCCTCCAATCGGCCCTTAAATGGCGCGCCCTTACCTGGCTTCCGGTTCCGGGAGGGGCGTGGCTTCTGGGCCTTTTAAACCTGAAAGTTGGCGGGAACCCGCGCTCCTCGGTGCTCTTTGAGCTGCCGGGGCTGGTTTGTGAATTGGGGTTCTTCCTGGAGGAGGCCTGTTCTGGGGTCCCCCCAACTAGCTCTCCCCCAACCAGACCTGTTTTAAAGTTCTAGTCGTTTGGGCTAGGGAAGCCTGCAGAATCCGTCGCTTAGTTTGGGCTGTCAGTGCACCGGAGCTCCCCTCCCTTTTGGAACCTTTGCTAAGCGACTTCTCCGGACGCCTCCAGTTGTCACCGTGCAAACGGGTGCCTCTCGCTGGAAATCGGTCTCTTGTGTGCTTTTCCATACGACTTTTCTTGGAGAGCCTGCGGGGGGCGCCAAGGTTCTGTCAGGGGAACCTAGGGTTCCCCCACATTATGGGGATCCGGAATGAATGCAATAGTAGAGCAAGTTAAGCTTCATGGAGCGTAGACAAAGGGGCAGAGGCAGGATCGGATTGACCGAGGCCAGGGGCCCCACCCCCCGACTTGCAGCTTGGGGGTGATAGGTTCACAACGTCTCAATCAATATTTAAGTCTGAAGTCCCAGTTCCTCAGGGCCTCTCTCCTGGGTCCTAACGAGTTTTCTGTACACACCCTTTTCAGGCACCCTTATTCTCCTACCCTTTAGTTCCTTTCTTTCCTAGCTACTACAATAATTACACTTGTCATTTAAGAGAGGGTAGGAAGGATCCGGCTTGCACTTTTTTTTTTTTTTTTTTTTTTTTTGGTTTTTGAGTCACACCCGGCAGCGCTCAAGGGTTACTCCTGTCTCTACGCTCAGAAATCACTCCTGGCGGGCTCAGGGGACCATATGGGATGCTTGGATTCAAACCACCGTCCTTCTGCAAGAAAGGCAAACACCCTACCTCCATGCTATCTCTCCAGCCCCAGGCTTGCATCTTTTTCCCTCAAAGTGGAGCTGAATACATTGGCTATTAGTGAATTGACAATGTCCTTATTTCTGATGGACAATAACCATCTAGTTTTCCACTTTCTTTAACTCCTAGTTAAGTGAGGAACAAATATGTATGGAGTAAATAATTCAAACCCAAACCAGCTACCTTTGTGCCTATCTTGCAGTAATTTGTTGCTACTCAAGAGATAGTAAGCTTCTCTAAATTCTGGGGACAGAGTAAGACTTGCTTTGCATGTTATCTCTCCACCGAGTTAAGACTTGCCTTGCATGCTATCTCTCCGATCCCTTGGTGTAACAGCAATGTCCGGTGAAAAGAAATAGACATTCTATAAACAGATTCAAATTTCACTGGTGTAGGAGCCAGAGGTATAGCATGGCCTACCTGGGACAGACCCGGGTTCGATTCCTGGCATCCCATATGGTCCCACGAGCCTGCGAGGAGAGATTTCTGAGCACAGAGCCAGGAGTAATCCCTGAGCACCACCAGGTGTGACCCAAAAAACAAAACTAAAAATTCATTGGTGTAGAAAATATGTAATTGGGTAAATCTTGTGAGTGAACTTGTCTGAGCTGAAAAGGGAAAAAGTCAACATAATCATTTGAATATCAACAAATGTCAACTTTTTTTTGTCCTTCTGAGGAGTAGTTTTCAGGGATCACTCCTGGTGGGCTTGGGACCATATGTGATGCTAGGTCAGCTGCATGCAAAACTATCTATCTCTTACTATCTTTTTCTATCTCTTGAACAGTTGTGGGGGGGGGGTAGAATTTCATACCAACCTAGAGCTTTATGCCACTGACCCACATCTCCAGCCCCAGATTCCAACTTTATTTGAAAGCAGCAAGAACTAGATATATGTGATTAAAAACTAACAAACACTGGGGACCAAAGAGATAGTACAGTAGATAGGGAACTTGCCTTCACACACAGAATGGGGTTTGATCCCTGTTATCCCACATGGGGAAATCCCAAGCCCACCAGGAGTGATTCCTGAATACAGAGCCAGGAGCAACTCCTGAACATCATTGGATGTGGCCAATCCCTGCTTCTAAAATAATATATTGTGTATACATAATGTATGTATATATAATATATATACATAATATGACTGGACCAGACAGATAGTGCTGTGGGAAGGTGCTTGCCTCCCTTGTGGCCAACATAGATTTGATGCCCAGTGCAGTACGTAAACTCTGAGTACAGAGCCAGAGTACTGAGCACATCTGGATGTGGTGCAAAAAACAGTAAAAATAAAAACAAAAGGGGCCAGGGCGGTGGCACTAGAGGTAAGGTGTCTGCCTTGCCAGCGCTAGCCTAGGATGGACCACGGTTCAATCCCCCGGCGTCCCATATGGTCCCCCAAGCCAGGAGTGACCCCTGAGCGTCACCAGGTGTGGCCCAAAACCAAAAATAAATAAATAAATACAAAGAACTTTTAGAAATAAGAATTATCATTTAATTAAAAAATTAAGAGATGGGCCGGAGCAATAGCACAGCAGGTAGGGCATTTGACTTGCACATGGCCAACCCAAGCTTGATCCCCAGCATGGTCTCTGGAACCTGCCAGCAGTAATTTCTGAAAGCAGAGCTAGGAGTAACCCCCTGAGCACAGCTGGGTGTGACCCAAACCCCCCCCCAAATAAATAAATTTAAGAGATGGCTGTCCTTGCCAAAATGTATATTTACAGTATTTTTCCCAAACTTGTATTATATTATTAATGTGTGTTGGGGTTTAGTGCTAAAATACACCTTGTTGGTACTTGGGGACTACTACCAGTTCTATGCTCAGGGGATCTTTGCAGTGTCATGCAAAGCTTGCACATCAGCTCTACAAGTTATTGCTTAGCTCCTTCATGGTGTTTGATTTTATTTTGTTCTGGAAAAACACCTGGTAGTTCTTAGAGTTTGCTCTTAAAACTGTGTTCAGGAGACACACCTGGTGGTATTTAAGAGACCATATGCTGTGCCATGAAACCAGGTTTAGCCACATGCAAAGCAAGGGCCTTACTCGATGTACTATCTTTCCAGCCCTGTATATATTCTTTCTTTTGTTACTTTGACTTAGATTTCAATATGTATATATAATTAAATTTTTAGTTTTTTCACCTGAGTTCTGGCATCTCATTTCTGAATGTCCTTAGTTCTTATTGATGTGCCTTTTTATGTCTTATCCTCTCCCTTTCCTTCCCTTCCCATCCCTGCCCTCCACTTCCCCTCCTCTTCCCTCCCCTGCCCTTTTCTTCCCTCCCAACCTCTTTCTCCCCTCCCTTCCCTTTCTTCTCCTCTTCTATCCCTCCTTTTTTCCCCTCCCCTCCCTACTTTACCCAATTTTATTCTGCCTCACCAAGACAGACATCCTACCCACTGTTTTCTCTGGCCCTATCAATTTTTAAAAGATCATTTTAAATTCTTTCTTTAAATAATATCTTTATTTAAGCACCATGATTACAAACATGTTTGTAGTTGGGTTTCAGTTTTAAAAGAAGAACACCCCTTTCACCAGTGCAACCTTCCCACCCCCAAAACACCCATCTCCCTCTTCCCCCACCCCCAGCCTGTATTAGAGACAGGCATTCTATTTCTCTCACTCACTACCATTGTCATGATAGTTATTTCTCTAACTGCACTTACCACTTTCCATGGTAAGCTTCATATCATTGTTGGTTTTTCCAGCCCTCATCTCTATTGTCTCTGGGTATTATTACAATGATTTTTTTTTATTTTTCTTAAATTCCACAAATGAGTGAGACTATGCTGTGTCTATCTCTCTCCCTCTGACTTATCTCATTCAACATAGTAGTTTCCATGTCCATCCATGTATAAGAAAATTACATGACTTCATCTCTTCTGATGGCTGCATAGTATTCCATTGTGCATATGTACCAGTTTCGTTAGCCACTTTAGAGGCTTTTATATTTCTCTTTGGTATGTTTTCTTTGCCTTTTTTTGCCTACAACCTTTCAACTAGGGGGCGCTATTTGGATCTGAATAAATAGAAAAGCTAGGAGCAAAAAAGATTTTTTGCAGCAGGCAAACTGGCTCTAGATTTTGGAGCAGTTGGCTGGTGGGCAAAGGATTTTGTGTCCAACCTTCTTGCCTCTTTTTACTCTTTTGTCTTTACAGATTATTTACTGTGGGTCTATACGACTAGAACTGTGTCCCCTGTCCTTGTTGAATAACGGAATGGGAATTGCCTTTCCTTTCTGGGAGCTCTGGGGTAATCAAACCTCAACCAATCTCATAGAGATCGTAACCCTTAAGCCACTCATCTGTTGTCGGGCATCTGGCTTGTTTCCAGATTCTGGCTGTTGTAAATAGTGCTGCAATGAAGATAGGTGTGCAAAAGGCATTTTTGTATTATGTTTTTGTGTTCCTAGGTTATATACCTGGAGTAGTGGTATATGATCTTTTTAAATTCTTAAGAATTTTTTGTTTGTTTTTGTTTGGAGCTACATCCAGTGGTGCTCAGGAGTTACTCCTATCTCTGAATTCAGGAATCACTCCTGATGGTGCTTGGGGATCATATGGGATGGTGGGGATCAAACTCAAGTCGGCCACGTGCAAATTAAATTCCTTATCTGCTGTACTATTTTGCTCCTAGTTCTTAAGATATTAGAACTAAATATGGAAGGGCTAGAGAGATTGTACAGCAGATATGGTTTCCTGAGCATTGCCAGGTATGAAAAACAAAATAAAAAAGCCCCACTATCCTAGGGATATACCCTAAAATCAAAAGGACCATACAACCTAATCTCTCCAGTTCAGGAGTCTGACTGAAGGTTGCCATCCAGATCCTTAATGCTTTGCTATAGTAAATCTTCCTGTTTCTCAGCACTGGATCTGGTTGTGGCCTGTATGGATGGACCAGGTGATCTTGCAAGGGCACTGCCTTTCTGTTTTCCATCAATGTTGCCATAGGCCACAAGCCAGTCACTGTCCAGGACATAGATATGGTCGTGGAAAGTATCATTAAGACTCACAAATAGGGCCAGAGATATAGCATGGAGGTAAGGCCTTTGCCTCTCATGTAGAAGGTCAGTGGTTCAAATCCCGGTGTCCCATATGGTCCCCTGAGCCTGCCAGGAGCACTTTCTGAGCGTAGGGCCAGGAGTAACCCCTGAGCACTGCCGGGTGTGACCCAAAAATCAAAAAAAAAAAAAAAAAAAGACTCACAAATAATGTGGCCTGATATGTGAGGGACAGAGATGGATATTTCTCATTGACTACCTATAGCCTATTTACCTTATTGTTTAGGCCACACACAAATTATGTTATAAGTATTCAATGACCCTTAAAAAAAAAAGATTATCCAGCCCTGGTCTCTAAGATGACCCTAGTGAAAGCCCACTGTTCCACCATGACAACCTCAGTGCTATGCCATTACTCATAGGCCAGTCACAGAAAGCAGGCAGGACAGCACGACCACACTGACATCTTGGAAACAGAAAGTCAAGGAAAATGTACATGGGAAGGCAGAACATCTTTGTTTATTGCAATAAAAACTTACACCAAGAAGTAAAAAAATTGGACCAGAGAGATAGTCCAGAGGGTAAGGCACTTGACTTGCATGTGGCTGCAGCCATCACACCACATGTCCCAAGAGCACTGCTAGGTATGGTTCCTGTTCACTGTATCTATCACAAATAGATCATCTTAACTTTAGTATGTGTAAAAGAAGTTGGAAGAACAAATCAAAGTATGTAGAAGGAAGAAAATAATAAAAAATACAGTATAGGACCGGAGAGATAGCATGAAGGTAATGCGTTTGCCTTGCATGGAGAAGGAAAGTAGTTTGAATCCCGGCATCCCATATGGTCCCCGAGCCTGCCAGGAGCAATTTCTGAGCATAGAGTGAGGAATAAACCCTGAGCGCTGCCGGATGTGACCCAAAAAGAAATACAGTATAAATTTAAAAAATAGAAATGAAGAATTCAACACAAGATCAATAAAGTGTGCTATAACAGTGAGTATGACACTCGCCTTGCATGTAGACAACCTGTGTTTGTTCCATAGCATCTCATATGTCTCCCACACCTGTCAGGCAGGGGTGATCCCTGAGGGTAGTCAGAAGTCAGCCCTGAATATAGCCGGGTATGGCCCAAAAACCATAAATAAATGTATACATATATCAATTCAAGTAGAGAATTCAACAAATTGGAACACATGCTTTGAGCACAGGAAGCCCATATTTAATCCTGGGCACTATACCCAGACTATCACCAGGTGTGACCCCTGAGTACCAAGAGGGAAGCAGACACGATTACCACAAGTTGTGACCCAAAAGCTTCCTCTCCCCTAGACCTTTGAGTTAAGTGTAGTATGAGGCTGGTTAAAGGCAAGTGACATCACCAGAACAAGGCCACATGCTTGTGTGGGAGGGACACTGGTATAATATTATACAACCTACCCAGTACCAACAGTGCAGCCTGAAGGTTCCCAACACCACAGAGCCTGAGCAGGAT
Organism: Suncus etruscus; assembly: GCF_024139225.1. Classification (NCBI taxonomy): domain Eukaryota; kingdom Metazoa; phylum Chordata; class Mammalia; order Eulipotyphla; family Soricidae; genus Suncus; species Suncus etruscus. The sequence goes on from NC_064848.1 coordinate 13,170,886, forward strand.
CAGTCCCAGCATTGCCTTGCCAGACTGTTGACTGAGAATTGCAGGAACTGGCACTGGGTTTCTTGAACACAGTTTGGAAAACTCCCAACATCCCCTACTCCAAAAAAAAAGACAAAAATGAAAGTCAGTAGGCAATTTTTCTGGAAAAGTGACTGGTTTCCTATGTTGTTTTATAAAAAACAGATTGACTGCGCCTTCCCCCACCTCCTTCCTGCCTGCAAAGCAGACACAATGCCCAGAAGAGTGGCACCTTTTTTATATTTTTGGTTTTGGGGCCACACCCAGTGACGCTCAGGGGTTACTCCTGGCTATGGCACTTAGAAATAGCTCCTGGCTTGGGGGACCATATGGGACGTCGGGGGATCAAACTGCAGTTTGTCCTAGGCTAGCGCAGTCAAGGCAGATGCCTTACTCCTTGCACCACAGTTTTGGCCCCAGAGTTGCACCTTCTTGTGACGATGAAAGTAAAAGGCACATAGCAAGGATGGCAGGAGCCAGGAGGAGACTGATTTCTTGGCTGCTGTGCCAGCTCCAGACTGTTGACCTCAGACCCCTGTCCCAGGAAATGTAAGCCCTCATTAGTTTATTCACTTTGAGGGGTTTCTGCAAAACACAGCTGAACACAATCCTACCTGACCAAGAATTCAGTACCTGCAATGTCACATGGCAGTGAGCAATGTCATTTAAGGAATGGACTTGGCCAAGTGGTAGAGGTGGGGCTTCAGGATACAGGATACAGAGGTAGCAAGCTGGAATTCTAATTACTGTCTTTGTTTTGCATCAGAGAAAGGCTTGGTTAGTTATGGAAAACACCCACATACCATGCAATTGTGTCATGTTAAGGGAAATTACTGGAATAAATCTGAAGGTTGACGTGTAGTGATGACTTCACTCCACCTTTAACAAATTCCTGAAAAAGGTCAATTTCTTAGAATTAAGCAAACTGAAGACAGCGGAAGTTTCCCTAAGGGAAACTACTTAGGACCTGTTAATCTCCTCTAAATGAATGAATCATTTTGTAAACTTGCAAGACTAAAAAAGATGATAATATCTGTTCTCTAAACAGAGTTAGAAGCTTTCTAGCCACAGCTGGCCAAAGTGGTGCTGGAGTGGTGGGTCCTTTATCAGCACTTTCCTTCAGGAGATAACACAGCAAGTAGGGCATTTGCCTTGCATATAGCCAACCCAGGTTTGATATCAGGCATCCCATATGGTCCCCCATGCCTGTCAGGAGTAACTTCTGAGTGCAGAGGCAGGAGTAACCCCTGAGCACCACGCGGTGTAGTAAAAATAAAAAAAGTCACTACTCATTAGGGGCCAGAGCAGGGAGAACACTTATATGTGGCTGACCCAGGTTTGATCCCTGGCACTCCATATGGTCCCCTGAGTCTACCAGAAGAGATCCCTGAATACAGAGTCAGGAGTAAGCCCTAAGCACTTTTAGGTGTGTGGCCCAAGAGTAAAAGCAAACAAACACGGGACCAAGCAGTAGGCATTTGCCTTGCATGCACTAACCTAGGACGAACTGCAGTTCCATTCCCCAGCGTCCCACATGGTTCCCCCAAGCCAGGAGCGATTTCTGAGTATATAGCCAGGAATGACCCCTGAGCATCACTGGGTGTGGCCCCAAAAGCAAATAAAATAAAATAAACAAACACACCAATCAACAGAAAAAGTGGGGTCTGTGCAGTATTCTCTCCATGCTATAGAACCTTTTCCCAATGGCCTCAAGCTAATGCAAGGTAAGTGGGCAGAGCACAGAGGCCATGAGGGAACAAATCAGGAGCTTCAGGTTTACAAGTATCTGAGGAGCTTTGTGGTGGTTCTTCAAACGTAAGATGAAAGAAGGGGCAAGTGGTTGCTCCATATGAGTCCGGCAGCATTATTACTAGGAACCAATCAGCACCACAACAAAGGATGAGATCTCCAGCACACTGCAGTTAGATGTGTGCATGCACCACAACTCAAGTGTTAAAGTACCATACCCATCCGTTAAGCTTCCAGCAAGCACATGTGCCATCGCTACAGCTGAGAGCCCCAGCAAGCACTATGGTCTTTGTGGGCAACCTCCAGTGCTCAACGGGGGAAGATAGAGGGAATTTTAAAAAGAGAATCATCTGGGCCTGGAGAGATAGCACAGCGGCGTTTGCCTTGCAAGCAGCCGATCCAGGACCAAAGGTGGTTGGTTCGAATCCCGGTGTCCCATATGGTCCCCCGTGCCTGCCAGGAGCTATTTCTGAGCAGACAGCCAGGAGTAACCCCTGAGCACTGCCGGGTGTGGCCCAAAACCCAAAAAAAAAAAAAAAAAAAAAAGAATCATCTCTATTGAATTCCAAAATAATATAAGTCTTGTGTGTGAGCAAGGGGGTGAGTAAATCCCAATTGGCCAGAGTTATTGTTGGCTCTGTGCCCAGGAGTAATTTCAGACAATGCTCAAGGAACTGCTGCATTCAAACAAGTGCTGTGTGTGTGTGTGTGTGTGTGTGTGTGTCACACCTTTATTGCTCTGCACTGAGGGATCAGTCCTGGAGGGGACCATATGGGGTACAGAGAATCAAACCCAGTCTGATTTACACAAAGCAAGAGCCCTACCCACAATACTGTCTCTCCAGCCTCAAGACAAGTACTTTAACATCTGTGCTATCTCTCTACCCTCAAAAATCATAGCTTATCCTTTTTGTTTTGTTTTGTTTTTGGGGGGGCCATACCCAGCAGCACTCAGGTGTTACTCCTGGTTCTGCGCTCAGAAGTTGCTCCTGGCAGAAAGTGATTCCTGAGTTTAGAACCGGACTAAGCTCTGGACACCACCAGGTATGGGCCCCCTTGGCAGGGAAAAAAGGCAAATAAAGAAATGGACAATCTTTGTAATAGCATGATCTTATTTTTGTGAAAGACAAAACTGTGTACCTAGATATATGTTTATATATGCTTGTATGTGAATAGGAAATGGTCTAAAAGGATATTTATACACTTACCTGTTCATAGTGATAACCATTGAAGAAAAAGGGCAGGGCTACCTAGTTGTATGTCTACTGAGTGGGGATTTTATTTTTGTGTTTTAATTTTTATAACTATGTATTTCATAATAAAAATTTTGTTTTTAGGGGCCGGGCGGTGGCGCAGGAGGTAAGGTGCCTGCCTTGCCTGCGCTAGCCTAGGACGGACCTCGGTTCGATCCCCCGGCGTCCCATATGGTCCGCCAAGAAGCCAGGAGCAACTTCTGAGCGCATAGCCAGGAGTAACCCCTGAGCATCACAGGGTGTGGCCCAAAAACCAAAAAAAAAAAAAATTTTGTTTTTATTTTTTTTATTTATTTTGGTTTTTGGGTCACACCCGGCAGCGCTCAAAAGTTCCTCCTGGCTTTATGCTTAGAAATCACTCCTGGCAGGCTCAGGGAACCTATATGGGATGCCGGGATTCGAACCAAAGACCTTCTGCATGAAGGCAAATGCACTACCTTCATGCTATCTCTCCGACCCCATAATAAAAATTTTATTACAAAAAAAAGAAGTCTCTCCTGGCAGGCTCAGCGAAACGATTAAACCCAGGTTGTTCCCAGGTCAACCACATGCAAGGCCCTACCACTGTGCTATCACTCCAGCCCACAGCTTATCCTTTTGAACCTAGTCCCATGGACACATGCAATAGGAAGACATTCTTTTTTTTGTTTTTTGTTTTGTTTTTTTTTGGGGGGGGGCCACACCCGGCGGTGCTCAGGGGTTACTCCTGGCTATCTGCTTAGAAATAGCTCCTGGCAGGCACAGGGGGACCATATGGGACGCCGGGATTCGAACCAACCACCTTAGGTCCTGGATCAGCTGCTTGCAAGGCAAACGCTGCTGTACTATCTCTCCGGCCCCAATAGGAAGATATTCTTTCCAAGGTTCACTGTAGAGATGATAGGAGGATAAGAAACAACGCAAAAACAAAATAAACCAGATAGAAATAGCACACGCGCACACACACACACACACACACACACACATACACATCAACTACTGTATTGTTAGGGCACCTGCCCTGCAACACAGACCTGAAGTCAAGTGAAAGCCTAGCACCACCCTACTACGTGCCAAGGCAGAGGCACCAAGCTGATCAGCTTCCCTGGCACAATGACCAGGCAGGCATGTGACCCCTTGTTATTACAATCACAACAACAAATGAAGGAAGGGAAATAAATAAGAATGGAACAAGATCCCTGGGGCAAGAGTAAGGGTGTTCCTCACAGACATCTGACTGATGAAGGAAGGAGGTAGTATCAGCCCCTGACACTTCGGAGAGTTTGAGTATTCTTTCTGTAGCCTCTTGGCTTTATTTCACCTTTTCCTGTATAGCATATCTACTGGGGGAGGTAAATGGTCTTGTAGCTCCCAGATTACTGGCCTCTGAGGACTAATGGGTAGAAGCATGTTAGTAGGAGATTCTGGTATGTAAATAGGTGCAGCACCTGGAAGAAAAGGGACATAAATTGTCCCCACTGGGTGGTTATCCTTGACTCATGAGAGAAGGTAAACACCAGGCAGGACTAAGGGTTCCCTTTAACCAATAACTTTCTTTTCTGGCAGAACTCTACATTTGGAGGTATAATGATGGCTAAAAGTGGCACAAAGTTTTCTTGCTATTGAGTCAGAATCCAGAGATGCCAGGGGGTTGGAGCTGTTATCTGGGCATCAGCCTCACTCTTTCTCCCCTTTTTTTACTACTTTCTTCTTCCCTTTCCTGGGACCAATGGGAAATGTGAATCTTTGGGGAAGAACATCTGAAATGATAAAGATATGAATGAATGTCAGAGTCCTTTTTCCTCCTGTTTGTTTTTTTTTTTTTTACAATGTACATGGCTGCATGGTTATTTCAAAGGTAGGTGGAGAGGGTGAATGATGCAGTGGATCCAAACTTCTCTGTGAGTAACCAATGGAACGTGGTGGGAACCAAAACCTGTGCAAGTGCTCTGGCAGGAGCTAGTGAGACCCAAACACTGCAAGTTAATCATGAAACCCTAACTAAAGAGTGGATGCTTGCCACTCCCCTGGGTCAAGTTCATGGAAAGCATGTTTTCCTGAGCGAAAGGCCATTTAGTCCCTTCTTCATATCCCATAATGTGAACATACATCTTGGCCTCTTGTATTCACCTTTCAGCAGGACAGCTGGCTTCCTCAACCACATTTGACCACATATTAGTCCTTATTCCTATTAACTTTTCCACCAAAACCCAAAAGTAACTGTGGGAGCAAGAAACAACGGAGCCCTAATCAGACAGTAGCAATAAACATTACTTGAATCAGCATAGAAGACTCCACACAATTCTTCAGGAATACCAAAAATTGGGAGGGCATTTTTGTTTTTGTGCCACACTGTGAGATACTCAGGCTTACTCTGGCTCTGTACTCAGGAATTACTACTGGTGGTGCTCAAGAGAATCATATGTGATGCCAAGGATTTGAACCTGGGTTGGCTGCATGAAGGTAAATGCTTTACCCACCTTACTATTGCTCCTGCTCCAAGAAAGGGAATATTTTTGAAAAGAAAAGAAGAGACCAGCACCCACCGAATTCCCCTCAAAGTCATCTCTGGCAGTGGGGATACACCAAGAGGTTTACAGGAAAATATCACTCTCAGATTACCACTAGCAACATGGGATAAACGGTAGAAGCAGAATCCCACCATGGGAGGCAGTAGAGGAAGATTAGAGCTCTGAGGGCTCAACTAGGAATATCCACCTATATAATTTCTCTGAAAACGATTTCAGAGAGGAAAGTTGAGGATGTTTAATGAGCTCAAAGAATCAGTGGAATGGACAGTCAATAAAATACAGGAGGATCTGAGCACAGAAATGAGAAAACTATAAACAGAAATGTCAAAATTAAAAAGTCTGGGGCCAGAGAGATAGCATAAAGGTAAAGCATTTGCCTTGATTGCAGAAGGACGATGGTCATTTCTTAGTAATCAAGGAATATGTACATCAGGAAGAAATCACACTCCTAAACACATATACACCCAATGAGTGATCAGCAAAATACTTAAAACAACTGCTAATAGATTTTAAGGATATCAATAGCAACACAATAGTAACTGGGAACTTCAACTTGCTCTCTCGCTTCTATTTGTTTGTTTGGAGGCCACACCCAGTGGTGATCAGAGGTTACTCTTCAGTCAAAAATCACTCAGGGGACCCTATGGGATGCCAGGATCGAATTTGCATCAGCTGCATGCAAGGCAAACACCTTATCCTCAGTATTATTGCTCCAGCCTCACTTGCTATATCACTTCTTTTTTTTCTTTTTTTTTTTTCTTTTTTTTTTTTTTTGTGGTTTTTGGGTCACACTTGGCAGTGCTCAGGGTTTATTCCTGGCTCCAGGCTCAGAAATTGCTCCTGGCAGGCACGGGGGACCATATGGGACGCCGGGATTCGAACTGATGACCTCCTGCATGAAAGGCAAACGCCTTACCTCCATGCTATCTCTCCGGCCCCACTATATCACTTCTTGATAGATCAACTAGGCTAAAACTCAACAAAGAAACACTGGCTTTGGGGCTGGAGTGGTGGCGCTAGAGGTAAGGCATCTGCCTTGCCTGCGCTAGCCTCGGATGGACCTCGGTTCAATTCCCCCAGTGTCCCATATGGTCCCCAAAGCCTGGGGCGATTTCAGAGCGCATAGCCAGAAGTAATCCCTGAGCATCACCAGGTGTGGCCCCCCAAAAAACAAAAACAAAAAAACAAACAAACAAAAAGAAACACTGGCTTTGAAGGAAAAATATGGAATGGGGGGTTAATATATAGTATATGTGGGCCCGGAGAGATAACACAGCGGCGTTTGCCTTGCAAGCAGCCAATCCAGGACCAAAGGTGGTTGGTTCAAATCCCGGTGTCCCATATGGTCCCCCGTGCCTGCCAGGAGCTATTTCTGAGCAGACAGCCAGGAGTAACACCTGAGCACCGCCGGGTGTGGCCCAAAAACAAAACAAAAAAAAATATATAGTATATGTATAAATACATATATATAATATATATTAAGTTCCATCCCCAAAAAGCAGGAACATTCTTCTCCAATGCAAATGGGATATTTTCCACATGGTGGGCCACAAAACGTACCTCCACAAAATCAAGAGGATAGAAATTGTATCAACTATCTTCTCAGGCATAATGCACTGAAAATAGAAGTGAACAATAAAGAGAAACAGAAAATTTATTCTAACACCTAGAAATTAAACAACTCATTACTGAACAATGAGTGGATCAGAGAAGAAATCAAAGAAAAACTCAAAAGATTCTTGGAAACAAACAATAACGAAAATATGAGCTACCAAAACTTGTGGAACATACCAAAAACGGTATTAAGAGATAAGCTCTTAATCATTATCAGGAAGGAAGAAGGGTCCACATAAATAACTGCACAGCTTGAGAAGCTAGAAAATTACTAACAAAAGCTCAACTCAAGCAGGAAAAAGGAAATAATAAAACTTAGAGCAGAAGTTAATGAACTTAAATTAACAACAACAAAAAGAACAATGAAATCAAGAGCTTGTTCTTTAAAAAGCAATATCAATAAAGCAGGACTCACAAAGAAAAGGAGATAACCCTAATACATAGATTTATAAATCAAAGGGGGAATATCATAACATCATAAAAATGCAAAGGCTCATCAGGGATTTTTTTGACAATTTTTATGCCATGAAACAAGAGAACCTAAAAGAAAGAGATAAATCATTGGATTTCTATAACCTCCTAAGGTTGAGCCAAGATTAGTGAAATACCTGAACATACCTACCACTATTGAGGAAATTGAAACGATAATCAGGTCTTCCCCAGAACAAAAGCCCAGGCCCAGGTGGATTCACTAGTGAATTCTTTCAAACTTTTAAAAAGGACTTACTGCAATCCTTTTCATGTTCTAGGAAATTGAAGAAAAAGAAACATTACCAAAAAGTTTCTATGAAGCTAATAGCTAACACTGATACCAAAACAGAAACACACACACATGCAAAAACAGAATTAGAGAATGATATTCTTTTTTTTTTTTTTTTTTTTTTTTTTTTGGTTCTTGGGCCACACCCGGTGGTGCTCAGGGGTTACTCCTGGCTGTCTGCTCAGAAATAGCTCCTGGCAGGCACGGGGGACCATATGGGACACCAGGATTCAAACCAACCACCTTAGGTCCTGGATCTTCTGCTTGCAAGGCAAACACTGCTGTGCTAGCTCTCTGGCCCCAAGGGTGATATTCTTGATGCACCAGATGTAAAGATCTTCAAGAAATATTACCAAATATAAAGCCAAAAATTTATTTTAAAAAATCATACACCATGACCTAGTAGGATTCATTCTAGGCATCAAAGATGATTTAACATATACACAAGTCAAGTAACTTAATACGCCATATTAATATAAGAAAAAACATATGGCCATATCAATTGCTGCAGAGAAAGTATTTGACAAGATCCAGCACCCATTCATGATAAACATTCTCAACAAAATGGGAATCAAAGGAACTTTCCTTACTACCGTCAAAGTCATTTACCAAAAGCCAAGAGCAAACATTACACTCATTAGAAAAAGGGGCCGGGCGGTGGCGCTAAAGGTAAGGTGCCTGCCTTGCCTGCGCTAGCCTTGGAAGGACTGCAGTTCGATCCCCCAGCGTCCCATATGGTCCCCCAAGCCAGGAGCAACTTCTGAGCACATAGCCAGGAGTAACCCCTGAGCGTTACTGGGTGTGGCCCAAAAACCCAAAAAAAAAAAAAAAAAAAAAGAAAGAAAAGAAAAGCCTTCCAAGGTCAGGCACAAGATAGGTTTATTCACTGACACCACTTGTATTCAGTATAGCACTAAGAGTACTTGTCATAGCAAGAAAAAGATAGCAAGGGCATCTATAAAGGAAAGGAAGAAGTCAAATTCTCACTGACTGCAACACTACAGTGACACAATATTTATAAAATCATAAAGACTATATAAAATCTTCTGGAAACAATAGCTTTGTATAATAAAGTGGCAGGTTACAAAATTAACACACAGTAATTCTTGTTTTCCCTATATACAAATAATAAAAGAGAAAAAATATTTAAAAGCCATCTTATTCACAGTTGTGCTTCAGAAAATGAAGTGTCTCAGAATCAGCTTACCTAAAGTGGTGAAAGTCCATTGTAAAGAAAATTACAACATACTGCTTCAAGTAATAAAAAGAGGATACAAATAAATATAAATAAATAGCATAAATAAGGAGAATTAACATCATACTCACAAAGCATTGTACAAATTCAATGCAATTCCTATAAGGAAACCCATCTCATTTTTCAAAAGAATAAATCAAGCACTCCTGAAATTCATATGGAACAATAAACCTCCATGAATAGCTAAAGCAATCCTTGGGGGGAAAAGCGATGGAAGGCATCGCATTCTCCAACTTCAATCTGTACTACAAACTGGTAGCAATTAAACAGCATGGGATTAAAATAAAGACATGTGCTTGTCTTGTGCACAGGCAACTCGGGTTCAATCACTGGTATCCCATATGGTCCTGAGCATCACCTGAATGCAGAGCCAAGAGTACCCCTTGAGCATCATCAGATGTGATCCAAATACTTAAAAAAAAAAAAAAAGGCATATAAGGCACTTTACAAGAAACAAATCCAATCCCATTTATATAAAGAAAAGGAGGAGAAGGAGGAGGAGGAGGAGAAGGAGAAGGAAGAGGAGGAGGAGAAGGAGGAGGAGGAGGAGGAGAAGAAGAAGAAGAAGAAGAAGGATGAGGAGGATGAGGAGGAGGAGGAGGAGGAGGAAAAAGAAGAGTTCCTCAAAGAGAAACTACAGATGTCCAAAAAGCACATGAAAAAATGCTCCACATCACTAATTATCAGCGAGATCCAAATCAAACTGGCAAAAAGTTATCGTTTCACATCACAGAGACTGTCACACATCAAAAAGAACAAGAATAGGGTTGGGGCAATAACACAGTGGATAGGGTGTTTGCCTTGTATGCAGCTGTCCTAGGTTCAATCTCCAGTATCCCATATGGTCTCCTGAGCCTGCCAGGAGTAATTTCTGCACACAGAGCTGAGAGTAACCCCTGAGTCCCTCCATGTTTCCCCCCCTCTCCCCAAAACAAACAAACAAACAAAAAATAACTACCAGTACTAGGAGCCGAAGTGATAGCACAGTGGTAAGGCATTTGACTTGCATGCTTGGGTTCAATCCCCAGCATCCCATATGGTCCCCCGAGTCTGCCAGGAGCAATTTCTGAGCACAGAGCCAAGAGTAACCCCTGAGTGCCACTGAGTGTGGCCCAAAAACAACAACAGAAAAAAAATGAGCAAGCAGTGCTGGCACAGATGCATGGTGAAAGGAACTCTCATTCATAGCTGGTGGAAATACCAATTAGTCCAGCCATTCTGAAAAAGAATATGAAACTTCCTCAAAAAACTTGAAATTGAGTTTCCATATGACCCAACAATACTGCTTTGGGGAATATACCGTAGGGGTTCAAATGCGGAAAAGGCATCACTACTCCATGTTCATTGCATCACTATTTACAATAGTCAGAATCTGGAAACAACCCAAGAGTCCAAGAACAGAAGAGTGAATAAAGAAACTGTGGTACAGCTACACAATGAATTACAAAGCAGCTGTAAGGAAAAAATGAAGTCATGAAATTTGCTTATACATGGCTGGATATGGAGAATATTAGGCTGAGTGAAATAAGTCAGAGGGAGAGGAAGAGAGAATGATCCCACTGATTGTGGGGTGTGAAAAAAAAAACATAGTATATATAGAGGCTATAGTGATAGTACAGCAAGTAGGCCTTGCATGCAGCCGACCTGGGTTCAATCCCCAGTATCCATAAGGCCCCCTGAACCTACCAGGAGCAACCTTTGAGAGCCACCGAATGTGGCCCCAACACAAAAACAAAAACAAAAGCCCATAGTATAATAATAACATCCAAAGACAATAGAAACAAGGGCCAAGTTCATCATAGGATCTTGCCACAGAGGGGAGGGACAAAATGCTACTAAAGCTCAGTTGTACTGGAGACTACCAGGGCCCCACTCAGTAGTGCTGTAATGGAGGACATTTAGTGTCATGTTCAAAGTCAGCCCTGGTGCCGGCAAGTCATTAAACTAATCCCTTTGATCTATATCCCTCATGCCTTCATCATGTCTTACTTTATATATTAGGCATTTCGTTTTTGTTTTGTTAAGTTAGCTAGGGCTTTGTCTATTTGATCGATTTCCTAAATTTCACCTCCAGTCCTACAGTTAGATTTACTCAATATTTTTATGTTGGGTTTTTCTGTTTTACTTTTATGTCACCTTTCCCCTTTTCTTTGCTCCAATACTGTTTCCATATTCAAGATTGCTCACATGCTTGATTGTGGTGCTTATTTTTTTTGTTTGTTTTTTGTTTTTGGTTTGGGGGCCTCACCGGCAGTGCTCAAGGGTTACTACTGACTCTATGCTCAGAAATTACTCCTGGCAGGCTCAGGGGACCATATGGTATGCTGGGAATTGAACCAGGTCCTTCCTGGATCAGCAGCATGCAAGACAAATGCCCTACCACTGTGCTATCACTTTGGCCCCTGGTACTCATATTTTAAAAATAATTTTATTGGGCCCGAAGAGATAGCACAGTGGCGTTTGCCTTGCAAGCAGCTGATTCAGGACCAAAGGTGGTTGGTTCGAATCCTGGTGTCCCATATGGTCCCCTGTGCCTGCCAAGAGCTATTTCTGAGCAGACAGCCAGGAGTAACCCCTTAACACCGTCAGGTGTGGCCCAAAAACCAAAATAATAATAATAATAATAATAATAATAATAATAATAATAATAATTTTATTGACCGAGAATCTGTGGTTTACAATAAATACCATTAATAATATTTTTTCGGGGCCAAAGAGATGGCATAGAGGTAGATCGTTTGCCTTTCATGCAGAAGGATGGTGGTTCGAATCCCAGCATCCCATATGGTCCCCTGTGCCTGCCAGGGGCGATTTCTGAGCATAGAGCCAGGAGTGGCCCCTGAGCACTGCCAGGTGTGACCCAAAAACCAAAAAAAAAAAGTTTTTCATGCACATAATTTCAATATGTATGATCCTCTCTCCCCTGAGGACCCCAAATTCTTTCAGATCATCTCAAATCCTTTCAACTCCACTTCCTGTTCAGTTCTCCCATTGTGTTCCTTTGGCCCTTTATTTCTACCTCACTGTGTAAGTCCCATATATAAAAGACTAAGTCCCACATATAAAAGTTCATTCTGTATCTTTCTTTCTAACTTCACTTAGCATAATATTCTCCAGTTCCATGTCACTGCAAGATGCATGATTTCATTCTTGCTTAATGCTGCATCGTATTCCATTGTGCATATGTTCCCCACTTCTTGATTCATTCATCTGTAGAGAGTCATTTGGGTTACTTCCATTGTACTTGGTTATTGTACTAAGTATGGTGATGAACATGAATGTGCATATATCCTTTTGAATTAATGTTTTTGTGTTTGGGAGACAAATGTCAAGAAGTGGTATTGCTGGATCATCTCAGAGTTCTAGTCCCAATTTTGGAGAGATTTCCATAGAGGTTGAACCAGATGACAGACATTCCCACCAACAGTGGGTGAGAGGTTTCCTTTCTTACCACAACCCGCCAACTCAGACTTTTGGGATATGAGTCACTCTCACAAGTCTGAGATGATATCTCAGTGTTGCTTTGATCTGCATTTCCCTCAGTATGAGTGAGTGTTAATGGGTGTTCGCACATTTTCAGCTTTGGTGCTCACACATTCTGGTTATGGAATCTTCGAGGGGTTGCTGTCCTGGCCACAATGCTTTCTCAAAAAAAAAGAAAAAGAAAAGAAAAGAAAAGAAAAGGGGCCAGTGAGGTGGTGCTAGACGTAAGGTGTCTGCCTTGCAAGTGCTATCCAAGGAAGGACCTCGGTTCGATCCCCCGGCGTCCCATATGGTCCCCCAAGCCAGGGGCAATTTCTGATTGTTTAGCCAGGAGTAACCCCTGAGCCTCAAACGGGTGTGGCCCAAAAAAACAAAAAAAACAAAAAAACAAAAAAAAAAAACCACACACTACACAAATAAAACAACAATGCTCTCTCGTCTTTGTGGGTTTTTTTTTTTTTTTCTTTTCTTTAGGTTGCAGTGTTTGCTAGGATTTTGTCCCTTTAATTTCAGGACTCACACATGTCCCTTGCAGTGGTGTGGCCAAGAGTTGCTTACAGCACCAGGTATCATAGATAGCAGAGCTGTCAGAATCATGCTAAGCACCACATGTTGGCACTGGGTCCCTTCCTCTCAGTATCAAGTTTGCACAGCAGGTGCTTTAGCCAGTGCCATGTTTTGGGGTCACACCTGGCAGTGCTCAGGGCTTATTTTGACTGTGCTCTCAGGGATCACTTCTGGCAGGCGTGGGGGACCAAATGGGATGCCAAGCATAAAATCCCCGGTTGACTTCATACAAGACAAATGTCCTACATACTGTACTATTGCACTGCCCATTATTTTGTCCTTTGAAACATCTTCCGGGGAATGCAAAAAGGATACTTGTAAAGGAGGTAAAGCACTTGCCTTGCATGTGGCTCCCTCTGCCACCACTTCCTGAGCCAACCAAAAGTGGTCCCCAAACCAGAAGGTTTTTTTTTGTTGTTGTTGTAGCTTCGAGAGATGACACCCACCAAGAGAGGGGGTATTGCATGACTCATGTATAAAGCTGAAGATCTGAAGCTCCAGCTATCTGGCCAAACATGTTACAGGTGACTAGGGGTGGTAGGGAGCATCCTGAAGGGAGCATCCAGGAAACAGAGCTTCCACCTTTCTGTTGGACCTGTCTGTTCACCTAGGAGAAATGCCAGACATGGGTCAGGACTGGGAAAGTCAGTGCCCTACCAGTCCCATGAGGCAGCCATCAAGCCATGCCTACAGCTGATCTGTTTTGCACAGCCTTGGAACTAGTCCCCATTAGAGCCTTGAACTCAGCTGGAGTGAGGAATTTCTTTGGGAGGAGGATAGGGGCAGGGGCACATTCTTCAATGCTTAGGGCTCTTAGGGCTTACTCATCAATTATTCCTGGTAGGCTTAGGGAACCATATGGGATGCCAGCAATCAAACCTAGGTTGGCCATATACAAGGCAAGCACCCATACCCACTGCACTATATATTTTTTCAGCCCAGATGAATGTTCTTTGCAGGGAAGTTTTTTTTTTGTTTTGTTTGTTTGTTTTTGGGTCACACCCGGCATCGCTCAGGGGTTACTCCTGGCTCTATGCTCAGAAATCGCTCCTGGAAGGCTCAGGGATTGAAATGGATTGCCAGGATATGAAATGCTGGGATTTGAACCACTGCCCTTCTGCATACAAGGCAAACACCTTACCTCCATGCTATCTCTCTGGCCCCTTTGCAGGGAAGTTTTATCAATGTTCCCAAAGTGTCCTTTCCCAATCAGGTGAGGTTCTACTACACCTGGTCTCAAGCCCGTCCTTGGTGTCCCCCAGAATAGAATTCACCTCTCTTCTGAGGCTAGATCCAGCTTTCGAGGGGAAGTGTGGCCTCTAATAGAACCCAGTGGCTCTCTGTGTGTCCTCCACCCCCTCTTTGGGGTTGGAGAGCTCTGGAGCAGGCTCAGCAGGTTTCTGGTATTTATTTCTCATTAGCATATAAACTGCAGTTGGCATCTTCTGCCTCCTAAAAAAATGACTACTTCCTTTGTTGTTTCTCTGGATTTTAGAGAGTTGGGATGGGTATTTAGGTTTCTGCCTGTAAGTAACTGGATCTAGAAACTGTTTTCTTTTTCATCACATCTTATTCTTCCTCTTTACTTTCTACTTTTTCCACAGCTGAGCTCATAGTGTGTTATTATGGACTTGCTAAGTTTGTTTCACTGCCATAGAAAGCATACATACAAGGACCTCACATGCCTTAGGGAAAGGGGGTTCTCGGTGGTATCTGGGTACAGGTAAACACATGTGGAGGGAAGTGTTCTATAAGGAAGGAAAGAAGAATGAGAACTGGGTGGTGGCCAGCTGCTTCCCACACAGTGATCCACACTTTCCGATAGTGGGCACTAGCTCATGTAAGAGGGCTTTTCAAATGTGATGGTGGGTGACATGTGCTAAAGTGTAAAATACTCCCTGAAAGCTGGGCCAAGAAGATGGTTCAAAAGGTTGAAACACACATGGAGGGCACCAGGTTCATTTCCTCTGACAAACCTCATCCTCTGCATGGTCCCGACCACCACCAGGAGCAATGCCCAAGCAGTGAGGTAGGAGTCAGCCCCTGAGCACTGCTGGTGTGGCCAAAAATAAATAAATAAATACTCTCGAGATTTTTTTTTGTTTTTGTTTGTTTTTGGGCCACATTCAGGGGTGCTCAGAGGTTACTCCTGGCTCTGTGCTCATTATCGCTCCTGGTGGCACCAGGGACCATATGGGATGCCAGGATTTGAACCAAACCAGTCCTGGGTCAGCCACTTGCAAGGTAAATGTCCTACCACTGTGCTATCTCTCTGGTCCCTACTCTCTAGATTTTTTGTTTGTTTGTTTAGTTTTTGGGTCACAACACCCAGCAATGCTCAGGGGTCATTCCTGGATCCAAGCTCAGAAATTGCGGGGGGACCATATGGGATGCCGGGATTTGAACCACCGACCTTCTGCTCACAAGGCAAATGCCTTACCTCCATGCTATCTCTCCGGCCCCTACTCTCTAGATTTTTATATTTTGTTTTAGGGCTATTCCTGATGGTGCTGGAGCACCATACCAGGGATTGAACCTGGGTTGTCCATGTGCAAGGCAAATGCCCTACCCACTGTACTCTCTCTCTAGCACCCACTAAAAATCAAAGACCTGGTAATAAAAAGATAAAGTGCAAAATGGGCCTGAAGCAAAATATAGCAGGTAAGACATTTCCCTTGTACACTACCTACCTGGGTTTGATCCCTGGTATACCAGAAGGTCATCCAATCAATCCCTGCAGAAGTAATTCCTGAGTAAAGTGAGGAGTAAGCCCTAAGCATCCCTGGGTATGATCCAAAACACAAAAGAACATAAAATATCTCATTAATTATTATGAGTTAATCTTGAAATAATACTTTGATACAGTTGATTAAATAGAATATGTAAATTATACTTTAAGTTAATCTTTGGGTATACTCTACCAGTGAGCTACATTTCAGACCTCAACTTCTCTCTTTTTTTGGGGGGAAGGGGTTAGAGGCATTTGTGCAATACTTGAAGTGCTTAAGAGTTCTCTGGGGTCTAAAGGGTTCTCAAGGGTTCTCTGGATTCTTGGGGATTCTCTGGACTCTCAATGGTTCTCTGGGTTCCCAAGTGTTCTCTGGGTTCTCAAGGGTTCTCTGGGTTCCCAAAGGTTCTCTGGATTTTGAAAGGTTCTCGGGTTCTCTGGGCTCTCTGGATTCTCAAGGGTTTCTTGACAGGTTCTCTGGGTCTTAAGGATTCCTGGCTTTGGGCTCAGGATCATTCCTGGCAGTACTCCTGGCAGGGCTTCATATACAGTGCTGAGGTTCAAACTAGGGTCTGTCGCATGCAAGGCAAGTCCAGGTCCTCTCCCAGAAATACTCAGCTCAGATATATATAATATATAATACTTATATTATTGATTACATAAAACTTAAAGATATGTGATTTACAGTATTGTTTTATTGGACCATAACTCATGTAACTCAAGTTTTTCTCCTAAGCACATTATTTGAAATTTTGTTTTATTTTCTCTTAGTCACATGACTTACTATATTGTTAATGAGATAGGATTTCATGCATACAATGTTCCAACCTCATCCCCTGACTCACCAGATTATTTTAGTTTAAGGAATTTTCCAAAGGAAATAACAATTAATTCTCATGATCTGTATGACTTTTAATGGCAAAAAGAGTCATCCAGGGAGATAGTTCAAGTGGCATAGCACATACCTACCAAATCAAATCCTAGATTTGATCCCTAGCACTAAATGGCCCATGGAGCACCATTGGACATGACCCTAATAATAAAGGATTTTAAAGGTCTTTCATTTGTTTCTAAACCTCTTTAACAAACCTTTTTTTTTTTTAACCAATCTGACTTGCTACACTATTTGGTGCATGTCTTATATAGGAGAGCTTGAGGGAGAGATTGGAGGCATCTTAGGGAAAAAAAAAAAAGGTCATGGACTACTTCTTTTTGTGTGTGTGGGGGGGGGGTGGAATGGGAGAGGGTAGCCTCCAGAGCACCAATCAGTGAGTCCAGGGCCTCTCCCAGAAATATTCAGTCAGGACTGGGTGAGCCATGCAGAATCAGGGTTCAAATGCAGAGCCTCAAGCATGCCAAATACGTGCTCCAATCCAGAAGACACCATTCTAAGATCTTATTCAACCCTTATGCCTGAGCACCAGCACAGTCCTACAGAATCCTAAATTCTGGGAGCAAAAGGAAAAAAAAGGGTCAGATACTTGGACAGGACTTTTTTTTTGGGGGGGGGGCCACACCCGGCATTGCTCAGGGGTTACTCCTGGCTATCTACTCAGAAACAGCTCCTGGCAGGCACGGGGGACCATATGGGACCAACCACGTTTGGTCCTGGATCGGCTGCTTTGCCGCTGTGCTATCTCTCCAGCCCCACAGGACACTTTCATACATCTAGCACCTAGAAAATTGGTTCCCAAGGATCTCTCCAGGCTGCAAGTGTATGCTGCCCTCTGGTGGATTGTAATGGCACTTGAACTAGTGCGACCCAAGTCTTTTCATTTTGTACCATTGATACCTGATCCAGGCCACAGGTATCTCAAGTGGGATAGACTTAAATGAACAATCAGAAAACTGTGTAGATGTGTAAGTAATAATATAGACAGAAATTATATGTTCCCTTCATTGGTCCACTGGAGCCAACAACAACCTAAATTAAGGACTCCCTTAAGTACTGGAGATAAGAGTCTGAATACAAGAAGGCTGGTGAAGGCCATCTCGATAATTTACACCAACTATGGGGCTGGAGAGATAACATAGCGATAGGGTGGTTGCCTTGCACGCAGCCAATCCAGAACAGACCCCAATTTGAATCCCAGCATCCCATATGGTCCCCTGAGCCTACCAGGAGCAATTTCTGAGCACAGAGCCAAGAGTAACCCCTTAGCACCACAGGGTGAGACCGAAAAACAAAACAAAACAAAAAATTTACACAAAGTTATCAAACCTAACTTCACAAGTACACCACAACTGAAATCACATGTCACCTGATGGTCTACTAAGGAAAAGGCAACCTTGCTTCTGTGAGCCTTTTTCTTTTTGGCTTAGACGGCAGTGCTCTGGGGTTACTCCTTTTTCTACACTCAGGAATTACCCTTGGTAGGGTCGGGGGACCATATGGGATGCTGGGGATTGAACATGGGTTGGCCATGTGCAAGGCAAATTCTCTACCTTCTGTACTATCACTCAGGCCCTCACCAAGAAACTTTCTTTAGTCTGCCATCTCTCCTTCCTTGCTTTGAGGACCCACCCCAGGGATAGATTTATACCAGCTGCTGGTCCTTGCCAGGATAGGAAATCCTGTGTGTACTTCAAGAGAGGAAACTCAAGTCAACCAACTCTTCCCTTTAGGATTTTATGTTTCCTCTGCCTTGCTCTGGCACCGTTGGAATCTAGCTCCACAATCTTTCCGTTCTAGGCTCTCTGGGTTGGGTCTTGCAGGGTGCAGACTCTTTGCTGCCAGAGCAGGCCCGGCAGTTCTCTAGCAAACCATGCTGCAGTGAACCTGGTATGGGCTTTGCTGCTGGGAAGGGAGCAGGGAGAGGTGGAGGTATTTGCATTGGCTTTGGTTGGATTTAGTAGGGAGAGGAGAGCCACTTCTACAGACATAAAAGATTCTAAAGAATTTGTGAAGTTCCAACCTTTGAGCAGGGTCATAAAAATTTCAAAGTGTGTGCCTTGCACACAAAACCCCTGGCCTGGAAATCTAGCACACATACTCCCATCCCTACTCCAGCATTTCCAATAGCAAGTTCGGAGCACTGCAAGGTGTGGTCACATCTAGGGGGTGTTCAGAGGACCATATCAAGTGTCAAAGAAGGAACCCATTTGAGTTGTGTGCACTATGTACACTGTGCTATTGCTCTGATCACCCACCCCCAGTCTGACATTTTCATTACATTTGTCAGAGCAGAACACAGAACTTGAGATGTAACACAGAGGGTAAGATGCTGCATGCTATCAACCTGGTTTCATCCCTGGCACCACATATGGTCCCCAAGCCCTGCCAGGAGTGATCCTGAGTGCAGAGCCAGAAGTGATCCCTGAGCACCACCAAGTATGAACCAAAAAAACAAAAAAATAAAATGAAACCTACCATTTGTCAAGCCCCCAACTTGGACACAACTCAGCCTAGGAGAGCTGCCTTCCAGCTTACACTCTTTTTCTTTTAAATGCCTCTAACTCTTAAATGCAACCCCCCTCCCTTTCCTCAATTTTCCTTTCTCCCCCACTTTCCTCCCACTTCCTTTCCTCTCCCCTCCGCTTCCTCCATTTTTTCCTCCCTCCTTCCCTCCCTCCCCTTTTCTTCCCTGTCACAGAGACCCAGTGACCCTTGATCACAGAATCACACACTTAGGAGTGAGGCTGTGGCACTCTTGAGTGTCATTGCTCACACACGTGGTTGTGGTGAGCCAAAGATCACACATTTTATGACAATGACACAGGATTGGGTGTAGCACATGTAAAGCAGGGTTCACGTGCAAAGTGGGTGCTTTTTATCCTACTCTTTGGCATCCCCTCTCTCTTTGTAGTACAGACTCTCAACCTATTATGGTCTGGACTTTTTTACTTTCCACCATGGGAGATGTCACTTCTTTGTACAGACCAAAGAGATCCTGTGTGTTAGTTGTGTGTGTGTAGGGGGAGAAAGAGCCACACCCAGCTAGCTGTGCTTAAGGAACGGTATTTAGCACTGGAGATCACACCAGGGTGGTGGCAGACAGCTGTCATGGTGTCTTATCTCCTATTCCATCTCTTCATCCCCATGTTTCCTACCTAGTGGTCAGTTGCTTATGAGTTGGCCCAAAGTTGTTCTGTATCCTATGGCCCACCTGTGGAGCTCAGCTCTAGCCATCCAATTTCATCCTGCAAATAGCTACCATTCCTTCCACATGCCTCTGGTTCCCAGGGCCCCCTGGAGCATTCCCTTCTATTGGTATATTTTCGATTCATAGGTAGTTTTCCAGAGGCTGGCGGCCATTAGTCAGGAAGTCCTTGTCATCAAATGCATGCTGATCCATTACCCAGAACACAAGTTGGGGCCAGGAAAATATCGCAAATGCAAAAGCACTTGCCTAGCTCATGCAAGGTCCCGAACTCAATCCCCAAAACTTAGCACAGCTGGATGCACTGCAGACCCACCAGGCAGTACTGTGTATGGCGAGAGGAGAGAGAGAGAGAGAGAGAGAGAGAGAGAGAGAGAGAGAGAGAGAGAGAGAGAGAGAGAGAGAGAGAGAGAGAGAGGCCACACCTTTGAGAGGCAGGAAATGGAAGTGAAGGCAGGGTGAGGGTAAGCACCTGCGAGCAGACTCAGAGATAGGTAGGCCCATCCGCAGATAACATTGGCACTCACATGGCTGATTTGCCTTAAAAAGAATATATTTTGGTGAGGGGCAGGACTTTGGAACCATATCTGACAGTGCTCAGGGCTTACTTTTGTCTCTGTGCTCAGGGATCACTCCTGGTGGTGCTAGAGGGACTATAAATGAGGCTGGGGATTGAATTAGAGTCAGCTGCATGCAAGGCAAGTATCTGAACTCTGTACTATCTCTCTGGCCCCAGATATGATTATTTTGGGAGGGCATACCCAGCGATTCTCGGGTGTTATTCCTGGCTCTACACTCAAAATTACTCCTGGCAATTTGGGTGTTTAAACCTCATATTCCTTATGAGTGTAATTCTCACCATTACTTATGTATATTCTTGTTCATGCCTGCTAGTATACCCGGCTGGGTATTTGTGAGGGTTAAGCTCAGGGTTAAGTAGCCAAGTTTGAGTTATATGTTAAATTTTACAAGGTCATACCAGAGATCTTTCTAATTGGCTGCCCCAATCATCCTCATAGAAGGATAGAATGAGGATGCTAGTTGTTTCATGTCCTCAGCAGACGTGATAGCATCAGTCATTTTAATTTTAGCTGCTCTCATTGGTATGAAATGGAATCTCATTGTGGTTTGAATCGCACTTCCCCGATGACTAATGAGGTTGAAGAACTTTTCATGTTTATCAGTCAATTGCATAGCTTTCTTATGAGAAGTGTGTCTACATATCTTTTGCCCTTTTTCTCACTGGGCTAATTTTTAATATCATAGATGTGCAAATAATTTTTCAAAGGATGTTTTGTTATCAGGGCTAGAATGATAGTGCAGGCTATTTGTTTGTTTTTGTTTTAGGCCATATCTGGTGGCACTCAAGAGTTACTCCTGGCTCTGCTCTCAGAAATTACTCCTGGCAGGTTCAGGGGAGTATATGGGAATCTGCAGATTGAACCAAATGCCCTACCCTACCACTGTGCTATCACTCTGGTCTCCAGGCTTTTTTTTTTTTAATTCAGGCTATATTGTCTTATAGTAGACAACCTTGGTTTGACTCTTAGAACTATGTTTGGTTCCTTGAGTCCCACCAGGAATAAGCTCTGTACCATCGAGTGTGATCCAAATTCCTCCCACACATACAAAAAAGAGAAGTTTCAGGGCCGGAGTAATATGTAAGATGTTTGCCTTCCATGCTATCAATCCAGATTTGATCCCAGGCATCCTGTAAGGTCCCTCAAGCACCACCAGGAATTATCCCTAAAAGCAGAGCTGGAAGTAAGCCCTATCCACTGTTGAATGTGGCCCAAAAACAAATAGCAACAACAACAACAAAAAATGGGGCACTGATAAACACTGGTTCTTCATTTTAATAATTATTTGTTTTTGACATTTTTGTGAGCCACATACTGTCATGTTCATGGTTCACTCCTGTCAGGTTTTATGGAGACTATACGTAATGCCAGGGATTGAACTGGGGTCAGCCATGTGCAAGGTTATAATTCTCAATTCCTATATTCTTTATGCAGCCCATGAGCATAGGTTTTGTACACAGAAAGCCCAGGCTCCATCTCCAGCACCATATGGTCTGCTGAGCACAGCCTTGCAAGCAAGTCTTGAGCATCTCTAGGCATGGCAAAAAAAAAAAAAAAAAAGCCAACAAGCAAACCAATAGAGAAAAAAAGAATTCAGTTGTGAGTGTGTATATTTTGTATAGAGGGAAGCTGAGGTTCAGTCCTCGGCATTCATACCACCAAGTACCAGTGAAAGCAATTCCCAAACATGGAGCCAGCAGTAGCCCCAGGACACTGCCAGATAATGTCACCTTAAAAAAAAAATCTGGGGCCCAGAGAGATAGCACAGTGGTGTTTGCCTTGCAAGCAGCCGATCCAGGACCAAAGGTGGTTGGTTCAAATCCCGGTGTCCCATATGGTCCCCCGTGCCTGCCAGGAGCTATTTCTGAGCAGACAGCCAGGAGTAAACCCTGAGCAATGCTGGATGTGGCCCCCCACCAAAAAAAATCTGGGGACTGGAGAAATAGCATGGAGATAAGGCATTTGCTTTTCATGCAGAAGGACAGTGGTTCGAATCCCCTGTGCCTGCCAGAGGTGACTTCTGAGCCAGGAGTAACCCCTGAGCACTGCCGGGTGTGACCCAAAAACCAATATATATATATATATATATATATATATATATATATATATATATATATATGAGCCTAAGTGATAGTACAGCAGGTGCATTTGCCTTGCATGCGGTTGACCCATGTTCAATCTCTGGCGTCCCAAATGGTCCCCTGTGCCTGCCAGGAGTGATTTCTGAGTGCAGAGCCAGGAGTAACCCGAGCACCTCTGGGTGTGGCTGAAAAACATAAACAGAAAAATTCCATTTCCCTCAATCTGTTTGTCAATCTGTTTGTCAAGCACTGATTTTTTCAGTACTCCTGACACTGATCTCTACAAATCCCAACCCCCAGGCCAGACATGCAATGTATTTTTATTTTGTTTTGTTTATGGATCACACCCGGCAGTGCTCAGGGGTTACTCTTGGCTCTATGCTCAACACACCGTCTTTCTGAATGCAAGGCAAACGCCCTACCTCCGTGCTATCTCTCGGCCCTGCAATTTTTTTTTGTGTGTGTGGTTTTTGGGTCACACCCGGAAGTGCTCAGGGGTTACTCCTGGCTCCATGCTCGGAAATTGCTCCTGGCAGGCACGGGGAACATATGGGACACCGGGATTCGAACCGATGACCTTCTGCATGAAAGGCAAATGCCTTACCTCCTTGCTATCTCTCCGGCCTCTGCAATATTTTTTTGAATAGGTGTTTCATGATGTTCTTTCAACCTTCATCTTCACTGCACTCCAGTGAAAATCACCTACTTAGCCGAAATGAAAATAATCATTTGATGTAAACATTACATCTGAATAATGGCTCGCACTCTATTCAGATGTTAATTATCATAATAGTTAATTATCATAGTAGGTCTATAAACTTTTTTTTTTTTTTTTGGTTTTTGGGTCACACCAGGCAGCGCTCAAGGGTTACTCCTGGCTCAGAAATCGCTCTGGCAGGCTCGGGGGACCATATGGGATGCCGGGATTTGAACCACCGTCCTTCTGCATGAAAGGCAAACACTTTACCTCCATGCTATCTCTCCGGCCCCAATTTTTTTTGCGGGGGTCACACCGGGCAGCACTCAGGGGTTACTCCTGGCTCTATACTCAGAAATCGCTCCTGGCAGGCTCGAGGGACCATATGGGATGCCGTCCTTCTGCATGCAAGGTAAATGCTCCATCTCCATGCTATCTCTCCGGCCCCTATAAACTATCATTTTATTTTATTTTTTATTTTTCTATTTGGGGGAAGGGAGCTGGGCCTCACCTGGCAGTACTTGGGTCTTACTCTTGGCTCTGGCCTCAGGAATCACAAGGTAAGGGCCTTACCCACTGTACTATCTCTGTGACCCTCCTTTGATTGTATTATTTTTGAGGCTTTGACACATACACTAAATGCTTGGGGACTACTCCTGGATCTATACTCAAAGATCCCAGTGATGCTTGGTGGGATTCTGGGAACTGAACTGGGTGAACTGAACTGGATGTCAGCCAAGTACAAGGTGAGTTCCTTAACCATTATATTATCTCTTCTGTACTCTACGGAATGCAAATTTTTCTTTTTAATCTTTATCATCTTGTACACAGAACTTGCTGATCAGCATTATAACCATGAGCAATTTTGTAAAATTAAAAAAAAAATTTTTTTTGGTTTTTGGGTCACACCCGGCAGTGCTCAGGGGTTACTCCTGGCTCTACACTCAGAAATCACTCCTGGCAGGCTCGGGAGACCATATGGGATGGCAGGATTTGAACCACTGTCCTTCTGCATGTAAGGCAAATGCCTTAACTCCATGCTATCTCTCTGGCTCCAAAATTTAAAAATTTTAATTTTAAAATTTTAAGGGGAGATGTTCAAAGAATTTAGGCTTGGGATTGAGAGATATAGTACAGCAGTTAAAGTATTTTGCCTTGCAAATAGCCAACCTGGATCCGGTTCCTAAAATATGGGAATATGGTCTCCTGGTGACTGCCAGGAGTAATTCCTGAGCACAGAACCATGAGTAAGTTCTGAACACTGCCAGGTGTGGCCCCAAACCAAAGTCAAAGAAACAAAAAAAAAAAAGAACTCGGGGGGCCGGGCGGTGGCGCTAAAGGTAAGGTGCCTGCCTTACCTGCGCTAGCCTAGGACGGACCGCGGTTCGATCCCCCGGCGTCCCATATGGTCCCCCAAGCCAGGAGCGACTTCTGAGCGCATAGCCAGGAGTAACCCCTGAGCGTCACCGGGTGTGGCCCAAAAACCAAAAAAAAAAAAAAAAAAAAAAAAAAAAGAACTCGGTCTCATGTTTCACATGTGGGAGGTCTGGATTCAGCACCATGTGATCCCCTGAGCAACAATGGGAGTGACCCCAGAGTACTGCCTGGTGTGGTACTCCCCCCAAAAAAGAATAGATTTAATTGCTGGATTACTTGTGTTCTGGGGGAGAGTCAGAATTAGAAGTATTTAGGATTCAATTCATTAGTTCCATTCCCAGCAGCTTGTGGTTCTCTGAGCTCCGCTGGGAGCAACCCCCAAGCACCACACCATGCTGGAGGTTGCCCCTGAGCACAGCCAAAGGAAGCCCCAAGCCAAAGCAAAAATGCATAGACTTCCTAGAACCTTTTTTACATAATGCCAAAGTATTAACATTTTACCATGTTGCTTTCTGTCTCTCTTGCTCTAACACTATGTAGTATGTTAAAACACATTTATATAGATGTAACATAAAATTACTGTTTTCTGAGCCATCTGACAGTAATTGCAGGTATGGTGCTATTTTACCTCTAAATACTTTAGTGTGCATTTCCTAAAACAGGGATGTTCTCTTACATACCAAGATAGCACAATTATGAAATTAAAAAAAATTGATATAATATTCTTCAGCCTTAAGACCTTGTTTGGATAACTGCAATATCCCAATAATGTTCTTTATACTTTTTCTTTTTGTGCCTCTTAAGATTCTCTTTCAGGGCCAGAGCCGTAGTACAGCACAGTGGGTAGGGCTTGCTTTTGCACATGGCTGACCTAAGCTCCATCCCTGGTATCCATATGGCACTCCAAGCCCTTCAGGAATGATCCCTGAGTGTAAAGCCAGGAGTAAGCACTACTGGATGTAGCCCCCCCAAAATAAACAACTACCAAAAAAGTCTTTTTTTACTTGTAGTTTCTCAGCAGGATCCATGAAAGCTTTGCTTTCAGATCAATTGTTATTTTTGCCTCTTTCAAATGCTCATGAGCCTCTCTACTTTCTATTTTTCTCATGGGAAGACAAATAGTATCTAGTACTTATGGTATAACTTAATTTATTAGTTTTGTGGCATTGGAGTGGGGCTTCAAGGCTTCTGACTGCAGCTACTCAGGTCTCAGGAAGATATAGATTTTCAGCTCTCAGAGACCCTCTGACAAGAAGAGTTTTTTTTTTTTTTTTAACTTTACTTTTTATGAAGACATCATGATTTATTGACAAAGCCATTCACAATAAAGTTTCAAGCATATATTGTTCCAGTATTCATCACACAGCCAGTGTCAACTTCCTCCACCAGCTTCATGGCCAGCCTCCAAACCTGCCTCCTTGGCAAGTACATTTTTCAGTTTGGCTATTGGAGTTTGGGTTTCCTGCTTGCAGTGTTGCTGGCTAAGTGACTTGAATATACTGTGTCACCTCTATACTGTCTCTATGCCCATGGCCCCTACCCCTTACCGCTGTTAACTCCCTGAAATTTTATATTATAAACTAATAGTAAAAAATAAAACCTGGGACTAGATTGATAGCATAACAGATAGAGGGTTTACCTGCACACAGCTGACCCGGATTTGATCTTTGGCATCCCATATTGTCCCCTGAGCCTTCCAGGAGTGATTTCTAAGTGCAAAGTCAGGCATAATCCCTGAACACTGCTAGGTGGGCTCCCCCCCCCAAAAAAAAAACAATAAGACATTTTATTAAATAAATACATCATTTAAAACTTATTTAAATAATAAAATAAGTATTTTAAATAAATATGTTTTTTAAATAAGCAAATAATGTAAGGCTACAAAAATAATATCACATTCAAACACCCTCATGTGGCCATATATGACTATAAACTTAAAAATAAATACACATGAGGCCAGAGCAATAGCACAGCAGGTAAGGTGTTTGCCTTGCATGAGGCTGACCTAGGTTTCAATCCTTGGCATCCCATATGGTCTCCCAAGCCAACCAGGAATGATTTCTGAGTGCAGAGCCAGGAGTAAACCAAGTGCACTGGGTATGACCCATAAACCAAAATAAATTAAAATAAAATAAAAATACATGCAACTAGAATAAAGGAAAAGTACTGGCACATTTCCTCAAATCATGATCTGAGTTTTTATCAATCAGATCTCCCAAAAAGCAGGGCCAGAGTGATAACACAGTGAGTAGGGTGCTTGCCTTGCAAGTAATTGAACCAGGTTTAATCCTTAGCATCTCATATGGTTCCCCGAGCCTACAAGAGTGGGGGACTCCAAGAAGAGACAGGAGTAACCCATGAGAGCTGCCAGATGTGGCTCATAAAACAAACAAACACATTTTGGGGGAGATTTTTGGGTCACACCCGACAGTGCTCAGGGGTTACTCCTGGCTCTATGCTCAGAAATTGCTTCTGGAAGGCTTAGGGGACCATATGGGATACCAGGATTCAAACCACCGTCCTTCTGCACACAAGGCAAATGCCCTCGCTCCATGCTATCTCTCCAGCTTTACAAACACATTTTTTGAAAAACTCCTCTTCTCGACCTGAACTGTGAAAATAAAAAGGCAGGATAACTGGATATTTATCATTAGAAATTTTTCTTTTGGAACCCACAAGCAGTACTCAGAAGTCCAGGCACCCCATAAGTGATTCTCAGACAACTGGGCTGTTGATTCAGTGTAAGGGCCCAAGGAGGCAATGATGCTTGGGCCTTGTAGTGCTGGGAATACCTGGACCAGCTCAACACTTATAGTGACTTACAGATCCACATTTAGAGGTGTCTTGAGTCTCCTGCGTGCTTGGGGGAACATGTAATGGCCAGGAATCAAACCCATGTTAGATACAAGTTAGGCATATGCATCTAACTGCTGTACTATCTTCCCAACTCCTAGAATTTTTTTTTTTAAACTGTAGTTTACAAAGTTGTTCACAATACACTTATTTTGGACATTCAATGTTCCACCACCAATGTAACCTTCCCTCTACCAAAGTTCCCATCTAACCCCTTCTCAAGCCTACTCCCTTACTAGGCACAACATAATTTATTTTTACTGCTTTCTACAACAAAATGGTAAATGGAACTATGAAAAAATAGTTCAGTGTATTTGTAAAAATTGTTATAGTTCACAATGGGCTTATTAAATCTTTGTCTGAGGATTTACTGAGCTGTTTGTAGCCACATGAGCCTTCTGTATTATTGTTTTTACTTTTTGAGTTTAGTGGGTTTCTATTGTACTTTCCTATCTAACTTGCTGGGCTGTGAGTATTGTGAAATTTGGAGGTGTAAATCCAGGATCTGTAGAACTGGAATGATTCTGTTATATCTCCGGCCCCATATTTTATTTTATTTTTTGTTTTAGGGTCACACCCGGCAGTGCTCAGGAGTTGCTCCTGGCAGGTTCGGGGGACCATATGAGATGCCAGGAATCAAACTGGAGTTTGTCTGGGGTTGGCTGCATGCAAAGCAAGTGCCCTATTTCTGTGCTATCTCTCTGTCCCCTGATTATTATTTTTATTTTATAGAAACTATTGTGATTTATTTGTTTTTGTTTGTTTGGGGGCCACACCCATAGGTGCTCAGGGGTTACTCTTGGTTCTGCACTCAGAAATCACTCCTAGCAGAATTGGGGGACCATAAAGGATGCCAGGAATCAAACCCAAGCCTGTTCTGGTAGGCCTGCCCTACTGGTATGCTATCACTCTAGATCCGGAAATGATTCTTGATCTCTATGCATTGCTGGATGTGGCCCAAAAATAATATTCCTGGGTCCAGAGAGATAGCATGGAGGTAGGGAATTTGCCTTGCATGCAGAAGGTCGGTGGTTTGAATCCTGGCATCCCATATGGTCCCCCAAGCCTGCCAGGAGCAATTTCTGGGCATAGAGCCAGGAGAAAACCTGAGTGCTGCTGGGTGTGACCCAAAAGCCAAAAACAAAACAAAACAATTCCCTTTTGAGGTCGGAGAGACAACAGAGAGGTAAGGTGTTCGCATTGCATGCAGAAGATTGGTAGTTCAAATACCGGCATCCCATATGGTACCCCGAGCCTGCCAGGAGTGACTTCTGAGCATAGAGCCAGGAGTAACCCCTGAGCGCTGCCGGGTGGGACCCAAAAACCAAAAAATAAATAAATAAATCCCCCCCCTTTTTTTTTTTTTTTGGTTTTTGGTTTGGGGCCACACCCAGTGACACTCAGGGGTCATTCCTGGCTATGCGCTAGGAAATCGCTCCTGGCTTGGGGGACCATATGGGACACCGGGGAATCAAGCCATGGCCTGTCCTAGGCTAGCGTGCACAAGACAGATACTTTACTGCTTGCGCCACCGCTCTGGCCTCTCCTCATTTGGGGGGGGGGGGGGCTTTGGGGCCACACCCAGTGGCGCTCGGGGGTTATTCCTGGCTATGCGCTCAGAAATCACTTCTGGCAGGTTCGAGGAACCATATTGGATGATGAAGATTGAACTCAAGTCCACCACATAAAGGCAAACATCTTACCCGCTGTGCTATTGCTCTGGCCCCTAAGGGTGCTTTTTGATGTCTGTATTAAACAAGATAGTAAAAGGAGGGAGTGGGCAGAGTGGCAGGATGCTTGCCTTGTACATGACCAAGACAGGTTTAATCTCCAGCACCACATATGGTCCTCTAAGCCCCACTGGGAGTGATCCCTGAACACAGAGCCAGGATAAAGTTCTGAGAACCACCATATGTGGCCCCAAAACCAAAAAGGAAAAACAACAACAACAAAACCTAAGCAAACAGGGGGGCAGGAGGACTCAGTGACTAAAGCAAATGACCTGAGTAAGGAGAAAAGTCTAATTATCAGTACTGCCCCAATGAACCAAACATAATCCATGCTGTCTGTGATCCAGGCACTAAAACCAATTTCAGCCACATAGAAGCCAGGTATATATTGTGAACATCACAAAATTTAAAAGTGTGCAACCTGGGCCTGGAGAGATAGCACAGCAGTGTTTGCCTTGCAAGCAGCCGATCCAGGACCAAAGGTGGTTGGTTCGAATCCTGGTGTCCTATATGGTCCCCTGTGCCTGCCAGGAGCTATTTCTGAGCATCCAGCCAGGAGTAACCCCTGAGCAGCTCAGGGTGTGGCCCAAAAAAACAAAATAAAAAAAAAGTGTGCAACCTCTGGCAAGTACTTTGGCTAAAACAAAACTATTTTGAGAACTGCAGTAAACACTACAACCTGAATGTGTGCAAACATCACAACTAAAGAGTGTGGTGAAGGCCTGGGAGGTAGAACAAAGGGATGGAGCATGAGTTTTATATGCAGGAGTCTAAAGTTCAATCTCTGGCACTTCATGGTCCCCCAGTAATACCCTGAGCACTGCCAGGTGGGGGCCAAAAACTAAAATAAGACACTGGAACTAAGGAAATGTGATTCCTGGCTAGCACCACAACCAAATATTCAAGTACCACCATGTGTTAACCACCATACAACGATGTGTATGTGTGACCCTTAGTAACTGCACCAACAGCATCAAAGAGGGAAGAAAATAGAGGGAAACTAATAATAAAAGAATATACTGGTTTGCAAGCAGAACTGAAAAAAAAACTGAGGAAGTGCAGAACAGGGCCTTGAAGGAATAGAGAAGCTGTTGAATTCACATGGCAGGAATATCTACTGAAAGGTCCACTTCATTAGCAGAAGAATTCAGTACTACTCTATAGAACAATTTTAAGACTTTCTTTCCACTAAAGTCTATTGTTTCCTGTGTCCTTACTGTAGTTGCTGTTAAGGAGAAAGAGTAAAGCATGAAGCAAAAGGAAAAAAAAAAAAAAAAAAAAAACCTCAAGTTGATGTTTACATCTTTTGGGGGAAGGAGTTGTTAGTGACCAAGCACAGCACCTCACACATGCAAAGCATATGCTCTATCACTCCTAAAACCCCAACACAATAATGATATCTTTTATGTAAAAAAATTTTTTGTGTTTTTTGCCCTTGAGCACCCAATACTTTGCCCTTGGCTCTTCACTTAGGAATTATTCCAAGCAGTACTGGGGGGACCATATGCGATGGCAGTCATCAAATTCAGATACTATTACTGTACTGATATTTTGTTTTTGGGCCACACCCAGTGACACTCAGGGGCCACTCCTGGCTATGCGCCCAGAAATTGCTCCTGGCTTGGGGGACCAAATGGGACACCGGGGGATTGAACCATGGTCCATCCTAAGTCAGTTGCATGCAAGGCAAACGCCCTACCGCTGCACCACCGCTCTGGCCCCTGACATTTATATTTTGAAAAAACACTTTGAGTCATGATTTCTAGAACCAGAAGTTGCTCACATGCAAACAGAGCTAAAGTATCTATATTGTCAAAAATCCACGTACCTTTCATGGAAAAAAATTAGTAAAGCCATAAGACAAGACTTGAATACCCAGACTTGCACCATCAGCCAGCTGTCTTTTCCAAGCTATGTGGTCCCTGATAACCATTTCCCATATAATGGCTGAGAACTCGGCAGAGGTTAGAACCTGCAGATAAGGAAACAATGACATGATCATTTTTTTTCCTTAAAGAGCAAAATGGGTTCTTATCCAAGAAATTTCTTCACTTCCAGATATAGATGTTTTTATAATGTACATCTAGGGCCTGGAGAAATAGAATGGGAAATAAGACATATACCTTTCCATATCTTAGATTCTTGCATTGAACTAACTGTTAGCTCAGTTGTCCAAAAATTGCCAGTAGGGTTCCTGCATCTCCTGAGCACTGCTTGGGAGACTCCTGCCCGCCCCCCCAAAAAAAACCCAAATCACAATATAATACACACCTAGCCAGGTTCTGTAATGACTTTGAACCTGACTGACTTGTTTCCCATTCTCCTTTTACCAAATGGGAGTTTTAAGAGTTCTGGATGTGGTTCAGCAATAAAGTACATGCTTCACATGGGTGATGTTCTGGCTCCAATCCCTGGCATCATACACACACACACACACACACACACACACACACACACACACACACACAATTAAAGCAGGAGAGGGATATGGTAAAATGAGCTGGAGCATAGGCTTTGTAAGTAGGAACCCTGGGTTGGATCCCCAACACCACACAATGAAATGGTAATGACTTGGCTTCTCAGAGCTTACTGAACCATGAGAAAGTTCATACAAGTGAGATAAAAAAAGACTGCAATCTAGAGCTGGGAAAGAATGTAAACACTGGAGGGGACTTTTTGGTCATCTCCCTTGTTGGAGGAAGGATAAGTTTATAAAGTAAATGCTAGTAGCCAAAACCTCTCTGCCTACCAAAAGCCATTTTTCTCCTTTGTTTTGTTTTGGGATCTCAGCCAGCTGTGTTCAGTGCTTATCCTATCTTTACACTCAGGGTTTACTCCTGGTGGGTTCAGGGGACCATATGAGGTACTAGGGATCGAACCTGAGTTGGCTGCATGCAAGGCAGGAAAGAGCCTTATCTCTCTGTCCCTTGACACTATTCTCTTTAGGCTGAGAGAGTAGCCCATAGTTAAATTGGGTGTGTCCATTAATGACAGGAGATCCACAGGACAGATGTGGGGGTGATCAGAGATTAGATGCTAATGAGAGCAATGGAGGAGAGCCACCTCTTTCATCTATCCATCTATCCTGGACTGCTCACTGAGAAGAAAAGGTAGTTGTTTCACACGTACCCAACTCTAGTTCAGTCTTTGGTACTGCAAATGGTCTCTGGAGAACTGCCAGGGCCCATTCCTGAGCACAGAGCAAGAAACAGCCTCTGGGCACAGCTGGATTTTGCTGAGTTTGTTTCAGATCTATTTATTGCAGTCAGTTTTGCCTGCATTAACTGATCCACACACCCCATGAGTCATGCTTGTTCAACATAATGATTACATGTGTTCATCCTTTTGAAATTTAATTACTAATGGCAACATCCCTTAACACCCTGTCATAACCCATTTAATCTCTTAATGGTATTCCATACCAATACATTAAAAATGGACTATTTTTCTTTTCTTTTTCCTTGTTTTTGGTTTTTGTTCCTGGGTCACATTTGGCAGTGCTCAGGCTTACTACTACTCCTGGCTCTTCATTGAAAGACCATTCCTGGTGGTGATGGTGGTGGTGGTGGTGGGGGTTTTGGGGACTTTGTGGTATGCTAAGAATAGAACCAAGGCTGGCCATGTGCAAGAAAAACACCTTAACCTGTATTATCACCCTGGCTCCTTTTACAAATGTTTGGTTGCTGCATATTATGTAACCAGTTCCCTATGGACATTTAGACTGTTTCTAATCTTTTTCTAGTGTCTCATGCTCTCAACTCCTGCTCAAAAAAGCAAAGTTAGGGTATGGATCAGCTCCACTTCAAGCACTGTTGAGTTAAAAGCACTCTCTGCTTTAAGGGTTTACTTAATTTCTTTGATTCAGACCACAAGGTTAATGTGTGACCATACTGAAGTCAAATGTATTTTCAAAAGTGAATGCAAAAAGTTACAAATCATGTATTTATACTGATGATGGTTAATAATTTGATTACAGTCAGGCAGCCCTGGGTTCAAATTCCAGTTCTGCTATACAAACTATGTAACAAAATCTTGGACAAGGCCTTCTTGCCAACAGAGAAACAGACTTAGCTCCATAACCTATCTCCAAAAGAACATAATACTACTGACTCTTCAGAGGTAGATAGGTCCGGGCTGACAACCCTGAGGCCTTCTTGAAATGAGGGCAGGCAGACACCCCTTTCTTCTTGAAGGCACAACAGTCCACAGACACACCCAATAGCCTCCAACAGAGAAACAACTGAACCTCATCAAACTGCCAAGCTATGAAATTGTTCTTGGACTGTGTGGCTGCAAATGCAGACATGTAAGACCTTCAAATTTCAAAGTATTATCAACCCAGTAGAATAAGTAAAAATATGATAGGAAAGTTGCATAAAAGACTATCAAGTTCAGAGAGTCTAAACAATAACATAGAAGCCTCAACTTGCACCAACCACAACAGTAGATCCTCGACAATATTTTAGTAACAAAATGTGAGATATAATGCTTATTACACATTGACTCTTATTAATTGAAAATTTTTTTTTGGTTTTTGGGTCACATCTGGCAGTGTTCAGGGGTTACTCCTGGCTCTACACTCAGAAACCGCTCCTGGCAGGCTCTGGGGACCATATGGGATGCTGGGATTCGAACCACTATCCTTCTGCATGCAAGGCAAACACCTTACTTCCATGTTATCTCTCTGGCCCTATTATTAATCTAAATTTTGACAATTCCACTTGCCTTTATATTGTAACAAACAATATGAAGTAAACTTGTTTATGCTTACAAGAGGGTAGGATGAGATGGTTGGTGGGAAACTGAAGACATTTGGAAGAGGGAGGTCATAATAATGGTGGGTTTGGTGTAACATTTAATGCCAGAAACAACTGTATTATGAACAAATTGGTATTCATGATGTTATAATAAAAAAGAATTTGGGACAAGCTATATGAACATTAATTCTCTCACCTGTAATGGGTTTGTGTGTTTTAAATATTAAAGCATTAAATATTTGTGTAATTGAAATACTCAGCAATACTATCAGTTTTTAAATATTGTAGTTGTTTTTGTTTTATTTTGGGGCTACACCTGACAGTGCTCAGGTATTTTTCCTGGTTCTGTGCCCAGGGATCACTCATAGAGAGCTTAGAGGACCATATAAGGTGCCAGGAATCCAATCCAGATTGGCCAACAGTAAAATCTCTAGAGCCCAGTAGATACCTACTTAATATATGATTTTTAACTGTTTTAGGGCATACCCTGCAGTAACCAGGAACAGCTTCCAGCTTAGTGTTTGGGATTGAACCCAATGCTCTTACATGCAAAGCTATACTCCTTTGAGCTAACACCTGTCCTTAAAACAACTTTTATTTATTTATTTATTTATTTATTTTTTGGAGGGGCCACACTTGGCAATGCTTAGGGGATAATCTTTAGGCTCTGCACGCAGGAATTATTCCTGTCAGCGCTCAGGGGACCATAGGGATGTCAGACATCAACAGTGTGCAAGATAAGCATATTACGCAGTTGTACAATAACTCAGGCCACCAGAACAACTTTAGAGGGGGTGTGTGTGTGTGTGTGTGTGTGTGTGTGTGTGTGTTTTGTTTTGTTTTGTTTGTTATTCTTGTTGTTTTTGGCAGTTCCTGGGATTGAACCCAGGGCCTCATACAATATATAATTTTGGGGGCCGGAGAGATGGCACAGCGGCGTTTGTCTTGCAAGCAGCCGATCCAGGACCAAAGGTGGTTGGTTCGAATCCTGTTGTCCCATATGGTCCCCAGTGCCTGCCAGGAGCTATTTCTGAGCAGACAGCCAGGAGTAACCCCTGAGCACAGCTGGGTGTGGCCCAAAAACCATATGGGACCATATGGGATGCCAGGGATTAAACCAGGGTTAACCCCAGGCAAGAAAATGCCTATCCACTGTGCTACCACTCTGGCCTCCTGATATGTAATCTTTGTCAAAAAAGCAAAAATTAACCTTGAGTCTAAAATGAGAACATACATCCTAATCTTCTTTATTGTTAAGTTTGAACAGTATTGGGCCCGGAGAGATAGCACAGCGGTGTTTGCCTTGCAAGCAGCCGATCCAGGACCAAAGGTGATTGGCTCGAATCCCGGTGTCCCATATGGTCCCCCGAGCCTGCCAGGAGCTATTTCTGAGCAGACAGCCAGGAGTAACCCCTGAGCACCACCTGGTGTGGCCCAAAAACCAAAAAAAAAAAAAAAAAAAAAAAAAAAAAGATTGAACAGTATTGAGACCAGAGTGATAGCACAGCCTGGACGGACCCGGGTTCAATCCCCGGGATCCCATATGGTCCCCTGAGCCTGCCAGGTGCGATTTTTGAGCACAGAGCCAGGAGTAACCCCTGAGCGCTGCTGAGTGTGGCCCAAAAACCAAAATAAAAAAATTGGACATTGGGGCCAGAGAGATAGCACAGCGGTTGGGCATTTGCTTTGCACACAGCTGATTCAGGACGGATGAGGGCAGTTCGAATGCCGGCATCATATATGGTCCCCTTTGCCTGCCAGGAATGATTTCTGAGCACAGAACCAGGACTAACCCCTGAGCGTTGCCGGGTGTGACCCCCCAAAAAATTGGACATTATTTACAGGCTTTTCTGAAATTTGCTAGTTTCTCTAACATCCTCCCATGTGGGCAGAAATGTATGACTACATTATTTCTAGTGGTTTTACTCATTTTATTTGCAACTACTATTTTTGTTTTTGGGCCACACCCGGTGGTATTCAGGTGTTAGTCCTGGCATGGGGCTGAAATGATAGCATAGTGGGTAAGGCATTTGCCTTGTATGTGGCAGACCAGGGTTCGATCCCTGGCATCCCATAAGGTACCCCATGCCTGCCAAGAGTGATTTCTGAATGCAGAGCCAGGAGTAATCCGAGGGCTGCCAGGTGTGGCACCCCAAAAATATTACTTCTGGAAGACTTGGGGGACCATATGGGATTCCGATGATTGAACCCAGGTCGGCAGCGTTCAAGGCAAAAGCCCTACCTGCTGGGCTATATCATTCTGACCCCACTTCACTTTATTTATTTATTTATTTATTTTGGTTTTTGGGTCACACACGGTAGCACTCAGGGTCACTCTGGCTCTACACTCAGAAATCGCTCCTGGCAGGCTCAGGGGACCATGTGGGATGCCAGGATTTGAACCACAGTCCTTCTGCATGCAAGGCAAATGCCCTACCTCCATGCTATCTCTCCGCGCCCCCCCCCCCATTCATTTTTTAATGAGCAGAGAGTCCTCACATTCTGTGATGATGAATTTGAATCTAGCAGCAGATAGCACTGGATTGAACTGAGTTAGAGCGGCTTCTGTACTGTTGAGTGTTGATCATAGCAAATGCCATAATTCAAGCAAACCACAGAGACTTCATGGCTTTGGAAAGTGAGGAGGGAAGGGTTGTAGGAAATGTACACAAATGTAAATACCATTCTCCGGGCTCTTGAATTCCAGAAGGGCTTAACTGTCCATATTAGGAAGGACTGGACGCTTGATGACCACAGTGTGGATCTAAGGATTTTGCCTACCCCCACCCCTTTTTTTTTTTAAGCAGAAAGGTTGTGAGGCGGAGGGAATGGGTTGAGGTCAGGATGATGTTACTATTAAATTGACTAGTTAATAACTGCTAGATTCTATGCCAACTTAGTCTGCGTAGTTACAAGCATTATCAAATTAAAATTTCCCTTTAATTAGAGAGTCTGAAAATGCAGTTCAGTTTTATTGGTTTTGTCTTTGTTTTATTTTATTTTATTTTACTTTATTTTATTGCTCAGGATTTTCTCCTGGCTCTGTGTTCAAGAACTTTTCAGCAGTGCTCGGGGGACCCTATGGGATACTGGGGATCAAATCTGAGTTGGCCCTGTGCAAGTTAAGCAACCTACTCACTGCACTATTGCTCTCTGGTTCCATATTTATTTATTTGTTTATTATTTTGGTTTTGGGGTCTTATCTGGATGTACTCTGGACTTACTTCTGGCTCTGTGTTCAGAAATTATTCCTGAGCTACATGTAAAGCAAGCACTCTACCCGCTGAAATCATTATGGCCCCCCAAATAATTTTTTTTTGTTTTTGTTTTTTGTTTTTCTGGCCACACCTGTTTGATGCTCAGGGGTTACTCCTGGCTAAGTGCTCAGAAATTGCCCCTGGCTTGGGGGGACCATATGGGACGCCAGGGGATCGAACCGCGGTC
This sequence comes from Suncus etruscus, assembly GCF_024139225.1. NCBI lineage: Eukaryota > Metazoa > Chordata > Mammalia > Eulipotyphla > Soricidae > Suncus > Suncus etruscus. The sequence continues at coordinate 13,208,443 of NC_064848.1, forward strand.
CTTCCTTGGCTAGTGCTTGCAAGGCAGACACCTTACCTCTAGCGCCACCTCGCCGGCCCCCAAAATGAATTTTTAAAAGATAGAGTTTCTGCACCAGATTTGTGAAGGAAGTTACCTAACAGTCCTATATAATTGCAGCAGATTAAAAAAAGTTAAGACTGGGCCCGGAGAGATAGCACAGCGGTGTTTGCCTTGCAAGCAGCCAATCCAGGACCAAAGGTGGTTGGTTTAAATCCCAGTGTCCCATATGGTCCCCCGAGCCTGCCAGGAGCTATTTCTGAGCAGACAGCCAGGAGTAACCCCTGAGCACTGCCAGGTGTGGCCCAAAAACCAAAAACAAAAAAAAAGTTAAGACTGGGGCCAAAGAAATAGCAGGTAGGGCATTTGCCTTGCATGCAGAAGAACGGTGGTTCGAATCCCGGCGTCCCATATAGTCTCTTGAGCCTGCCAGGAGCGATTTCTGAGCCTAGAGCCAGGAGTAATCCCTGAGCGCCTCCGCCAGGTGTGACCCAAAAAACAAAAATAAATAAATTAATAATAATAAATTAAAATAAATTAAAATGTTAAGACTGCTTTAAATTAAAGTATTTGATATGTGATCTTGCATTAAAGTAATGACTGAAGGGAAAGCATATAATCTTTCTTAAAATCATGTTAAGGGCCCGGAGAGATAGCACAGCGGTGCTTGCCTTGCAAGCAGCCGATCCAGAACCTAAGGTAGTTGGTTTGAATCCCGGTGTCCCATATGGTCCCCCGTGCCTGCCAGGAGCTATTTCTGAGCAGACAGCCAGGAGTAAACCCTGAACACCACCGGGTGTGACCCAAAAAACAAAAAACAAACAAAAAAATCATGTTAAGTTTTTAAAAATTTATTTAGGGAAGGGATAGCCCCAGCAGTGCTTTGGGTCTCAGTACCACTCCCTGTGACATCTGACCTTGTTGACATATCAGACAGTTAATTGCTTGGGCTGGCAGTACCAGGGGGAGGGTCATAAGGGCTATACCAGTAGGTCTTTGAGGGCCATGCAGTACTGGGGATAGAACTCAAGGCCTCAGGCATACAAAGCGTGTGTTCAGGGGCTACTCCCAGCTCAGTATTTGGGGCTCAATCTCACTGGCACTTGGCAGACCAGAGGCAGAGATTGAACATGAGCATCATATATGTACTTTAGCCCTTTGAGCCATATCCCTAGTCCAGTGGTGGGCAACCTTTTTTTTTTTTCAACAGAGCCAAATCTCGCCAAAACCACGATTAAAATTTATTTTGAGAGCCACACAGGGAGCGCACTGACAGAGGCTAGGAGCAGAGTCCAGACTCCTGGAGCGGCCGCCCGGCACACAGAAGAGCCACATTAAAGGTGTAAAGAGCCGCATGTGGCTCGCGAGCTCCGGCTTGCCGACCACTGCCCTAGTCTTATCAGCCTTTTATATTAGAAAAAAATATTTTCTAGTGGGATGGAGTGATAGCATAGCAAGTAAGGCATTTGCCTTGCACTCTGCTGACATGGGTTTGGTCCCCAGCATCCCAAATGGTTCCACAAGCCTGCCAGGAGTGATTTCTGAGAGCAGAGCCAGCCAGAAGTAATACCTGAGTGCTACCAGGTGTGCCCCCTCCCCTCTTTTTCTAGAAGTCTTCCTCTTGGTTGTTGGGAGACCCAGAGGTCATACCTAGCAATAACAGCCTAACAGTTTGGGTTCAGTCCAGTGATCCAGTGTTACTCAGGCCATGCTCAGGAGCCACTAGGTCTACTCCAGCAGTGTTCAGGGAACCATGCGGAAGGAGGGAACTCATGCATGCAAAACACACAATCCACCCTTCTATGCTCTCTCCCTAGCTCTATGACAGAGAATGCTTCCAAACCCACTGCTAAAATATCAGGAAGTCCCACTTTTCTCTACTTGGCTTGTTTGTGTTAAGATTTAGGGAAGACTGGGCCCGGAGAGATAGTACAGCGGCCTTAGCCTTGCAAGCAGCCGATCCAGGACCAAAGGTGGTTGGCTCAAATCCCGGTGTCCCATATGGTCCCCCGTGCCTGCCAGGTGCTATTTCTGAGCAGACAGCTAGGAGTAACCCCTGAGCACCGCCGGGTGTGACCCCAAAAAAAATTTAGGGAAGAAATAGTTCTAAACTGGGGTTGGAGAGAGAGAGTACAGCAGGTAGGGTACTTGCCTTGCACACTGCTGACCCAGGTTTGATCCCCAGCACCCTATCCAGAAGTGATTCCTGAGTGCAGAGCCAGGAGTAACTCCTGAGCATCACTGAGGAAGGAAGGAAGGAAAGAAGGAAGGAAGGAAGGAAGGAAGGAAGGAAGGAAGGAAGGAAGGAAGGAAGGAAGGAAGGAAGGAAGGAAGGAAGGTTAATTTTAGGAGTGGAGTAGTATAGGGGTTAAGGTGCTTGAGTCTGGTACTACAAATGATTCCCCTGAGCATTGCTATTAGTAACCCTTGATCACAGAGCCAGGAGTAACACAAGTAAGTTCTGAACACTGTCAGATGTGCCTCCTCTCCTCAAAAAAAAAAAAAAAAAAAAAGAAAGAAAAAAAAGAAACAAAGAAAAATTTTGACTCAGAGACAATAGGAGTATTGGCCAATTCTGGCAGTATATTTGCATAGTATTATCTATGTGTCTGGGTTGTAGCAAATACATGCCAGCATGTATGAAACCTGAGCTCAACCCCTGATACAATTAATGTACACTTCCGTCACCGCTGCATTGCTGGGTGTGAAGCTTTTCTTTTGGGTTTTGAGCTATACTTCTGTGCTCAGGAGTTGTTCCTGGCTTACTACTGGATCACTCCTGGCCATGCTTTGGGGGCTATATGGGGTGCCATAGGGGCCATAGGAGATTGAATTTGGGTGGACTGTGTGCTCTACCCACTTTCTTGTATTTATAGACCTGGTGAAGCATATTTTTTAAAAAAGTATACTGTTGTCTTTGATAATTCAACAATTAAGTGTTGATATTTGGAAATGAAAGGTTTTGTGCACAGGAAGGACTCCCAAGAAGACTCAGGGGACCAGAGACAACTGCTAGTGATTCTTGACCCATTGGATCTCGTGGTTTAAAATGAGGACATGAGGACACAAGGGTGTGGAGTTGCTTGGGCTTAGACATGGTGGGGATCATCAGGACCACCCCCAACAATGCACACAGGCCTCCAGCACTACACGCCCAGCCAGAATTTGGGGGTATGCAATGCTGTGGTTTGAACTTGAGTCTGGTATGTGCCCATGATCATTGAGTCAGATAGTTCTGGCCCCAAGTAAAGATTTAAAACAGAATTTGGTGGGCTGTAGAGCTAATACAGCAGGTAACACACTTGCCTTGTATAAGGCCAAGTTGGATTCCATTCTCAGTATTCCATAAGGTTCCCTGTACCCTGCAGGAGTAATTCCTAAGGAGTAACCCTAAGCATCACTGGGTATAGAAAGCTCTGGGTAAAAAAAGAGGCCTGGGCACTGGGCAGTTAGCCTGATCTCTGTGGGGAAACTTGCTGGCTTCTCTGTAGATGCTGTACACATTCACGCTCCTGAGCAATATGAGCTGGGTCCTTTCAGGACCCCTAGACTAGCAATTCTTTACTCCTGTCAATACAATACCGTTTACTCAGCAGAGGCTTTCAACAGGCTAATCAAGGCTCCTGAGGCTATACCTTGATCTCTGGACCAGGAGAAACCTAATAGTCCTGCTAGTTCTTAATTTCCCATGACAGTAAAGAGGTACAGTAACTTCAGGATGATCCTTTCCTGCCTTATCAATCAGGGTGATCAATTCTGAAAAACCTCCAATGGAGTCAACTCATGATGGAAATGTTATCAGTATAATTTCAATGGGAAAATATTTTATCTGCTCCCTAATTACAAAATTGACGCCCATTCAACACTAAACTTATTTTTGTTTGTTTATTTTGGGTTTTTTTTGGGTCACACCCTGGCAGTGCTCAGGGTTACTCCTGGCTCTATGCTCAAAAATTGCTCCTGGCAGGGTTGGGGGACCATATGGAATGCCGGGATTCGAACCACCCCGACTTTCTGCATGCAAGGCAAATGCTTTACCTCCATGCTATCTCTCCAGCCCTAAACTTCATTTTGACAGATACAGTTACACTGTCAATTAACACTGGCTATCAAAACTACAAAATAAAGGTTAATTACATTATTCTATAATGTGGCCATTAATACATTATTTCTTTTAATTTATTATTCTCTGTACATGTAAGACTAAATTTATAACAAAACATATACATGATATCCTATAGTTATACAAGTCAACTTTTTTTTTGGGGGGGGGCGGTGTGGGTCACACCCAGCAAAGCTCACAGTCTACAATTTAAACAAGAGTAATAAGGATAAGATGCTTACCTTACATGCAGCTAACCTGGAACAGACACCCATCATCCTACATAGTCATCTTAGCACCATCCAGAATGAACCCATGAGTGCAGAGCCAGAAAATAAGTCCTAAGGACCACTGAGTGTCTCAAAAAAACAAAAGTAATGAGTAATGATGCTCTTATTAGTCACAGAATACAATTTGAATACTGATGGGACATATTCAAAATTCTAAAAGTTTGGGGGTGGTATGAGAATTAGAAGAAATTTGAATATGCATGTCAAATTTGGCTTAAGATTTATGTGGGTTAATAAGCTCAGGTGTATCTTACAATAAAAATTTGTATTTGTTGCTATGGATTTTAACACACATATAAATTTATGCAACTTCCACTGCCGTCAGCACACAGAGTTCTATATCAAGAATTCTACTCCAAACATCTCTTTTTAGTTATCCCTTTGTAATCACCCTCCACCCCTCTGACAACCACTGATGAAATCTCTATACTATTATTTTAATCTTCTCAACAGTGTCACTTGGAAACTAATTCTTTAACTCAGCAAACACTATCATCATCGTAATCATCATTATTTTGGGTTGGGGCTAAACCTGGCGATGCCCAGTTTACTCCTGGCTCTGTACTCAGGAATTATTCCTGGTGCTGATGGGGAGACCATACTTGGTGCTGGAGAACAAACAAGGGTTGGCCATGTGCAAGGGTTATTTCTCCAGTCCCTGCATAACTATTATTGACTTTTCAGAGAAATAGCAAGGAGACTACTTTGACTGATATAAAATACGTGGAAGAGTGGTAGGAGATGAGAACAGGTAGACTTCAAGAAAGATGCAGAGTCTTGAAAGTCACAGTGGCAAATCTGCATTGTTACCAATGAGAGAAACTCCTAGAGAATTTTGAACAGCAGAATGACTTGATAAATCTATAAAAGGATCATTCTAGGAGAGAGAGCACTTGTCTTACAAATGTGACAAAAAAAAAAAGCCTAAACAAAAAATAAATAAACAAAATAAAAATATTCTGTCTCCAAACATTTGAATGTACTGACTTTTTTTCTGGATCATTCTCTCTCTCTAGATATGCTCAAATATATCTTCTATAAGGTCAATTTTAGTTTCTGTACAGTTTCCCATACTAATGATGCTTTTTCTAATATCTAAGAGCAGCTAGCTGATTCCACAACTAACCCTCACCTTAATTTGTTCTTCACAGATTATTTTCCTCATCATACATTCACATACTTTGTCTTCCAATGCTAGAAAGATATTTGAGGTTAAGGGACTTTTGTTGATCACCTAGAAGACTTCCTTGTTTGGCACACAGTGAGATTTAATAAACACTTTTTTTGTTTGTTTGTTTTTTGGGCCACACCCAGTGACGCTTAGGGGTTACTCCTGGCTATGCACTCAGAAATTGCTCCTGGCTTAGGGGACCATATGGGCCACCGGGGAATGGAACCATGGTTTGTCCTAAGTCAGCCATGTGCAAGGCAAACGCCCTACTGCTTGCATCACCACTCCAGCCCCTAATAAATACTTTTTATTGAATAAATTATATGGAAGGTAAGTAAGAAAGGAACTAGGGAGAAAGTTCAAGTGGTGGGGCTGGAGAGATAGCATGGAGGTAAGGCGTTTGCCTTTCATGCAGAAGGTCATCGGTTCGAATCCCGGCGTCCCATATGGTCCCCCGTGCCTGCCAGGAGCAATTTCTGAGCCTGGAGCCAGGAGTAACCCCTGAGCACTGCCGGGTGTGACCCAAAACACACACACACACACACACACACACACACACACAGAAAGTTCAAGTGGTAAAGTTCTGGTGGAAGCAGTGTGAAGGGACTCCAGGATAACAAGTTAATTTAATTGGCCATTTTAAATCTTACTGAAAAGGATTCTAGTCACAAGAGATAATAGAATAGCTGGGAGTAGAATAGTAGAGGTAAAAGGAAGACCACCAGGTAGACAACTTCTCTTTGTCCCCTCACCTATGCCAAGGGGGTGATAGGGAACCAGAGATTCTTACCCATGAGCACATGGCCAGAGACCAAGAAAGTCTAAGGGGATAATGAGTCAGTGATCAGTTGGAGAGGCCCAGGGACAGATTACTGAGCAAAGAGCCCCAGCAAAGGGACACAGATTATAGGGTTCCAGATGCTGATTTCAGATCAGAAATGTGTACACTGGATAGAGAACTGCATAGGGACAAGACCAGGGCATGGTTATCTGCACGGGGCACAGGGGACAGAACAAGTGATGCTGTACAGAGGTTAAGAGGAGAAGCCTGAACATTGGGGAGAAGGAGTCCGCACCCATCTATTTAAACTATACAATAAACTTTATTTAGTTTGCTTTTGGGACCACACCTGGCAATGCTCAGGGCTTACTCATGGATCTATGTTCAGGAATCCTGGAGATGCTCAGGGGGATCATATAGTGCCAAAGATGGAGTCTGGGTTAGTCTCCCTGCCTGTTGTGCTACTTCTCTAGCCTCAATTTCTAGATTTTTAAGACAATGTACAGTATTGTTTGGTTTTGGGGCCACACCTGGCCACACTCCTGGCTCTGCAATCAAGAATCACTCCTGGTAGTGGTTGGGACCATATGGGGTGCAAGGAAAAGCTAGCGCTTATGCAGATGTACTACTATTGCTCAGGCCCAAAACTGTATCTTCTAAGCACCTGAGTTTTGTTTCTGAATCTTTCATACAAATACTCAAGAACTCAGGAGGCAGGTATAAACCCACTTTCTTTAACACTACATTACATGCCTACCGCAAGCTAGGTCTGACTTCCATCCCCACCCAGTATGGGGGCCCAAAGACCAATCTGCTCCCAGAGCCCTGGCACCCCAGATATGACCCTGGGGATCAAAGCCCTCCATCCCAGCAGGCCAGAACAGGACACCTCAGAGTGAGTCTCTTAGACAATGGCCCTGTACCCTCTCAGCACCGCTGAGGGTGACCCATATTTAAAAAGGAAAAAATGTCAAAGGGAGATTTGTAATGTAACCAGTTGCATCTAGGATAACTAACTGGTGACAATGAAAGATTAAGCTAAGGCTTTCAGCAGATTAAAGGTTCTGATAAAAATGAGAGTAAAATGGTGACTCTCCCCAGCAAAGATGAAAGAACAGGATTGAACATTGGACAGAGTGCCCATGACTGATTCCTGGAGGAATGGGCGTTTCTGATGATAATGATAAGGTGCAGGTTTTGGTGGACTGGGAGGCAGGCCGATTTGAGGCCCTGTGTCAGGAGTGTCTACAGATTTTGCAAAGATCAAAAAGAGAAAATCAGGATACATCAAGCAGATGACCTCCATCAAAACGGCTCAATTCATAGCCGAGTGGAAAAATTGGAGAAGCCGGTGGTGTTTCGTTTTGTTTTTTACTCCTAGCAAGCGGGAACACTAATTGCAAAGGGTGTATCATCCTCAGGTTTCCTAGGACTCATCCTAGGAATGGAGTTTGGAGAAAAAAAACCTCTATGAGAGATAAACCAAAGGAAGAAGAGATGAATCCGCAGAGGGAGTGGAAAGAGCTGAGAAACTTGACATAGCCTGGGTTTCACCTCTGGGGTGTTAGGACTCTGGGAGCAGATTGGTGTTTGGGCCCCCATGCTGGGTGGGGATGGAAGTCAGGACCTAGCTTGCCTAAGGCATGTAATGTAGTGTTATAAAAAGTGGGTTTATACCTGCCTCCTGAATTCTTGAGTATTTGTATGAAAGATTCAGAAACAAAACTCAAGGTGCTTAGAAGATACAGTTTTGGGCCTGAGCAATAGTAGTAATACATCTGTATAGGCGCTTGCTTTTCCTTGCATCCTATATGGTCCTCATCAGTGCCAGGAGTGATTCTTGATTTCAGAGCCAGGAGTGTGGCCGGGTGTGGCCCCCAAATCAAACAAAAATGTAGATTGCCTTAAACATTGGGGCTAGAGAAGTAACACAACAGGCAGGGGGGACCCTGCATGTGACCAACCCAGTCTTCATCTTTGGCACTACATAGTCCTCCTGAGCATCTCTAAGATCATTCCCTACGGACAAGCAAGTCGCAACATCCACCCCAACAACAAGCCGAAGAAAAAGCTATCTCCCAGCCCGGTTCTTTTTTTCCAACAGCCCGCGGAAGTGCCCACGCCCGGAAGTCCTTTCGTGTCGCCGCTTTCCCATTGGCCGAAACGGCAAGCGGGCCCCGCCCATTCCACCTCGCGATTGGGCCGGGCGGGGAAGGAGGCGGTCCTAAGAGCACTTCCGCTCGGTGCTTCCCTCGCCTATTCCCTTTTTTGGGTAGCTTCCGGCTTCAGGCCCCGCCCATCCGAGGTGACCTCCTCCACCCCCGCCCCGGGCCGGCCTCCAAGCCCCCGCGGCCCCTCGCGGCCCCGCTTCCGGTGCGGGCCCCGCCCCGGCTCGGCTCTGGCCCCCCACACCCCCGGCTGCTGCGGAGTGGCTGACGCTGCAGCTGCGCCTCCTCCTCCTCCTCCATCGCTGCCCGCAGAGCCGGAGCGCCCCGCACAGGTAAGCCGCATCGGGGAGCCCGGGCCGCGGCAGGTGGAGGGAGCTGAGGCAGGTGTGGGGCTGGTGCACAATTAGGGAACCAGGTAAGAGAGAATCCGGGGCTGGGGGGCGCGATGGGGAGGCTCTTAGGTGGAGTTGGGGGGCTCGCGGATGGGCTGGGACAGGTAGAAGTGATGATGGCTGGAGGGGGGCCTGGAAGGTCAGAGCATCAGGGCAGGGAGATGGAGGCGGCCTGCATGGTGGGGGAGGCAGCTGGACCTGGAGGAGGGTGGAGGTGGGGGTCTTGCAGAAGGGGGCCCAGTTGCACGAGTTCGGGGGTCTGCAGATTTTGGGGGGATCTGGGGAAAGAAGGGAGCATGCGATGAAGGGGCTGAAGTCGTAGATGGAGGAGAGTGTGGAGGGAGGGAGGGAGGAGAGAGGGAGGGAGGCAGGTGGTTTTGTTGTCTGGATCTGCAGGCCCTGGAAGGGAGGGGAAGGAAAGGGGCAGTGGGCTTTTTTTTGGGGTGGGGTGGGGAGGGTATGTGTGTGTCTCAGTGTAGTCCTGAGTCATCCTGGGCTTTCGAACCAGGCCTCGAGACACACACCTCCCCCCTCTCTGCTGGGGACAGCATGCACCGAAGATGGTGCCCCCAATCCAGGACTTAAGTGGACCCCACACTGGGTGGGTGGGTGGGTGATGGTTAGTTTCAGATCGGAAGGGAAATTAATGAAATTAAAGCAAAGCTCGATTGTTATTATTATTTCTTCCCTTGATTCTTTTGGTCAGGGGTGAGCACGAGGAGAGAGACCTGGGGGTGTTCAAGGGTTTACTCCTGATTTTGTGCTCTGGGGGGGGGGGAAATGTTCAGATCTGGCAAGCCCTCCTCCCCTGGGGAGCCTCTGTGATGTTGGGGGGCATCTTGCAACACCCCAGGTCTGCCACATCCCAGGCTGGCGCCTCTCCCTCCAACCCTAGTCTTCTTTTCGTTCTCCCTCCTCCTTTTTCCCTTCACCACCACCACCCCTTCCCCCCAGCCTCGCCTTACTCTTTTGTTTACTTTTCCTGAGTCCACTTTGGTTTTATTTTAATGGAAGACTTTTTTTGGTTAACTGGATTTTAATCTGAGCGGAAATCTTTTCCTGCTTTGTTACTGTGTAAAGCAGAAAAGTATTGCTTCAGGCATTAACTCATCCTTACTAAATAAAGTGCTTAGAGAGGAAGTCAAGACAATAAGAGGCAAATTGGAATTTGAATCTTTCACCGAATACAAAAGGTAAAAAAAAAAACCAAAAACAAAGGCAGGTCTTCCCTGGTTCTGGTTCTGTTGTGCCTTTTTAGGGGGATGGAACCTGAGGGCCTCAAATTTGAGGCAAGTGTGTTTCTCCCCCAAGCTATTTCCCAGGGCCCCAATTCTAAATTTTTTCTAAAGCAGAAAGTTATGATTTTCCTTTTTGATCTCTATTTTTTTTTCTTTGCACCACACCCTTATGATGTTCTGAGCTTACTTGGGGCTTTGTTCAGGAATCTTCACTCTTGCTTGGGACTCAGAACATCCGTGGTTCTGGGTCGAGCCCCGCTTGGCTGCTTACAAGGCGAACGCTATAACTCAGTGTACGATCTTCCTGAACATATAACTATTTTGCGTAGCTTTGAAAAAAAAAAAGTTCCTTTTTTTCCCCTCTAGCCCATTAAAAACATCATAAAACCTCCGCGGTTTTTAGTGGGTCCTGTGATTTCTTCTTCATGAATTTTGGAAGATACTAGAGACATAATATTTTAAAAATAGTGGAACAATATGACTATCAAGCTCTGAGCTCTGAAATAAAGCTTTTTTCTTTTGGTGACAATATTATACACCCTGTTGCAAGTCCCCGTTCACCTGAAATTTGCCTTGCCCGCCCCCCCCACCCCCCCCTGTGTGTGGTGAGTGTAATCATTCATTCAGTTCTAGAGACTTGTTGAGGAAATAAGAAATAAGGCTAGGAGGGAGTTGAGGGTGGAGATCTGCAAAAGAAGGGAAAGGGGGGTTGTTAGCAGAGGAAAGGGTGTGAAAGAGGTGTGTGTTTGGAGACTGATTTTCTAAGAATGCTGATAAACCTGCCCCCAGAGTACTTTTTGTGGTCTGAAGCCTTTTCGATTTCTGTATTTGTCATAAAATGCCAATATAGAAGTGACTGGACTGTTCCTTTAAAAAAAAGAAAATTAGCAAGCAGCATTAACTTCTTGTTTGGCCAATATTGATATCTGTTTTAAATTCATTAACAAGGAAATCTCCAGATGGATTCCCTGGATTGCTTTTGAGTGACCACTGCAATTCGGAAGTCTTGTCAGCCGGTGTGTTTATTGAAAGTGCGTTTGTTTTGAGACTGTAATGTCGAGTGATTGTGGCTTAGCCCACTCACAAAGCCGATTGGCCATTCAGCCTGGAAATGTGGGAAAGTTTAAATGGCAGTGAGTGTGTGCCAGGCTCTGTCTTTTCCCTGAGAGAGAAACCATTCTGCCTAGTATCTTTGAGTCTTTGGAGACGAGTGTCTTCCTCTGATGGGCCTGGGAACATTGTGTTATTCTCTTTGGCCAGCACAGACCCCTCTAGGCTTTTAATTATTGTGGTTTTCATGAGCAGTGACCTTTGTACAATGCAAGCCTGGTTTGTCTTCAGTAATAAACAGATTAATGTTTGGTGATGTTGAGGGGGAAAGATCAGGATGTTTGTCTTCTAGAGAATGTCTGGGTTGGCCTCTTTTTTTTTAACCCACAGAGTCCATCCCTGCATTTTTTCCCCTCTCTTTAATCTTGGTCTTCACACGCTGCCTAATCGCCTCTGCTCCCAAACCCTGCAACTTCCCGTGAAAACATGGGTTTAGGAGCAAATGTTTAGTTTTAGTGTTCAGCAGCCCGGGCCCTTTACTGGAAAAGGGAGCCCTTTTATACCTGTTTTACATAGTTTTCTCCCCTCCCCCTTTTCTTTCTCCTCCTTTGTGGTGTTTATTAACCATTTAAGGTGTGGAGCCTGTGTGTCTGCCGGGCTGTGCCCTCTAGGAGCCATGCCCATTGGTGGGTGAAGCTGGAGGCCGCGATGGAGCCCCTGCAGCAGCAGAAGCAGCCGCCGCAGCAGCCGCAGCCTCCACATCTGACTTCTCTGCAGCAGATGGATGCCAGAGAGAAGCAGGGGAAGCAGATGAGAGACACCCAGTTCCTATATACCCAGAAGCTGGTCTCACAGCAGACTCTCCTCTCAGCTACCCCTGGGAGGTCTTCCGGCAGCTGTGCCCTGGGGCCTGTAGTCAGGGTCCCCCCAGCCCCAGCCCGGGCTATTGAACAAAGCAGCACTGTGAACTCAGAACCCGAAGAAGAGGAAGGAGGGCTAGAAGAGGATGAGGAGGATGATGGGGATGAAGATGTGGCAGAGGTGTCTGAGAAAGAGGGCCAGGCAACTGTGAAATACTTTCCTACGCAGAAAGGGGTTCGCCAGGATCCCAGAGTGGGCCCCATCTCTGGTCTGCTTCCAGCACCTGGGCTCCAGCCCCACGGACAGCAAGCTAAAGAAGATCGAACCAAAGAGGCTTCCACGGCCCCACCTTCCGGCCCCGCAGGCGGTCAGCCTGGCTGGAATCTGGAAGAGCAGCTCAAGCAGGTCAGTGTTTCTGGGGTAGGTGTGGGGGTCATTTGTTCTTTTGAAGGGGTTAGTGAGAATGGGGTGCTGGACTGCCAGCGGCAGGGGCTCGCGCTCGCTCACCCCACATTAGTGTCCAACAGCCTAGAAGGGAGTCGTTAAAGCAGTTAAATGGGAGTGATTAAAGCAATTAAACCTGTGAGCCACACCTAATCTAGTTTCTTCCCAGTTTAATTTAAGAGAATGTCACTACAGCCTCTTTTGTTAATTAAAAAAACAAATGGAGTGGAGGACTCTGCAGAGAGAGTCCATGGATCAAGGCCCATGTCTCGCATGCAGCCAACCCCCGTTCAGGTCCCAGCATCTCTTAAACCTTTATTTCGGAGGCAGAAAAACAAGGTTGTTTTAATTATGCTCAAACACTCCCGCAATACTCCCCCACCACATATATACTTCCCTTCATTGCTGTGGTTGTGATGACCAGGTTTTTGGCACTTCTGTGGCCATGGTGCTCACATGCTTGGTCATGCTATATGCCACTACATATATGGGTGTAGAAGGGTCTTACAGTTTCAGGTTATACATACAGGTTTTTGCACCCAGCCATTTCCCAGGACCCCCTGCAGTCTTTTATCTCCCCCTTTCCTGGGAACAGGGAACAGTCCAGTCTCAGACTGTATTTTTGTTCTGAGCTATCGTGGGATCATGCTCCCTAAGGATAGTTTTATTTGGCATTTAATTGTAATTGATGGGGAGAGAAATCGAATGGGTGCTAATTGATAAAAAAAAATGCATTTTCCAATTGAGAGCCTAATAGCATGGTCTTGTTTCACTCTTTCATTGCCCTCTTAGAAACAGGGAAGAGTAAAACTTAAAACTCCCTTGTTATACACAGGGAGCTGCAGTGTTTTTCAAATATGGCTGAGTATCTGTCATCTTAGGAATGTGGAAAAATAGATTCCAGGTTCCTAACAAATGATCTCAGGGTGGTCTCTACGAAATCTATTTTCCCAACCAACCCTTTAATGTCTAGTTTGTTTTCTCTTCAAACCTGCAATGTGATGATAAAAGTAACGAAAAAAGATTGGGAGTTTGGACTGGAGAGATAGCATGGAGGCAGGGCATTTGCCTTGCATGCAGAAGGACGGTGGTTCGCATCCTGGCATCCCATATGGTCCCCCAAACCTGCCAGGAGCGATTTCTGAGCATAGAGCTAGGAGTAACCCCTGAGCGCTGCTTGGTGTGACCCAAAAGCCAAAAGAAAAAAAAAAATTTGGAGTTTATAATGAAGCTGGTGATTGCTGGGTATTCCCATCAGCATTTCACTTGGTCTACTAGTTGATTTAGAAGTTGTTTGTGAATTGGGCTGCAGCCAGAGTGCAGCAGGTAGAGCCTGGCTTGCTGCAGACCTGGATTTGATCCCTGGCATTTTGTATGGTCCCTAAGCACCTCCAGGGGTAATTTCTAAGTGCAGAGCCAGGAGTAACCGCTGAGTGTTGCTAGGTGTGTCCCCAGAACAACACCATAAATGGTTTGTGAAGATCTGTGAGTTTACATAGGGCAACTGTGAAAGTTACGTAAGAAAGGGTCTTTGAAACCTGAAAATTCAGCTTGTTTGTGGTCAGGGAGCTACTTGCAGTGTGTCTTTACAGTGGCACCATCTGCAGGCAATTCTAGGGCCTGTAAAGTGGAGCTCAAGTCCCATCTCTTCCATTTGTTCTTACCCTTGGGATATTTCACTAGGGGTTCTTCATTCCTCTGAGCCCATGCCATCTCATCTGTGAAATAAAAGTAATGAATTTGGGACTTGGGGAATGGCTCAGAGAGCTCATTCATCCTAACACCACATGTTTCCCCTGAGCACCATTGGCAGTGGCTCCTGAACTCTCTTAGATACACACACACACACACACACACACACACACACACACACACACACACACACACACACACACTGGTGTAGCATATGATCCCTGACACCTGCTACTGCAGGGTCCAAGCAGCTCTGTCATATCCTTAGGCCCTAGCATTCAGTTCCTTGGCCCAATTTGCTAGGAATTGTCAGGATTGATTGCTGGCCCCCAATCCTTGATAACTTTCCTTGGCCTCACCACTCCAATCATGAAGCAAGGCTCCCCAGGATGTTATAATCATTTACTGAACTCGCACAAGTTGGGCAGTAAATGTTCCATTTGCTCTTCCACATGATGAGTTTAGCTTCTTACTTCATCCTTTCAAACTAGAGACTGCAAGTTGCTGAGATGGACAGAGATGTCCCCTCTGTGTACTGGGAGGTAGTTGGAGAGCTCGGACTTGGATGGGAGATTCCCAACTTCCACGAGAGCAGCAGCCTGGCCCCTGGCCCAGACTCGCCGCCTGGATGATTGCTTTGGTTTAGGAAAACATCTGTGATTGCCGGCAGCCCCCGCACTGCTGTATGGTTGGCAGAGTTCCATGCCGGCCGCTGAGTCAGCGCCTGGCGGGATCCCGCCCTGACAGCACTGGGAAAGTTCAGGCCCGAGGCTGCTGGCTGCCCCCACCTTGGCAGCTGGCCAGCCTCTGCGTGTGTGCGGTCGTTCCTAGAAAGTGCAGCCGCGTGCGAGGAACAAGTGGGGCTCCAGAGCCTGTCTGTCTTCAGGAAGTGCAGCAGGTGTTGAGGTCAAGCCGTCAGAGCTTTGAAAACAGGGACTCTTGAGAACTGGCATGTTGCGCGAGCGCATGTGTGTGCCTGGGCTGGCACCCATTGCCAGATCTCCGTGGCGGCAGTACCGTGGCTGCGTGGCTCAGTGCCTGCGTTCCTGGCTGTTGGTTTCTGAAAGTCTTTTAGTGCATTTTATTATTCTGAGACACACTCACTAATTATAGATTGCCTGGCAGAGCAACTACCAAGTGTTTTATAAATGTCTACATGGAGGCCGGAGAGATAGCATGGAGGTAAGGCATTTGCCTTGAATGCAGAAGGACGGTGGTTCAAATCCTGGCATCCCATATGTTCCCCCGAATCTGCTGGGGGTAATTTCTGAGTGTAGAGCCAGGAGTAGCCCTTGAGCGCTGCCGGGTGTGACCCAAAAACAAACAAACCAAAAAATGCCCACATGGCCGAAGTCTCATATTGCATTCTTAATTTTTCTTCCCTCTGGATATGGAGGTGAGGGACTGGTTTAGGTTTAGGTAATAACCTAAAGCCTTAGATGGGGAGATTTAGTATAGGAGTTAAATCACGTGTTTTGCAACCATCCCATTTTTGATCCCCTACCCCATCTGGCTCCCCAGATATCACTGGGTGCAGCCCTGGAGATCTCTAAGCCATGTCAGTTTTCACCACCAGGGTAGATAGATCAAGTATCACTGGGACTGATGCCTCATCCCTTCAACCAAAACAAAAATGCCTCAAATGTGCATCTTCTTTTTTCCTTTGGAATATAAAAATTTGGGGGGGTTGGGTCATACCCAGCAGCGCTCAGTTACTCCTGGCTCTACGCTCAGAAATCGCTCCTGGCAAGCCCGGGGGACCATATGGGATTCTGGGATTTGAACCACAGTCCTTCTGCTTGCAAGGCAAATGCCTTACCTCCATGCTATCTCTCCGGCCCCGGTATATAATTTTTGATTGATTTTTGTGCCTTACTCACCTGTTCTCAGGGATTGAACTCGGTTGTTCCACATGCAAAGCAGATATCTATACTATCTGAACTCTGTAATTTAAAGTTTTTATAGGGGGGGACCCTGAGTGGTGCCTAGGACTTATTCCTTGCTCTGTGCTCAGGGATCACTCCTGGCAGGTTCATGGGACCATACTGGATGCCAAGAATCAACGCTGGGTCAGCTGCATGTAAGGCTAACAAAACACTCTACCCCGCTGCACTGTTTCTAGACCCCTAAAATTTCATTTTAATTTATTTTTTTATGTTTTGCTTTTTGGGCCACACTTGTCAGTGCTCAGGGGTTACTCCTAGCAGTACATGGGAAACCGTATAAGATGCTGGAGATTGAACCCAGGTCGGCTGGTGTACTATAGCTCAGGCCCCTGAACTATAAATTTTTTGGGGGGATGGATACCTGATGATTCTCAGAGGTCATTTCCTGGTGGTGCTTGGGGACCAAATGGGTTGCCAGAGATTGAACCTAGATTGGCTGCATGCAAGGCAAATGTCCTATCCACTGTGCTGTCGCTCTTACCCCTGAAGTTAAATTCTTTTTAAGTCAGTAAGGTCTCTGTCCTCCTTTGATGAATCTTTATATTTTTATTTGATTTTTGGGTCATCTCAATGGTGCTTACAGGCTATTCCCAAGTCAGTATTCAGGGACTTTGGGGTACCCAAGATTTGGGGGGTAGTGTCCCATTGACAGTGCTCCGGACATACTCCTGGTTCTGTGCTCAGAAATCACTACAGACAGTGCTCAGTGGAACATAATGGGGTGCCAGGAATCGAATCTGTGTCAGTCCAGTGCAGGACAAGTGCCCTACCTGGTGTGTATTGCTCTGGCCCCATAGGGGTACCTGCGATTGAACCTGCATCCAAAGCATATGCCCCAGTCCCTTGAGCTCTTTTTTTGCCCCTGACTAATCTTGAGTTTAATGGAGTAAATCACAGAAAACCTTAGTGCTTTAAAACTTTCTCTAGTTATGCTTTGGAAGTAAAGGACCAGAACAATCTTTAGGGAGAGTACTTTAGAAACCAGTACAACCCAGGAGACGAGCTTTTTTGTTTGTTTGAAGTCTCTTGTTTGAAGCAGCAAACCTCTGGAGAGCAGAAATAGACTGTCCCTTGTTTCAGCAATAATGACAGATCTTTTGCAGTTGGCACAAAACGAACTTATTGTTGATGTGTTTGAGTGGTCACTTTCTTTGCTTACACAACAGACTTTTAATAGAGGCTTCTTGAGCTGAGCCTGACTTCCTGGGCTGAGTAAGCCTGGGTCTTGGGGTGAAATGGTTTTCTTTTGTCCTAAGTCAGTTCAACCCAAGAATAGCTTTTTTAATTAATTTTACTTTTTTTGTTCGTTTCTTGGACCATACCTGGTGGTGCTCAGGGGTTACTCCTGGCTCTACACTCAGAAATCTCTTGACTCAAGGGACCATATGGGATTCTGGGAATTAAACCCTGGTCTGTCCCTGGCCAGCCACGTGCAAGGCAAACACCCTACTGCTGTACTATCACTCTGGCCACAGAACAATTTTTTGTTTTTTTGTTTTGGGCCACACCCGGTGACGCTCAGGGGTTACTTCTGGCTATGTGCTCAGAAATCGCTCCTGGCTTGGGGGACCATATGGGACGCCAGGAGATCGAACTGTGGTTTGTCCTAGGCTAGCGCTGGCAAGGCAGACACCTTACACTTCTGCCACCTCTCTGGCCCCAGAACAGTTTTTTTTTTTTTTGTGGTTTTTGGGTCACACCCGGCAGTGCTCAGGGGTTACTCCTGGCTCCATGCTCAGAAATTGCTCCTGGCAGGCACAGGGGACCATATGGGATGCTGGGATTCGAACCGATGACCTCTTGCATGAAAGGCAAACGCTTTACCTCCATGCTATCTCTCCAGCCCCCAGAACAGTTTTTTTTAAGCAAGTGTCTTGGGGGTCAGCAATAGTACAGCAGGCAGAGTACTTGCATTTTATGCAGCTGACTTGGGCTCGATCTTGATCTTCGACATTCCATATAGTTCATGTAGATTACCAGGAATGATTCGTGAGTGCACAGCCAGGGCGTTAACCCCTGAGTACTGTACCGTTATGGCCCAAAAAACACAAAAGAATAAATAGTTTTTCAAATATGTACACACTAAGGTAAAACATTTTGTTTTAATTTGTTTTTATTATTTTTGTAGGGAGTATACCTGCAGTACTATTGCTGGCTCTAAAATATTTTTATAGCAGAGGCCAGAGCAAAGTGGGTGGGGCATTTGCCTTGCACGCACCAACCTGAGTTCAATCCCCAGCATCCCATATAGTCCCCTGAGACTGCCAGGAGTGATTTCTGAGTCCAGAGCCAGGAATAACCCTTGAGCACTGCCAGGTGTGGCCCAGCAACAACAACAAAAATGTTTTTTCTATAGCAACAGAGTTTCTTCAATAAGAGTCCATAAAATTAATTTGACTTTGCAAACAAAACAAAACAAAACAAAAAAACAAAAGAACGATTTTATGCATTCTTACTGAAAAAACTCTTAGGAAATAATTGCTCTTTAGGATCTGGGTCATTAGAAAGAGGAGAGTGGGGCCGGGAAGGTGGCGCTAAAGGTAAGGTGTCTGCATTGCTAGCGCCAGCATAGGATGAACTGCGGTTGGTTCGATTCCCACCCATCCCCCAGTTCCATATGGTCCCCCCCAAGCCAGGGGCGATTTCTGAGCGCATAGCCAGGAGTAATCCCTGAGCGTCAAACAGGTGTGGCCCAAAAACCAAAAAAAAAAAAAAAGAGGAGAGTGTTCTTTGACACCAGAGTGATGGAAGATGGATGCCAGTGAGCCAAACATTTAAAGCCCATCATATTCAGTGGGGAGAGTCAATAATTGTAAAAAAAGAAGGCAGCAGACAAAGAGCTGAGTGTCCCTTCTCTCAGAAAGAGATTGGTAGAGCCCTGTCAGCATGCCACCAAAGTGTGTGTGTGAGGGTAACGACACGTTTTGCTGGTCTGGAGCAGCAGTCATCTGCTTTCTTAGGAGAGGGTGCAAGCTGTACAGGCTTTGTCTTGAGCCCATTCGTGGAGCCAAAGATGAGGATTTGCTTGATAAGTCTGTGAAAGCCATTGTGTGCCTAATGTCTTCACTTGGCTAGTGACTGTTTGAAGAAAGACTTACTGCTGGTCTCCAGAATTTACAACCAAGAGTTCTCTAAGTAGTCAACTATGGTCACTTGGATGAGATTCTCATTTTTCTGGGTACATACTGCTGGTCTTTGGAACATCAGAAGTTTCATGTAAAGATTGTGCCGGGTGTATTGCCTGAGAAGATAAGGCTATTTCCTTTTCCTCATTTTGTTTGAAGGGCTGGTCTACATGCTCTTGGCTTATACTGTCTGGGAAGAATCAGAAGATCAAATGGTTCTCCCATTGGATAAAATTTGGTAACTCCCTACCATGCCCTTGGGGGTATTTGACCATGTAAGGAGACATTTTTGTTTGTCATTGAGGGTGGGGTATATGCTTCTGGCATCTAGTGGGTAGAGGCCTGGGATAAAAATCCTACAATATTGGGGCTGGAGAGATATCATGGAAGTAAGGCGTTTGTTTGCCTTGCATGCAGAAGGACAGTGGTTCAAATCCTGGCATTCCATATGGTCCCTGAGCCTGCCAGGAGCGACTTCTGAGCGTAGAGCCAAGAGTAACCCCTGAGCGCTGCCAGGTGTGACCCAAAAATCAAAACAAACAAACAAAAAAGAAAACCCGGGAAAATCCTACAATGTGTCCTCCTCAGCAAAGGGTTCACCGAATGTAAGTTATGCCAAAGCTGGGAAAGCCCGCAGTAGTCTGAAGTCAGAGAGAGAACTATTTGTGTTGGATTCTTATTGAAGAACTTTTTTTGTGTTGTACTTTCAATTTAGAGTGCCTGGGACTCTAATTTTGATTCTGATAACTGAAGAGTTAGGTAGATGTTGATAACTGAAGAGTTTCAACTCTTCCTGGAGTCTTCCAGATGAACACCAACAGATGTGGGAGAGGATAGGGCTCCAGAACTTGAATTTTCCTATTGGGATCCACTGCTGGTTCTTTCATCTTATCACTTTTTGTGTTTAAAACCTTATGGTGAATGGTGAACTAGTTTGGTTGTCCTTCAAGATATTCACACCACCAGATTAAGATGCAAATCCTCAGCACACTCATTACTTAGTAACATACTTAATTTTTTTAAGAGATTTTTTTGGGGGGGTTTGGTTTTTGGGTCACACCTAGCAGTGCTCAGGGGTTACTCCTGGCTCTATGCTCAGAAATCACTCCAGGCAGGCTGGGGTGGGGGGAACCATATGGGTGCCGGGATTCAAACCACCATCCTTCTGCATGCAAGACAAACGCCTTAGCTCCATGCTATCTCTCCGGCCCCCAACATACTTAATTATTAATATACATTGTTTTTAGAGCTAACAGTTGTGGCTTTTCCACCCCAACTTCAGTGCTTGCTTGTTGCACTTTTTTGGGGGGGGTTTCCGATTTAGGGTCACACCCAATGGCACTGGGGTTACTCCTGGCTCTATGCTCAGAAATCACTCCTGGCAGGCACAGGGGACCATATGGGAAGACGGGATCTGAACCACTGTCAGTCCTGGATTACCTACGTGCAAGGTAGACACCATACAGCTGTGCTATTTCTCTGGCCCTTGGTCACACTTCTTGGGACAGATATCCTAACACACCTTTTGAAACCCCTGAATACATGTGTCCCAGAGTATGAGAAACTTCTACCCTCCTCACCAAGTTATTACAGAAGTGGATCAATTGAAGATGTGCACAACCTGATGTGTTTTTTTTGGATTTGTTGGGGGAGGGGGCACCAGGCAATGCTCAGGGATCACTCCTAGTGGTGCTGGGATGCTGGGGATAGAGCCCAGATTGGCTGCATGTAAAGCAAGTGCACTACTTGTGTTATCTATCCCAGCACAACCTGATTTTGATAGTCATAAAACAGGTGTTGTGGATATGAGCTATGCCATGTGAATGCAATTTGCTGTTTCAATCTCTACACTTCTTTTTCTGTTTTGTTTTGTTTTTGGGCCACACCAGGCGGTGCTCAGGGGTTACTCCTGGCTGTCTGCTCAGAAATAGCTCCTGGCAGACACGGGGGACCATATGGGACACCGGGATTCGAACCAACCACCTTTGCTCCTGGATTGACTGCTTGCAAGGCAAACGCCGCTGTGCTATCTCTCCGGGCCCCTATCTCTAGACTTCTAATGTGGTATTGCATTTTTTTCATTTCATTATATTCTAGTTGCTACCTCCACATATTCATTAATCACAGAATTGGTTAAGGGGTCAAGAAAATAGCCAATAGGACCAGAGTGATAGTACAGAGGGTAGGGTGTTTGCTTTGCACGCAGCTAACCTGGGTTCGATCCCCAGCATCTCATATAGTTCATTGAGTCTGCCAGGAATGATTTCTTGAGTGTGGAGCCAGGAGTAACACCTAAACGCCACTGAGTGTGGCCTAACTAACCCTCTCAAAAGGAAAGCACCTATTATGGGGCTGAAGAGATTGTATACAGTGTGTAGGACACTTTCCTTGCATGGGTCCCAACCTGGGTTTGATTCCCAATATCCTATATAGTCTCCTGAACACTATCTGGTATGGCTCTCAAATAAAAACAAACCCCCCCAAAAGTGCTTATTCTTCTAAAAATGAAAAGGAGGGGTAGCTGGTTCAGCAGTTTGGTACATGCCTAGCATGCATATGCCTGATCTGGTTTTTTTTTTGGGGGGGGGGTTGTACCCACCCCTTGACATGTGTTTTGATTCCTGACCACAGTGGCCCAGGTATTCCCAGCACTGCAAAGTGATGCAGTATCACATCCTCCACCCCTTACATATAACTACCCATCCAAGTAGCCTAGAATCACAGATGGGGCCCCTGGAAATCCCGAACACGGAACTCCCAGAAATGTAAAAATGAGAGGGAAAGCTATTAATAAGAAAAGTGCGGTAACTTGTGCTTACTGGTAGAAACGGCAGAAGTTATTTCAAAAACATGACTAGACCTGCTCAATAATGCACTAGTAGTTAATGTTATGACTCTTACCCTTACAGAGTGATTTTTATTTTATTTATTTTTGCTTTCTGGGTCATACCCAGTGGTGCTCAGGGGTTATTCCTGGCTTTGTACTCAGGAATCACTAACAGGGAACATACGGGAAACTAAAGTTTGTGCTTATTTTTTTCTTAGGTAGAAGTAAGCTTCATGTTGAATTCTTATAAATACATGATCAATAGCTAGAGTCTTTACCCTTATAAGCAAAAGACTTATTCTCCCTCTCTCAGACCCCATTGTTTCTGATTTTCAGACATTTTATCCATTAGCAAATCCACTATTTTCTTTTTTTGTGTGTGTGTGTGTGGTTTTTGGGTCATACCTGGCAGTGTTCAGGGGAAACTCCTGGCTCCATGCTCAGAAATTGCTCCTGGCAGGCACGGGGGACCATATGGGAAACCGGATTCGAACTGATGACCTTCTGCATGAAAGGCAAACGCTTTATCTCCATGCTATCTCTCCGGCCCAAATTCACTATTTCCTTACTCAATGGCTTCTCTCCGAAGCCTTTGCCACCACTGTACATGTTCTGTTTCACACAACTTAAAAGTCCCCTAACAGGTACTGGTAATCCACCTCATTTGATTGTTACAAGGCAATCAGAATACTTTCGATTCAGTGGAGAAATTATTATATTTGCTTCTCTCTCCCTCCCTCCCTCCCTCCTTCCCTCCCTTACTGATCTCCCTTATCTGAGGATTGAACCTGAGACATTCAAGGCTTGTTTTCTGGCTAAGTAGCTCTAGCAGGGCTTTTGCCTTGTGTTTGGCCAACCCATATGGTCCCACTGAGCCACTACCAGGTACTTAGGGGAGACTTGTGCTCTATTCCTTAAGCCACTTGTCCACCCTGAGCTCTCATTTTCCCTAGAACTTTCCCTTGACTACACATTGCCTTTCAACCTCTTCCTCAGTGGCCCTCACTCTTGAAAACAAAATTTGTTAGGAACTTTTTGCCCTCCTTCCGCCTTTGTTTTACACTCCAGGCTGGATTCTGCCTCTTCCAGGTCACTAAGCCTCCTATTACTATGGCCACCCCAGTGGTTTCCAATCTCCTACAGGGGTCCTCAAACTTTTTAAACAGGGGGCCAGTTCATTGTCCCTCAGACCATTGGAGGGTCTGACTATAGTAAAAACAAAACTTATGAACGAATTCTTAATGCACACTGCATATATCTTATTTTGCAATGAAGAAACAACAGATACAAATACAAATAGTTTGAGGACCAACCCATCCTGCTTCCACCTCTTCTGGTTGCCCTAGTCCTTTTGTCCACTTGTTTCCTTTCTCTTGGTTTCTTTCTGGCCCCATAAGCTCCCTCTGGGTCTCTGTCTCAAGGCCTCTTCTCGATATATTCTTTGAGCATTTTCACTCTTAATGGCTTAAGTGGAACTAGCGGCAGTGGCACTGGGAGAAGACTCAAAAGGCTTTATATACAGGATGCCTGACATCACCTGGTTCCAAACTGGGAGTAGCATAGCCTCCTTCTTAGCACCTCCAGGTGAAGCTCAAATGCAAACCAATAACCCCACCACCAAAAAAAAAAAAAATGCAAACCAATAAAAATACTTGTGATAGCTGCTAACCCCAGTGATATTGTTTGAGTCCCTGATTCTCTCCTATGCTGAGTGGATTCATTCCCAATTTTCTGTTTGCATCTCAGGCTTATGTTTGTTTGTTTGGGGCCCACACCTGGCTGGCCACATTTTGAGGTTCCTCCTGGCTCTACACTCTGGGATGGCTCCTGGCAGTGCATGTGGGAGGGGGACCACGTGGGATGCAGAGGATCAAAGCTGGGTTAGCTTTGTGCTGGGCAAGAGCTTTCCCTGCTATGCTCTAGTCCTAGGATCCTTTTTGATGTTATATATTCTGTGAGTTTTGAGAGATATATGATGAACTATATCCTCTGACATACAGAATAATTTTACTGCCTTAAAATTTTTGAAGCTCTGCCTGTGCTCACAGCCCCCAGCAGTAAATGCTGATCCTTGCACTATCTCCAGTTTCGGAATCATAGTTCCTTAAATCATGACATCATCTCATTCAGCATGGATGAACAAGATACATGAGGCATAACATGAATGAGAAGAAGAAATTCCAACTGATATGTAAATGAAGAAAGGGCCTCGTTTCATGTTAGGCTGTTTCTCTCTAAAGTTGAAATTTCCCAAACTCTGTTGATGACATTAAATGAGGACTTGTCAAAATCCTTTACATATTTTGGCCTATTCACTAATTTGTGTTTAAGTTTCCCAGGTAGTTTTTCAGGGCCTGGTGGCCTATTTCTTTTTAGCACTGAATAATACTGTAATGTACCACATTTTATTCATCGCCTGGAGAATTTTGGCAGTTATTAATAAAGCTGCTATAAATATCTATGGACAGGTTTTTGTGTTGATGTAAGTTTTCAGTTTATTTAGGTAACTACCTAGAAGTGATTGCTGAATCATACAGGAAGATTATATTTAGTTTCTGCATACCAGATAAGCTATCTTCCAAAATAGCTATATCATTTTGCTTTTCCATCAGTAATGAATGAAACTCTGCACCTTTCCAAGCATTCCTTGGTGTTAGCCTGGGATTTTGTTTATTTTTGTTTTAGAGCCGTACCCAGCAGTATTTCAGGCTTATTCCTGACTCTGCACTCAGGTTTCACTCCTAGCAGAGCTCAGAGAACCATAGAGGATGCCAAGATTAAACCTAGGTAGGCTGTTTGCAAGGGTACTGTCATCTAGTCTCCCAATCTTAGGGATCTGAGCCATTTATTTTTACTTGAGCAGTATTTTTTTGTTTTGTTTTGTTTTGATTTTGGGCCACACCCAGTGGCGCTCAGGGGTTACTCCTGGCTATGCACTCAGAATTCATTCCTGGCTTGGGGGGGGCCGTATTGGGATGCCGAGGATCGAACCACAGTCTGTCCTAGGTTAGCGCATGTAAGGCAGACGCCCTACCGCTTGCACCACCACTGCTCTGGCCATGAGCAGTATTTCTTTTTTTTTTTTTTTTTTTTTTTTTGTTTTTGTTTTTGTTTTTTGGGCCACACCAGCTGGTGCTCAGGGGTTACTCCTGGCTGTCTGCTCAGAAATAGCTCCTGGCAGGCACGGGGGACCATATGGGACACCGGGATTCGAACCAACCACCTTTGGTCCTGGATCGGCTGCTTTCAAGGCAAACGCCACTGTGCTTTCTCTCCGGGCCCTGAGCAGTATTTCTTGATATGTACTTTTCTTCTAGAGAAATAAAACAAGTGTGTGCTTTTTGTTCAGTAGTTCCAGATTTGATCTGCTGAGCACTACTTACCCCCAAACAAAACAAACCCAAAGAAAATTTCTTTTGAGACTATTGTAATTTCACATGCATCGTTAAAATAATGAGGAATGGATCACTTGTACACTTTGCCAAGTTTGTCTTGATGATAGCTTTTTGTTTTGTTTCTTTCAATAACTTTTTTTTTTTTTTTTTGGTTGGGGAGACACCTGAATTGGTGTTGTGGAGTGCTCAGAGACTACTCCCAGCTTTGCTGGGGATAGCATTGGGGACTCCCACAAATCTCCAGCTTTGTGAACATCTTTCCAACCTCTGATGGGATTGTGGTTTTGTTGTTGTTGTTGTTGTTGTTGTTGTTGTTTGTAACTGTGGCTTGCTGGGGGAGGGGATTACTCCAGGTTCTGCATTCAGGAATCCTGGTAGACCTCTGGGGAACATGTGGAATACCAGGAATTGAACTCAGATTGATGCATGCAAGGTAAGAGCCCTTCTCACTGTAATATTGATCTGGAACAGAGGCTATGGATTTTTCTTAGTTTTACTCTATTGCAGATGTTCTTATACAGAATTCTGCAATGCTTTGATTATTTTGCACCAAACATTCTGTAATTTTTAGTTGTGTTCACTTTATTAACCTGTAGATTGTTCACAGAACTTTTTTGTTTGGTTTTGGTTTTTCGGGCCACACCTGGTGGTGCTCGGTTTACTCCTGCCACTGTATTCAGGATTTACTTCTGGTGGGCTCAGAGCACTGTAGGGGAAGTTAAGAGTCAGCCGAGTCAGACACATGCAGTGCATGTACCCTCCCTGCTGTTCTATTGCTCCAGCCGTAGCAGTAAATTTTTTAGTTCCCAAATATTTGAGTTGAACCTCTGCCCACATACACACATTTATTAATATATCTTTATGTGATCAGGGAATGAATTATTCCAGTTTTGTGGAATTTGTTAAGATATTCTGTGTTCTGGGGCTGGAGAGATAGTATGGAGGCAAGGCGTTTGCCTTACATGCAGAAGGACAGTGGTTTGAATCCCGGCATCCCATATGGTCCCCAGAGCCTGCCAAGAGCGATTTCTGAGTGTAGAGCCAGGAGTGTAACCCCTGAGGGGCGCCGGGTGTGGCCCAAAAAACAAACGAACCAAAAGATATTCTGTGTTCTGCCTATAAACTTTCTGAGTGTGCTTAGATAATATTTTCTCTGTTTAATCAATGTGGGACTGTCTGTTGAATCCAAGTGTGTTATTTAAATCTTATCAAAGTTTGTGTGCTCAGTTTCAGAGAAAGGTAAATTAAATATTCCATTGTAGGATTGAGTTAATTAGCTTTTTTATTTTCCCCCATACCTGGTGATGCTCAGGGTTTACTCCTGGCTTTATACTTAGGAATCAGTCTTGGCGGTACTTGTCTTGGGGAACCACAGGGGATGCTGTGAATAGAATCCAGGTCAGCCCTATGCAAGGCAAGCACCCTGCCCACTGTACTCTTACCCCGGAACCCTTCCCTTTAGGTTCTAGAGTAACTTATTTCCCTTATTTTGATATGATTACACTGTCTTCTGGCCACTGTTCTTGCTGTTGTAAAGTCTATTGTAAGTCTAATTCTCATCCATATAATTATTTCTCTCAAACTTTCAAGATTTTACTGTGAACGCTGCTGTTTTTGTAGCCTTGTCATTTGTCCTACTTGATTTGCTTCTAGCTGATTTGTGTCTTTCTCCCCCTGTGGCTGCTGGTTTTCCCCTTGACTGCTATTCTTTATCTTTTGGTTTTTGGGCCACACCCAGCAGTACAGTCTACTTCTTGATATGCTTTAGGGGGCAGCTCTCTGAGGAATGGGACATAGCTTGTGCTATGTCAGGCACCACCTATTGCTTTTTTTTTTTTCTTTAACTCGAATTATTCCTGACTCTGCATTCAGGAATCATTCCTGGTGGTGCTTTGTGAACCATATGAAATACCAAGGCTCAGGTTAGCTGTGTGCAAGGCAAATCCCTATCTGCTGCATTATCACATCAGGCTGTATTTGAGAGTTCCATGTGCTTTGAATGAATGGAGTCACTTCTCAGGGGAATTTTGTTTTCACCTCTGCTGATTGTCATTGGTTTGGGATAGTGTGCATTAGGAGTCTTGTCTATGCAGGAATGGCCTGTTTCTGTTTCAAGGGCCCTCTTATTCCTTGGACCCTGTTAGATGAGAGGGTATCTTTGTATCTAGCATTTCAGTGTGAGGTGTTCTTTGGAAAACATGCCAGACTCAGACTGTCTTTCACCTGTGTTATTTTATTTTATTTATTTTTGTTTTTCGGTCACACCTGGTGACGCTCAGGGGTTACTCCTGGCTATGCTCAGAAAACACTCCTGGCTTGGGGGACCATATGGGATGCCGAGGCATCGAACCGTGGTCCGCCCTAGGCTAGTGCACTCAAGGCAGGCGCCTTATGGCTTGCGTCACCACTCCAGCCCCTCACCTGTGTTACCTTCAAATGTTTTTGTTTGTTTGGTTTTGTGTGTGTGTGTGTGTGTGTTTTGTTTTGATTTGATTTGATTTGTGAATCACTCTGGCAGTGCTCAGAATTTACTCCTAGCTTTGCACTCAGGGTTAAATCCAGGTGGGGGTATATGAGGATTGTGCCTTACCTGCTATATTGTCACCCTGGAATATGTTCAATATTATAGTGACTATTTGTGTTAGAAATATGTTAAGGGCCCCGAAGAGATAGCACAGCGGGTGTTTGCCTTGCAAGCAGCCGATCCAGGACCAAAGGTGGTTGGTTCGAATCCCGGTGTCCCATATGGTCCCCTGTGCCTGCCAGGAGCTATTTCTGAGCAGACAGCCAGGAGTAACCCCTGAGCACTGCTGGGTGTGGCCCAAAAACCCAAAAGAAAAAAAAATGTTAAGGGGCCGGAGAGATAGCATGGAGGTAAGACCTTTGCCTTTCATGCAGAAGGTCATTGGTTCAAATCCTGGCATCCCATATATTCCCCTGTGCCTGCCAGGAGCAATTTCTGAGCGTGGAGCCAGGAGTAATCCCTGAGCACTGCCGGGTGTGACCCAAAAACCAACTAACTAACTAACTAACTAACTAAATAAATAAATAAATAAATAAATAAATGAAATGTTAAGTCAGCCTGACTATTAAGTCTAACCTATACCTTTATTTTTTATAATTATCTTTATTTAAACACCATGATTACAAACATGATTATAGTTGTATCATTACAGTCATGTAAAGAACACCCCCCTTCACCAGTGCAACATTCCCACCACCAATTTCCCAGATCTCCCTCCTCCCCACCCCCCCACACCTGTACTCGAGACAGGCTTTCTACTTCCCTCATTCATTCACATTGTTATGATAGTTTTCAGTGTAGTCATCTCTCCAACTGCACTCATCACTCTGTGTGATGAGCTTCATGTCATGAGCTGCCCCTACCAGCCCTCATCTCTCTTGTCTCTGAGATACTGTTAAAATGTCTTTCATTTTTCTTAAAGCCCATAGATGAGTGAAACCATTCTGCGTCTTTCTCTCTCCCTCTGACTTACTTCACTCAGCATAAGAGATGCCATGTACATCCATGTATAGGAAAATTTCATGACTTCATCTCTCCTGACGGCTGCATAGTATTCCATTGTGTATATGTACCACAGTTTCTTTAGCCACTCATCTGTTGAAGGGCATCTTGGTTGTTTCCAGAGTCTGGCTATTGTAAATAGCGCTGCAATGAATATAGGAGTAAGGAAAGGATTTTTGTATTGTATTTTTGTGTTCCTCGGGTATATTCCTAGGAGTGGTATAATAACCTATACCTTTTTCTGTGCAAATATATAGGTGCTCTACCTTTTTCTCTACTTTTTTCTTTTCTTTTTTTTCCTTTGGTTTTTGGGTCACACCCGGCAGCACTCGGGTTCCTCCTGGCTCAGAAATCGCTCCTGGCAGGCTCAGGGGACCATATGGGATGCCAGGACCATTCGAACCACTATCCTTCTGCATGCAAGGCAAATGCCTTACCTCCATGCTATCTCTTCGGCTCCTATTTTTTCTTTTTAATTGGTTTTTGGGGACCACACCCAGAGGCACTCAGTGATTACTTCTGGCTCTGGGTTCAGAAATTACTCCTGGCAGGCTCTGGGGACCATTTGAGATGCCAGGGATCAAACCTGGGTCAGCCATGTGCAAAGCACAAGCCTGTGCTATCACTCAGGCCCCTCTTCACTCTTCATACTCAGTTGTATGGTTGGTTCTCATAAATGTTTGCTCCAGTGAAGTCTTCAGCTATCACTTTCTTTTTTGTTGTTGTTTTTGGGTCACACCCCGTAAGGCTCAGGGGTTACTCCTGGCTCTGTGCCCAGAAATTGGTCCTGGCAGGCAGGGGGACCATATGGGACGACGGGATTCGAACCACATCCGTCCTGGATCAGCTGCGTACAAGGCAAACAAACGCTTTACTGCTGTGCTATCCATCTGGCCCCGACTGTCACTTTCTTAGGTTCTGAGTAGGGATGGGTTGGCAGCACCCAGCATGGACATACAAATAGTAGGTCTCTCAGTGTTGGAAGCAGAGCTACTGGCTGAGTCCATAGGACTAGAGTTGGTTGTCTTTGTTACTCTCATGCACTAGCATGGCTGGGGGTGGATCCTGTTCTCTTCTCTCTGGTGTAAAGGTGTCCTCACCCCCAAACTGGCAATTGAGTTTTTCTTCCTTCTCTGGTAGCCCATTTCTGGATAGCTCTCTTAATTATTTCATGGACTGCTTTTGTGCCTACAGGGAAAGATACTTAGGCCTCCCCAACTAATCAAAAAATGTCCCTTCCCTCTTTTATTTTTCCAAGCCACTGACTTTGAATTGAGCTTTGTTGCTAGTAGAGGTAGAGAGAGGTACTTTCTGGTTCCTCCTAAAATTACCTGACAGCGGAAGGAGGTGCATCTCATAATTAGGCCTCTCATTCTTCCTTTGCCTGGGTGTTTAACTAAGAGCCCTAATCCTGATCTTATCTGAAGGGTTTGTAGCCCAACAGTGCTGCTTATAACAGTATCTGTTTTACTTCCCAGGGCGCCTCTCCCCTTTCAGGGCTCTCCTCTAAGCCTACCCATTACCTGCTTGTGCTCGTCTTATTACCTCCTTGTATCAGTTAAAACTGGTGCCAGGGCAAGATGTTTGTCATTTCTTCCTGCCATGCTCCTTGACGACGCACAGTGGGACAGCATCACCCAGCAGCAGAGAAGTCACAAGGTGAGACGCACCACCCCTAGAGCCTCAAGGCTGGCAAAGGAGGCCACTTCTTTTGAAATAATAGTGGTGCGGCCCAAGTATTTAATTTCCTATTTATTTGTACCTCAGACCATTTGACTGGGCACTTAAGAACTTGAGATCAGGGGCCTGAGCACAGTGATAGAGCATTTGTGTTGCACGTGGCTGACCTGGAGCAGACTGAGTTTGATTCCTGGCATCCAGTATGGTCCCCTGAGCCTGCCAGGAGCGATTTCTGAGTGCAGAGCCAGGAATAACCCCTGAGCACCAATGGATGTGACCCAAAAACCAAAAAAGAAAAAAAAAAAAAAAAGAAACGAAAAGAAAAGAACTTGAGATCAGCCCCTTTGGAATCTGTAGGTTTTGCTATTGAGAATCAGGTCCTAGGAATTGGCTTAGATCCTTGACCTTGGGGCTCAGTGTTTACAGAGAGTAAACACATGAAATTCCATGAAAGTGGTCAGAATGTGTGATTGAGGACAGGACAGTTTCATAGAGGCTCCTGCCTGGAGCCTAAGTTGGTTGTACGAGGAAAGGGTTAACTCTCTGCTTTTGGCTGAAGTGAGGAATGGGGACTGAAATTGCTTTGGACATTTGAGCTGTGCTTTAATAAGATATTCCAGGTGGTCAAGGAGTAATCCTAAAATAGCCTAGATACTTAATTGCTTTTAAAGTCAGGAGCTCCTGTCTCTGGGGAGGAACCACCGCTCAAAGGAATGCAGTGCTGGCTCCTAAGATCTTAGAGGCGTGGTCTGGTGGGGCTCCCCCACCCCACCCCAGTAAAAAGAAAGGCCCAAGGTAGCTTTGAGTCTGGGGAAATTGGTGAACCAGCCTCTTTCTCCTAGAAAGCTTGAAAATGAGCCTTTAACTCCTGCTGCAGCAGCTTCCATGTCTTACCTGCCTGCCTTCTCCAAGGACCAAAGTTGTTCTTATTCATCACTTTTTCCGTCAGCCTGTCTGACTCGACAGACAGACTCTCTCTCTCTTCCTCCCTTCCCCTCTCCCTCCCTCCCTCCCCTGAGCCCGCCAGGAGTAACCCTGAGCACTGCCAGGTGTGACCCAAAATCCAAAAAAAAAAGGAAATACATCAGTGTTGGAAAAGGAAGAGTCCTAGTGCTCTCTTATAAAGCTAACCTTGGGGGCCGGAGAGATAGCATGGAGGTAAGGCATTTACCTTTCATGCAGAAAGTCATTGGTTCGAATCCCATATTGGTCCCCCACGCCTGCCAGGAGAGATTTCTGAGCGTAGAGCCAGGAGTAACCCCAGAGCGCTGCCGGGTGTGACCCCCCCCCAAAAAAAAATACAAACAAAAGGCTAACTCTTGGTGGTTAAGATAATGGTTTACCTTGCATGAGGCAGACTCCAGTTCCACCTCTGGTTCAACAGGTATGGTCCCCTGAACCCCAGTGGAATGATCTCTGAAAAATGGGGCTTAGCTGCCCCAGCACACCATCAAATTACTCTTATGAAAATGTCAGGTCTCTGAGTTATTCCATTAATTTCATTGCAGTGCTCAGGGATTATTCCCAGATCTGTCCTCTGGACCCCACTTTAGTAGGTGCTCAAGGAAACATGGTGTGCTAGGTAGGGATATGAGCCCAGGCCTCCCACATGGAGGGCAACCCTTGAGTCATCTCCCCATCCTTCCAGTTTTATTCTGGTTTGGGAGAGAGAAAGTAATGGATCTTGACAAGTTATTTAAAAATTAATCTAATCTGGAGAGGCTATAGAGAGTACACATGGCTGACCTGGGTTCAATCCCTGACATCCCATATGGCATCCATTAGACTGTTTCTATTATGTTTACTCCAACAAAAAAAAAAGATCATTAGACTTCTCCAAAGTGCTGATTTAATCATTTTCTTTCTGCTCAGAAAACATCTAGTGCTTGTCTAATGCTCAAGCACTACTGTTCTGAACTACTACTAAAGTTTAGAGTTTACATTTCCTCCTGGTATTCAAGGCATTTAACAGCCTGTTTCCACCTTCACTATTCAGGCTTGCATCCTCCCTGCCAAAACATGCCTTGTTTATCCCCCACTCCGTTCTCATTGACACTGTAAATCTTCCTCAGTCCTCTGCTGCAGCCCCACCTCCTGAAGTTTGGGGACTGTGTCTGTGTGTTTCAACTTTTTTTTTTCCCATCCTGGCGCCAAAACTCCTGGTGGCAGAAACCACACCTTCTTCTCTCCTTCTGTTTTGTAATACACTGTACATGTTCTAAGGAAATTTGTAATGTATTTGGCTTCTCGGGACAGAAGGGGGTCCCTTTAAATCTTTCGTTTGTTTGTTTTTTGGTTTTGGTTTAGGGGTTGCTCCTGGCTCTGCGCTCAGAAATCGCTCCAGGCTCTGTCTCAGGTCAGCCACATGCAAAGCAAATGCCCTACCACTGTATCGCTCCAGTCCCCCTTTAAATCTTCTTTTCCAACCCTTTCTTGTGTGGTTCCCTACCTCAGCATCCCAGACAGATGGTCACCTAAAGACGTGAAACTGCTGCTCCATCAATGCGTAGTTCTGTCTGCACAGACAGCCCCTCTTCTGCTGCCCAAGTAACTTTTGTCATCTTGGGCTTTGTGGAGGAAAGAGAAAAAGAACATGCAACACACACAAACATTCACATACAATGCATGCACAGCAACCGTTTAGATGATCACAGGTAACTAACTACTCTATCCCCTCCAATCTTTTCTTCTGTGTTCAGTGCTGTTAAATGGGATTGTCGTTGTCAGTAGCAGTCCTGTGGTCTTTCCAAGTGGGAGGGAGGAACACTGGGATAGTGGAGTGTGCAGTCAGATTTACTCGACTAAGGTAGGTTTGCAAGAGGGCGCTTAAGCAACTCTTCTGTGGAGAAGGGCAGTAGCCAAGTTTGTTTGGGATTTCCTGGTTGGAAGCCTTTTCGTGCCAGTTCTCCTCCTGCCTGACTGCCCTCAGAGCAGTTTTGAGGACACAGATCCTGTGCAGGGTGTTCTATTTGTGAGCATGTCTGCCATTTGTAGGTCCCTCCAGATATATCTCCTCAGGCAAGTATGTGTGGGCTCCTGATGTTTATTTACTTGTACTCCCGGATGAAGCCAGTGAGAGGAATCAAGGAATAACTAATTTTCCCATTGATACTGGAGCCCCCAGGGCCATGACTTGAACCTTGTAGAGCTTTCAGACTTCTTTTCCACACTCTCTTTATATTCTCCTCACCTAGAATACTTAACTGCTTACTTTTAACCCATGAGACAGCATAGCAGGAGAAAGAGCCAGCCAGAACTGGTTTTATACCTGGCACTGCCACTCAGAGACTGGAGATCTTGGGCTAATTATTTGGACATTGTTTTTTCTTTTTTCTTTTGGGCCACACCAGGTGGTGCCCAGGACTTAATCCTAACTCAGGGATCACTACTGGCAAGCGGGGCAATGGGAGAGAATCATGTGTGGTGCCAGAAATCATACTATTGTCAACCCTGTACAAAGCAGGTGTCTTGTAATGCTGTACTGTACGATCTCTCTGGCCCCTCTTTCAGCCATTGTTTCCCCAGCTCTGAATGGTAGGATTGAATGAGAAATGCTTGTTAAATTCCTGACCCGATTCCAGCTTCCAGGAGGTGCAGGTGGGCTCTCTTTTCTGCTTCCCTGGGGGAAATGAGCTGAGTGTGGGGTTAAGTAGCCTCTGCTAGTCTTGGGTGGGTATTTGGAAGTGAACTGTCAGCTTCCTGTGATCTCCTAGTGAGATCAAAGCTGGTAAAGGAGGAGAGGCTGGGAGGTTGTAAAGGGCAATAAGTGGCCCACTCTGGCTACTGCTGACTTCCCACACACGCTCCTGAGCTGTTAGCACTGCTGCCCATAAGATGACAAGGGCTGTTCTTGGATAGCCACTGTTGAACTCACCGCTTTTCTGGATTGAATATTGAGCTGGGATTTGAGGGGGCAAGGGCCAACAGCAGCTCAGGTACACATTCCACATAACATCCTGTGAAATATGGCCAAAGTTGAACTGCCCAGAGACCACAGCGATGCAGAGAGGATGCCTCCCCCTTCGGCACTAGCCAAATCTTGAGGTGAAGAGATAGAATGGTTCTTTCTGTGGCACAGGGTTCCACGATGTGACTTCAGGACTGCGTGTCCCAGCCCCATCTGCCTCATCTTCCTGTCCACTCATGTCCCTGAACAGATACGTAGCTAAGTGGGTCACATATCATAAACCATTGCTGGCACAAAAATCCAGTGACCACTTCTCCCATCTCTTGCAGCTGGGCAGAGTTGGAGTGGGGGAGATGGACATTACACAGTCCACCCCCCAGCTGCCAGCCCCAAGCTGTAAGACATTCCCTGTCCTGACTCTCACACTTGGATGTTTCTTTTCACACATAGTCACACTGGCTGCTTGTTTTTACTCCCCTCTCCTGCTGTGGAGAGCCCAGTCTTGTGGATTCTGTCCTCTCCACCCAACTGAGTGTTAAATAGTTTCTGAGTAACTGTCCCAATACCTGGAAATCACTGTAATTAGCAAAAACCTGTGTTTTCTTCTCTTGATGACTGGTTGAGTAAGAGCCCTCCTGTGAACAGAGTCTGCCTCAGATCTCTAGTGCTGGAGAGCTGGGAATTGAGCTGCCACAGTAAACAGCTGACATAACAGAAGCAGCAACGCTTCCCCATTAAATGTCTTTCAGCTCCTAGGGGCTCCTAGGATAATTGACTTTCCAGCAGGAATTACTGGCCCAAACGTAATCACTGGGCATTAGGGCAACCTACAGCCTCCTTTGAAAGGGGGATTGTAACTCTGTTTTTGCTGAACTGACAGGCATAATTCATCTTGATTATATTATTCATTGTGTTGTTTGCCACCAGATGCCTGGATTTTTGTTGACTGTAAATACAATGCAGAGATGGGGGTGATGAGCTTGAGCATTATCTTCAGACCTGGTAATTGGCCTCCCTAGGCTGAAGGTGCTGGGTGGGGGAGGAGTTTGTCAACAGGGGGAAAAATGCTGAGCCCCACCCATGAAGCATTCATTGGCTCATCCTTAACACATCTTCACCAGATAAACAGGGAAAGAAAGTCTGTTGCCATCTGCTTCATTCTTCCTGACATGGTGTCACTTCTTGGTTGTACTTAGGGCACCGCATGCAGCTGTTAGGAACCATGAGCCTGTCTCAGTAGGGAGTTAGGGGTGCCCAGTATGGCCCCAAATACAATGAGTAAAAACCTGCTTTCAGGCACTCAAGTGAAAGGGGAGGTGAGTAGGTGAGTAGGAGTGGAATTAGACCCACCTTTCATCTTATATAGACTTGGTTTTTACAAGATCCCAAAGAATGCCTTCCCTAGAAACCTGTTGCTAGGTCCCACAGGCCCCTGCCTCAGCTAGACACTTCATCCAGGGAGGGGTGTGCATGCACATGTGTCTCTGTGCTCTTGGGGCATGGGGGAGGACAGTGTGAAAAGTTCTGTGCCATCCACTGGGTCCTGTATGGATCATGAGGGCCTGAATGAGCAGATTCACTCCTGTACCCTATCCTACTCCCCACTAGCAGAGGGCCTTTTGACCCTCCTTGAATGTTGAATTTAATTGGTTTAAATACCCAGTTAATGCTTTTTGACAGTGATCTTAGTTTGCCCAAGTCCTATGAAGTACCAGGCTCTTAAGATGTTGTAAACTAGAATTCAGTATCTGTCATGGTGAGGGTAGTAGGTGACACCAAACTGGAAATGGAAAGTTTGCCTTCAGAGGACTTGGTGCCTGTGGGAGAAAAGGGAAGGAAGACTTCTTTAGAGCAGCATTTCTCATCACATGGTCCCCCAGGATATTCCATGGAGCCATGGATGAAAAAAAAAATCACATAAATGAGGGGCCACAGGAAGGAAACAAGATGGTAAAGAGAACAAGATTGGGGAAAGGCTGAGAAACTCCCATCCCAGAGGGTGATGTCTGATTTGAGGACTAAATTACACAGCTTTCAATGGGCTTCAAGACTATCACAAAGGTGTGTCGCCATTTTCTCCCCTTCCACTGAATTGTTTAGTTTAACATACCAATTCATTAGATAGGATTAGGTTTCTGTTGATTCCCTAATGAAAAGGCCAGAGTGGTGTGGTGTGATATCTGTGCCTTGGGAATAGACTCAGACCCTGGGGCCTTGAGACTTAGATGGGGTCTTCTCGCCAGTAGGCTGAGTCTCATCTTGGTGAGTGTTAACCAGGAGAACACAACTTATTTGCCTCTGTTCTCCTTTTAACTATCAATGACCCACATTTTTGGAGAGTGGATTTTGGTACCACACCTGGTGATGCTAGTGTCTACTTCTGATTCTGTGCTCACTTTTGGCCCTACTTTGAGTGAATGCATTGTGGGAGACCAGACAAGATGTTGTCATAAATACCACACACTGTTGCAAATGCATAGGCCACCAAAACCAACAGAAAGTGATAGACCATGGAGGGGTTCCTGGAAGATCACCAAGGGATTAGCAGATTCTCAGAAATTGGTTTTTGTGGGTCCGGAGAGATAGCACAGCGGCGTTTGCCTTGCAAGCAGCCGATCCAGGACCAAAGGTGGTTGGTTTGAATCCCGGTGTCCCATATGGTCCCCCGTGCCTGTTAGGAGCTATTTCTGAGCAGACAGCCAGGAGTAACCCCTGAGCACCGCCGGGTGTGGCCCAAAAACCAAAACCAAAAACAAACAAAAAAAAAAAAAAAAAGAAAGAAATTGGGTTTTTGTGCACTCCCCTCTCTGCTCCTCACTCTAGCCTTCTACCTAGTTCAGCTTTCATTTGAAAACTTTAATGAAAGCCAAAGAAGAAAGAACAACCACCCCAAAACCTCCCTGTGTGTGTGGGAGCAGAAGGAGAGAACAGGTACTTGCTTCTTCCCAAAATGCTTGCTTTTCCTGCTCACTTCTGAATGCTATGCTTTGTTCCCCTTTAGAATGGTGGATTGGCCTGGAATGATGATGTGGACGGAGGCCGGGGAAGAGAGATCTCTCGAGATTTTGCCAAGGTCTGTCATGTTTCCTTTGTGCTAATGTAAAGGCAACTTTAGTAGGTTCTTGTACCTGGATTGATCCCCAGGTATCTATCTATCTATCTATCTATCTATCTATCTATCTATCTATCTATCTATCTATCTATCTATCTATCTATATATCTATCTATATATCTATCTATCTAATCTCTATCTATCTATCATCTATCTATCTCTGGTGTAGGACTTTTTCATTGTGTGATATTTTTTTTTCTTTTTTCTTTCCGGGGGGGATTGGAATCGCAGCTGTATGAACTGGATAGTGACCCGGAAAGGAAAGAATTCCTGGATGATCTTTTTATCTTCATGCAGAAGAGGGGTGAGTATTCATTCTGCTTGTGCATTTCATTCAGTGAGTATATGTTGTATATATCTTCTGAGTGGCAGCATTGTGGCTCATGACAGTTGGCTGATTCCATTTTGAGCTAAATAACTGACAATCAGATTGAGAGGACAAAAAGCACTTTTTGAATTCACAAAAAGTGAATTTTTTTTTCATTCTTTTTTTTTAATATATTTTTTAAGTAACATGATCATATTTGGGTTACAGTCATAACCAGAACACCCCCCTTCACCAGTGTAACATTACCCCCTTCCCCCTTCCCATCCCTCGCCTGTATTCAAGACAGGCATTCTACAATTGTTTTTAAGTTCAGTAAGTTGTATTTTTTTTCCTTAAAGAATAAAAGTAAAAAAAAAAAGTAAAGGTGTGATAGTAGCAAGAACCATTGTTTGCATAGGTCCAGAAAAATGGGGAAAATGGGAAAAAAATCCTTGGCCTGATTACTAAAAAGGCCTCACCTCAGTTTATTGGCATAAGATAGACTCTGGGTTCCAGGCAAACCAGTCCGTCGAACTCCAGTCATTCTCAAGGTCCCGGTGAAACTTTTTCACACTTTAGCTGTTGTTGGTATCAGATTCTTATATTTAAAGACTCTGGATTCTGTGCATTTCTTTCATCGATGTCAGGCTGATGTGGAGCATCCTCTAGTTTCAACATACCATTAAATGCGGAGCAATCTGCCCTGCATGCAGACTGTTGCTGAGTCGTCTGGGTGTTGGGAGCACTCTTTGGAGTAAGTCACTACCAAAGCAGTGGTAGGTCTTCCCTGGAAGAGGCTTGGATCCTGGTAATGTTGAAGACAATTGTGGTTGTTTCCATAGATGGTATCCATTGTTCAGGTGTATGGGTGATGCCCATTCTTCTGAGGCCTGAGCCAAATCATTATGCCAATGTTCAGGGTAAAAGGCCTAATTACATTACCAAATTTATGTTCCCATTTCTATTAGATAAGAACTTGTTTGCATATATATTATTTCCCCATTTTAATGTGCCTATGCACATTTTAATGTGCCTGTGCCACAAGATATTGTTTTTTTTGTTTTTTTTTTTTTTTTAAGTTTTTGGGTCACACCCGGCGGTGCTCAGGGGTTACTCCTGGCTGTTTGCTCAGAAATAGCTTCTGGCAGGCACGGGGGACCATATGGGACACCGGGATTCGAACCAACCACCTTTGGTCCTGGATCGGCTGCTTGCAAGGCAAACGCCGCTGTGCTATCTCTCCAGCTCCGAATTTTAATTTTTTAATTCACAAAATGAACTAAACAAGGACTGGAGAGAGATAATACAGAGGCTTAGGCATTTGCCTTACACAGGGCCAGCCCTGTTTTGATCTCCAGCACCACATAGTGTGATGCTTTGATCCCAAGAACCACAAGGAGTAATTCCCCAGCCCAGCCCAGGAATAAGCCCTGACCACTGCTTGGTGTGACTTCTAACCCCCTTACTCCGCAGCCCCCATCTCTCAAAGAAAGTAATTAAATGAAAGGAAAACCCAAATTTGATCCTGTTTTATTCTTGCCACCCTTTTTTTTGGGGGGGTGGGGGGGGCAACATCCGGCGTTGCTCAGGGGTTACTCCTGGCTGTCTGCTCAGAAATAGCTCCTGGCAGGCACGGGGGACCATATGGGATGCCGGGATTCGAACCAACCACCTTTGGTCCTGGATCGGCTGCTTGCAAGGCAAATGCCGCTGTGCTATCTCTCCGGGCCCGCCACCCTTTTCTGATTAACTGATCCTGTGATCATTTCAAATTTAAATATCATAATTATAAATTGAATGTTTGATGATTTGGAGGGGGCTCAGCTCGGGTTTATTATTATTATTATTATTATTATTATTATTATTATTATTATTATTATACTCAATGGTGCTCAGGGGTTACTCCTGGTTCTGTGCTGAGAAATCACTCGTGTCAGGCTGGGGGTTGAACCTGGGTTTGCCCCTACCGAGTGCTATCACTCTAGGCCCTGAGGGGTTACTTTGTACTCTGCACTCAGAAACTGCTGCTGGCAGGCTCAAGGAACCATGTATGATGCCCAGGTCAGCTGCATGCAAGGCAAATGCTCTACCTGCTATGCTATTTCATTTGCCCAGAATGTTTCATTATTTAAACAAATTCAGCGATGCTTTTTTGACCTATTTATTTGGGGCTCACACCCAGCTACCCTCTGGGCTTACTCATGGTTCTGTACTCAGGGATTCTTCCTGGAGGGCCTCAAGAGACCAAGTGGAGATTGATGCCAGGTCAGTCACATACAAGACTAGTGCCCAGCTAGTCCTGTATATGACCAATAGAGCTATACTATTGCTATCATCCTGCTTTTTATTTTTATTTTTTCAAATTCAACAGCAGCCCAAGACATCACATACACTGGGTATAATGTGATGTTATGGTCAGGCAACAAGTGGGGCTTATTGCGGCAACACTTGGTCTTCCTGATCTTATAGAGGCCAAGCAGGCTGAAGGGAAAGACCACTCAGAATTTGTTGGGGAATGGTCTTGGGAAACAGAAGGCAAGCTAAACTGTCTTTCATTTAAATTTTTTTATTATTAACACCGTCATTTACCAAGTCGTTTAAAATACAGCCGTTTCAGGCATTCAGTGTTCTAACTAACATCAATTCCCCACAAAAGTGTCCCTAATCTCCCATCCACACTACCGAACCCTCCATGCAGGCACAAATTTTTTCATATTGAGCAAAGTCTTTCTTAGATGTGGGCCCCAAGGTTTTGCATCTACTGATTTCACCTGAGCCTTCCTGCACCTTTTCTGTGGAGAAGCATTTCTAAAGGGAGGAATACTTAGCCAATATTCCTAGGGGCTATAGGTGAAAATCATGTAAGTGGGTGAGTCTCAGGGCACAGGACAGGGCCCCCTGGAAGAAAACGAGGCCCAAAAGACACCTGTGCATGGTCAGAATAAGTTTGAGGACTGCTATCAAAAATCTATGGGCCCTTGCTTCACAGTGCACTACCCATCTTTTCTCCCTACCTTCCTTGCTCTCCCCTCCTCAACTCATTTCCCCCCCCCCCCCAACATGGTCCTAAGTATCACTGCTTTGAACCCTGGCACCACCAGCCTTGACCCCAGTGACTCTACTCCCACCCATATCAGTGGGTCCCATGCTCAGGTAAGCCTTAGGAAACCTGGCTAGATAGAATTCAACCTCTTCTGAGAGGGGCCTCAACAAACCTGAACAGCTTCCCTTTGCCAACCTTAGGATAGAACCGTAAGAGCATAGTTCTTCCTCCTGTGACCCTGTGTGTATCTGATCGTGGGTCTTTGCTTCTGTGTCTACCTTTTTCTGGAAACCCATGAATAGAGGGTGGAATTCTGTCTGTAGCCCCTGCAGCTAACTGCTCTCTCTTCCACACCCCTCGCCTTGCTCCTCCTTCTGCCTTTATTCCCTCAACCTCTGCCACCTCCTTAGAAGCATGTTCCCTGTCAATGCTGGGCTGCTTCTAAAGGCCATCCTTTTTGGTGAGTGGATTTCCTCGATCAGAAGCCCTCTGTGTTTTCTGGAGCTACATGTGCCTATAATATATATATATATATAATCCCCAAAGATAGTGTGACTGGCAAGCAACGAAGCTCCTTGGTTGCCCTGAGAGGGAGAAATCTACTTAATACTTTGGTCTCTCGTTCCAATTACCTTTTAATTATTTACAAGCACTGCAGGCCCAGCTGCTGCAAACTCAGTCACAGACCTGGTCTCTGAGGAGCTGCCATAGCAATATAGATTTCAATCAGCACTGCAGGGACACTGCTTTTATTATCTATCCACTTTATTGTTTTTCCTTCCTCCCAGAAGGACTTGTAGAGGAGAACCAAAGGAGGCCTGAGCCTTAGGGCTCTCGTCTGTATGTGGCCGATTCGGGTTCCATCCCCACCATCCTATATGATTCCCCCCCCTCCCCCGAGCTCTGCCAAGAGGGATCTCTGAGTGCAGAGCCAGGAGTAAGCCCTGAATGCCTCCAAAAAGGAGAATGGAAGTGTTTCCAGCCTTCTCAAGAGGAAAATTGACTGGGTCGTGGTTTGCTATCAGTATTGTGTCTCCCACTGGGAATGGTTCCTTGAGCACAGCCACTCTCCTGTGTCTTTAAGTGCCAGTAGTGTTGGAGAGGCGTCCAGGAAGGTAACCAGTGTAGTCTTTATGGAGGATAGGACATGCTACAGGACCCTGTAATGGGAAGTCAGCCTGGAGAGCTGTGCATGGAAATTCTGCTCTGTGGTGGGTTGGCACTCACACATCCCTTTGCCGCCTGTGTGTTACTTTCTGTAGGAGGCCAAAGCCCAGAGTAAGTGATTTGTGTGCCCAAGTCTGTCTGT
The DNA here is from genome assembly GCF_024139225.1 of Suncus etruscus. NCBI lineage: Eukaryota > Metazoa > Chordata > Mammalia > Eulipotyphla > Soricidae > Suncus > Suncus etruscus. The sequence continues at coordinate 13,250,827 of NC_064848.1, forward strand.
CTGTCTATCTGTATGTGTGTCTCTCCCTCTTCTCCCTCCCCCATCCTGTATGTTTCTTTCTGTAGGAGCCCAAAGCCCGGAGTAAGTGATTCTGTGCACCCAAGTCAGCTTGTGGCTGTTCAGGTCTGCATGGGTCATCTACCTGTCTTCAGCACTTAGCTTCGGTATTTCACAGTTTGCTGGCATCTCTGGTTGAAGGGCGACAGTTCAGCTGCATTGACTGCTCATTAGTTACTCTGAGACCAGGTTTCCTAACCTCAGCATATTGATTTGGGGGACTGAGTAGTCCATTGTTGTATGGGGCAGTCTGTGGTAACCAGATGTCTCTAAATTATTATTAATGTCAGAGAAACCACCCATACAGAAGCATGATTAGGGAGAACGGGTGAACATCTACATTTTTCTCTGCAGAAAAAAAAATATCTGATGGTGAGACTGGAGTGATGGATAGTACAGTGGTTAGGGCATTTTCCTTAGCAGCCAATCCGGGTCCATCTCTGGGTTCATATGGTACCTGAGCCTGCCAAGAGTAATTTCTGAGCTCAGAGCCAGGAGTAAACTCCTGAGCACCACTGAGTGGCCCCCAAACACATACATACATACATACATATGTATATGTATGAAATGGCAATTCTCTCCCCTCCATTTACAGCAGCGGTGCCTTAAAGTATTGGGACCTATGTCAAACTCTTTCTCAAGCATTCCTTCTGTTGCTAGGTGCTAGGACCTTTTGTGGGCTGAAGCTTAGGGAGGGCCCGGAAGAACAGCAGCTCCAGGTAACAAATGTAAAGTGTGGAGGAATCCATTTGGTGGTCAGTCACATGAATTCTTCAGAGGTGGAAGAACCCTTGACTGTAGACAGGATGAGCTAATCCTCATCATCAACGAGATGATGAGGATTCACATATAACCAAGCAGTAGCTCTCACCTGTTGGACAAAGCCAAGGAACTGAAGTTTAGGTGAGTCTACAGGGAGTGGGCACTTTTTTAGTTTCCATTCTTGGTGATTTCTGGGCCTGGCATTGCGGTGCTGGGGATTGAATTCTGGGATTCTCACATGCCTGATTTGCATTATAGTCCTTTGAGCTGAAATCCCAGCACCCTGGGTAATGTCTGCAGAGCCAGCCTGTCGGCAAGCTGTGTGTCCCTGAGCTGGACAGGAGATTGAGGCAGAGAGACTATGTGGAGGGCCATGCCCTTCTGGAAAACTGTCTGTCTAAACCAGCATTTCTCTACTGGCCCCCTGATGGCATCCAGGATATTCCATGAGGCCACAAGTAAACATGCCTTGGAGAATGGGGACATAGGTGTCCCTACGTCTAACCAGCAGATCAGGGGAGCCATGGTTGGAACGGTTGAGAAATGCCCAGTTAAGTTATAGGTGTAGAATCAAGGAAGCTGGAAGCAGATTGAAATTCCTGAATGGTGGGAATCTGCTGACTTCGTTTTTCTTGAAACACTGAGACCAAGGTCCCCTTTCAGACCTACAATCTCAAATTGGAGTTTCTGAGTGTCTGGGCACTTAGGAGCCAGATCTTGTTAGTGGGGTCCACAGAGCTGGGTGGGGGATTCGCATCATGGGAGTTCCTGGAAATGGCCAAGTGCTACGCCCTGGGCTGGGTGTGGGGAGGGCAGCTTTGCTGGCAGCAAAGGAAATGGACAGGGCTCTGAGGGAGGCAGCGCACAGCAGGCTACAGCTGAAGGAATGACCGAATGACTGCAGCTGCAGGTGATAAAAACTGTCCCAGGGGAGGGGGTGGGGCTGCCAGAACTGCTGCTTTGTGCTGTGACTCTTTGCTTCATTGACATGTTGGAGTGAATTGGTCACAGCAGATGGGCTTTTCAGCCTGTAGCACTCACCCAGGTTTCCAGGCCTTGTACTAGCCAGCCCTCCTGTGCCTTTGCAGGATGGCACCTGAGGAAAAAAATGGAGCCTGGGGATTAGAATATAGCCCAGCAGCTTGTCTTGCATGCAGCTGACCTGGATTCTGTCCCCAGCGTTTCATATGGTTCCCAGAATACCACCAAGATTGATTTCCTGAGTGCAGAATCAGAAATAAAACCTGAGCATTGCTGGGTTTAGCCCACAAACCAAAGCCACAGCAGTGACAGTGGGCTCCCCATGTTTGTCTGTCCCTCCACTCCACTGCTGCCTTCTGGGAGACAGGAGGTGCATAGAGCAAGGCCTCTGAGATGGAAAAACCAGGGTGAGCATCCCCTGGTCTCGAGCACATTTTTTCCTCTGGTGCCACTTGTATGTTAACTATAGAATACTGGAGTTGAGTAGGAATCCGTCTGGAAGTTTCAAGTTTGACAGTCTGCATGATTGTTGTGCAGATAATGAGCTATATACTCTTTAACTCCCCCCCCCAAAAAAAAGGGGAAGAAAGAAAAAGCCCTGTTAGTCACTTTTTATTGAGATTACTGTGTAAAAAGTACGTACCCCATCTTTCCTTTCTTGCTGAGTTACTGTGGTTCCTCTTGCGCTATCTATAGCCAAATTGAATTGAACAAACTGACTGACTGTCTCCACCACACACCCCTAAAACGCTTTTCTATAAAGGATCTCAGCACTCTGATACTTTTATTCTTCACAGCTTGCTCTGTGTGTGTATTAAAAAATAGACATTTCTTTGTGCTCAAAATATACTATAGAAATGATCCCTGAAAGTATAGTCTTCTCTGTGCCCAAAATAAAGCCAGATGGTCATAAACAAAATTCTTGAGCTAACTTTGCTCACTGTAGGTGGTTTTTGAGATAATGCAGGGGTGAGGGGGACAGACTGTAGAGGGTGAGGGGACTAATTTAAAAGTCTGATAAGCAGATACTGTGAACAGTTCCATTCTGCCTTCGTTAGTGAGGAGGAACCCCTTCTTCCCTTGAGAGAGAACCCCAGTGTGGCCTTATGAGAGAGAGGAGGAGGCTTTTGCCATCTGTATTGTACACTTGACCAACTCCCTTCTTTCTCTGTGGTATAGAGAGTGCAGAGGTTATCTAGTTAGTCATGAAGATGCCATGCCCAGTTTCAGTGGCTCACATGAGGCCACAGAGCTGATGACATGTGTCACCTTAGCACTAGACCAGTGCTCTTTTCCCATCCTATACTGTCCTTGAGAAATGCTGCCCACATGCCAGGAGTGGACAGTGAAAGCCTGAATTTTGCCATCCTCTGAATGCTGCAGAGCTCTGGCTGCTCACCAGGCCACTGTTCAGTAGAGGTCGGGCCGACAGCATGCAGCTGATGGACCCAGGGTAGAACTTGATTTAGGACCTGGCCTGCCTCTCAGGGAAGGACAGATGTGCTTATTCACTGTGGTACAGAGGGTGCCATCTGTGGGGGCAGGCTGGGGAGGGGGCGGGGCAAGGAAACAAAAGCCTTCACAGCAGTGTCTTGGTACACTCTACCCTAGAAAGATCCTAGAGCAGGACTCCCCAGCACTACTAACCCAGCTGGCATACCAAGCCAAGGAACCCCAGTCTTATGGCAGACAGATCTATCCAAGACCTCACGAAGAGAGGGCTTGCCTTCCCCCATCAGCTCTGTTCAAGGCTGCAAACTGACCTCGGTTTTTCCCAAATGGGATTGTTGGGATCTGTTTTTGCTTGTATCTACAAAGACTTTACTGTGGGAAAGTGGCCCGGTCTGCCTGCAAGTGCGATCTGAGTGTTTTTCCTTCTGTTGTGTGCACTTATCTATCCATCTGGAGTGAGGAAACTTGAATGACATATATTGCTGTTGCCTTTTGGTGGAGGCGGGCTCTTGTATAGTCTGTGTATCTTTTTTTTTTTTTTTAAACTTCAGAAACCATTTTATTAGAGAGAGGGAAAGAAAGAAAGGAGCTAGTCTGTGTATCTTGCAGTAAATAGCCTGTGCCCAGGACTCTCTTCCTGGCAGTTTTGTCAGAAGATCCCTATTTCCCAATCCCTAAATGAAAGCTGGAAATGCAGATCTTTCAGGATTAGTTCTTTGTCTGAGGCGCCATCTTTTTCTCATTAATGGGTGCTCAGAAGCAGGAGACCTAGCACAGTGGGTGAGATGCTTGCCTTGCACACAGCCAGGATCCCTAGCATCCCATTTGGTTCCCAGGCACCATCAGGAATAAATCCTGGGTGTAGAGCCAGGAGTAATGCCTGAGCACCATAAAATTAAGCAAATAAATGTACCCTCTTTCTCTTCTGAAAAATAAAACCAAATAAACTAAAAACTAGTTGTTTTTCAGACCAAGTAGTTTTATTTAGGAAATATGAGAGAAAACCCTGAAAAATAGGAATTAAAAAGAAAATTCCTTTGGAAAAAAAAAAAAGAATTAGGATCCCCAAGTGTGGATACCAGAAACCCCAAATAGAGAACACCATTATATTAGAGGGGAAGTATGTGTGTATCCCAGAAGTTCCAAATAGAGAGCACCATCAGATAGGGGAGTGTGTGTGTGTGTGTGTGTTTTGGGATCACACCCACAGATCAAACCCAATAACACATGTGCAAGGCTAGTTCCCTACTGCTGAGTCACATCCCTGGTCCCTTTTGAAATCCTTTTTTCCCTCCTTTGAAATGTTTTTATTGCTACTTCCAACAGTTGGTGAAATTAGGTTGTTTTGCCTCCTTTGTTCCTCTGTGAATCAGAAACGACCAAACTGTTCAAGGGATAGAACAGAAACGATGAAACCAGGGTTGCAGAACCCTGACAGGGGAAGCTTAGCCAGCAGCACCTATCCCCAAGACCCTGACCTGATGCCATCTTCCCTGGACATTCTAGCCAGGCAGAGCAAAGCAGAACACACATCCTGTGCCAGCTTCTGTGATGCTTTTCTGGGCAATTTAGAGGCGCCTTTCTTGGCCCTGGTCTCCTGGCGACCTTGTTGCTTTCCCATGGCTCTCCCAGGTCTGACCATTGCTTGACTCCCTCCCTAGTCTCGATTCCCATTTACATGATTTTCATCCTTGAAATAGGGTAGTGTTGTTCAATGCAAAATATTGAGCTACAATATTCAAAAGAGTTATGGGTTTAAAACCCACCTCTTGGGCCAAAGCACTAGTACAGCCAGTAAGGTGCTGGCTTTGCATGCAGGCACCCCTGATTTGATCCCTAGCACCCTATATAGTCCCTTAACACAACACATGGAGTGATCCCTGAGTGCTACCTGGCATGACACCAAAACAAGGCGAAGACTGAAATTCACCCCTTGGGTTGTGGAACTTCCAGGACATCTGCACAGCTGGTAAAAATAGAATTTTGAGCCTGGTCACTCCAAAGTTCCATGTGAGTTAGAATTTCACCCAACAATTCCATTTCTGGCCATACACCCACAGAAAGGAATGCTCGTATTCATTAGACATCATAAGGATCTTCCTGGCAACACCCTTCCCCGGGCACTCAAAGCTGGGCACTCACAGCTCTAGGGAAGAGATGACAAGTATGATGGCCCCGTCACAGGGCAAACACTGCTTGACTATGAGAAATGGGGAGCCCACACTGTGCACAGTTTCTGGGGCATTGGACTTGGATGCCTAGAAGGCCCCAAATAGCAGTGACAGTGCAGTGAGCCAGACTTGGGACCACGCATCACCTGCTGGTGGTTTTCTTTATGGGAACTGGATCTGAGAGAGGGCTTCGGCACTTGGGATCTGGTATTGGGGTTCGGGCTACCTTGCTCTCCCTTGCTGGTGTACAGACACTAGTACATTGCTCACTGTCAGACTTTACACATGAACACAAGAGGGGACAGACCCATCAGCCACTGCCCTGCACCCTGGGGTAAACTGAGGAATTGCTGGGAAGCCTGCCCACCCATACCTAAATACAGTTTCTGCTTCCAGAGGGCTAAACTCTCCCACCTCCTGGTTTAACAACTGTCAGCCATAATCTTTGGAGTAGCCTGGAAATATCTGACAGAATCCCTGGCCCTGAAATGGCATGGAGGTCACCTCAAATCCTCCACCCCTCCAGGGATGAAGAGAACAATGGCAGAGTTTGGCGCTATCCTATGCACAGCTGGGATACCAGAAGCATCCACACCACCAAGGGTTAATGCCCCTGGAACTGTGGCCCTTATAAAAACTTTTTCTCTGGGCCCTCTGCAGCCTCAGGCTCTCTGGCCGAAATCTGATAAGGGGCCTCTTTGTTGGAGCTGTCAGTCTCCTTTATTGAGGAGGGAACTGGAGACCAGTGGCATTTCTTGGGGTACAGATAAGGCCCCGGGTTCCTGTCAGAAGGAACATGATTAATTGCCCTCCTTGTGGCTCCTGCTTTGATAGCAGTGAGTGACAGTCCGCAGGCCACCCCATCAGGTGCTCACACCCCCTCTGAGAGGTGTGTTGGGGGCTGAGGCTTGGCTTCCCGCAGGGCCAACCTCAGTGACCCTTTGAGCTCCCCTGCAGAGGTGTTTGCCACCTCCTCTGCCCCTGCAGGCTGCTTTTGCATTGGATGAGGAGACTGACCTGGCCCTTCTCAGGTGAAGAGTTACCTTGTTCCAGGCCAGGCTGGGGTAGGGGAGACCATTGCTTACAGATTCAAGAACTCAAAATTGAGGCCGGAGAGAGCATAGAGGTAAGGCGTTTGCCTTTCATGCAGAAGGACGGTGGTTCGAATCCCGGCATCCCATATGGTCCCTTCTGCCTGCCAGGGGCAATTTCTGAGCATAGAGCCAGGAATAACCCCTGAGCGCTGCCGAGTGTGACTCAAAAATAAAAAAACAAAAAAAAGAACTCAAAATTGTACATCTGCTGTCCCAGCCCCCGGCCATGCTGTGTGTCTCAGCTCTGTCTATAGTCAGGGGTCTCAAACTCAATTTACCTGGGGGCCGCAGGAGGCAAAATCTGGGTGATCCTTGAGTGCAAAGTCAGTAGTAAGCCTTGAACATTGGGGGGGGGGGTGACCCAAACAACTAAAACAAAACAAAACAAAAAATGATTCCTCTAGGGCAGGGCCACAAACTGTACGGAGGGCCGAGAGTTTATACCATTAGTTTATAATTGAGCCAGTCTTTAGGCCATCGTTCTGTCTGGGGCTAGGAAGAGAGCACAGTTGGGTAGGGTACCTGCCTTGCACATGGTCAACCTAGGTTTGATCCATGTTATCACCAGAACCTCACTAGGACTGGACCATTTCTGAGTATGACCCCAAAACCAAAGTAGTAAAATAATCCACAACAATCTGTTTTTCTTCATAAGCTAAAAAGGCTTTGGAAGTGAAACTCATTTTAGTTCCAGTTCCTCATTTCACAGGTGGGAAATTGCCTCTATTCCTTTCCCCAATATTAAGTATAGAGTCTTTCTTGTTTGGTATATAAGCTCAGTGGAAAAATCTGCCCCCATTCTCTCCAGAAGGTGGTCCTGGTCCATGAGGAGAGGAAGAGCTATAGCTGGAGCTTTTGGCTTCCCTATCAGTAGTCAGTATAACCTGTGTGGGGGTAATGTGAGGAAGCCATTCCCAGAGCTGGTGGTGTCCAGCCCAGCCACTGCCTGGCGCCCTATAGCCACCATTGGGAGCCACTTTTTTTGGACTTTACTTGAACACCATGGTTGCAAGATAGTTCATAGTTGGGATATTCAATCATAGAAGGTACACCGCCTTTCACCAGTACACCCTTCCCACCACCAATGTCTCCAGTTTCTCTCCCACCCCTAGGGCAAGCATTTTGCTTATCTCCCTCTTTTCTTTTTGACACTGGTTTGCTTTGTTAATGAAGGGGTATGTATGTCAATTTACCCCCTTTGAGAACCCTTTCAGTTATTGTGTAGCTATTATTGTCATAGTAGGCCTTTCTCTAATCTAACTGCACTCACCACTCTTTGTGCCCAAGCTTTCAACCTGACCCTCATTTCTTTCTTTTCTGGATATTACTACTATACTGCTATTTTCCTTAATTCCACAAATGAGTCATTTCACTTAGAATAATCTCTATGTCCATTCATGTATAAGCAAATTTAATTACCTCAATTTTTTCTAAAATGGCTGAATAGTATTCTATTGTGTAGATGTACCCACAGTTTCTTTAGTTTGGATTGTTTCCAGATTCTGGCTATTATAAATAGTTCTGCAAGGAACATAGGAATGCAGAGGGCATATTTGTATTGTATTTTTGTGTTCCTAGGGCATATCTCAAGGAGGGGTTTTGCTGGATCATATGGGAGCTCAATTTCTAGTTTTTTGAAAAATATCTGTATTGTTTTCCAAAAAGGCTAGACCATTCTGTATTCCACCAACACTAAACGAGTCCTTTTTTCCCCCCCGCATTCATGCCAGCACATCTTAAATACTAAGCCTGTATCTGAGGGCTATTGGGTGAAAAGTTTCCCCCGTTCCATAGCCTTTGTATCCTAGTCACTATTTCCTTTGAATTGCTTACGTTTGATTTCACTTGATTGGACAATGGGGTTTCCTCCTTGAAGATGCCTTTAGCTTTAGTTCATGGAGCGTTATACGTTTTCTTCTGTGTACCTTATGGTTTCAGCTCTGATATTAAGATCTTTTTTTTGTTTTCTTTTGTTTTGGGGCCACCGGTGCTCAGGGGTTACTCCTGGCTATCTGCTCAGAAATAGCTCCTGGCAGGCACGGGGGACCATATGGGACGCCAGGATTTGAACCAACCACCTTAGGTCCTGCATTGCCTGCTTGCAAGGCAAATGCCCCTGTGCTATGTCTCCGGCCCCTGATATCAAGATCTTTTTTTTTTGGTTTTTGGGCCACACCGGCGGTGCTCGGGTTACTCCTGGCTGTCTGCTTAGAAATAGCTCCTGGCAGGCATGGGGGACCATATGGGACACTGGGATTCCAACCAACCACCTTAGGTTCTGGATCAGCTGCTTGCAAGGCAAACACCGCTGTGCTATCTCTGCCGGCCCTGATATCAAGATCTTTAAGCCATTTTCATTTGATCTTTGTGCATGGTATTTAAGAGAGGTCTGAGTTCATATATTTGCATGTGGTTGACCAGTTTTCCCAGCACCACTTGTTAAAAAGGCTTTCCTTACTCTATTTCTTGCTCTTTTTTTTTTTTTTGGTTCCGCATCCCCCACCCCCATTTCTTGCCCTTTTATCAAAAATTAATTGGTCACAAGGCTGGAGCAGTGGCGCAAATGGTAGGGCATTTGCCTTGCATGTGCTAACATATAACAGACCGCAGTTCGATTCCCCAGCATCCCAAGCCAAGATCGATTTCTGAGTGCATAGCCAGGAGTAACCCCTGAGCATCATCAGGTATGGCCCAAAAACAAAAAAAATTGGTCATACATCTATGAGTCCATCTCTGAATATTCAAGTCTATTCCATTGCTCTGATACCATTGATTCAAGTCTATTTTATTGATCTGTCTTCCAACACCATCCTGTTTTAATGACTATTGCTTTATAGTACAATCGGAGAAAGTGATTCCTTTCGTTTTCATTTTGCCAAGGATGTCTTTAGCTATTCATGGATGTTTATTGCATCATATGAATTTTAGGAGAGTCTGACCCACTTTGAAAAATTCATGGGAATTTTTATTATAGGTATTTCATTAAATCTGTACAATGCCTTAGGAAGTATTGACATTTTATGGATGTTAATCCTCCTAATCCATGTACAGGGAATATATTTCCATTTCCTTGTGTCCTCTTATTTCTTGAAGCAGTGTTCTGTAGGGTTATTTTGTTTGTTTTGGTTTTGGTTTTCAGGCCACACCCAGCAGCACTCAGGGATTACTCCTGGCTCTGCGCTCAGAAATCGCTCTGAGAGGACGGAGTGATAGCCCAGTGGTAGGGCATTTGCTTTGTATGTGGCCTACCTGAGCCTGCCAGGAGCGATTTCTGAGCACGGAGCTGGAACACTTTGAGTGTTGCTGGGTGTGGTCTCAAAAACAAAAATAAATAAATAAAATATAAAAAAAAGGAAGGAAGGGAGGAAGGAAGGGAGGGAAAGAAGAAAAATCACTCCTAGCAGTCTTGGGGTACCATATGGGATGCTGGGACCAAACTCGGGTCTGTCTCGTCCGTGTTGGCCATGTTGGCAAACACCCTGGTGCTGTGCTATTACTCTGGCCCTGTAGTTTACTTTTCTTTCTTCCTTTTTCTTTTTTTTTTTGTTTTGTTTTTGTTTTTGGGCCACACCCTGCGGTGCTCAGGGGTTACTCCTGGCTGTCTGCTCAGAAATAGCTCCTGGCAGGCACGGGGGACCATATGGGATGCCGGGATTCGAACCAACCACCTTAGGTCCTGGATCGGCTGCTTGCAAGGCAAACACTGCTGTGCTATCTCTCCAGGCCCTCTTTTTCTTTTCTTTTCTTTCCTTTTCTTTTCTTTTCTTTTCTTTTCTTTTTTCTTTTTTCTTTTTTGGTTTTGGGTCACACTGGGAGCACTCAGGGGTTCCTCCTAACTCTACGCTCAGAAGTCGCTCCTGGCAGGCTCGGGGAACCATTGGGACTCCGGGATTCGAACTACCTGTCCTTCTGCATGCAAGGCAAATGCCTCCATGCTGTCTCTCCAGCCCCGCCCTGTAGTTTTCTTAATTACAGATCTTTCATCTCTTTAAATTGACTCCAAGGTACTTGATTTTTTTCTGAGGCACAATTGTGAATGGATTTTTTTTTTTGGTTTTTTGGTTTTTGGGTCACACCGGCAGCACTCGGGTTACTCCTGGATCTATGCTCAGAAATCGCTCCTGGCAGGCTTGGGGGACAATATGGGATGCCAGGATTCGAACCACCATCCTTCTGCATGCAAGAAACGCCTTTTACCTCCATGCTATCTCTCTGGCCCCGGATTCTTATTTTAATATATCTTTTTCTTCCCTTTATTTGTGTATAGAAAAGCCATGAGTATTAACTTTGTAGCCTACCACTTTACTATATAAGTCTATTGTTTCTAGAAGCTTTTTTTTTTTTTTTTGTGGAGACTAGGATTTTCTAAAAGCAGTATCATGTCATGTGCAAACAGTGAGAGCTCCACTTCTTCCTTTTCTATGTGAATGCCCTTGGTGTCAATGTCTTTTTTCTTGCCCGATTGCTATGACAAGTACTTCCAGTACTATGTTAAATAGAAATGGCAAGGGGGAAATTTTGCCTTGTGCCAGTTATTAGAGGAAAGGTTTAGTTTCCTCCACTTGAGTATAATGATTGCAATGGGTTTATGATAAAAGGCTTTGACAGTATTGAAGAATGTTCCTTCAGTTCCCATCTGTTGAGAGTATTTATCATGAATGGGTGCTAGACCTTGTCAAATGCTTTCTCAGTATCTATTGATATGTTCATGTTTTATTTTTCTTTTATTACTACAGTGTATTATATTGATTGACCTTCATATATTAAATCAGGGGTCCTCAAACGGGGGCAGTTCACTGTCTCTGACTGTTGGAGAGCCAGATTATGGTTTAAAAAAATATATGCCCAATTGTGGCCCTCAGGCTGCAGTTTAAGAATCTCTGCCTGGGGCCGGACGGTGGCGCTGGAGGTAAGGTGCCTGCCTTACCTGCGCTAGCCTAGGAGACGGACCGCGGTTCGATCCCCCGGCGTCCCATATGGTCCCCCAAGCCAGGAGCGACTTCTGAGCGCATAGCCAGGAGTAACCCCTGAGCGTTACCGGGTGTGGCCCAAAAACTAAAAAAAAAAAAAAAAAAAAAAGAATCTCTGCCTGAGACTGAGTGAAGGAAGGGAGTCAAAGAGTGCGGTGCATATCCCACACATGACACTGAGGGCCTGGGTCAAGTTGACTGCTACACAGACAGGTAGCAGTGTCAAAAACGCCCAGTATGCCAGATAAATGTCCTCGACAAGCCACATGCGGCATGCAGGCCATAGTTTGAGAATTCCTGTGTCATACCATCCTTGCATCCCTGTAATGAATTCTACTTGGTTATGATGTGTATAAGCTTTTTGATGAGTTGTTGGATTCTATTTGCAGTTATTTTATTAAGGATCTTTGCATCTGTGTTAATTAAGGATATAGGCCTATAATTGTGTGTGTGTGTGTGTGTGTGTGTGTGTGTGTGTGTGTGTGTGTGTGTGTGTGTGTGTTGCGCTTTTGTTAGTTAGCTTCATAGAAACTATTTGGGGGCCGGAGAAATAGCACAGCAGTAGGGCGTTTGCCTTGCACACATCCGATCCAGGACAGATGGTGGTTCGAATCCCGGCATCCCAACTGGTCCCCTGTTCCTGCCAGGAGCGACTTCCGAGCACAGAGCCAGGAGTAACCCCTGAGTGGCCTCAGGTGTGACACCCCCCCTCCCCAAAAAAAAAAAAAAGAAAAGAAACTATTTGGGAGTGTTTCTGTTTCTTCAATTTCCTGGAAGAGTTTGAAAAGGATTGGCAGTTGATCCTCTTTAAAGGTTTGAAAAAAATCACTAGTGAATCCATCTGGACCTGGGCTTTTGTTTTTGAGAAGCCTTTTGATTTCCATTTCAGTTTCCTCAATCGTGATAGGTCTGTCTTTTCAGGTATTCCAGATCAACTTGGTTCAACATTGGGAGATTCTAGGAGTCCAAAAATTTATTCATTTCTTCCAGGTTCTTCTGTTTTGTGGCTTAAAGATTTATAACATAGGGCCCGGAGATATAGCACAGTGGCGTTTGCCTTGCAAGCAGCCGATCCAGGACCAAAGGTGGTTGGTTCGAATCCCGGTGTCCCATATGGTCCCCCGTGCCTGCCAGGAGCTATTTCTGAGCAGACAGCCAGGAGTAACCCCTGAGCATCGCCGGGTGTGGCCCAAAAAACAAAAAACAAAAAAAAAACAAACAAAAAAAAAGATTTATAACATAATCTGATTATCCTTGGAATTTCTGTAATATCTGTAGTGATAGTCCCCTTTTCAATTCTGATTCTGTTGATTAAGTTTCTCCCTTTGTTTAATCAATCTTGTTTATTTTTTTTATCTTTTTTTATTTTTATTTATTTTTTTATTTTTTTATTTTTTTTTTGCTTTTTGGGCCACATTCGGTGACGCTCAGGGGTTATTCCTGGCTTTGTGCTCAGAAATCACTCCTGGCTTGGGGGAACTTATGGGACACTGGGGGATTGAACCTCAGTCCATCCTAGGTCAGCCACGAGTAAGGCAAACACGCCCTACCCCTGAGTCACCGCCCCAGCCCCTTGTTTTTTCTTTCAAAGAACAACTCTTCTGGGTTGTTTTTTGCATGTCCAGTTCATTAATTTATGTTCTAAGTCTTTTTTTATTATTATTATTATTATTATTATTATTATTATTATTATTATTATTATTATATTGTTGTTGTTTTGTTTTGTTTTGTTTTTGGGTCACACCTTGTGGCGCTCAGGAGTTACTCCTGGCTCTGTGCTCAGAAGTCACTCCTGGAAGGCTCAGGGGACCATATGGGATGCCAGGATTTGAACCAGGGTTCATCCTGTGTTGGCCACATGCAAAGCAAAGGCCTTACTGCTGTGCTATCGCTCCGGTACCCAATTTTGTTCTAAGTCCTTTTTTTTTTTATTTGTTTTGGGTCACACCCAACAGCATTCAGGGGTTACTCCTGGCTCTATGCTCAGAAATCGCTCCTAGCAGTCTCGAGGGACCATATGGGGTGCCGGGATTTGAACCACTGTCCTTCTGCATGGAAGGCCTTACCTCCATGCTATCTCTCTGGTCCATGTTCTAAGTCTTAATATTTCCTTCTGCCTACCTACTTTTTGACTTAATTGTGCTCCTTTTCTAATTTCTTAAACTGCCATTAAGTTATTTATGTAAATTTTTCTTCCTCTTTGATGAGTGCTTGTAAAGCTATCAATTTTCCTCTTAATACCATGTTTGCTATGTTACAGGAGCCAGTTTTCCATTTTGCATGGAAAAAGGGTTCCACAGGCAACCCTTACCCACTCATCTCAGAACAGAGTCCCAGATGATATCCCAGGAGCCCTGAGGAAAAAAGCTGACTCAGGACCCTTCAGGCCTTCATGGCACCCTGTAGGGTCTTTTCATGGGCCATTCTCTTGCTCACTTTTATTGGTTCTTGAGCAGTTCTCTGGTGGGGACACACTTAGTGCAATTAGGCAGAGGTGGGATTATAATGAAGTCCCCATAACTATAAAGCTATCTTTCTCAGAAGCCATCCCAGTTATGGGATGATGCAGAGTGAATGTAGAATTCTCTTCTGGGATTTACCTTTGGGGGCCTTGTTTTATTTTGGGGCCACACCCAGCAGAGGTCAGGTTATTTCTGGCTCAGCTCTGAAGAATCATTCCTAACAGTGCTCAGGGGACCTTATGGGATGCTGAGGGTTGAATCTGGGTCAGCTGCATACATACAAGGCAAGCACCCTATCCACTGTACTATCTTTGTGGCCCAGTAGTTTCATTGTTTTAAATATTACAGTTCTTGCCTTTACAACACTTCCAGTTTTCCTGGGATACTAGACAGCATTCATGATACACTGGAGAACAATCATTTACTAGTCTAATCTTATCAGTTCTATGACAGCAGTTTCAAAGAATCCTAGGCTCAGAAGTTATAAAAATTTTCCTGATGTGGAGAGATGATACATGCCTTCTCTGTGGTTGATCCCAGTTCAATCCCTGGCACTGCTTATGGTCACCCATGATCCCTGTCATGTGGTTCCGTTTCCCCTAAAGAAAAAGAAAAAAACAACCCAAAGCAAAAACAACTCTTCCTGTGAGGACTGAATGTGGTCGGCTGGAGTGGAACCTTTGAATGGTGACAAAATAGGCAGAAGTCAAGGGAAGCTGAGCCTGGTTTTGTTGTGGTGATGGTGAGAAGACTTAAGTGGATGGGAGAAGTAAGCTATAAAAATGTGTTTAGGAGCCGGAGAGATAGCATTAAGGTAGTGCATTTGCCTTGCATGCAGAAGGACGGTGGTTCAAATCCCGACATCCCATATGGTCCCCCGAGCCTGCCAGGAGCAATTTCTGAGCAATTTCAGGAGTAACCCCAGAGCACTGCCAGTTGTGACCCAAAAACAAAAACAAAAAAAAAAAAGAAAAAGAAAATGTGTTTGGAGCCAAAAGAGCCCTTCATATGTGAACCTTAAAGGATTTTTGGGGAACAAGGGTCAGGAGAGTGGATGTATGAGGCGAAGTTTTTAAACCAAGAAGCTAGCCACATGGTGCCATTATACCTTTCTCTGAAGACTCCTTTCTAGCAGCTAGTGAAGGGCATGGGCAAGACACATCAGTGAATTGTACTGGTGAGCCCACGAGTCCTGGGGCTATTAAAGGGCTGCCTTTGAGATGCTCCACAAAGGGGGGACTCAGTGCCCCTTGGGAACTAAGAGGAGCTGCCTCAGGGCTGTGCCCAAGACCTCATTGGATGAAGTAGCAAAAGTGAATAGATCAGAAGTAGAGAGATAGTACAACCCGTATGTGCTTCCCTTGCATGCAATTGACCCTGGTTCAATTCCTGGCATCCCATACAGTCCTGCCAGGAGTGATTCCTGATTGCAGAGCCAGGAGTAAACCCTGAGCACTGCCAGGTGTGGCCCAAAACCAAAAACAAACAAAAAGGATGAAAATTGAGTTCACAGGACCTATGAGGGAACCTGGGAAAGAGTCCTCCTACCTAGATTTGGCAAGTGTTGTCACTGAGGGTGTAATGTTTCTGAGCCTGTAAGTGTGCATAGGCATAGGTGGGGGGTGCTGACCTTGTCTTACCAAGGGACCCCAGAAGTTGCAGGAGGAATACAGCAACCTCTGATATTTTGTTAGTCTTCATATTGGTGTTTGGCCAAACCTTACTTTGCCCAGGACTTACTCCCAGCTCAGGGATCACTCTTAGAAGGACTCAGGAATCGGGGGATTGAACCCAGTCAGTTGTGTACAAGTGCCCTACCCACTGTACTATCCCTTCAGCCTACCTGTGAATCTTCAAATCTAACTCTGTGACCCCTTTGTCTTTCCAAAGACCAGCTTCCTGGACCAGAGAAATAGTACAGCAGGTAGGTAGGGCATTTAACGTGCATGAGACTGATCCAGGTTCAATCTCAGGCACCTTATATGATCCCCTGAGCATAGAGCCCAGAGAAGTTACCGCTGCTCACCACCAGGTGTTCTCCCCAACCCCCAAAGAAAACAAGGGCCAGCTTGGCCAGGTCTTGAAGACCTACGGCTCCTTCCCCACACTTACCAGAGGGACCTGACCTGTCTGACCACACTAGGGGCTCCCACTGGGCTGCAGAGATTGCCCAAGGGGCAGTACACATGCCCTGCAGGTGCAAGGCCCCAAGCACCTCTGGGCCCTCCCCATAACCATCTCTACTCCAGGGGTCTCGAACTCAATTTACCTGGGGGCCGCAGGAGGCAAAGTCGGGGTGATCCTCGAGTGCAAAGTCAGTAGTAAGCCTTGAACATTGGGGTGTGTGACCCAAACAACTAAAACAAAACAAAACAAAAAAAGATTCCTCTAGGGCAGGGCCACAAAATGTTGTACGGAGGGCCCTTTGCGGCCTAAGTTTGAGACCCCTGCTCTACTCCCTTCCCCATCCCAGTAGCACTATCATGGACCCTATTGGGGGAAAAAAAAAAAACCTGTTCCTGAGGCCAGTGTTCCTTGAGGGGGCAGAAGCAGAAGAGCTGAAGCAAACAGGCCCTCAGATGGAGCCTGTAGGAGGGCCTACAGGAGGAGCTGCCTGTGTACAGTAAGGGGTGGGGGGGCTTGCCATCAAAAGGCAACAAGTCTCATAGCCTGCCCTGGACCACTGACCCTTCCCTGTGGAATTCTGCCCTCTGCCCTCCAGATCATTAATCCCGGGCCTGCCAAATGACAGTCATCCATCACGCCTCCTGACGAGCTTCCCAGCCCCCTAGAAAGGGCCTCAGCCCCGCCCTCCAGCATCCCCTGGCGCTCATTAGCCACTCTTCCTGCATGGTGCTGGGTTTCCTAATCAAGTCCCTGGCTCCTCATGCTTCCCTTCTGGGCCCTGTGGGCGGAAGCAGCTCTGACCCTCCCTCTCTCAGAGGCCAGAGGAGGGGGAGGAGTGGTCAGTGGCAAGAGAATTGTTGAGTGGCCTTTCATCCCCCCTAGAGACATATGTCCAGCAGCTCCTGTGCATGGGTCGGGGGGAGGGAGCGCAGGAGAGGAAACCCTTTTCTCCCACCCAGCAGCTGGAGAAGAAAAGGGGAAAGTGGGTGGTGCAGATGAGAACACTGTTGACCCAGGGGGCTGTACTGGCAGGACTGCCTCTATCCTGGGGCTGCTGAATGGTTTCTCAAGGCATCAGAGGTGTAAGTTCCAAATCATCGAAAATGCTCTCGAATCTTACTGGTAGCCAAAGCTAAAATCAAAAATTTTAAATCACCTGGTTTGACCCTCCCATTCACACAGGGGAAAATAGACTCAGCATGAGTGTGAGTTTTTGCCATACCACATAGCCCCGGATGTATTTTTCCAATCATTTCAAAGAGGTTTGGACGTTAGTCAAACTACACTTCTCAACAGATTCGAATGCATTTCCAACACAGAAGGTGACATCCACAGATGTCTTCTTTTGCTGCTTGGTGTTTTTTTTTTGGGGGGGGGGGATTGGGTCACGCCCAGTGGCGCTCAGGGGTTCCTCCTGGCTCTGTGCTCAGAAGTCGCTCCTGGCAGGCTCAGGGGACCATATGGGATGCCGGATTTCGAACCAGGGTCTGTCCTGTGTTGGCTGTATGCAAGTCGTTTGCCTTACCACTGTGCTATTGTTCCAGCCCCTTCTTCTGCTGCTTGATTTGGACAGCTGTGTGATAGACTTTTGTCTCTTTGGATTCACAGGCACCCCCATCAACCGAATACCCATCATGGCCAAGCAGATCTTGGACCTGTATATGCTGTATAAGCTGGTGACAGAGAAGGGGGGCCTAGTGGAGATCATCAACAGGAAGATATGGCGAGAGATCACCAAAGGTCTGAACCTGCCCACCTCCATCACCAGTGCCGCCTTTACACTGAGGACACAGTGAGTGACCTGGACACCAGGGGAGAGATGGTGGGGGTGGCCAAGAGGAACACAAGGAAGGAAAGAAATGCACAGTGAATATGGAGTGGAATTCCCGATATACTCAGTGGACTCTTATTATTTGGACTCTCATCCACTCTTCCCCTCTGTTTACCACTATATTATTCCCTCTCAACAGTCAACCCTGTAAAAATAAGTATTTGCAGAGGCCAAAAACTAAATCTCAGTTAAGATGCTTGGTTTGCAGGGCCGGAGAGATAGCATGGAGGTAGGGCATTTTTGCCTTGCATGCAGAAGGACGGTGGTTTGAATCTCAGCATCCCATAAGTTCCTCCGAGCCTGCCAGGAGCAATTTCTGAGCAGAGAGCCAGGAGTAACTCCTGAGTGCTGTCGGGTGTGACCCAAAAACCAAAATAAAAAAAAAGATGCTTGGTTTGCATGAGACTGATTCTGGTTCAGTCTCCAGCACCATACGTGTTCTCCGCCCCACACCCCGAGCACAGTCTCCTAAACACAGAGCCAGGAATCACCCCTGAACATTCTGAGTATGGTTCCCAAAATGAAACAAAACACTAAAAAAAAAAAGAAAACCACACTAACAAAAAACTTGAGTCTTGGGGCCGGAGCGGTGGCGCAAAGCAATAGGGTGTTTGCCTTGCACGCACTGACCTAGAATGAACCGCAGTTTGATCCCCTGGCGTCCTGTATGGTCCCCAAGCCAGGAGCAATTTCCGAGTGCATAGCCAGGAGTAACCCCTGAGTGTCACAGGTATCACCGTGTGTGGCCTATAAAGCAAACAAACAAACAGACACAACAAAACTTAAGCAATAGCACAGCGGTAAGGCATTTGCCTTGCACAAAGCCAACACAAGATAGACCCCAGTTCAATTCCCGGCATCCCATTTGGTCCCCGAGTCTGCCGGGAAATTTCTGAGTGCAGAGCCAGGGAGTAACCCCTGAGCTCCTCATGACCCACAAACAAACAAAAAAACACAGCCTACGTTTCCAAGATTAGGGGCTGGGTGTTAGCTTTGGTGTGTTAGTGATAGAACTCAGGTTCACTTCTGTTTTCTTGAAAAAAAAAAAAAAAAAAAAAGACAAACCATGCATTGTCCGAGCCTACCCTTCCTTACCTGAATCAACTTGCCCTGCTACAGAGAACCCAAAAGAGGTTGAATGGGACCCTTTGAGATTGGTGCCCCTTTTTTTGTTTTGTTTTGTTTTGTTTTTGTGCCATACCTGGCAGCGTTCAGGGGTTACTCCTGGCTCTGCGCTCAGAAATCACTCCTGGCAGGCTCTGGGGACCATATGGGATGCCGGGATTTGAACCACCAATTTGTCCTGGGTTGGCCGCGTACAAGGCAAACACCCTACCGCTGTGCTCTCTCTCCCGGCCCCAATTGTGCCCTTTTATCCCCCTCCCCCTCCACTGGTGCCTATTTTAGTAACTTTCAAGACCATTTTGTGGGTAGTGGAGGCAGTGAGTCAAGTGGGAGCAGTGGAGTGCCTCTGTTCTATTGGAAAACTCTGGAAATAGCTCTGTGAAGAAGATAGAATTAGTGAATAACATCATTCACTGACACATCATGGCCTTGTTGAAAAGTAGAAGGGTTTTTATCTACTGGGCCTAGTCCAGCCACAATTGTGGATGGGGTGCTGGTTAGTATGCTAGCTCTGTAGGTGAGAGCATGTGTATGGCCTGTAGGAGCCCTGGTCCAGCCTTGGTGCTTCACTATCTCTAAGCTCTGCCTGGAGCAACCCCTGAATATGATGAAGTATGGCCCAAAACCAAGAAAAGAGAAGTTAGGGAGAACAGTCCTCTTCACGATTCTTTGTTGGGGTTAGGATTTATATTTGGGGTCACCTGTCAGGGCTCAGAGGGCCACTCTCAGGGCTGTCATGGATTGAACCCTGAGCTTCCTGAGTACAAAGCCTATGTGTGCTCTAGCCCCTTGTTTTGTCTCTCCAGTCCATCTTAGGGTTCTTTGGTACAGAATCATGTTTTGGGTAGCTGACCCATGGTATCAGCAGCACCTCCAACAATGAGAAAGTCTTTTCTTTCTGATCAGATTAGCCCAGAATGAGCTAAGGCCTAGACACCTTCCCCAGAGGCAAGAAGATGTCACAGACATTGACCCAGCTCTCAGGGCACTAAGAAGGCAAATATGGAAACTGGCTTTAGGAGTTAATGGCCTAAGGCAGAGGTGAGGGACCCTCAGTGGTTCTCTCCCTCCAGGCCTGCTTTGTTTCAGTGTTTTCCAGAGAGTGAGTAAGATCGCCCCCTAGGAAGCACTGTTGGAATCCTCAGAGCTGACAGTAGCCTTGAGTATGATTCTGGGGACAGGGTAGGGGGAGTGGTTTTGGAGGGTTTTTGATTGATTTAACTTACAGTTAAATCAGTTTGGGAGTCTCTGTCTTAGGGACCTGCCTCAGGCTGCTTTCAGAGGCCCAGGATACACTGTTTGGTTTCTGGTACCTAGCCTGCCTCTCTCCTTCCCCCCCAGGTACATGAAGTATCTCTATGCCTATGAGTGCGAGAAGAAGGCCTTGAGTTCCCCAGCTGAGCTCCAGGCAGCCATTGATGGCAACCGGAGGGAGGGCCGGCGGCCCAGCTATAGCTCCTCCCTCTTTGGTTACTCACCTGCCGCTGCCTCAGCCTCTACCACCGGAGCTCCAGCCCTCCTCTCTCCACCCAAGATCCGATTTCCTATCCTCAGCTTGGGCACCAGTGGTGGCACCAGTGCCAGCAGCCCTCGGATGTCCCCTGCAGCTGCTCTTAGAAAAGGTATCTAGGGCCCAGAGAGATAGCACAGCGGCGTTTGCCTTGCAAGCAGCCGATCCAGGACCTAAGGTGTTTGGTTCGAATCCTGATGTCCCATATGGTCCCCCGTGCCTGCCAGGAGCTATTTCTGAGCAGACAGTAACCAGGAGTAACCCCTGAGCAATGCCGGGTGTGGCCCAAAAACCAAAAAAAAAAGAAAAAAAAGAAAAGTTATCTAGGGCTCTGGTGGGGGGGGGGGGGCGGAACAGACAGGACGGGGAGGAGAGCCAAGCCCCCAACCATGTCCCCTCTGGGAAATATATAGCTTCGGTTCCTTTGCCAGGCGATGGGATCCCAGTGACGACGGTGCCAAGCCGCTTGGCTGTGCCCCTGGCCCTCGCAGGCCAACAGGCTGGCAGCCGGACAGCTGCACTGGAGCAGCTGCGGGAGCGGCTAGAATCAGGCGAGCCCCCCGAGAAGAAGACGTCCCGACTGTCGGAGGAGGAGCAGCGTCTGGTACAGCAGGCCTTCCAGCGCAACCTCCTCAACATGGCACGGCAGCTGCCCATGAAGATAAGGATCAATGGCCGAGGTGAGCTCGTCCCACCCCGGCACCTGCTCCCCATGGGGCTCATTTGGGTCCTAAGACTAAGGGGCCCTCCATGATCAGGACCCTCGGTGTTTAAATCAGAAAGTCAGGTGGTTTCCCTGGCCACTAGGATGTCAGTTTTCAGAGCCAGCAAACAGCTCGTTTTCTCCAGACCAGAATGTATCAAGCAGTGCTCAGCAGAGAGGAAACAGCAACCCCTCGAAGAAGGAATGTGTGTCCCTGTCCACCCCTGTCCTCCCAAGGGCAGATGAACTTTCACCCTGTCAGTCTTGTCATCTGGTAAAAGGGCTCCACTCTTCGTGCATGGACTAGGCAGGCGCAGGGCACTCACTGCCAGGTCTGGTAGGGAACTGGCACCTGTATTGGCAGTTCTGTGAGGAGCTAGAGCTTCCTCAGGCCAGGTTGCCACAGTGACCCGGCACACAAGAGGCAGGCTGTCTGTATCACCGCCATGGTGCTTTTCTTAGGACCCACCCTCTGCCCGTGAATCCCACATCTATCCTTCTTGGGCCCTGCACCCTTGCCCATGCCTCATCTTCAAACACACAGACATGGGAAGAAATCAAGGGCAGGGGTAGCCAGCCCTGGCCTGTGCTGGGAGTATGGAATGGCACAGTCTGGGGGACGTAGAAAAGGCCTCATGTGCCACTGCCAGGGCACTGTGTGTCCAGCTTGGGAGATAGCTATGCACCCCATACCCGTCCATGATGCTGAGAAGACTTGGCCCATTCATACAGGCCACAGGTTGTGTCACTGGCTGGGGGTTTTACACCAGATTGTGATGCTCAGACACTTGGCTCTGGTATTCTTGGGGGTATTCTTGGTATTCTCACATATGCTCAGGAGGATCACACTCTAGTTGGGGTATTCGCCCACTCCTTTGGTGGTGCTTGTTGGAGCACGCACCCTATTCTGATTGGGTAGTTCTTGTGCCTGGCTGTGGTATGCCCAGAAACAACTTGGGATAACTTGGAACACAGACAGCAGAGCTGCCGGGCATGTTGTCAGGATTGCTCTGAGTGCTTAGCACTATCAGGGATGGAGTTTTTGACTCTGCTCTCAAGACAGGCACTGGCAAGTTCTCAGAATTAAGAGTGGGCCTGATTCCCCTCTTGTTCACTTAATCACATGCGAAATACCCATGCTGGGGCCAAGAATATAACTGGAGGGTCAGTGCCAGCGTGAACTCAGCCCTCTGAGAGCTGAGGGTGTTTTGGGAGTGGCATGGCTCCAGAAAAACAGCTTCTTTCATGGAGTGAGCAAGGCCAGCATTGAGGCTTCAGCCTGCTGTGGCTAGACAGGGAGAGAGGGAAGAATCAGAAGAGTGCTGTAGGGGGCCGGAGAGATAGCATGGAGGTAAAGCGTTTGCCTTTCATGCAGGAGGTCATCGGTTCGAATCCCGGCGTCCCATATGGTCCCCCGTGCCTGCCAGGACCAATTTCTGAGCCTGGAGCCAGGAATAACCCCTGAGCACTGCCGGGTGTGACCCAAAAACCAAAAAAAAAAAAAAAAAGAAGAGTGCTGTAGTCTTGAATGAGCCCATATCTCTTCCTCCTAGATGATAGATCAGAGGCATCTACTGCAGCCCTGAACTTGACCACAAGCAGCATTGGGAGCATCAATATGTCTGTGGACATCGATGGCACCACCTATGCAGGTGAGGCACCCTACAGCCTCTATGCAGCGCTGGACTATCCTGTGTGTTTCCTTTAGGAGGTTTCTAGGAGTGGTTACCCACAGTGACAGATCCCCTGTCCTTCACCTACTCTTGGCACGTAGATCTTTTCCTCTTACCCTTTGGCTGGCTCATAAATCATACATGATACTATGTTTGAGAAGTAGCCTGCCCTAAACATTGGGATAGAGGACCAGGACTGTGATTCAGCTGAGCATATGTGAGGGCCTTGAGTTCAATCCCCAGCCCTGTGTATGCACCCTTAGCACACTGTTGGTATAGCTCTGGGGATCCCTGCCATTGCCAGTTATGGGAATTTAAGAAAAGGCAAGAATGACAGTACATCTGGAAAGGCATTTACCTACATGTAGCTGATCTAGGTTCAGTCCCTAAGCACAAAGCCAGTAGCAACCCCTGAACATTTCTGGGTATGGATCTCCCCAAAAGAAGAGAAAGTGCCAGATACATGTCTGACCCTGGTTTGAGCCCTGGCATTGCATGGGATCACCTGAGCACCATCCAAAGTGACCCCTTAGTGCAGTTGATGAAGCCCAAAACCAAAGAGAGAATATCGTATTAGAATCAGGGGGCCGGCGAGGTGGCGCTAGAGGTAAGGTGTCTGCCTTGCAAGCGCTAGCCAAGGAAGGACCGCAGTTCCATCCCCCGGTGTCCCATATGGTCCCCCCAAGCCAAGGGCAATTTCTGAGCCCTTAGCCAGGAGTAACCCCTGAGCATCAAACGGGTGTGGCCCCAAAAACAAAAAAAAAAAAAAAAAAAAAAAAAAAAAGAAATTAAGTCAATATGGAGGCCAGAGAGATAGCACGGCAGTGGGGCATTTGCCTTGCATACAGAAGGACAGTGGTTCAAATCCCGGCATCCCATATGGTACCCTGAGCGCTGCTGGCTGTGACCCAAAACTAACAACAACAAAAAAAAAGCATTGCTTCGGAATGCCCAGGTTTCCTTTAACTTCAGTTCTGTTCCTTTCCTAAAACATTCCCTCTTGTTTCTTTTATTTATTTAATTATTTATTTATTTTTGTTTGTTTGTTTTTTGGATCACACCCGGCAGCGCCCAGGGGGTTCCTCCTGGCTCTCTGCTCAGAAATCGCTCCTGGCAGGCTTGGGGGACCACATGGGATGCCGGGATTCGAACCACTGACCCTTCTGCATGCAAGGCAAACGCTTCAACTCCATGCTATCTCTCCTGCCCATTTCTTTTATTATTATTATTTTTTTTTTTTTTGGTTTTTGGGTCACACCCGGCGGTGCTCAGGGGTTACTCCTGACAGTCTGCTCAGAAATAGCTCCTGGCAGGCACGGGGGACCATATGGGACACCGGGATTCGAACCAACCACCTTTGGTCCTGGATTGGCTGCTTGCAAGGCAAACGCCGCTGTGCTATCTCTCCGGGCCCATTTCTTTTATTTTTTAAATGCAACTTACAGAAGTAGGCCAAAAAAAAAAAAAAAAAAAAAGATTTGCAATAAGGTCAAATTACAGCTAGACAGAAACCACTCAGATTAGCCCTTCCAGAAGGAAGAGAAGAATGATCATCAATGGCAAAGGACAGTTGCAAAAGCAACACCTAGAACTAGCTTCACACTTATCAGAAGTAGATACTGTGACTCTTCTTCGTGGTTTCAGATGCTCTTCACAATCAGAGAAAGTTCTCTGATAACAAGCTATCGAAATGATCCCTGAGGAGCTGGAACGACACAGCGGTAGGCCATCCATAGGCCATTTGCCTTGCACGTGGCTGACCCAGGACGGACCTGGGTTCGATCCCTTGAGTCCCATATGGTCCTCAGAGCTAGGAGCAATAGATTTCTGAGTGTATAGCCAGGAGTAACCCCTGAGCATCAGTGGGTGTGGCCCAAAAACCAAAAAAGAAAAAAAGAAATGATCCCTGAAAGTATAGTCTTGTTTCTTTTATTGAAATGGACCAAGGCCCGAGTCACAGAAGTCTGAGTGCAGGAGCAACCACCAACCACTGGTGTTGGTATCGTGTGCGCACGTGTCCACCTCCTCCCAAAATCCCGTGGTCTCTGTCTTCCATCATTATTTCTTGCAAAGACTGATTTAGCCAATCTCCTCTCCCCCCCCAAATCCCCCAATGTGGGTTGATTGAGCTTTACCATAACTTTCCAAAACATTCCAAGCAATCTCACCCTCTGACTCTCCTTGACTCCTATACATGGCTGCATGGTGAGTGGGGCAGAGAGTCAGCCTGGAACCTGGCCTCAGCCTCCCACAGCACAGCGGCCTGGCAGGTGTGTCAGGAAGTCTTTGCCAGCCGACCTGGCGCTCCGGGACTGAGTGCTCCCTCCAGCACTGCCCATAGGCATATCCTGTTCTGGATCTTGGCTGACTCCAGGGTTGGGGCCAGAAGGGACAGAGTTCCTTTAAGAGGAAAGAGCGACCCAGAGACACCAGGTGCTGCCGAAATGAGTGCTGAGGAGTGCAGCAGGATGGGGGTAGTGGCTGGTATTCGGGCACCTGTTGCCCTTTATTGGGGCTAGACCATCAGGAATGATGGTGTGAGAAAGCAGGGAGGGCAGTGAGTGGATGTTCTCTTCTGCTGGCAAATTGCACCCTCCTGCTGTACTCATTCTGAGTGCTGCTGTTCACTTGCTAATTATGAGATTGGAGGGCTGTGAGGGACTGCTGCCCATCAACCACTGTGTCACCACTGAACTCTTACACCTCCCATCTGCACTGTCTCCCTATTGCTCTCGTACGGCTGCTCTATCCCACAGCCGAGCATGGTTCCCCCTTGATCTAACTTGTCCAACTTCCCAAACCTTTTACCAACACCCTAGCTGGCCTTCCACGGAGCCCCTGTTCCCTGGCCCCGCTAACCCCCCTTGGTCCTGCAGGATGCCTTGTGCTGACCGCCATGCCCTTCCCCTCCTCCTTCCCAGGAGTGCTGTTTGCCCAGAAGCCAGTGGTCCACCTCATCTCAGGATCCGCTCCTCAGAGTGTCAGCAGCAGCACCAGCAGCAGCAGCTCCCACTGTTCACCAAGTCCTACCTCATCCCGGGGCACCCCCAGTGCAGAGCCCTCCACCAGCTGGTCCCTCTGATGGGCTGGACCCAGCCTCCCGCCCCATGTCCCGTCAGGAGCGGAGGAAGTTGATGCACAGAATTTACCTCATCTCCTGGAGCCCACATCAGACACCGCTTGGCTGGACACTTGAGAGTTTGGGCGTGTTCGATTCCAGGCTCCACTCAGGTCCTGCTGTACTTGGGGGGCAGGGAGAGGCTGTGGGAGCAGGACAGGGCAGCGTTGTCCAATCAGGGATTGTCCAGGGTGGGGCTGGGCCAGGCCCCTGGCCATGCAGCTTCCTCCCAGGTCCCCAGGTTGCCTCCCCTCCGTGGCAGTGAATCGACAATCTGGAGCCGACACAGGGCTGGAGACCTTCCAGTTCCCTTCCCTTATTTATTTCCCTTTTTTCCAGCTCACTGGCCTCTTCCCCTGCGCAGCACCCCAGACTTTCAAACCCTGTGTGGGGCTGCTGGGGCCATGAGCCCTCCTTCCTTGCCCATCTCTGCTGAGCCTGGGTTGGGGTCACCCCAGCCCACATTGCTTACCTTGTTTGGACCCAGATTGGGGTCCTGAAATTCAAGTTGATGCAATCCTCAAGGGACCCCTATCCCCATTTTGATGGACAGATGAGGGCAAACCTCAGGTCTTTGGGCCTTCTGGGCCTCTGTTGGGCTACAGAGAACTTCGGGAGATGCCCAGGCAGGCCCTGGCACCCACTTGACACAGACCCTTATCCTTCCCATTCCCAGACCTTATGCTCCCCACTTGTCCATGTTGACCAGCTCCCCCACAATCTGCCCACTTGTCCCCCACCTTCTCCTAGGACTGTCTCAGCCTCAACACCCCCCAAAGCCTGCTGATATCAGGTTCATTGAAATACCTCAGATTTGTAACTGTCGATTTTTGATTCTTCAGGAAGTATTTGCATCTCTGAAAGCTTTTTTATATGTTTTTGATGACTTTTTAAAAAAAATTTTATTGTTGTAGTACCAAAGAAACTAAAGCAGATCACCCCCAAAGCCGGACCGATGATCTGGTACCCCAGCCCCTCCGGCCCTTCCCTGAGAACGAAGTAAGGAGACAGGGAAGCGGACCAGAGTGGTGACTCAGGGATCCCAGGGGAGGGACAGAGGGGACCCCACCCTACTTCCACCAGAGCTGAAGAGAGTCCCAGAGTTTTGGGCCATTCCCACATAAGTTCATCTCTCCTTCTAGGGGGCCCCTCCCCTGGGGTGCCAACAGGATTCCTGCAGTGCTGTCTGGAAGGAAAGAAAGTCCAAAACTTGAGCACAAGGCATACCTCAGCTGGGTCGCCCTGTGCTCCAGGGTGCATGGTCACCTTCTGTGATCTCTCAGGCCTCCTGCAGCCTCCCCACCAGTCAGGTGAAAGCAGTGGGCAAAGAGCAGCTGGTGCAAGGGAAGAGCCCAACTGGCTGGCACAGAGCCCCTTTAAAAGAATCGCAGTCTTTTGGCCAGTGTCTCGGGTTTTGTCACAAAGGACAGACTCTTCCCACCAGAAGATACAGGGACACGGACTCTGGTCATTGAATCCCTCTTGTCCCCGCAATCTCCCTTGTCGCTGCCCTCAGGGACAGCAGCTGGGACTCAGCTAGAGAGCCAGAGGTGCAGTCCTCAAGGCTCGGTAGCAGCAGTTGACCAGGCAGCTCTGGCCCCCACCTCCACCTTCCATGTATTCTAACCAGGAAACATGTGATAGCACATGGGTAGCCTAGGCAGTGGATAAATACCTCAGTACTTTCACAGCAAGTGTCTGTATATGTTGTGGTTATTTTCTATCTTACATGTTCTCGAATGTTTATATTTCAATAAACCTCTACCTCTTCACACAGCATGTTTCCTGACTGCTTTCAGTGCCTTTTATTAAAAAATAACGGCAGGGGCCGGAGAGATAGCACATTGATAGGGCGTTTGCCTTGCAAGCAGCCGACCCAAGATGGACAGTGGTTCTAATCCCAGCATCCCAGATGGTCCCCCATGGCTGCCAGAAGCGATTTCAGAGCGCAGAGCCAGGAGTAACCCGAGTGCCACCGATTGTGACCCCTGCAGCCCAAAAAAGAAAATAAAAAAGGGAGGTCAAGAGCAGAGATTGATCTGAGCCTCTTTCCTGCCCTTTCCCCCAGACCATGGCCCTTCAGTCTGCCTCATATGTCAGCAAGGCTCAGACTTGAAGGTGGTGATTCACCTACTATTGTCACATCAGTGTCCTGGTCGACACAGGACCAGGGAACCATCTTTATACAAAAAATTTTATACATGATTGGGACTCAGCAGGCTTTCGATGGGAACCTGATGAGAAGCAGCTAACCTGGAAATTGTTGGAGGAATTCACCGAGGTGGTTGACAGTTAAACTGAAAGAACAGATCACTGACAGATGACTTGAGAATTCTCAGCAGAGGGACTGATATACAGAAACATGGCATGAAAAAGCCTGGCACCAAGGAACTGTGTTAATGCTGACAGTTGATGGGAAGGAGCAAGGGCAGTTGGGGAAAAGTGGGACCAAGACCAGAAAGAATCTCAGACTAAGGAGTTTGGTGTCTTTGAATAGCCTGGGATTTGGGGAGCCACTCCTGGTTCTTCTACTCAAGTGGTTCCTGGCAGTGGTTGGGGATTAAGCCTACTACATGCAAAGCATATATATTGCAGCCTATTGAGCTCTCTCTGGCCCTGTTGCTAACATCTTCTGCTAATGTCTATATATTGCGCCTATTGAGCTCTTTCTGTTTACTAACATCAGCTTTTACAAGGACCTTTCTAGGTGTTTTGGAGCTTGAGCCATGCTGGTCTGGATTCCCCTGGAATTCTGCCTCTAGAGTTCAGGTAAAGGCCCAGAGTTTCACCCTCTTTCCACATGAGCCACAACCTAGTGGTAACAGGTAAAGACCAAATGGGTGTTCCCCTACTCCAACTTTTTGTTTTGTTTTGTATTGGTCACACCCAAAAACTCAGGTTATTCCTGGCTCCTGCTCAGAAATCACTCCTGGTAGGCTCAGGGGACCATATGGGATGCCAGGATCCAACCTGGGTCCGCTACTTGCAAGGCAAACGCCCTACTCACTGTGCTATTGCTCTGCTCCTTACTCCAATTCCTTTTTTTTTTGGGGGGGGGGGGCACATAATCAGGTTACTCCTGGCTTGGGGGACCCATATAGGATGCTGGGAATCGATCCCAGGTCCATCCTGGGTCAGTTGCATGCAAGGCAAATGCCCTACTGCTGTGCTATATCATTCTGCCCTAACTTCAATTCTTCACACTTAACATCATCCCTCTATAGTAGGTAAGCGGACTCCTCTTCTCTGCCATCTTGAAAATAAATGATTCTGGGACAGCCTTTAGCTGACTTCTTGTGTGGATGGTATATCTTTGGCCACATGCCTAGGATTTACTCCTTGCTCTGCTCTAGGGATCAGTCCTGCAGGGCTCTGTGGGACCATATTGGGTACTGGGAATTGAACCCAGCTGCATGCAAGGCCAAACACCCTACCTATTTTAGTCCCTTATTGATTTTTTTTAAAACCCTGATCTGATCAACCCTTCAATACTACGTATAGTTACACATCACCTGTAGTTGGTGTCACATGCCAATGTGGATCTTCATGTTGGAAGAGGCCTAGTGGAAGAGAGTGGGTCCAGATACAGCTGAAATGGAACTACCCAGTAGTGAAGGAAGCAATCTTGTTAAATGGATAGGACTATGTTTGTTTTTGTTTTGGGGTCACACCCGGTGGCGCTCAGGGGTTACTCCTGGCTCTACTCAGAAGTTGCTCCTGGCAGACATGGGGGACCATATGTGATGCAAGGATTCGAACCACATCAGCTGTGCAAGGCAAGCGCCCTCCTGCTGTAGGACTTCCCAAAGGAATATTCCCTACAAGTGCCATTTTACTTTACACTAAGACAAAAATCTGAGTATCTCAAAGACGTTGAGCCAAATAAAAAATTTTGGGCTAGGCACTCTAATTTATCCCCCAAAGATACTATGATGCAAAAAGACTGAGGGGACACTGACAACACTAAGAATCAAAGGAGGGGCCAGAGAGATAACACAAGGGATGTTTGCTTTGCAAGCAGCCGATCCAGGAGGGATGGTGGATCGAATCCCGGAGTGATTTCTGAGCACAAAGCCAGGAATAACCCCTTAGCGTGTGACCCAACCCCCCCCCCCCCCAAAAAATGTCAAAGGAGAAGTTGCCAGCATGTTAGCAAGTTTATTGTTAAAAACAATACAGTGGGGAGCAAACAAAGTCCTGAGCAAGTGCATACAAGTGGCTGGGCCTCTTTTGATCACCACTCAATGCACAAGACCATACCAGGTCTTGAGGAGATGAGGAGAAATGGAGACTGAAGGATGCTGGGGGGGATGTAATTGCTGTTATCTAGTGAATAAGAGCATAAACATGCCTTGGAGCTCAGCAATTCTGTTTTGTTTGTTTGTTTTTGGGCCACACCCGTTGACGCTCAGGGGTTACTCCTGGCTATGCGCTCAGAAGTTGCTCCTGGCACCAAAAAAAAAAAAAAAGAAAAGAAAATGGGGCCGGGAAGGTGGCGCTAGAGCTAAGGTGTCTGCCTTACAAGCGCTAGCCAAGGAACGGACCGCGGTTCGATCCCCCCGCGTCCCATATGGTCCCCCCAAGCCAGGGGCGATTTCTGAGCACATAGCCAGGAGTAACCCCTGAGCGTCAAACGGGTGTGGCCCAAAAACCAAAAAAAAAAAAAAAAAAAAAAAAGAAGTTGCTCCTGGCTTGGGGGACCATATGGGATGCTGGGGGATCGAACCGTGGTCCGTCCAAGGCTAGCGCAGGCAAGGCAGGCACCTTACCTCTAGCGCCACCGCCCGGCCCCAGCAATTCTGTTTTTAAGCTAATGCCCACACTGTTGGGTTTGTGTCTCCAGTAAGAGGACAGCGCTGGTGATCATTTGGCTATGAGATGGCCAATTACGGGACGTCAGTATGTGCAAGATACTGTTGAAACTCCACACAAATGAATTCATCTATACTCATTTTTAAGATGAGACCAGTCCCTGGGCCTAGAGTGATAGCACAGTGGATAGGGCGTTTGTCTTGCACATGGCTGTCTCCCCCAAGCCTGCCAAGAGTAATTTCTTAGTACAGCCAGAAGTAATGCCTAAGCACTGCTAGATGTGCCCCTAAAACAAAAAGAAAATAGATGGGACTCTTCCCATTTTACAGAGGAAGAAACCAAGGCAAAGAAAAGGCTTGAGATCCCATAACTAATGAGATTTAACTAGGCTGATTCCATGGCTTTCAGAAGAAAGGCTGCAAACACTTCATGATTTCTCATTTTAAGACTTCCTCACAGGGACCGGAGAGATAGCGTGGAGGTAGGGCCGTTGCCTTGTATGCAGAAGGACAGTGGTTTGAATACTGGCATTCCATATGGTCTCCTGAGCCTACCAGGAGCAATTTCTGAGCATAGAGCCAGGAGTAACCCCTGAGCGCAGCCGGGTGTGACCCAAAAATCTAAAAAAAAAAAAAAAAAAAAAGAGACTTGGGCCCGGAGAGATAGCACAGCGGCATTTGCCTTGCAAGCAGCCAATCCAGGACCAAAGGCAGTTGGTTCGAATCCCGGTGTCCCATATGGTCCCCCGTGCCTGCCAGGAGCTATTTCTGAGCAGACAGCCAGGAGTAACTCCTGAGCACCGCGGGTGTGGCCCAAAAACTCAAAACCCCCCCCCCCAAAAAAAAAAAAAGACTTCCTCACAGCCCCACTGAAACTTGTTTCACAGAGAGGAATGTGGATGTGGGATGTACTCCAAGTCACAGATCAATGGACTTGAACACAGCTGCCCTAATGCGCTGCTTTAAGTGAGGTGCAGAATGGAGAAGCTCAAGGGGAGGTTGAGTTCTTCTGCCATGACCAGTCAGCCACACAGCACTACAAATCCCCCACAAAAAGTTTTCTTTGCCTCGTGCCCAGGCAGGCAGCTGTGACACCATGTTGGCGGCTGCTCAGGGGTGGTGCTGGTGTTACCAGCTGGCTTGGAGTCACTGCTAGAATAAATGGGAAAAGGCGCCAATCAAGCAAGCTAGATCGAAAGTGTAGGGATCATTCTTGGGGGGGCAGGGTCCCCCTCTCCTCACAATAACTGAGACAGAACTGACAAGCCAACCAAGGGAATGGGGAATGGGCCACTTGGGCACCCTCCTCACTGTGGTTAGGGCCCTCAGAGCCAGTGAGGCCTGCATGGCCAAAGTTGGCCTATGAAGACTATGGATGCACCCAGCCCAGGTGGAGGCCCGACAACAGCTGGAATAGCACTAAGGAGGAACCTATCAAGGCCCTTGGCCCCTGAGGCCTGGAAGTAGGAAGGAGAGGATTTTGGCCCCGCACAGGACCAGGTGACACGACCATCCTGGAGCTGATATCTCTGCCATCTGAGAAACACCTCACCAAGCCAGCCTATCACGATCCCCTTCCACTCAGAATTGGTGGCTCTGCTTTTGCCCCCTGAAATTCAGCTCTTTCCACAAAGAGAAGAAAAAGGAAACACTGGACACATTCCAAATGTTCTGGATTCAGTCTTCCACCTTGCAGAGATGACCCTTTGTCCCAAGTCAGGGATTCCAGGAAGGGGCCTATTGGTGCAGGTGGACTTAGGCCAAATGGAGCCAGTCCACAGATTAGGTGGCCATCCTACTGCAGCTCCTTTAGAGCTGATGAAGTGGCTGGTAACTCCTGTCCTCCCCAAATGAAAGCTGCTAGAAGCTGCTACAACAGGTGGAGAATTGGAGGGGGTGTGGGGATCTGAGCACCTGCTCCCTCAGCACATGGTTGCCACTCATGGATCTTACTCCCTTCCCTGGAACCCCCAAATAACTACTGGGGCAGAGGTCAGAAGCCTTGCCTGCCAGGGAGTCAGAGTGGACAGGACTCAAGCCCCAGTACAACAGAAAATTAGCTCCGGGTGGTGAAGTACTATGACAACTGTCACTAGATCCTTCCAGAACTGAGAGGTGTGTTACTACTGGTCTCAGTAGCTAAAGCCTTACATGCAGGAAATTTTATTTGGGAAGGAGGGGAGGGATGAGAGGGAGTGGGCCACACCCAGCAGTGCTTAGGACTTAATCCTGGCTCTGTGCTCAGGAATCACTCCTGTCGAGGCTTGGGGAACCACCATATGGAAGGCTGAGGTTCGAATCCAAGGCAGCCTATGCCTTTTATCCTATCACTCTGGCCCACCAGGCAGTCTTGTGGCTTTGGTATACTGCAGTGGTCGGCAACCTTTTTTTTTCAACTGAGCCAAATCTCACCAAAACCACGATTAAAATTTATTTTGAGAGCCACACAGGGCAACGCACTGACAGAGGCTAGGAGCAGAGTCCTGACTCCTGGAGCGGCCGCCCGGCACACAGAAGAGCCAAATTAAAAGGTTAAAGAGGGGCCGGAGAGATAGCACAGTGGTGTTTGCCTTGCAAGCAGCTGATCCAGGACCTAAGGTGGTTGGTTCGAATCCCGGTGTCCCATATGGTCCCCCGTGCCTGCCAGGAGCTATTTCTGAGCAGACAGCCAGGAGTAACCCCTGAGCACTGCTGGGTGTGGCCCAAAAACCAAAAACCAAAAAAAAAAAATAAATAAAGGTTAAAGAGCCACATGTGGCTCTCGAGCCGCAGGTTGCCGACCACTGGTAATGGGGGAGACAGGAAATGGGTATTGTCTCTTGCCATCATTTGGCCCTCTGAAGCTGGGACTGCTGGTGGCCTGAATCACAGAGCTGATACTACTGCTCACCCAGCTTGGGGTGCTAAGTGTGCCACTCAGCTTTCACCTGTGACCCTCGCCCTGAACCCCAATGCCCTGACTCCCTGTGCCTTCCAGATCTCAGGTGTGTCCCACTTCAGAGAAGAGATGGCAGGTGGGCACTGGGTACCTGGTAGGAGCTCTGGGTAGCAGGTCCTGGGACCCCACTCACAGGGAAACAGCTGAGGGAGGGCAGCTCCCCCACCCCAGGACCTGAGTTTTACCTTTAGTAACTCCAGCTCTGTTTTTCACTCCAGCTTTTGCTTTCCAGCATGGACCTCTACCAGCTTGTGGGGAGGTTGAAGAACAGCCTTGAATCCCCCCAGGATTCAAGCAGGTTTGGAGGAGTCTGCACAGAAAGGGGAGACAGGTCCTAAGAACCATAGCACAGACCTGGGGAGTCTTTGGGTCACTTCCTGGACAGGCACAGGTGAAGTAGGAGGTGGAAAACGAGCACCTGGCTCCAGCCTGTCTTTGTGGTCCACTGTTGAGCATCCATCTCTGAATCCCGAACTTTCAGCATGTCCCAGACCTTCTACAATGGGGCCTACAACTGGACCAGCTCAGAGCCCATTTCCAGCAGGGGCATCTGGGACAGAGGCAGAGGGGCCATGGTTCCTCCCTAATCTCTTGCTTTCCCAAGGATAACACCCCCCACCCCATGCTACTATCAAAGTACCAATACCACAGTCAGGGCCTGTGGAATCCAAGAGGTTAGTGGAATTTCCAGGAAGGGAGCAAGCAAGAACCTCTAGATGGTCCCTCACTGTCAACCCATTCACATTACCCCAGGAATGAGCCAACCACAACAGACGACAAGAACATGATTTCCACCAGGATGGTGCAGGGAAGGCTGAGCTCCTGATTCTGGGTGATGTCCCCTCTGGTGTGACTCAGTGGTTCCAACAAAACTGGGCACCTTTCTCTCCCACTGCAGGGACTGTCCTCCCTTCACTAATTCATCCTCCAGGTCCTAATCACAAGGACTCAGTCCACTGGGAGGCCCAACTTCCTGCCCAACTTGATCTGAGGGGTGCAGCCTGGACCAGCACAGACCAGCTCTCACCTCCCAGGGCTGAGGCTTCTGGATAATCCCTTTGTTTTTCCAGTGGGAACTTTTCTGGCCTCTCCTCTGACTCGGCTTCACCTCAGCTCTGGCCAGCTCTGGGGCCTATGAGAACAGCTTGATCCTGACTCCCTCCCCTCTGAACACACATCTGAATGTCACTCAACCAAGGTGGGCAGGTTGCTGGGGTGGGACACAAGCCCTGGTCCCAAAAGCTGGAGAGCGGACTGGGGACAGACACAAGCTGAAGAAGGTCAGAGGCCTCCAGAGGAACAGTCCATGACCCTCCTGTCTGCACCACTCAGAGGCGCAGCAAGGGACTGACCCAGGGCCATCAGGTGACTTTCTACCCCCTCTGCTCATGGAAACCCTGCTGTCTGGGTGACCCATGGAAGATTCCAGCACATCCTCCCCATGGACTAAGGGCTGTGGACTTGGCCAATTTCCTCTTGAGATTAGTGCCAGCGTGGTGCCCAGAGAGGTGAAACGGGGTGGGGATAGAGTCCATCATTCTTTTTTTTCTTTTTTGATTTTTGGGTCACATCCGTCGGCGCTCAGGAGTTATGTCTGGCTCTGTCCTCAGAAGTCTCTCCTGGCAGGCTCAGGGGACCATATGGGATGCCAGGATTTGAACCGAGGTCCATCCTGTGTGGGCTGTATGCAAGTCTTACTGTTGTGCTATTGCTCCAGTCTCAGAGTCCATCATTTTAACGATAGGGATAGAGTTCACCATCCACTTGGTGTCTGCTGGGGCCTATGCATAAAGGGTGGGCAGGAGGTGAAGGCTGGGGATCCTCTGGGCTGCTGCTCAGCTTCTCAGCCTAGATGCTCCTGTTCTGAGTGTGGACATACCCAGCCACATTGTCCTTTGCCCTCTCTCCATTCCCTGCCATCAGCTCTCTCTGGAGTGCCAGCTCTGTCCTTTTGTGAGCAGATGGGAGGCACCCATAGCCCTGAGCCCCCTGCGGGGTTGCAGGAAGTCCCTGTCTTTGATTTGGAGAACATTCTAATCACTGGGGGCTGCTTGAGTCCCTCCCCACCTTGCATTTGGGTCCTGGGATTTCCCCACCCCATGTCTTTGTTCTTGCAGGCTCTGGCCACAGAGAGGGCATCTGCACCCTGCCCCACCACCCCATGCCTGCAGACACTCCACACAGACCAGGTTGGCCTGCAGAATAGAACCTGACCTCTACCCTTGTGCAGACATGGATATGGTGATAGACCCTGCCTGGCTGCACCCCCTCACTCACCATGGCCCCTCCTGGAGATGCCCCCATTTCTCTGTAGCTGTGGCAAAGTCCTGGAATTAAATGAGCAGCAGAACAAGATGGAGAGCAGATTGAGGAGTATTACTGATGAAATTGTGTCTTCAACCTCCCCACCTCCCTAAAGGTGTGGTGTCCCACTGTGGCATTCTAAACAAATCAAGTGAAAAGGTCATTAGGTGGCCAAGAGATTCTCAAGGGCTACTGCACATGGGGCCTTGGGTTCAGTCCCCTGAGCACTAAACTGGAAATATCCCCACAAACAATGCCAGTTTTGGCCCCCAAACGGGAAAAAAAATGGTCCTGGACCTGA
This sequence comes from Suncus etruscus, assembly GCF_024139225.1. Lineage (NCBI taxonomy): Eukaryota > Metazoa > Chordata > Mammalia > Eulipotyphla > Soricidae > Suncus > Suncus etruscus. Next base: position 13,287,217 of record NC_064848.1, read on the forward strand.
GTGACTGGGTTTCTATTCAAAAAAACAAAGTGGGGTGCTAGAGTAAAGCACATGCCTTGCATGTGGCTGGATCAGATGGGCCCAGGTTCAATCCTCAGCATCCCCAGAGCCTGCCAGGAATATTTCTGAGTGCAGAGCCAGGAGTAACTCCCAAGCATTGCTCAGTGTGGTATACACCAACACATACACATACTCCAAAGAGCAAAAGTGGAGTTGAAGCTATAGTACAGAGCATAGTTTGTATTTGCCTTGCCATAGCTGAGCTTCCTGGAATCCATTATGGTCCCCCAAATACCACCAGGAGTGATCCTGGACAGAGCCAGGAGTAAGTCCTGAACACATCTTGGTATAGACCAAAAGCCAAAAAGAAAAAGGATTGGGGTGGGGAGGGGAACCATGTGCGGCAGACCTGCCCCAGGAAAAGCAGGGGACGTTGGAGGCTAAGATGAGAGGGCTGAGGAGTGGGAGCAAGCAAGCAAGGCTCCCTCAGAGGTGCAGGAGCAAGCAGCCCTGGTTCCATCCATGGCTCTAAGTTGGTAACCCGGAGCTGCACAAACACCTCTGTCCAGGCCTTTGTAGCAGTTCTAGAAGACTGCAGCCAGCGGAGACGCCCAGTGGCACCCAGGCTTCCTCTGAGAAGGGGACATGCACCGCACCATGGCACTGCCAGCAATGCCTTAGAATTTACACTCTGGGGCCTGGAGAGATAGCACAGCGGCATTTGCCTTGCAAGCAGCCGAGCCAGGACCAAAGGTGGTTGGTTCGAATCCCGGTGTCCCATATGGTCCCCCGTGCCTGCCAGGAGCTATTTCTGAGCAGACAGCCAGGAGTAACCTCTGAGCACCACCGGGTGTGACCCAAAAACCAAAAAAAAAAAAAAAAAAAAAAGAATTTACACTCTGACGTCACAAACATCAAACTTCAGAGTGACTCTCCCTGTTGGTACTTTTTTAAAAATTAGAACATCAATGGAAAGGAGCAATAGTACAGCATGCAGGATGCTTGCCTTATATGTGGCTGACTTGGGTTCAGTCCCCCAGTACTCCATATAATCCCCCAAGTGAGCCCTGAGCATCGCTGAGTGTGACCCAAAAACAACAATTAAATAACAAATTAAAACAAAAAGACGAAGTAATTTACCCAAGGTCACACAGCTAGCAGAGTGTATACAGGAGTTAAGCCATTATTCAGTCTCTAGGGCCCACATCTTTTTGTTGGGAGCCCATACTCAAAAATTCAGGGGTTACTCCTGTATCTGCACTCAGGAATCACTCACTCCTGGCTGAGTTGGGACTCATAGGATGCCGGAGATCAAACCCAGGTCAGTCACATGCAAGGCAAACACCCTACCCACTGTGCTATTGCTCCAGCCCCAGGGAGCCCACATCTTAACCATGAATTTGGGGACAGTGAAGACTATAGAACCCAGGGAGTGAGAAGGGAGACAGATGGAGACAGGCATGGGTATGGGAATAAAGCCTGTGTGTTGCACCCCTTCCATCCCAATACCAGTCATCCAATGAGCAAAGAACATGAGCTCATGAAAGAGCCCTGTGGATCTCTCTCTAGGGGACAGGATAGCAATGCAGCCTGGTTAATCCCTAAGGGAAAAGAGGGTACAACTGGCAGGGGGCTGAGTCTAACACTGGTTTAAAGGGCCTCTGCATCTTGTGTGTGGATGGATCCCAGATGACACTATACTCCTGTCCAGAAAACCCAGCCCTGGGCCCGGAGAGATAGCACAGCGGCGAGATGCGGCGTTTGCCTTGCAAGCAGCCGATCCAGGACCAAAGGTGGTTGGTTCGAATCTCGGTGTCCCATATGGTCCCCCCTCCCCTGTGCCTGCCAGGAGCTATTTCTGAGCAGACAGCCAGGAGTTACCCCTGAGCACCGCCGGGTGTGGCCCAAAAACCAAAAAAAAACAAAAACAAAACAAAACAAAAAAAAACCAGCTCTTATTACATGGGCCCTGACATCTTACTGGCATTGCCTGCAGGACCCCAAAATAGATGTATGTACAGTCATAAAAACCAGAGCCCCGCTAGGCCCTGAATGCAGAAACTGCCTCTGGTAGTGGAAGGTCTAGAAGAGAGACAAAAGCAGCCTTTGCTGCACCGAAAAACAGGCAGCTGCAGAGACCACTGTCGCCCTGTGTTCCTGGAGGCACCAGCTGCCTGGACCCAGCTAAGCTCAGGAGCCCAGCCTGAAAGACACCAATTTAAGCCCACTCAGCTGCAGGCCAGGTCAGCGCCTCTGCCAAGACTTTCCTGCCCATTCCTGGCAACCAGAAGATGGTCTGGGACTCCCAGAACCTCTCTGACATCTGTATATTTCTGTGACACGCACACCTGGAAGTACATATAACCATGTGTCTGATGTGTATCTTGTTATACACATGACGTGTGTGTGTGTGTGTGTGTGTGTGTGTGTGTCCATTTGCCTAGTCATGGGCTTCAGCACAGGAGGAAGGACACTAGGGTGAGGAAGTTCCCCAGCTACAGTTGAAATTGGGGAGACGGTCTGGAATACCCACATCTTGCTCTGGCCCTGTCCCATATGTCGCAGTCACTCTCCTCACCCACTCCACTGCCCATGTGACGCAGTGACTACTGACCCCTGCACCAAGCTCCTCTCTGGCCCTTTGCCCATGCAGTGCTCTTTCAGGACAACTCTTTGTCCTTCTGCTCCTGGATGTCTGTCCCTCCTTCAGAGGGTTCCAGAGTCTCATAAATGCCTCTTTTCTGAGGAGGACTCTTCTCCCCACTCTTCCTCACAGTCCACAGTATCCCTCTTCTCAACTGTCACTCCAGCTCGAGGGGCCTGCTCCATTACTGTGCCTCAAACCCTAAGCTGTGTGCAAAGACCTGTGCAACGCTCATATGTGGAGGATTAGGTTTATGGGAGATACTCGGTATACATGTAATGACTAGATGGACAGGGAAGCATGCGGAGGAAAAGATTTATGTGGGGGAAGTGGAGGAAGGAGCTGGGGGCAGCTAAGAGGAAAAGTACTCACTGGCCTGCAGTAGGAAAAATGGGGCATTGGGGAGGGGGCCAGGAAGGGAGAGATGAGAGGGGACCACCCACCGTTGGGAGGAAGTGGTAGTGGCCAGGCTTCACTCAGCCTCTGGAACCACTGCAGTTCTTTCTCTTTGGATTTCATAGTAAAAGCCATTTGGTGCTAGCAAGCCTTCCAGAATGCAGTCACCTTCTCCTGAAGTTTGTGATGCAGTTCAGTGATTCTTCCTCCAACAGATATTGCCCCCTATGAGGCCTGGAACCTTCCTGGACCTGGCAAGGCTCACAGGAAGAGGTATAGATCAGCTCCCACCCACTCTACCAGTCCTACTTGCTGCAAGCCTTCACTAAATCTTGCAGGCTGAGCTGGGGTTAGGACAGGGAGGCTTCCTTCCCAGCTCCCTACACACAGCATCCTCTGTCCTGTTCTTTTGCTTTGCTTTGTTTTGGAGTCACACCCAACTGCGCTCAGGAGTTACTCCTGGCTCTGCGCTCAGATATCGCTCCTGGAAGGCTCAGGGGACTATATGGGTTGCCAGGGATTAAACCCCAGTTCGTCCCGGGTCATCTGCATACAAGGCAAATGCCCTACCACTTTGCTATCACTCTGGCCCCAAATCTCTGTCCTATGCATCCACTCCTAATCATTCTTTTTTTTTTTTGGGGGGGGGAGCACACCTGGTGATGCTCAGGGGTTACTCCTGGCTATGCACTCAGAAATTGTTCCTGGCTTGGGGGTCCATATGGGACACCAGGGGATCTAACTGTGGTCCGTCCTAGGTTAGTTAGTGCATGCAAGGCAGATAGATGCCCTATCACTTGCGCCACCGCTCTGGCTCCACTCCTATGCATTCTGATTTGAGCCAGCCAGCTCTGAATGTGTCACTTCCCTCTCACACACACTTGGACAAAGAGGAGAGGCCCTGACAAGGTAGGAAAGAATGGACTGTTTTGGGATGCTTAGGGCTTACTCCAGATTCTGCACTTGGGAAATTACTCCTGGCATACTCAGAGTGCTGGGCCTCGAACTCCAGAGTTAGCACCATATAAAGTAAAAATGCCTTACCAGTTATATTAACTCCCTGGTCCACCCAACACCCCAATCTCTGAAGCTAAAAAATTTCCCAGCTGATTCTGTAAGTGACTAGCAGGAGGGAGTCTAGTTTGGGCCACATGGTTCTGGATTTGAAACTCTGTGCTGTATGGCAGAGCTTAACCTAGTTTCTGTCTTTGGGGACTTTTCATCCAGTGTGAGGACATCCAGTGTGAAGACAGTCACGGCCTAACTTGGAAATTGAAGGGTGGGCCCAAGCAGCCACATACCAGGTATCCTGGCCCAGGGGCATCTCCAGCACTGCCATCAGCACTGGCCTCTCTAAACAGCTGTGTGCACTCTGATTCTAGGGCCTGCACATGGCCCTCCAGTACAGTCTGGTCCCCCTTAGCTTTTGTAGCTGTTCCAAGCAGACTCCCAATTGTTGGTGTCTCTGGCCCAAGAATCTTTTCCCAGATTCTCTTATAAAGATTCCCCCACCGCATTCACCCAGGGTCGTGGCTCAGACATCTACACAACCTCAAATGAGGGTGGGGGCAGTGTCTACTCTAACTAGCCTCTAGGGCTGTACCCAATGTAGCCTTCTCTTTATGGCCTCCTGTCTCCTGGCTGTGTGTGGGGCTCTTCCAACATGACCTACCTTTGAATTCTAAAGCAGAGGGGTTTGGCTAGCAGAGAGTCATCTCAGCAGCAGTGTAAAGGCCCCAATGCCCAGCGGGGCCACCTACTCCTCTTCTTCCGTGGGGCCTATATAGTGTCTCCCTACCTTCACCCAGACTCAGCAACTTTTCTGCCATCTGATAGACAGTCTGGCTCATAAGACACCCTGGGCTGCCTGTGGGGTGACACTGACCGTGGCTTCAACCAACCTGCATGAGCTTCTGCAAGAAGGCCATGTCCAGGGTACAGGCAGGGCTGTCCATAGTCCATCTGGACATTGGCTCTGGGTCTGGAACTGGGTGTGCCCTGCTGCCCACTAAATTCTGCTCCTGGCCTGGTGTTATCTGCAGGCACACGCACACTCGGTGTGCCTGGGATGCCTGCTCAGCCCCAACACCACAGTGCAGTGTGACCGACACACCCATGGGCCCACTTGGTAGTGGATTCTGGTCTGTCCATACCCATTCCAGATACCACTTTGAGCAAACTCCTTCCTACCCTCTATCTCAACCTCCTAATCTGAAACAGGAGGGACAATCTTATTGTTGGGGAATGCAGGGGGGTTCCTCCCTGGGCTGAAGTGCAGCCACTACCTCCTTCCCCAGTTCTTCCCATGAATAAAGAGCCATGAATGTGATGGAGGGCAGACCAGTGCTCAGGGTTCCACTGTGCACCCCTGGGAGAAGCCTCTGGGTCATCCTACAAAAGGGTCCCTCAGACTGGGCGATGGGTCCCGGAGTTTTTGGCTCAACTGGTCCAAATACTGTTGGTCTTTTTCACTTCTACCTGCGTAGTAGGATAGGGACCATCCTGTGCCATTCTGCCTCTCCTCTCCCATCTACATACCCTAATCTCACACTTGCTCCCAGCACCCTCACTTGTCCTCCAGGTCCTGCTCTAGCCTCTTTCTTACCTTCAGTTCCCTGGATTCCTGGATCTTGGACCTCTTCTGCTCCAGACTATCCAGAAAGCATTCCATATACTGGGGAAAGATTGGGTGATGGGATGTGGGGGTTGGGCCTAAGGGGGAAACAGCCCCTTTACTACCAGGCAGGGCAGTGTCTGCCACCTCTGATAAAGCAGGCAAGCCCCATGTGGAGTTGCATGAGGCCCAGCCACCTCCAGCAGTTGTGATAAGCCCAGCTGGGTGGGACCCTGTCTGGACCTGTGCCCTGTTTGTACACAAGTGGCTCAGCCCCAGGTTCAAAAAGGCTGCCCAGTTATTACCAGAACAGGTTCTAGAGGTGCCACCTCTCTCCTCCAGTTGAATCTTGTGCCATCTCCTGAAACCACCACTACCACCCACCAGCTGCCAAAGACTTTAGTGCTCCAACAGGATTGTGGGCGACTTGGTCATGGAATACTAGATTAGTGGACATGAGGAGGCATTTTCAGCTGTTGCCCGGGCCACTTCAGCCTGGCTGGGAGTGGTGGCTAAGCACTGGCTGGCTTCCTACCCTAGCAGTTTCAGCTCCTCCCTGTAAAGTTGATTGGGCTCAAAGAAAACATTTTATTTTTTAAATATCACACTTTTATTTATTTATTTATTTATTATTTATTTATTTAGTTAGTTTTTGGGCCACACCTGGCCACCCTCCGGGGTTACTCCTGGCTCTGTGCTCAGAAATCACCCCTGGCAGGCTTGGGGGGTGAGGGGGACGGGACTATATAAGATGCCGGGAATCGAACCCGGGTCAGTCCAGGGTTGTCCACATGCAAGGCAAACATCCTACTGCTGTGTTATCTCTCTAGCCCCTCAAAGAAAACTCTTGACTCCTAAACTAAACTTCCCTCATGACTTCTGAATGGTTTGGGTGGTGGTGAGTGAGGTGGGGGGCAGCTAGGATCTAGTTCTTCCTTTGCCTATTATCTAGCTGTGCCAAGCAATGGACTGAAAGCTTATCTCTGGGGGCAAGTAGTCATAGAAACTTCCCAGAGCAGCCCTAGGGAAAGCTCTTCTCTCCTCTGTCTCCTGTATACCCACACCAGGCCCTCCTCCTGCAAATGTGGGCCCAGTGGTGGCCAGTCCTGAGCTGTCAGTGTGATGAAGGGTTGTAAGCTCAGGGGCTACAGAGGAAAGATTGGGCGTGTATGGAAAATGGCAGCCTCATTCTCTGTTCCCCAGTCAGCAGCTCACATCAGGTCCTGCTGAGTGCTAGCATATGCTCTTGTCACTGCAGCAGATGTGCTTGGTGTATTAGGGCTTCCAGTGTTTCTTGCAGGTAGTCAGGTAGCCTAGCCCTCTGCCACCTGCCCTCTGCCAGCTGCATCCAGAGGTCCTGCTCGGAATGTCTCCAGTCCCACTTGGGACCAGATCTGGGTATCTGCCGAGGAGAGCCAAACTAGTTTTGGAACCAGGGCGCTCAGGTACTGCCACATTATTTCCACTTTCACTTGCATTCCTCAATGAATTTACAGGGAGGACACAGACCAGTGACTAGAAGTGACAAGAGTGATATAGGGGATGGGCTGGGGGAACCTTCTGTGGCCGTAAGGCAGGATGGATGGACCATTCCTGCCTCCCACAGCACTGGGCCCTTTCTGAGAGGTGAACAGAGGCCCTGAACTGAGAGTATCTACTTACATCCTAGGGAAACCTAGGAAAGTTTTCCCAGGACAATAAGTCAGGGGTTGAGCCCTGTAGCTGAACTAGCTGCTTCTCCAGGGGAGGCACAGATAGGGATGGCAGACAAGAGAGAAGGGGGGGGGGCGGAGCGGTAACACAGGCGGTAGGGTGTTTGCCTTGCATGCGCTAACCTAGGATGGGCCGAGGTTCGATCCCCCAGCTTCCCATATGCCCCCCCACAAGCCAGGGGCGATTTCTGAGTGCATAGCCAGGAGTAACCCCTGAGCATCACCAGGTGTGCCCCCCCCCAAAAAAAAGCAAAAGGGAGCTCAAGGGCACAAGTTTAAATGTGGAGCTCAAGTGACTAGTGGTGGGCTTCTGGGTGGGGCTATCTTCCTGGGACTTGTACCATGCTCCTAAATTCAATTTAGAAGAATTGAGCACAGTAGAGATTAAGCTTGGGGCTGATCACCAATTTCCATGGTGTTGGTCATGTAACATTGGAGGTATTGAGGTGTGTGTTGGTAAAGGGAATAGTTCAACTCAGAGCTTTTTCAAAGTGCCAATGTGATATTCTGTATCCTTCTAGGTATGAATTTTATTTTATTTTACTGGGGAGGGCTGGCAGTATTTGGGGTTTATTCCTGGATCTGTAGTCAGGGATTATTTCTGGGAAGTACTTGGGAGAACTATATGGTGCTGGGAATTCAACTAGGGTGAGTTGCATACAAGACAAATGCCTTACCCCCTTAATAAAGGAAATTGTTGCCCCATTTTTCATCTGTCTGAGCGCAGAGGGCCATACTTGGACTGTGCTCAGGGGGTCACTTCTAGTGGTGCTCAGGGAACCATTAAGTAGTGCTGGGATCTAACTGGGGTGAACCATATACAAGGCAACCAAGCACCCTATTTGCTGTATCTCTCCAGTCTTAGTTGTAAATTTTTCATTTATTTTATATTTTGGGCCACATTTGGCTGTGTTCAGGGCTTACTCCTAGTGATCCCAGGGATCACTCCTGTGTTATCCAGTCCCTTTCAGAAAAAGCAAGGGGTTGGAGCAGTAGTAGAGGGCAGAGTTTCCTTTGCACGTGACTGACATGGGTTCGATCTCTGACATCTCTGACATCTGACATCTCAAATAATTACCCCAGCCTGCCAATTATAATTCCTGAGTACAGAATCAGGAGTAACCTGAGTTTTATTTTGGTGTTGCCCAAAACAAAAAGAAAAAAAAAAGAAAAAGAAAAGCACTGCTTGGTTCCTTGCAGTGCAGGGTCTGTGTGGGACTCTTGGGCAGGAGAAAAGGACCCCACTTACCCCTGAAGCCTGGTGCTGATTGCATGGTCTGGGATCAGAGCCTTGGAGCTCCTTTACCAGGGGCTCCCCACTAGGTTCTGGTTTCCTTAAGTCATGGAAACGTCCAGCAGACCACACAGAATCCTCCCAATACATCTGGGAGATGAAACCTCGGGACCACAAGAGCATCCACTGAGAATTTTTGGCCTCAAGGTAAAATCCCTCGGGGAAGGATTAGGGGCCCCCTGCCGGCCTCTGGGGTCACTCACGCTCACTTACATCTGTGCACTTGATTTGCAAGAGGCCTAGGAGCCTGTCTGTTCAAGTGGCAAGCGTTGTTGTTGTTGTTGTTGTTGTTTTACTTAAGAGTTCAAAGAGGTAGGGCCGGAGCAATAGCACAGTGGTAAGGATTTTGCCTTGCACGGGGCCAACACAGGACGGACCTGGTTCGAATTCCAGCATCCCATATGGGTCCCCGGAGCCTGCCAGGAGCGACTTCTATGCACAGAGCCAGGAGTGACCCCAAAACCAAAATAAATAAATAAAATTTAAAGGGGTGCAAAAGCTAACAGGGGACTTGGGGGGCGCTAAGGAAGTACCCTTCCAGACAGGTGTCAGATTCCACTTCAAGGGCAAGCAAGCTCAAGGCAAAGCGCTCTCAGGGTCGTCTACCTCCACCTGCAAGTGGGGCGAGGCTTTGGCAGGTGGGCGTGGGCCTAGGTCGAGCACCCCGTCTTCTTGCTTAGGGGACACCCCTCCCTGGGGGCGGAGGAGGGAGCGGCCTGACGCGACGCCCCGCCCCTATGGGCGTGGGGGGACAATTAAGAGGCCGCCGCCACCCGCTTGGGGACGCCGGTAGGGCAGGGCGAGGCCTTTGCAAATCTCCGCACGCGGCAGAGGGTGGGAGGAGCTTGGGGGCTCCCCGGACTCTTCTAAAAAAAAGGAGGAGGAGCATCAGCCAGCGACTCTCTTCGGAGCTTCCGCCACAGCCACATCTTCCGGTCAGGCGGGTCCTCCAGAGCCGTCGAGTCGGGGGCTGGAGCGGCCTGGTTCCCCACCCACGCAGTACGAAGTCTCCATATCTTCCGGCTAGGCCGGTCCTCCAGAGCCGCCGAGTCGGAGGCTAGAGTGGCCTGGCTCCCCACCCACGCAGCACCAAGTCTCCACATCTTCCGGCTAGGCCGGTCCTCCAGAGCCGTCGAGTCGGAGGCTAGAGCGGCCCGGTTCCACCTCCACGCAGCACGCCGGGCGGACGTGCTGCGTCACGCACGGGGCGGGGCAGCCGCGGGCGGAGGCCGGAGCCGGAAGCGGAAGAGTCGCCAGGAGCGGGGAGTGGGGCCTAGCCGCGGCCGGAGCCTGGGAGTAGACGGTGAGAGTCGGGCGCCGGGGGCCAGGGAGGCCCCGCGGCGGCGGCGGCGGGGATGGGTGGGCCCCGGGTCCCGGCTGCGGGGTTGGGTCTCAGCCCCCAGCAGCGGCTTTTCCTCCTCGAGCCCCTTCCAGCCGCGGGCTCGACTTGACCTTTGACCTTTGACCCGGGCCCCGACCCGCCCCGGCCTCCCGGGCTCGACCCTGCCTGCAAGCCTGCCTGCCTGCCTGCCAGCGTGCCTTCCAGGGGGCCCCTTGGCACCGCTCGAGGCGCCTCCCCACGCGCGCCTTCGAATGCACTTGGGGCCCGGGCCCCGCGGGGGGTCCCCCTTGGCCGCCGCCGGCGGTTACCGGGGCCGGGACTCGGCACCCTTGGGCGCCGGGGCGGCGGGAAGGGCTCCCGGGCCCGGGCCAAGGCCAAGCAAGGCCCAGGCCGGGCTGACTGGACACACAGCCCGGCGGCTCCCGGGCGCGGGTTCCGGGGGGCGGCCGCCGCAGGGCGGAGCGGGGCGGGGCGCCGCGGAGTGGGGTGGAGTGGCACCCGCCTGAACCCGGCCCCGACGAAGCGGGGGTTGGCGGCCCTCCAGCCTCCCTCCTCTGTGCGTGCCCTTGAAACAAAAAAAAAGGAGCATTTCTCCCGGTGGCTGCGGCCTGCAAGGTGGCACGGCTGAGGTTGCAGAGGCGCTTGGGGTGGGGGGGTGACGAAGGCCCCAAATAACTGCGGGCCGACAGGGTGGGGGAACTAGATGATCCAGGGGTGGGTGGGGGGGACAGAGGCTGGGTCAGTCCTCCCCTCCCCGTCTTTGCCTCGTGGGCCCAGGGACTGAGCCAGGGATAGATAGCTCCTTCCTGGCCGCGGACTCCACTCCGCTTGCACTGGAGAAGCCAGCTACCTCTCCGAGTTCTGTGCCCGTGCCAGGTAGAACCTTCTCGAGCGACATTAGTAAGGTCCTTGGCAGACTGAAACTAGTTCATTTTTTTTCCCTGGGTCCCGGCTTCAGGGACAGACAGGTGGCGAGAAATGTGCTGAGAGCTTCAGCTGGAAGGGTAGAGAGGACCTGAAACTACCCCCATATGTTTCACGAGCTAGAGTTGGTTTCCCCCCTCCCGGGGGGGGGGGCTGCTGGGTGCCCACAAGCTCTTAGATACCTTGAAAGGGTTTAGAAAATGTTTCCCATGCCTCTTCGGCATTCCAGAAAGGGTTTGACCCGGATCCTTTTTTAATGTCCTTGAGAAGCTCTAGGGCTTCCACTGGCTCCAGATCTGTGCTAGGGATTTGGCCTATAGGCATATGTAGGGATAGGCAGTCCTGGCAGTTCAATACTATTCCCTTGTTGCAAGAGGAGGCAGAAAGTCAGAGGAGCCCTAATAATTTATCAGAGGCACAGAGATTCCAATTGACATCTGACTTTGAAGCCCTGCTCTTTCCATATGGCATATGTTTGTGGACTGCAGAATCTTCTAGATCCTGGTTGGAGTAAGGTCTGGTGTGGCCTTGAGCCAGGTCTCTAACTACAGTGATTTTATCTGTTTGGTGAGGACAGGCAGGACCACACCTGCCTGTGGGCAGTCCTTGCCTTCATGTCTTGGTGATGGGAGGTCCTGCCCTCATTCCATCCTTTGGGCACCTGACCAGGGTAATCGCAGGAAACAGCCAAATATTAGTCAGTTGGACATCAAAACAGAAAGCTTAGGGCCGGAGAGATATAATAGCTAAGGTGTTTGCCTTGCACGTAGCTGATCCAAGATGGACCCTGATTGGCATCCCATATAATCCCCAAGCCTGCTAGGACCAATTCTGAGCACAGCCAGGAGTAACCCCTGAGTGCCGCTGGGTGTGACCTAATAACCACCACAACAAAAGCTTTCTAAACTTTTAGAGCCACAATTATGTTATCTCCTAAGGTTGCTGGGGTCTGCACATAAGGCAGACCAGGGAAGACAGAAGGTATCTGCTAATGGGGAGATTGGAGGTTCTTCAGGATCTTGAAGCTCCCAGGAGGTGGACAGGGAGTTTCTCCCTATGCCCTCCTTCTCAGAGAATTGCTTTCCTCACAGCTTGAGCAGGCAAACTAGGACTGACCTCCCCTGTAGGCTGGCTCTGGCCCAACCTCCCATGGAGATTTTGGGTGTAGGTAACCCAGGAAACTGGGTTCTCAGTCATTTTTCTCCCTGAGACTGAGCTAGCCTGGTATTACCTACTGTGGATATAGTCCCACTGAACAGGGTAGTGCAGGGATAAGGGGGTGCCTTGGACCTACTTCCTGGGAAGACCAGCTGCCAGACAACCAACCTGGCTGCTCCTGAGATGGGCATAGGAGAGGGTACTGATGGGAGATTGAATACTTGTGGACAGAAGTAAGTGAGGCTCTGCGGTGGGTACTCCAAGAGTATGCACTGGCCTTGGCAAGAGGAAGACCCTGTCCACCTCCTCCAAGAACTACTATCATGTTTGCCTTTGGCTTCTTTAAATGGGTCCAGCAAGACAGCCTTAGGCTTCTTAAACTGGATAGCTCTCTCTAATAGCCCTTGAACTTTGACTCGTCAGAGCATCTGCTCTGCAGCATCTCACAGGCAGGAAGAATTTAGCCCAGGAAGTTTTCCTTTTCCATGTCCCAGGTGTCCTGTGTTGGTGCTTACATCCCTTTTGTGCCTTCAGCCTCAGCAGTTGCCCTGGCTCTCCTTCAGGTTAATGATGCTGTTAGGGAGGCAGCTGTTTGTTCATGGGCAGAGAAGGATGTTGCCCATTGTCTGCTGTGTGACCAGTATGACCTCAGAGTTCTTCACTTCATAAACCCATGGGAGGGGCTACCTCTAGAGAGAACAATGGGCCTCTTCTTGCAGCCCTGTGGCTGCAGGTGTCTGGCTGCGTGTTTAGCCAGGCTCTCCATTTCTCGTGGCCTAGATGCATCACTGTAAGCGATACCGCTCCCCTGAGCCAGACCCATACCTGAGCTACCGATGGAAGAGGAGGAGATCTTACAGTCGGGAGCATGAAGGGAGACTACGATACCCGTCTCGAAGGGAGCCTCTACCCCGGAGATCTCGGTCCAGGAGGTAAGAGAAGCTGAGGGAAGAACAGCGCCTGCACTTATGAGTGCTGGGAGCCAGCCAGGAAGTGGTGCCGGCTCCTCTGCAGGTGACTACTGCTGTCCTCTTTTCTCAGCGCCTCCCTTGGCCTCTCCTGCAGTCCCCTGGCTTCAGTGTTTACTGTCATCCTTGTTGCCCTTTACATTCTCTCCTTGAATCTTCCAACACTCGAGCTCATTATGACTGTAATTGTTGTTGTTGTTGTTGGCTTCTGGGTAGCTGTGCTCAAGGCTTACTTCCAGCAGGGATCAGGTTTGTAGTGTCAGGGTGTGAACCCAGGGTGGCCACTTGCAAAGAAAGCACCCTACCCTATATCTTTGTCCCTACCCCGTTTCAAAAAAATGATTCCAAGGCTGGTAGGGTTTTTGCCTTCATCCTGGACAGACCTGGTTCGATTCCCAGCATCCCATATGGTTCCCTGAGCATGCCAGGAGCGATTTCTGAGAGCAGAGCCAGTAACCCCTGAGCACCACCACGTGTGGCCCCAAAACAAAAAAAAAACCCACAAGATTTTTTATTTATTTATTTTTTTTTTTTTTGGTTTTTGGTTTTTGGGCCACACCCGGCGATGCTCAGGGGTTACTCCTGGCTGTCTGCTTAGAAATAGCTCCTGGCAGGCACAGGGGACCATATGGGACACCGGGATTCGAACCAACCACCTTTGGTCCTGGATCGGCTGCTTGCAAGGCAAACACCACTGTGCTATCTCTCCGGGCCCCCCACAAGATTTTATGGGTTTTTTGTTTGTTTGGTTTGGTTTTTGGGTCACACCCAGCAAAGCTCAGGGGTTACCCCAGACAGCCTATCCCTGGCAGGCTCAGGGGACCATATGAGATGCCAGGATTCGAACCACTGTGCTGCATGCAAGGCAAACACCCTTCCTCCATACTATCTCTCAGGCCCACAAGATTCTATGTTTATTAAATCTTTATACTTAGTAAATTTGCTTATGATGGCTTGTTTTGTTTTGTTGTCACACCGGGCGATGCTCAGGGATTACTTGGGCTCTGCACTTAGAAATCGCACCTGGCAGGTCAGGGAACCATATGGGCTGCTGGGAATCCAACCACCTTCGATCCTGGATCGGCTGCATGCAAGACAAGTGCCCTACCACTGTGCTATCTCTCTGACCCCTGATGATGGCTTTATTTGTATATTTTGGGTGTCAGTCTAAGTCTATAAAGTAGACTCTGATTCTGGTTTATGATGCTCTTTACTAACTGTAGAAGTCAAAGAGATTCGATAAAATTAAGAAAAAAACACTTATCTTCTGCAAGATTCCTGAGAATTTGGATACCTTAAATAAGCTGGAGGCAGGGAGGGAAGTTTATGAAGGAGAGAACATATCCCTTCTTTTGGATATCAACTGAATTAAGGTACCAGGAGAAATCTGTCAATTATGGAAATTCTGGAGAGGCAGTCTGATACAGATGTCAATGCAGATGCGGTCATGGGTCATGAAATTGTCCAAACTACACATTCTTGATTCTGTAGGAAAACTAAATTATTCTGGAAGGTGCCAGCATGGTCAGGTTCTGGTAAGAATCATTACAGGCAGGGCCGGGAAGGTGGCGCTAGAGGTAAGGTGTCTGCCTTGCAAGCGCTAGCGTAGGACGGACCCCGGTTCGATCCCCCAGCGTCCCATATGGTCCCCCCAAGCCAGGAGCGATTTCTGAGTGCTTAGCCAGGAGTAACCCCTGAGCATCAAACGGGTGTGGCCCAAAAACCAAAAAAAAAGAAAAAATGAAAAAAAGAATCATTACAGACTACATAGAAATACAAACTACATTTTTTTTTTTTTGTTTTGTTTTGGTTTTGGTTTTGGTTTTTGGGCCACAGTTGGTGACGCTGAGGGGTTACTCTTGACTATGCGCTCAGAAATCACTTCTGCTCATGGGACACTGGGGGATTTAACCGTGGTCCGTCCTGGGTCAGCCGCGTGCAAGGCAAACGCCCAACTGTTGCGCCACCGCTCTGACTCCTACAAACGATATTTTATCTTTTGCTCTCATACATAAACAGGGAGCTTAGGAAAGAGAGCCTATCCCACTTTTTTTTTTTTTTTTTTTTTTTTGGTTTTTGGGCCACACCCAGCGATGCTCAGTGGTTACTCCTGGCTGTCTGCTCAGAAATAGCTCCTGGCAGGCACGGGGGACCATATGAGACACCGGGATTCGAACCAACCACCTTTGGTCCTGGATCGGTGCTATCTCTCTGGGCCCTATCCCATTTTCTATGCTAATGTCTTCCCTGGTAACCTTTCCAGTAGAGCCTAGTAATTTAGCTGAGCACTTTGGGGAGGAGAGAAGTGGCAGGTTGTCACACACCCAGCTGTGTTCACAGAGCCCACAGATCATTCCTGGCTAGCTCGGGGGACCATATAGGTTAGTGATGGCTAACCTTTTTTGAGCACGAGTGCCCAAACTGCCACACAATGCCCGGTCCGGTCCTCCCAATGGCCAGTCCAGCTCTGTTGCCAGGTGAGCTGCAAAGCAGACACCCGCACACTCACCTCCCGCCGTGCGGCATATCTTAATTGTGGACCTTCCCCCATGCCAGCTGCAAGGCCTTCGCGTGCCACAGGTTCGCCATTGAGGAAGGTCCATATAAGACCATATAACTAAGACTTGAACCTGAGTTGTCCCTATACAAGGCAAGTGCCCTGCCCCTTACTATCTCTTCTAGCCTTAGCTCTTACCTTTCCTGATCCTCAAGCCTGTCGGCCTCCAGATCAAAATAACACTGATATCCAGATCAGAAGACCATAGGGTGATCCAGAGTATTGGAGGCCTCCATGCCTTCCACCATTCTCCTCTGCCCTGGGCTCTGCTGAGACACTTGTTGCTATCTGGAGGAAAGGTTCTGCTGGTTGGACCACATACACACACCATTCATACATGCTTCCTCCTCTGCATGCTTCTACAATAGGCTGACCTTGAAGCCTTTTCAGAGGTTTTTTTTTTTTTTTTTGGTTTTTGGGTCACACCCGGTGACGCTCAGGGGTTACTCCTGGCTCTGCGCTCAGAAGTTGCTCCTGGCTTGGGGGACCATATGGGACGCTAGGGGATCGAACCGTGGTCCATCCAAGGCTAGCGCAGGCAAGGCAGGCACCTTACCTCTAGCGCCACCGCCCGGCCCCTTTTTTTTTTTTTTTTTTTTTTTTTTTTTTGGTTTTTGGGCCCCACCTGGCGGTGCTCAGGGGTTACTCCTGGCTGTCTGCTCAGAAATAGCTCCTGGCAGGCACGGGGGACCATGTGGGACACCGGGATTCGAGATTCGAACCAACCACCTTTGGTCCTAGATCAGTCCTAGATCAGCTGCTTGCAAGGCAAACACCGCTGTGCTATCTCTGCGGGCCCTTTTCAGAGGTTTTACCACATGCCTTTTAACATGGTAGCAGGACGGAAAGTCTTGTTGACCAAGACTGTATTCTGTTGTCAGCCATGACCGCCTACCCTACCAGAGGAGATACCGAGAGCGCCGTGACAGTGACATGTACCGGTGTGAAGAGCGGAGCCCTTCCTTCGGAGTGGACTGCTATGGATCCTCGCGTTCCCACCATCGACGTCGGTCACGGGAGAGGGAGCCTTACCGACCTCGCAAGCATGCCCACCACTGCCACAAGCGCCGCACCAGGTCATGTAGCAGCGCCTCCTCGGTGAGTTGTGGCCAGAGTGTGCTGGCTGGGGCTTAGAGGCCTCATCTCTTTCTAGCGTTCTCAGGCTGGCTGGTCCGGGTGAGTACTGCCCAGCCCCTCGCACGCACGTTAGTGTGTGTGCATGCGTGTGTGTATGTGTCGTCTGGTTCTGCAAGGTTGCACAGTGGGCCTGACTCCTCTCTCTCTCTCTCTCAGCCTCTTGGCAGTGGCAATTACAGGGCCTCTGGTTCTGGCACTGGCTGGCCCCCCAGCCCGTCTATCTGTCTCTACACTGCTCCAGGAGAGCCTGGAGAACACTTCTTAGGGAGATGACTCAGGGTTGCTGGTTGTTGGTCTGAAGCTGTCTGGCCTGGTCCTTCTTTCCCAGACTTGCCACATATGCAGCGGAGTACAGACTGGGAAGGACTGTACCACTTCTGCATCCACATTTTCATGGCCCTCCCCGCAGGCCCAGGGCTGGAGTACCCCTGGGGAAGGGAGGTCAGCTCCACCAGGAACTTTCTTCTGACCTCTAGCCAGCTCTCTTCAGCTGACTTCTAAATGTGGTACAAGCAAAGTGAGGGAGCTGGACTGCCTGTGCAGTGGGACATGAGCAGAAAAGGCAAAGAGGTATATAGCCCCAAGCCTTGTCTGGTTGCAAGTCTTCTGCCAGGAGCAGTCTGACATTGTGCCCAGCATGGAGCTTGTATGCTCTGTTGAGAGCCAACTCACACTGCATTCACAGTCCTGAGCAGAAAAGCAGTTGTGTCTCTGAGGTTCCATGCTATTGTCTCTTCTACCCATCCCAGTGCATTTGATCCCTGACTCCCTTCCACTGGCCATGAGGCCCCTGTAGAGAAGCAGTAGGACCCATGGAGGGGGCCAGACATCTTCTCTGCCTCACTTTCTCCTGACTTCTTGGAGAGAGCATGGCCTATTGGCCTCTGCATACTGCCATGGGATGGCATTTGGGTCTGTGGCTCTACTTCTCTGTCAGCGTAAGGCTCATGATGGGCCTGGACTGTGAGTAGCAGGGGTGCCAGGGTCCAGGCAGGAGCCCTATGTGGCCATGATGCTAGGAGGTCTGCATTGCAGGTTGTCCTGCCTAGAGGACCCCAGGTTTCTATGTGCTCAAGGCTGGTGGCACTCGGGCAGCTGGTGGCAGGCCCTTCAGGTCGTGATGTGAAGTGTGGCCGCAGCAGCTGTGGGGGCAGCTGTGGCACATTGGTTCTGAGTGGCAACGTCGGACACGCAGCACTGTGTGGCAAGCACAGGCTGACGACTCTCTGCAGCTGAAGCCAGGGTGGCCTCTGACCATTTTGGATGATTGGCCCTGGGCTGGGCTGGTCACTTTTCTTGCGCCGTTCTCACTGTGTCTTCAGCACTGCGAAGCCATTGGGGAGGGTCCGGGTGGGGGAGACAATGTAGAGGCGGGAGTCTCAGGGCCCAACTCTTGCCCCACCTGGCCCCTCGGCAGCAGAGGCTGTCGGTTGTCTTTCTGAGCAAAGAGCATTAGCGGCACCTTTCTCTTAGATAATGTCCGAGTTTTCTTTACATACCTGTAGCTGTTTTTACTTTTCTGTTTTTGAAGTCAGTTTGTGTCTTGACGTGTCCCTTGCAATATCCCTATCGTTATATATGCTGTGTGCCTTATGAAATGCTGGGATCTGGAAAATCCAACCAACCAACCCACCGGCTCCTCACCGTCTCCACCTCTGCCTTTGACTGACAACTCAATCTGTCAATCGGAACCGCCTACCATGCGATTGGTCGGATGGCGTTTCGGGGGGCGGTGCATGCAGAGAAGCCAACAGAGCAGTAAGCGCAGCAGCCGGAGTGTGGAAGATGACAAGGAGGGCCACCTGGTGTGCCGGATCGGCGATTGGCTCCATGAGCGATGTACAGCCACCTTTCGTAAAACTTTACCTCTCTACTTTCTATCCCTTTGTTAGATGAGACCTCTCCTGCCTGGAGGGGCCGCTAGTGCGCGTGGCGCCTTAGCGGGGCCACAGTAATTGCCTGAATGACACAAACACTAGCCACTTCTGTTTTTAAGAGTGTAGCAGTGAGGGAGAAACCTTTTTTGTGTTTGAGAATTTGAATGCTGTGAACTTGCAGGAGCTGCCGGCGCCTTCTGTCCTCCAGCACCTCATGCTGTGCTTCTTTTCTCTCCTAGATGAGATCGTGGGGAACCTGGGTGAAGGCACCTTTGGCAAGGTGGTGGAGTGCTTGGACCATGCCAGGTGAGCTAGCCTGCAGGGCTGAGGGGTATGGTGTTCAGAAATTGTTTTTTGTTTTTTTTTTTTGTCTTTCCAAAGCAATGTTTCTGACCTGTGCTTGTTGGAATTTTGCGGTCTCTTGAAATAGGAGGTGTATAGCATGGATTTGGTGTGCTGCTCCATTTCTCGAGATGGTAGTCCTGTGTATGCACATAGGAGTCCTCCATAGTCTGGCTCTGATGAGACCTGCTCACTTTTCTACCTCTTCTCAGCACCTGCTGAGACAGCCTGAGCCAAGCCCTCCCATGTATCAGTTCAGAGGCAGCAGGTCTGGGTCTCACCAGGCAGGTGCTGTATTCAGGCATGCCTGAGGGTCCCTTGAGTGGGCTTAAGGAGAACAGAGGTGTTGGGCTGCACCTGGCGTTGTAATCTACTTTTGTCTACTTCCCGTTCCTTGAGACCAGACACTTAGAGCCTTCCCCTAGGACGGAGAACTCAGACTAGGAAGCCAGGAGCCCATGATTGCCCTGCTTCCAGGGTCTTCGCTCTTGCCATGTTCCATAGGATGCTGTGTTGTTGTCTTGGTTGAGCCCTGCACTGCTCCTAGGCAGCCCTCTTACTGTACAGCTGAAGAAACATGCCAGAGCTTGCTCACAGTGCCCACTCACACCTCCAGAAGGCAGGGCCAATTAGAGCCAGCCGTACAGTCTGCCAGGGCCCCAAGAAGAGGTAGTGACAGTGATGGAGGAAGTATTTCCAGTTCTCACTTAAGTCTGTGGACCCAGGGACCCAGTGCGGGGGAAAATCAGATAGACCAAAATGTTTGACTAATATGACAGGATTCAGATGTGCCAGATACGAGAACTGTAATACCTGGGGAAGCTCAACTCTGCTCCCAGAGAAGTGACACCCTGAGTAGCTGTAGGAAGAAAGCCTCTGACTTCTCTGAGGGGAGCCCCTTCCCCATTCCCCAAAGAGTGCCGAAGGGCTTTAGGTTGAGTGGTTGGGCAGAGGCAGGGCTCATCCTCAGAAGCAGGTGGAACCTGCCTGGGACAGAGATAAGCACCCTTTGTTGCTAGTCCCAGCCGGCATTCTGGCCTCGGAGGCCTACATGATCTTTACTCCAATTCAGACAGTTAACTAGCTCAGTATTGCCCAAAGTGGGTATTACCACCCTGGGGTGCTGCAGCACCTTACGGGGACAGTAGTAAGTAGTCAGGTGCAATTTGTTCACTTAAAAGGGTGCTGAGTGATTCCCACCCCCTCCCCAGAGAAGGGAAAGTGGGCTAAGTCATTTTGGAATTCTACGATCCAAATAAGGCCTGGGGCCCTTAGAAACGATGTCTTGCTGCCCACTGGTGCACCTGTGGGAACCACGCTCTCTGTAGCCCCATTGGGCCTCATGCACTGGTTGGCCTTTGCTTATCCCATTTGAATCTGGCAGCAGAACTTTCCAGGTTCCCTCCTAAGTGGGCGTCCTGCTGGTGACATCAGGTTGGCCAGGATGGGAAGAAGTGCAGAGCAGGAATCGTTCTCATCATCATTGGGCATAACACATTCAGTGCTCACATCATAGCCAAGCCTGTGGGGGTATGGTGGAGGTGTGGCCTAGCCCTCCTGAAAATAGCACTCCACTATTAGCACCATTCCTCACTCCATCCTAGAATCTACCCCGGGGGATTATGATTGCACAGACAGGCACACAAGCTCAGGAAGGTTTAGAGGTGCCACAGAAGATGTAGGTAGAACAGCTGGCCTGCATTTAAGTTACTGAGTAAGCTATGGGTCTGGCAATAATCAGCCAACTAGGCTTCTGTCCACTCTCCACTGGGAGCTGGATTTGGCAGTGGCTGATGAGGTAATATAAGCCTAAGCCTTTTTATTTGGTTTTGGGGTAACATTTGGTACTTAAAGATGGGTGCTTCCAGGGGCTTCCACAAGCAGAGCATGTACACTCCAGTTTTTAAGCCATCTCGCTGGCCCCTAACAGCTAGTCTGGCGTGGATGCCAAGGTTGTGTATGTAACAGATATGGTCAGTTGAAGTTTCAGTATCTACTCTCTCCAGGCAAGCCCCATGCTGGGAGTCCTTAGAGTGGTTGCTGGGCCCAGTACTGGCTGAAGGGTGAGTCTGGGTGGGAGAAGACTGGCAGCCTCATGACACTTTGGTTTCCTTCCCTGGTCTCAGAGGGAAGTCTCAGGTGGCCCTGAAGATCATCCGGAATGTGGGCAAATACCGAGAAGCTGCCCGACTAGAAATCAATGTTCTCAAAAAAATCAAGGAGAAAGATAAAGAGAACAAGTTGTAAGTATTTGGGAAAGGAAAGATTTGGGAAGGAAGCTTTCAGTGGTCTGTGTCTGAGGCAGCCTCCTGGGGCTCTGCAGTGTCCCTTGTTGACACCACTCCTTCCTATATTTAGACCCAGGGAAATTTGGCATGTGAGATTGTTTTTGTTTGGGGGCACACCTGGCAGGGCTCAGGGCTTATTCTTGCCTTGCACTCAGGAATCACTCCTGGCTCTGTGCTTAAGGATTACTAGTAAAGGTCAGAACCATATGAGTTGCTGGGGATCAAACCCAGATTAACCATGGGTTAACCTACCCATGTCCTACCCGCTGTACATATCACTCCAGCTCCAGACAAGCGAGTCTTGCTGAAAGGAGTCTTTGGACTTTTAGTCCAGGCTATGCCTTAATAACTATTCTAAGGCAGGTATGTTTTGGAGCTTCCTGGAGTTGGGGTGGATGGGCCAATGACAAATTAGAAACTTAGAGGCTGTTTGGAGCTCGCCGACTTGGAGAGGTGGCCAAAGGAACCTGCCTTGGACTCAGACCCTAATCCTACAAGTACCGAATTGAGCCTTGGACCAATTCAGCAGAAACTCCTCGAAATATTGTCCTATACTATGCTAGGCGCTGTCCCAGCTCAAGAGGTACAGGGCTAAAAGCCTGCCAAATCTTGGAGGAGGCAGGAGAACCAGCCCAGAGCCTCAGTGTTAGTTCACCCCCCCATCCCCCCCCCCCACCCCCCCCCCCCCCGTGATGACTGGTGATGAAAAAAAGTTAAATATTTTTTTTGATTTCTGTTTTTGGGCCACACCTGGCGGTGTTCAGGGGTTACTTCTGGCTCTATGCTCAGAAATTGTTCCTGGCAGGCTTGAGGGGGACCATATGGGGTTCCAGGGATTGAACCTAGGCCTGTCCCAGGTCAGCCACGTGCAAGGCAAACACTCTACCACTGTGCTATTGCTCTGGCCCTAAGTTGAACAGTTTTTTTCTTCATGTTTAGCTGCATCCTGGTGGGTGACTCTGTGAACTGTGGGAGTGGGGATTGGCTTCATCTGAGGGTCATGGGGTGGGGCATCCAGCAGATAGCCTAAGCCCTGTCTGCCCTTCTTCCTCAGCCTATGTGTCTTGATGTCTGACTGGTTCAACTTCCACGGACACATGTGCATCGCCTTTGAGCTCTTGGGCAAGAATACCTTTGAATTCCTGAAGGAGAATAACTTCCAGCCTTACCCACTTCCACACGTCCGGCACATGGCCTACCAGCTCTGCCACGCCCTCAGATGTAAGTGCCTTCCCTCAGGTGGGACAGGGCCATTTTATCCCCTCCTTTCACTGCCTAGGGCACCATGGGTCCTGGCTCAGATACCTGGTAGAGTCCAAAGTAGTGATGGCTGCCATCCAGGGGTGTCCTGAGCTAGCCTTTGCCCCAGGCACTTGGGCAGAAACCGAAACCAGAAATTGCTTTAGAATCAGCCCTGTATCCACCCTGGGCCTTCCTGCACAAAGGAGAGAAGGCATCGGCAGCCTGGGGGTCAGGATATATAGACTGGAGGTATTCTGAAAGCTCTTAACTGGCTTGAGATCCTGGTTCTCTTCCTACCAGGTGAAAGTCTGACTTGGTAGGTGTACAAATAGGTGCCATTTGCAGGGTAGACCCTCTGCTCACTATCACATATTTGGGATGTAGGATTTGCAGGAGTTGGAGAGGAAGAGCAGGCTGGTTGCTGTTGTCATTGCAGAGCGTCTGGGGACAATAAAGAGCCACCTTTTGAGGGGATGGTGCTCAGGGGTTACTCCTGGCTCTGTGCTCAGAAATTGCTCGTAGTAGGCTCAGGACCATACGGGAAGCCAAGGATTGAACCTGGATCCATCCCGGGTTGGTCACGTGCAAGGCAAATGCCCACTGTATTATTTGCTCCAGCCACAGTAGAGAGCCTTTCTAAACCAGCCATGCTGCTCTGCAAGGCTTAGAGCCAGCCTGAGCTGAAAGTCTGGGGGTGTCTCCTAGGCTTAGGGTCTCAAGTACCCGACAGGAACATGGAACGCTCATCAGTGGGAGCAGGTTTGAGGGAAAAGCTGGGCTTCTTGCTCAGCGGCAGTCAGGCTCATGAGTAGCCCCTGGATTAATGGTTCACAGCCACTGCCTTGATCATATTCTTCCTGGTGTGAAAGGGTAACTTACAGTCTTGTTTTGGTCTTGGCTCTACAAAACTGTGTGGCTGGTACCCAGGAGGGGGAACCCACCACAAGGCATACTGCAGTTTGGCTGAGAGGCCTGACCTTGTGGACTGGAAGGGTGAAATTTTGGGGTGGGGGGAGGGAGGAAGGGAGGGCTCTCAAGTGGTGCTCAAATCTGGGAGAACCACTGGTTATTCTAAGGTAATTGAAATGCAAGTTCAGAACAAGCATCCCAGGGTGCTGTGCGGCTCAGACTCTGCAGTGTAAAGGATTACCCAGGTCATCCCAACATTGCTGGGAGCCTGAGAACATTCTTTTTAGCTCGGAGGTCTCCAGGGTTGTACCCAGTAATGCTCAGGGAACTAGGTAGGACCAGGAAATGTACCTGGTCTGGGCACATGCTAGGCTAGTGCACAATTGCTCTTTCTCCGAATCCTTGAATATGGTAGATTTGGTTTTGGGTTTTTAGGCCACACATGGCAGTGCTCAGGGCTTACTCCTGGTAGGAATCAGTGTTGAAGCAGGGGAAGCAGTGGAGGAGTGCTGGTAATCAAAGTAGGATCAGGCATGTGCAAGGCAACCAACCACCTTATATCTACTGTACAATCTCCTCAGTTCCCAGAAGGTGGATTTTTTTTTTTTTTTTTTTTTAGTTTTGGGCCACACCGAGGGACACTCAGGGTTACTCCTGGCTATGCGCTCAGAAATCGCTCCTAGCTTGGGGGACCATATGGGATCCAGGGGGATGGAAAGTAGGTCCAATCCTAGGCTAGCACCAGCAAGGCAAATGCTTTATTGCTTGCACCAGTGCTCCAACTCAGAAGGTGAACTTTTTTTTTTTTTTTTTGGTGTTTGGACCAAACCTGACAGTGCTCAGGGGTTACTCATGGATCCTGGCAGGCAGGGGGTGGAGGTGGGGGGCGAGCATGTGGGACACCAAGATTCAAACCACCTGTGGTCCGGGGTCGCTGCTTGCAAGGTGAATGCCCTACCACTGTGTGCTCTCTCCCGCTCAGAAGGTGATTTTTAAGTAGAAAATATTTCCTGCCTCGTCAGTCCCAGAATCCTTCTGACCTATGCACTGTGGCCTGGAGTCAGCACTGTTCTGTTTTCCTTCCCTCCCTCTTTCCCAGTTCTACATGAGAATCAACTGACCCACACAGACTTGAAGCCAGAAAACATCTTGTTTGTGAATTCTGAATTTGAAACCCTCTACAATGAGCACAAGGTATTGTTGGGGGAGAGGGGAGGGCCCTGTTGCTGGGGTGTGCACCCACAGCATGGCCTTCTGATGTGCTGCCCACCTTGTATCACAGAGCTGTGAAGAGAAGTCGGTGAAGAACACCAGCATCCGAGTGGCTGACTTTGGCAGTGCTACCTTTGACCATGAGCATCACACGACCATTGTCGCAACCCGCCACTATCGCCCACCTGAGGTGATCCTTGGTGAGTGTAAAGCCCTCCAGTCTGGCTAAAGCTGGCACTTTGTTGGGAGGTGTGCACAGAGGTGTGGCCTGCCACCCAAGGCCAAAACTGCCATGGGGTAAATGGGGCTTTTGATCAAGATGGGGCTTATGTTAGGGCCAGCCAGCATGGCTGCTGCCCATGCCTCCATGCTGGGAATACAGGCTGCATCATATTGTCTCCTGCTTCCATTTCAGAGCTGGGCTGGGCACAGCCCTGTGATGTTTGGAGCATTGGCTGCATTCTCTTTGAGTACTACCGGGGCTTCACACTCTTTCAGGTGAGGCCTCCCCACTAAGGCTCCGAAGTGTGGCTTCTCTGGTAGGTGGCAGGAGTCTTAATTGGGAACTCTCTACCAGTCCGTATCCTGGCCCCGGAGGGTAGCAATGCTCAGGGGAGGGACAAGGACTGGACACTTGGTTCACTGGAAGTCGATGGCAGGAGGTGACTCTTGGGCATGGAGATGGGTGGGACTGCGGGGTTGAGAAACACCTGTATCCTTTTATCACAAACTGACTGGACACTGAGAGGACAGGTGTTAGCTAGTATTGAGTAAGGGGCTGGGACTGCTCCATTGTGAGTTTGTAGGTTATGGGCAGGGAAGACTTTGAATTCTCCTCCACAAGAGGGAGGCTGGTACTAACCCTAGCTTGCATACTACCTGATCTTCCGTAGACTCATGAAAACCGAGAGCATTTGGTGATGATGGAGAAGATCCTAGGACCCATCCCATCGCACATGATCCACCGTACCAGGTAGGAGCCCTAAGAACCTTCAGGACTTTCCTGTCTCACTTGTGGGTAGCATAAGGTTTTGCAGCTTCACTCTTGGTGCCCTCTGTGTTGTGCTCCAGTGACCTGACAAACCTGTTACTGTCCAGACATTCCTTTCCCACCTGGCTTTGCTTCTGGGCCTGGAGAAGAGCCATCTCCCCCCATTAATGCCAGACTCCTTTGCCACACTTCCCATTGCCTTCCTCCCTGTTTTTTAGGAAGCAGAAATATTTCTACAAAGGGGGTCTGGTTTGGGATGAGAACAGCTCTGACGGCCGCTATGTGAAGGAGAACTGCAAACCTCTGAAGGTCAGTTTCTGGCTTCCCCCAGCTCAACTCATGCCAAGGAGACACCCCAGGCACTGGGCACACATGCAGCGGAGAGACAGGCCAGGCAGCTAAAGGCTGTCTCGCTCCGGCTCTTTGGGAGGCACATGACACCTGAGGCTGCTAGGTGCTGGGTTCTTGCAAGCTGCCCTGGCCAATCCCAACTGGGTGGCTATGATGTAATTGGGGAAGAGCAAAGCAGATGTCTGAGAACCTGCGGCTTCCTGCCCTTCTCAGTTTTGGGAAGAAGTAGGCAGAACTGAGGTGAGGGGGAGGGGAGGGAAGGCCTAGACATGGCTGGGAAGCCTCTGTCAACTGCATTCGCTGCTTGGACAACTGAATTCCGCAGAGGCCCTTACCACCCATCTGTCAGGACTTTTGCATGTGGGGGCTGAGGCACCACGTCAGCAAGACACCCAGTAGCCTGACTATTCTGAGCAGGAAAGGAAAGGAGCCGCTCATTGTCCTCCAGGAGGCAGCACTGCCGCCTCCACCCCATCCAGGGGACCTGCTGGGGCTTCCCGCCACCCTGCTGTCACACTGAGGCACCTTGTGTCCCTGAGCAGAGTTACATGCTCCAAGACTCCCTGGAGCACGTGCAGCTGTTTGACCTGATGAGGAGGATGTTAGAGTTTGACCCTGCTCAGCGCATCACATTGGCAGAGGCTTTGCTGCACCCCTTCTTTGCCGGCCTGACCCCAGAGGAGCGGTCCTTCCACACCAGCCGCAATCCAAGCAGATGACAGATGCAGGAGGCCCCCGCACGAGCAGACCAAGAGCAGGACTGGGCTGCCCGGCCCTTTTCTCCCACCTCCACCACTGGGCCCTAGGGCCAGAGCCACCCAATGAACAGTGCAATGTGAAGGCAGGCAGGAGCCTGCAGGGGACTCGATGCCCAGCTGCCAGAAAGCACAGATTTGACCCATGCTATTTATATGTTGTAAAGTTATAATAAAGTGTTTCTTACTGTTTGTAACCCCTGGTACCAGTGTGTCCGTCTCCGGCTCCTTGCCTTCCTCCTTCCCTCACCTTAAATAAAGTCTTTTTCAGTTCAGCTTGTGGAAAGCTACATGTAAAATTGGCCAGGAATAGAAAGACTAGCCAGTCGGTGTCAAGTGGTCTCGAGCCTAGGAGAGCAGGACTTACCCTTAAGGGGACAGCTATGATGGTCCTCATCTAGACCCAGCCGAGTCTTGCACTGTCTCACTTAATTCTGTCCTCCCAGCCTGTTGGGTAGGCCTTAAGGCTTTATGTGAGGATGATGGGACTTACTGAAGGCTGGGAATGAAGCAGTACTTTCCCTCCTTCCCCAAAGCACCATCACCACTGGACCAGGGCTGTCATTCAGCTTTATTTCCGTGCTGATTTTTAGCAGCTTTCCCTAAGAGCCACGTGAGTGACAGTCACAGCAGGGGGGATGATGCCACTGAAAGTAGCTGAAGCTGGAGGAACCAAGCTTTCACACCACTGGGGAATCCAGGCAGGAAGAGAGCCAGTGCGCACAGGTATAAATTCCCTCAACAGGGTCCTCAAGAAGGCTCAGAACCCCATTAAGTACTGTAAGGAGCAATCCTGAGCCAGTGTACTTCTCTGCTGGCTTCTAGCTCCTTTTCCATTGTCCCAAATGAGGTGAAGGGGGGGGTGCTAACCATTAGCAGCAGGGAACCAGACCTCTACACTTGGTTGTGTACTAAAATGCCTATCACCCAATGTTGCTTCTCACACTGTTGCCCTGTCTAAAGAAAGGGCTCCATGCTAGAAACGCCCTGAGAGTGAGCAGAGGTGCAAGTTCAAGAGTAGCTGGCCCCTCACACCGCTAGAGATGACGTGACAACTACTCAGTATGGAGAGTCCAGCCCCCTCTGCCCTGCCACATTAGCTCCTGGCTAAGTTTGTTTTAAGGAAAAGGATATGTGGTCTGAAATCTGTTACCAGCCTACCCTGTGTCCATGATCCTTTACAAGTTCCCCTTAACCAGGGTGGGTGCACAGAGCAGACATCAGTGCCCTCTAGGGAGCCCTTGCCAGGAATCCAGGGCCTCGTGCTGTCTCATCAGCCTTCCAGAGAAACTGAACAGCAGGAATGCATATAGCTGAATGCCATCAGCTAGCTCTCCAGAACTAGATTTGGGCATCTCTGAAATGGGGCCTGAGTGCTCAACCATGGAGTTAGGCCCAGACTAAGAATTAGGGAGCGATCATAGAGGGAAGGGGACTGGTGACCTAGGACAGAAGCACCAGGGAGCCTCTTCTGCTCAGCACCAGGCTCCCCAGGGGCCTTTCCAATACTTCACATTAAAGCTGCGGCCAAAAGGGTAAGCCCCTAGCTAGAGAGGGTGGTGGCTGAAGGGAGGGCACCGCTGGTCAGATGGGCACTGTGGTTCTACAGTAACATAACTGCTGAAGACAACAGAGATAATGGTGTAAAATCCCACAAATTATGCCACTCCTTCACAGCCTTAGTGATGGAAAGGAGGAAGGACCCTTGTAGAAACCCAGGAGAAAACAATCAGCTCAGGAG
The DNA here is from genome assembly GCF_024139225.1 of Suncus etruscus. Lineage (NCBI taxonomy): Eukaryota > Metazoa > Chordata > Mammalia > Eulipotyphla > Soricidae > Suncus > Suncus etruscus. The sequence continues at coordinate 13,315,671 of NC_064848.1, forward strand.
AAAGGGTCAAAAGCTTCCAAATCACCTTGTTTGTGGGGTGGCAAGAAGGCCATGCAGTCCTCAAGGTAAATGGAGAATGTGTATCGCCTTGGAGTGGCAGTGGCTTCTACATGATCAGAGAGGGGAAGGGGCTCAGCAAGGATCAGAAGCCGGGGACAAAGCCAGGAGCTTGGGACAGCAAGTGCCAGCAGGACCTGCCCTACGCGCCCTGGCTGTAAACTTGAACACAATCGGAGCTGCCTATGTCTGTAAACAAAGTTCGGCGGGGTTGGGCCACACATGGTGATACACTGCACGAGGGCTGCTGCCCACCACACACACCCAGTGGGAAAGCCTGCCTGGTGGGGGTAGGGATCAGGGCAGTACTAAATGGGTTCTGCTCTCAAAAAATAAACTCAAAAGAAAAACATCTTAACAAGGTCCTTGGAGCTTCACATCCTTGTCCAATTCAGTGGCTGAACCAGTTCGCTGCCCAGAACCCTTCTAAGCAGAGTGCAGCGGGATGACGAATTTGCAGCCAAAGGGTGAGTGGTAGCTGACGCCCACCTCCTGGAACACTTGCTGGGGGATGCCGATGTCACAGAGATAGACCCGGCCTGCGTGCTCACCCAGGGGCAGTGGTAAGCCCAGAGCCAGAGACCATTTGGCATCAATGCCCTGCTCCACTTCATGCACAGGAGGGTCTATGCTGAGCACAGGTGCCCGGTTCTGGTTGGCCCAGGCCACGGCTGCCTTGTACCAGGGCTGGTCCCGAAGGAAGGCGTTCTCAGGGCAATCCAGACAGTTGATCACCAGGTCCACAGGGCTTGTGGGCAAATCTGCAGGAGGAAGAATGTGTCACCCAAAATGCCCATCAGAGTATTGCCCAAGTGGCCCAGAGGGCTTGTCACAATCACCCAGGTGGGCCTTAGGGCAGCATGGGTCTGGCCCCAATCATCTACCCGGGCAGGGCCCTTTGTTGTCTCTGCTTCCTATTTACCCATTGTCAAATACTCCAAAAAGACTTGCCCCCACCACTTCTGGCAAACTTATCGGGCCCTTCCATATGCTGGATCAGTTCTGTCTTCATCCCAAAATCGCCTACAGCAGTGGTCCTCAAACTTTTTATACAGGGGCCAATTCATTGTCCTTTAGACCATTGGAGGGCCAGACTATAGCAAAAGCAAAAACTATGAACAAATTCCTATGCACACTGCATATATCTTATTTTGAAGTGAAGAAACAAAATGGGAATAAATACAATACGTGGCCTGCGGGCCATAGTTTGAGAACCACTGCCCTATAGGTTCACCCTCTTCTTCACCTGCCTTTCAGATGCCAATCTCGACTGGATCTTCTCCTTATTGGCTGCTCCCACTGTCTCTGTAGCTGCCTTCTTAACCCCCAGCCTCTGAACAAAGCTCAATCTAACAGATGTACCATGTCCTATCTTCAGCCAGACTCAAGATGATCTTAAATACCCTCCACTCCTGTCACTCCAAGCTGGATCCTGCCTCTGCCCTCCACACTGACCCACAACTACCAACACCTTCCACTGTATATCCACCTCTAAGGTACCTCTTTCAGGCACCTCTAAGCTTCTGCTCTTCCTCCTCCCAAGTCTTCCCATCTCAGAGATGCCACCATTAACCTTCTAAGACCGTGGAATCTTCTTCACATTGCCACAGTAACACACCTATCATCTGAACTAACAGAAATGCTACTTAATCATTCTCCTAGTCAAAATGTAAGCCACAAAGAACTTAAAAAACATCAGTGCAATATCTCCAGTGTCAAAGCTCTGCCTGCTGTATAAGCACTTATGAAAGAATAAATGGGCAAGAGCGGGGAAGTGTGAAGAGCTCTTTTATGCAAGGGCCCTCTTTGCCTGAGTGGTTTCTCATCTGTCACCACTAGGTGGCACTACCACATTACCAAATACAAAGGATAGAGTAGGCCTCACCTTTGAGGCTGGAGACTTGTTGGCCTTGGGTCTTGCTGAAGAGAGACAGCTCATTGGTGACAGATTCCAGCATCTTGACAAAGTTGGGCAGGAAGAGGATGACCTGGACATCGTGGTTGGCGAGGTGCCTTCCACAGCTGATACCTTGAGCGCCCTTGACGTGCGGCCCACAGAGCAAGGCAACTGTAGGCCTCTGGTGAACATTTTTTGGATTCAACCTGGAATAGATGGCAAAGAAACATGAGGAGCTATAGCTAGAGATGTCTGTATACCCTACCTTAGCACCTGTTGCTCTCAGAAGTTTTGACAGGAGCCAGGGAAATGACTGAGCTTTTGCTTACAGAAGGCCTGGTTCCATCCTGAGCACCAAAGTATCGTTAGGTGTCCAGGTTTCCAGGAGGGCACCTCCAGTTTCCTTCCAAATGTCTGTCAGGTATGTCTTCTCATCAGGCAGGGATCAGGATGTGCCCTCTGCCCTGTTGACAGAGGCTTGCTTTTTCTGACCTGGCTCTGGCACAAAGGACCCTACCTTGGCAGCCTCCTCTGTGTTTCCCTGGCATAACTACACTCTGGCAAGGGGACTGGTGCGCCCTTCTCTACTGTCCACAGAAGCTCTTTCTCACTTCATTTCCATTTCCACTCCATCAAGGGCCTAGCTCTTACAGTCCTTCACTTTCCCGATTCTGATCCCCTCTCTTTGAGATTCCACTCAAGGCTGACCTCTTCCTCGGATTACTCTGGCTCACACTAACAGTTTTTTCCTTCTTAGTACCTAGGAAACAGGCTGTCTGAAACTATTTTCAGTTTGATGACAGCAGGGCAGCAGAGGCATACAGAAGGTTGATAATGCATCTGACTCTGTCTGCCAGTACGGGCTTCTGGGTACTACATTGGTCTGAGACCTCTGGGCTGATCAAATCCATTTTATTTATTTATTTAGGGTTTTGGGTCACACCCAGTGGCGCTCAGGGGTTACTCCTAGCTCTGCGCTCAGAAGTCACTCCTGGCACTCAGGGGACCATACGGGATGCCGGAATTTGAACCAGAGTCTGTCCTGTGTTGGCCACATGCAAGGCAAACGCCTTACTGCTGTGCTACTGCTCCAGCACCCCCTTTTTTATTTTTTTTTTTATTTTTGGGTTTTTGGGCCATACCCGGTGACGCTCAGGGGTTACTCCTGGCTGTGTCCTCAGAAATCGCTCCTGGCTCGGGGTATCATGAGACACAGGGAGATCGAACCGCAGTCCGTCCTAGGTTAGAGTGTGCAGAAGCCCTAGTGTTTGTGCCACCACTCCGGCCCCCAAATCCATTTCTGATGAAGCAGATACTTCTAACTTCCTGTAAAAGCTGAAACCTTCTCTGGGTCAGGAGCTCCAAGCAAGGAGGCTTAGAGGACTAGTCTTGCAGTGTGGCAGTCTGCCTGTGAGGCAGGAAGGTCAGCCAGAAGGAAGGAACCAGCAGGGTGAGGTCCAGGATAAGTGATGGACCCTTACTGATGTCTCCAGGATAGAAGATGACAAATGCTGTGCTCGACATCTATTTAGAAACATGTCCACATGGGGCCGGAGAGGTAGCCTGGAGGTAAGGCGTCTGCCTTCCAGGCAGAAGGACGGTAGTTCGAATCCCAGCATCCCATATGGTCGGTCCCTCGTGCCTGCCAGGAGTGATCTCTGAGCATAGAGCCAGGAGTAGCCCCTAAGCACTGCCGGGTGTGACCCAAGAAAAACAAACAAACAAAAAACAGAAACATGCCCACTCATTTCACCTACAATGCCTGATTCTTAAGGAAAATAGGCCAGTTCTTGCCCTAAGACATTGTACCTTCCTTCTTGTGATACTCTACACAAAGATCCCCCTTCAGAGCAATGAGCAGAGGAGGGAACCCACATACCATCAGTAAGACTCAGAGCACAGGTGCTGGCAACCTACCTATATCTATGCCCCCTCAATAAACCTGACACTACACAAATTCAAAACAAAGCCCAAGCCTGCGGCCTGACAAACTGTGGAGTAAAATTGGCAGCATAGCCCAAATAACAGCTCACCATGACCTCCTTCAACCACCTACAACATGGCCCTCGGCAATCCCAAGTCGTCCTTCCTGGTGGCCATGTACACCTGGTTCCCAGCTCAGCTCTCTGAGCTTAGGTAATACTGAAGGGAATATAGCCATATGATGGTGATCAAACGTAGGTCGGCCGCATGCAAGGAAAACAAGTGCGCTACTTGCTGTTCTCTGCGGTCCCTAAAGTCATCTTTTTTTGTTTTGGGCCACACTTGGATCTGTGCTATGATACCATGAAGCGTCTGGGATTGAATCTACACCTCCTCAATCAAAATACATTCAGTCCATTGAGTCACTAACTCTCTAGCCCTCAAATCCTCCCCTCTCAGAAAAGAGGAGGTTTGAGCAATAATAAAGTAGGTAGGGTGCTTGCTTTGCATGAAACTGACCCCAGTTCAATCTGAGTCCTTGAGCATACTAGATGTGATCCCTGAGGGGAGTCTGGCGTAAGCCCTGAGTACTGCCGGATATGTCCCCACTCTGCCAAAAATTATTTTTTTGTTTTGTTTTTGAGCCATATCCAGTGACTCGGGTTACTCATGGCTCTGTACTCAGAAATCGCCCCTGGCCTGGGGGACCATATGGGATGGCAGGAATCGAACCACGGTCCATTCTAGGTTAGCGTGTGCAAGACAAACGCCCTAACGACTGCACCACCGCTCCAACCCCACCAAAAAATTCTTGTTGCAGCTGCTGGAAGACCTCATTTGAGGTTCCATTTAACATATTAGCACTGCACACTATGGTCTGCAGATGCCCAATATTTCCCAGGTCTCTGGACCTTCTCTGGACCCACACCTGAGGCTTCCATCCTCCCCTGCCCACGTATTAAGTGCTCTGGTTCCTCAAAACCCAACCTGAATAGCACTGAGCTACGAAGAGTCGCTTCTCCAGCAGGAGTCACACTTGGCTCTGTGGAGGCCCTGCTGTTCTCTACTCCCAAAGGCATCCCTACTTACCTGTTGGGTCCGCCGAGAAGGGTGAGCGCCATCTGGCTGGCACACACTCCTGTCATCTCTAGTCTGCGCTCCAGTGTCAGGCCATGCTTCTCAGCCACTGACAACAGCTTTTTGTGCAGCTCATAGGACACACTGGGGACAACCAGGCCGGAGTCTGCAGTTCCAAAGACAGTGAGGAGAAAACGGAAGAGGGATTTCAGAAACGAGGTCCACACATGGGCATGTGCCATATGAAGTTCTATGAAAACCTAAATAGTAAAGCTTCCCATTCCCAGCCTCCTGCCTGTCTAGGGGGCCAGGAAGTGGAATCAGCTTGTTCAGTTTGCTTTTTGACCACAAAGGTCAAATTCACCAAGATGTATTTGACAGTGAAAAACATGGAAGAGAACCTGTATTTCTCACTGAGGGACACTGGCCTAACTGAGCTTTCTTCTTAGTGGGCTCAGCCTTCCTCAGTCTGGTCGTATGGCCCAATGACAGGCAGGCTGGCTTGTTCACCCTATCTTCTTCCTCCTCCTTTCTTCTAGTTAATGCTTCCTCTTAAAAAATATTCAACTGGGGCCTGAGCAGTGGCACAAGTTATAAGGCAACTGTCTTGCCTGGGCTAGCCTAGGATGGACCGCGGTTCAATCCCCTGGCATCCCATATGGCCCCCAAGCCAGGAGTGATTTCTGAGTGCATAGCCAGGAGTAACCCCTGAGTGTCACCGGGTGTGGCCCAAAAACCAAAAACCAAAAATTCAACTAAGGGGCTGGTGTGATAGCATGGAGTTAGAGCGTTTGCCTTGCATGCAGAAGGATGGCAGTTCAAATCCTGGCATCCCATATGGTCCCCCGAGCCTGCCAGGAACGATTTCTCAGTGTAGAGCCAGGAGTAATGTCTGAGCACTGCTGGGTGTGACCCAAAAACCAAAAATAAAAAATTCAACTAAAGGGTCAGAGAGATGTACAGCAATAGGGCGTTTGCATGCAGTCAATCCAGGACAGATAATGGTTCAATTCTTGGCATCCCATATGGTCCCCTGTGCCTGCCAGGAATGATTTCTGAGCACAGAGTCAGGAGTAACCCCTAAGTACACCAGGTGTGCCCCCCCCCCACCAAAAATTTTTAATTAAGGGTCTGGAGAAACTGTATAGCTAGTAGGGCATTTTCAATCCCCAGCATCCCATATGGTCCTCTGAACACATCAGGACTAATTCTGAGTGCCGAACATAGATTAACCCCTGAGCATCATGAGGTGTGGCTAAAAAAACAAAAATTCAACTAAGCAACTTGTCTCAAATATACTTTTTGCTTTTTTGTTTGTTTGTTTTTTCTTTGTTTTTGCTTTTCATTTTTGAGCCACAATACTTACAGTAACATCAGGGTTTACTCCTGGCTGTGCTTATGAATTACTACTGGCAGTGCTTAGGAAACCATATAGGGTACTGGGGATTAAACCCTGGTCAGTAACGTACAAGATAAGCACTCTATCCACTATTTCAGTCCCTTCAAAATATTTTTAGTTTTCTGGTGTGAATGTAACCCAATACTACTTCCACAAGAAAAGAGCACAGAGTAAAAAATTATGTGATGTGAGGTAAGGTGAAACATGCACCTCAAAAAGAAAGCACATATTGGGGCCGGAGAGTTAGCATGGGTGTAGGGCGTTTGCCTTTCATGCAGAGGGATGGTAGTTCGAATCCTGGCATCCCATATGGTCCCCCGAGCCTGCCAGCAGCAATTTCTGAGCGTAGAGCCAGGAGTAACCCCTGAGAGCTGCCGGGTGTGACCCAAAAAAGAAAGAAAGAAAGAAAGAAAGAAAGAAAGAAAGAAAGAAAGAAAGAAAGAAAGAAAGAAAGAAAGAAAGAGAGAGAGAGAGAAGAGAAGAAAGAAGAGAGAAGAAAGAAAGAAAGAAAGAAAGAAAGAAAGAAAGAAAGAAAGAAAGAAAGAAAGAAAGAAAGAAAGAAAGAAAGAAAGAAAGAAAAAAAAGAAAAAAAGAAAGAAAGAAAGAAAGAAAGAAAAGAAAGAAAGAAAGCATATAGTATCAAAACAACCAACCAACTCACACTACCTCTGTGTGTCTCCCTCCCCTAAGTCTCTGGAGCTGAGATCTGTATGGGCATTCCTGGCCCAACAGATGATGCCATCCTACAAATAGAGCCATTCATTCAGCAAGCCTCAAGGAGGCAGATTCTTTGTCAAAGGAACCCTGACTGGCCTCCTGGGCTGAAGGATGAACAAGGATTCTACTTTGATTGAGTCATTATGGGACTGCACGTAGCTAGTTCTGCCTGACTACATCAGCAGTTCTGTGAGATGCTGCGTCCACCTCTGTACTAAACTGTAGTCCTCAAAGTAAGTATAAGCCTATTACTCATTTGCCTCTGCTTAAACTTTAAGTCTGGGCTACCTTTTCCATCAGGAATGGGCTCACAGTAGGTCAGCTCACATACTGAAGTACAGCAGCCAAAGCACTACTGCAGGACCTAGCCTTATGCTTACAGCAGAAGTTTTCAGAAAGTTCATAATCAGGGGCTGGGGAGATAGCATGAAGGTAGGGCATTTGCCTTACATGCAGAAGGATGGTGGTTCAAATCCCAGCATCCCATAAGGTCCCCCGAGCCTGCCAGCAGCGATTTCTGAGCGTACAGCCAGGAGTAACCCCTGAGTGCTGCCGGATGTGACCCAGAAACCAAAAAAGAAAAGAAAAGAAAAGAAAAGAAAAGAAAAGAAAAGAAAAGAAAAGAAAAGAAGGAAGGAAGGAGGAAGGAAGGAAGGAAGGAAGGAAGGAAGGAAGGAAGGAAGGAAGGAAGGAAAGGAAGAAAGGAAGAACGAAAGAAAGAAAGAAAGAAAGGAAGAAAGAAAGAAAGAAAGAAAGAAAGAAAGAAAGAAAGAAAGAAAGAAAGAAAGAAAGAAAGAGAGAGAGAAAGAGAGAGAAAGAAAGAAAGAAAGAAAGAAAGAAAGAAAGAAAGAAAGAAAGAAAGAAAGAAAGAAAGAAAGAGGAGAAAGAAAGAAAGAAAGAGAGAGAGAGAGAAAGAAAGAAAGAGAGAAAGAGAGAAAGAGAGAGAGAAAGAAAGAAGAAAGGAAGGAAGGAAGGAAGGAAGGAAGGAAGGAAGGAAGGAAGGAAGGAAGGAAGGAAGGAAGGAAGGAAGGAAGGAAGGAAGTTAGTTCATCATCATCCTACTAAGTCCAGAGTCTTGGAGTGACAAATACATCTTCTTCACTATTTCAGGAAAAATTTAGAGAGGTTCTGCCAGTTGTTTAAGCCTCCATGCACACAGATTCTCAAAGCCACACCAAATGAGGTTATGGTATATTCATATTATTTTGGTTTTGTGGGTATTCCCAGAATTGACTCTAGGTTCTGTGTTCCTGGAAGAGCATGGAAATAATTTGGTGAGTGGCGGAACGAGGGGTTGGTTACATGCAAAGAATGATTATTAGCTATTGTACTATCTCTGCAACTCTAGTGCTCAGATGCTACTTCTAGCTCTATGTTCCAGGACTGCTCCTAACAGTGTTTCAGGGACCATGATTTTACCCACCACTCCAGCCTAAAGGCTGTAAACTGTAACAACAGGAATTCCAGCACAAAGACTGAACTTAAAGCACCAGGTCTGTAACCTCAAGGGGAGGTAAAAATAACAATTTAATATAAAGACGCCTACATCTTTAAACAGAGCTCTGTCCTGGTTTGACCAAGTTCCTCTCTCCTCCTGCGTTTTTGTGTTCTGCTGATATTGGCAGACAGTAGACAGTGCTGTCCAGGATCAACACTGTCTTGGCTACTGCTCTGAGATACCAGGCAGGGACAGCCCAGATATCAGTAATGGAGGGTGAAGCCTGACCTTGCATGTCAATAGCTGAGGAAAACAGCTGCTTTATGGCCTGTTCCAGACACGCACACATTATCTGAACTAATTAGGAACCATTGAGAGCAGTGTGAAAAAGCACAACAAATTCTCAGAGTCCTAAGTCACTAACAACTCTAAACCTGCCAGACAAGTCACACACCTGCCGACTCTGCCTGCAAAGTCACGCAAAGCAAAAGCTTTCACCAAAGCCTGACATTTATTTACCTATTGATTCTCTTTTGGTTGAATTTGAAATGAGACGAGGTGTTAAGTCTTGGCCACCCACAAATAAAGCTGCTAGGGTCTAGGTCTTGTGCAATGCTTGGTCTTTCCACCATTTCTCTCTGAGGGCTCTCCAGGGCAAACTGAAGCAGTTTCTGCCACCCATCTCCTTACAATTCTTTTTTTTTTTTTTTTTTGGTTTTTGGGCCACACCCGGTAACGCTCAGGGGTTACTCCTGGCTATGCGCTCAGAAGTTGCTCCTGGCTTGGGGGACCATATGGGACACCGGGGGATCGAACCGCGGTCCGTCCAAGGCTACCGCAGGCAAGGCAGGCGCACCTTACCTTTAGCGCCACCGCCCGGCCCCTCCTTACAATTCTTAAGGGTGCTAACTTATGGTTCAGAGAAAGGAGTGCTTATCCCACTATGCATCTACTTGTATCTCCCATCTGTGCCAGGGGTCAAGCACAGCTGACAGGACTAGGGGTTCATTCTCCTGCGGTCCTTCTAAACTTGCAAGCACCAAACCCTGTTCCTTTCCGACGATGACACTAAGTCCAACCAGTATGACTGGCTTATCAGAAACAGAGGAAGGGAACCAAGAACATAGCGTGTAAATCACGGACAATAACATCATCAAGGCTTGAACGTGGGCCACACCTAATTATGTTTGGGTTGGAAGGTAGATCTTTATTGTTCTGAAGTTGGAAGCTTTACAGTCAGGTGGCAGGCTGTTTTTAACATTAGTATGTATTTTACAGCTGTTGGTGAAATAAAGGAAGATATAATTATAGCCAGTTCGTGACAAGCAAAGTACAGGATCTGATTTAACCCCAGGCTATCAAGGAACATTTCAAAGCCAGGAGGGAAGACCATCGCCTCCCTGTACAATTCACTCTGTAGCACGAGATGAGGGCCACAGACCCAGAGGCCTCGCCACAGCACATGCCCACACTTTTTCTTCCTCACTTCTTTTTTTTTTTTTCCGCCCGTCTCCTTCCTCCTCCTTTCTTCCTCACTTCTGCCCACCTCTTCCAGTACAGGAAATTTCAGGCCTCCCTTCCTGCCCTCATGGACACATAAGAACCTCATGTCCTTCACTGCACATCCACTCTCTTGGCCCGCCTCGAGCATCTCTCCAGGCCCCAGCACCTGCACACACACCAACTCCTAACTCATACATCCTGCCGGCTATATTCCAAGGTTCCTCCAGTTCTACACTCCTGTCTTCACACTGACAAGGCCCTCTACTGGAAAAGGCTGCATGTGTTCAGAGTCCTGTCCACTAAGTCTAACACACCACTGGACATGAGGATTCCTCCAAGATCATGAATTATGTGACTCCATTCTATGGAGGTTACACAATCAAGAGAAAAGAGGCAGACATGTTCCCAAAGCCACATGCCAGACACAAAAGAATGGGATTCCACAGAAAGTTATTTTGAATATGACATGGAATGCCACAGACATGAGTGATGTGGCTAAGGGGACTGACAACTCTCATAAGTTGAAAGTTAAGACATACGGTAAACACAATAAAACCAAACTCCTCCTCCCTCAGCTTGATGCTTGTACTAAAATGGCACACAGCATGTGACAAGATGACACACACCAACAAGGCAATTGTTTTTGAGACCAATTGGGTTTCTAGAATATGCTATTGAGAGCCTCATAAAAAACCTTCAGGTGAGATCATCTTTTTTGTTGTTGTTTTGGTCATATCCGGCAACACTCACAAGTTTCTCCTGGCAGGCTCGGGGGACCTTACGGGATGTTGGGAATCAAATTGGAGTCTGTCCAGGATTGGCAAGGCAAACACCCTACCACTGTGTTATCTCTCTGGCCCAAGGCCATCTTTTTTTTTTTTAATTTTATGGGGGGATGGGCCACACATGGTGGCAATCAGGGGTTACTCCTGGTTCTGCATTCAGAAATCACTCCTAGCAGGTTTGGGGTACCATATAGAATGCCAGGGATTGAACCCGGGTTGGTCCATGGTCAGGCATGTGCAAGGCAAATGCCTTACCACAGTGCTACTGCTCCTGCCCCACATTAGGCCATCTTGTGAGGGATCCAGATATCATAGCCCTGAGTTAAGAGCTGAAACTCTGGGCCCGGAGAGGTAGCACAGCGGTGTTTGCCTTGCAAGCAGTCAATCCAGAACCTAAGGTGGTTGGTTCGAATCCCGGTGTACCATATGGTCTCCCGTGCCTGCCAGGAGCTATTTCTGAGCAGACAGCCAGGAGTAACCCCTGAGCACCACCGGGTGTGACCAAAAAAAAAAAAAAAAAAAACAAAAAAAAACAAACTCTTTCATTAAAACTGGCAACTGCGGGCCGGAGAGATAGCATGAAGGTAAGGCGTTTGCCTTTTATGCAGGAGGTCATCGGTTCGAATTCCGGTGTCCCATATGGTCCCCCGTGCCTGCCAGGAGCAATTTCTGAGCCTGGAGCCAGGAATAACCCCTGAGCACTGCCGGTTGTGCGCGCGCGCGCGCGCGCACACACACACACACACACACACACACACACACACACACACAACTGGCAACTGGGCAGGAGCAATAGTACAGCATAGAGGGATTTCTGCTTTGCAAACAGACAACCCAGGTTTGGTCTTCAGTATCCCATTGGATCCCCTAGGGATGCCAGGAGGGATTCCTGAGTATAAAGCCAAGAGTAAGTAAGACTTGAGCATTGCTGGGTGTAGCCCAAAAAAGGATGGATTTTGTTTTTTTGGGCCACACCCAGCGGTGCTCAGGGGTTACTTCTGGCTGTCTGCTCAGAAATAGCTCCTGGCAGGCATGGAGGACCATATGGGACACTGGGATTCGAACCAACCACCTTTGGTCCTGGATTGGCTGCTTGCAAGGCAAACGCCTCTGTGCTATCTCTCCGGGCCCGGATTTTGTACACTATGTGACTGTAACTATCACAGTGGTTCAATTAAAGAAAAAAAAAAAAAAAAAGACCCTCTAGCAACACTTTCTCATTGAAAAGTTTCCTGAGATCCTTTGTTTAAGAAGCATGAATGCTTGTTACTGAGGAAGAGTTTGGATAAGATTTGCCTGGTCTCACAGACTGTACTTATTCCCCAGAAATGCACCAATGACTACAATTACTCCCCTATGTCTCCAAAAACACAAAGTTGTAAAATTACTATAATGAAAGATAAAGATACCAGGAAGCGGGCCGGGTGGTGGCGCTAAAGGTAAGGTGCCTGCTTTGCCTGCGCTAGCGTTGGATGGACCGCGGTTCGATCCCCCGGCGTCCCATATGGTCCCCCAAGCCAGGAGCAACTTCCGAGCACATAGCCAGGAGTAACCCCTGAGCGTTACCGGGTGTGGCCCAAAAACCAAAAAAAAAAAAAAAAAAAAAAAAAGATACCAGGAAGAGTAAAGGGGTTGGTCACATTTACTTTATTTTTGTATAAAGACTCTGTAAAACTGTACCAGAGCAACAAACAATACTAACTTGGTAGAGTAATAGAGCAAACATTGCTATTGATTGTGGAAGAGCAGCTGAATTTATCTGAAGAAAAAACTACTTTGATGAATCTAAGTGTTATATATATGGGAAAAGTGGACACTTAAGTTATGTCAGGACCAAAAATATGCTTGGAGAACATGAACCTCCACAGAAGAGAAAATGAAAAGAAAAAAAAAGTCCTGAACCAGGAAAAATGGAAAAGATTGAATGAAGATAAAGGTGAGAATCCTACTGACAGCCCTGGTGAGCTCACAGCTTTCCTGAAAACCCAAATTGAAAATCCAGTTCAGGAGGTACCTCATCATCAGAGGGTTTAAGAGGCCCAACAAGAAAAGCACATAATTCAGTTAAGAGGAATAATTTATTTTAAAATTATATATATTTAATTAAAACTTTTAAATATTAGGGCCAGAGCCAATAGCAGTGAGTAGGGTGGCTGCCTTGTGGCAGACCCAAGTTTGAACCCTAGCAATCCATATGGTCTCCAAGTCTGCCAGGATTTTTTTTTTTTTTTTTTTTGGTTTTTGGGTCACACCCGGCAGTGCTCAGGGGTTACTCCCGGCTCCAAGCTCAGAAATCTATCCTGGCAGGCTGTGTGTGTGTGTGTGGGGGGGGGGGGGCCATACGGGATGCTGTGATTCGAACCAATGACCTTCTGTGTGAAACACAAATGTTTTACCTCCAGGCTATCTCCCCCAGGAATGATTTCTAAGTGTGGAGCCAGGAGTTACTTGAGAGCCCCAGGTGTGACCCCAAAACAAAATCCACTTTTAAATATTTAAAATATGAAAAAGGGGGCCGGAGAGATAGCATGGAGGTAGGGCGTTTGCCTTTCATGCAGAAGGTCATCGGTTCGAATCCCGGCGTCCCATATGGTCCCCCGTGCCTGCCAGGAGCAATTTCTGAGCATGGAGCCAGGAATAAACCCTGAGCACTGCCGGGTGTGACCCAAAAACCACAAAAAAAAAAAAAAAAAAAAAAAAAAAAAAGAAATAAAATATGAAAAAGGACTCTATCTTTTTTCCCTCCCATCCTCCACCCAGGACTCCATCTTTTTGTTTTGTTTTTGGGCCACACCCAGTGATGTTTGGTGATTATTTCTGGCTGTGACTCAGAAATTGCTCCTGGCTCAGGGGACCATATGGGACATCAGGGATTGAACCAAGGTCCATCCTAGGTCAGCTGCGTGCAAGATAAATGTCCTACCACTGTGCTATGGCTCCAGCTTCATCCATCTTATTATTTTGTTTTAGGGCCACACCCAGTGATGCTCAGGGTTTATTCCTGGCTCTGCCTCAGTAATTATTCCTAGTGGTACTTAAGAGGACCATGTAGGATTTCAGGGAGAAGTCCTGAGTCAGCCACAGGCAAGGCAAATGCCTTCCATCTGTACTGTTACTCCAGCCCTGTAAGGACTCTATCTTAAAGAGACTCAGGGCTATGAATTAAACGGCTGGAACATGTGCTTTGTATGCTGAAGGGCTAGGATTGTTCCATGAGACCACATAGTTCCTCAAGCATGGCCAAGGCTGACCCATGAGCAGAGAGCTAGGAGTACCCCCAAAACAAAAAAGGCTTGCTCCAATTCCAGGAGCAAGGTTCACATCAGCAAGAAGCCTGTCTGCAGAGACATAGGCACAAGAGTGCAGGTGCTCTTTCCATAGCACACCAAGCCTGTGTCTTGATATAAGCACTTACTGCATCTGCAAACACAGAATGGGGAATGGGTGGATGTGGTGGGAAAGTGAGCATGCTAGGCTGATATATGGTTGGAGGAAGCAAAATGAGAAGGATTACACCCTTGCCTGCAGGGTCAAGTTTCTCAACAGTCCCTCCTAAATGCAAAGATTAATTTCTTCCTAAATTCCTCTGGATCATATATGCAAAAACAAAGCACATTTTCCTGGCTGTCTGTTTCTCAGGAGATAAACACTTCTGGAGGGACTCTTGGTGAGGCAAGCAGCCGGGGCTCAAAGGCAGACACTGAAACACTGTATATGGAAACCAGTAGGAAAGATGAAAACCAAACCTTACTCATGCTACTTCATGACCAAGCTCAGAGCCTTGGCTCACCAGAGGGCAAGAAGAGCCACAAACCAGCAGGAACAGAGCTGTAGCTTCACGAGCTACTCGCCTGAAACCGGAGCTGGAACATCAAGTAGGAGAAATGGGGCGGGAAAACAGTGTAGACTGGCACAAAGACTCCCTGGTGCTTTGGTCCTATTTTGGGGGGGGGGGCCCTTTTTTTTGGGCCACACCCGGTAACGCTCAGGGGTTACTCCTGGCTATGTGCTCAGAAGTGGCTCCTGGCTTCGGGGACCATATGGGACGCCGGAGTATCGAACCGCGGTCTGTCCTAGGCTAGCACTGGCAAGGCAGACACCTTACCTCTAGCGCCACCACACCGGCCTCATGTCCTAACTATTTTTAATATCCATATTCTCACACATCAACTCCATGCCTTGGCCAAGCCAAGCTCCCACAGGTCCCTTTCCTCACATTACTCATCAGCACCTGCCCAGCCTCCAGAGACCTTCCTCATTCTGCCTGGTGCAACCCTATCCATGCCTGACAGCAAAGCATTCTCCACTGAGCTCAGTCGTCAGGGTCCTCTTGCCTCTACCACATACAAACAACTCCCAGACTCCAGCACACACACAGGGCTATCCATTATGAGAATGCTACCTGAGGGGATCAAACTGTCCTATTTCTTTTAGGTCATGAATACTAAGCACAGATTTTTCTTTGAAAGCTAACAATTTGACCCAGCTTCTGGTACCCTCCCACCACTGAACACTAAGCATTCATACAACTCCAGCATTTCATAGTATATCTGTGCATGCACACACATGTACACAAGTGTACACACACACGAACACAATCTGTCTCAAGAAGTCCCAATGACAAATCTGGAATGTGATCAATTCTTGAGATCACAACTGGTTACCGTTAGTTAGGTCAAAGCTGGAGGAATGTCTGACAATTTGTGACGGTTGGAGTCAGCAACATTGTCAAAGGGCCTGAAAAGCCTTTCCA
Source organism: Suncus etruscus (assembly GCF_024139225.1). Classification (NCBI taxonomy): domain Eukaryota; kingdom Metazoa; phylum Chordata; class Mammalia; order Eulipotyphla; family Soricidae; genus Suncus; species Suncus etruscus. Next base: position 13,331,220 of record NC_064848.1, read on the forward strand.
GAGAGAAAAGACAGATTAAACAAAGATCTAAATTTCGTTGCTTCCTGGATGTGTTTTTCCAATCAACTGCCCTTTTATAACACTGTGTGCTTCACCACACCAGCCCCCCCCACCCCCAATTTGGCAAAGAGTACTGCCAAGGAGAATAGAAGCAATTAAGAGAATAAAGGATTATAAATTGTTGACACCAATTACCATGTAGTCAATGTGGAGAGCTACCAGCAATTAAGTGGTTAAATCTCTCTCCTCCTCCTCCTCCTCCTCCCTCTTCTTCCTCCTTCCCCCCCACTTCTCCCCCTCCCCCCTCCCCCTCCCTCTCCTTCCTACCCCCCTCCTTTTTTTTTTTGGTTTTTGGTCCACCACCCAGTGACACTCAGGGGTTACTCCTGGCTATGCCCTCAGAAATTGCTCTTGGCTTGGGAACCATATGGGACGCCGCAGTCAGTCCTAGGTCAGCCACGTGCAAGGCAAACACCCTACCACTGCACCACCACTCTGACCTCTAAGCTGTTAATTTTTTTTTATCTTATCTTATTTTTTTATTTTTTTTATTTTTTTTTAAATAGTTTTTTTTGGGGGGGGGGTTTTGGGCCACACCCAGTAACGCTCAGGGGTTACTCCTGGCTATGTGCTCAGAAGTTGCTCCTGGCTTGGGGGACCATATGGGACACCAGGGGATCGAACCGCGGTCCGTCCAAGGCTAGCGCAGGCAAGGCAGGCACCTTACCTTCAGCGCCACCGCCCCATCTTATTTTATTTTATTTTTTGGTTTTTGGGCCATACCCAGTAGCACTCAGGAGTTACTCCTGGCTCTGTGCTCAAAAATCGCTCCTGGCAGGCTCAAGGGACCATATGGGATGCCGGGATTTGAACTACCATTGGTCCTGGGTCGGCTGCTTGCAAGGCAAATGCCCTACCGCTGTGCTATCTCTCTGGTCCCTATTTTTTTTATTATTTTTTTTAAGATGTTAAATTTCTTTTCTTTTTGGTGGTGGTGGGTGGGGGTAGTGGGGGTGGTAGGTGGAATGGTGATAAGATGTTAAATTTCTAAAACCCAAGTCATCACCCAAATAGGTAGGAAAAAAACACTATGTTTTTCTTTCTTTTTCTGTTGTTTTTGTTTTTTGGGCCACAACTGGTGATGCTCAGGGGTTACTCCTGGCTATGTGTTCAAAAATTGCTCCTCACTTAGAGGACTATATGGGATGGCAGGGATTGAACCCACGTCTGTCCAGGGTCATCCATGTGCAAGGCAAATGCCCTACTGCTGTGCTATCTCTCTGGCCCACAACAGGACTCTTTTTTCTTTTTTTTTTTTTTTTTGGTTTTTGGGTCACACCCGGCTCAGGGTTTTTTCCTGGCTCCGTGCTCAGAAATCGCTCCTGGCAGGAACAGGGGACCATATGGGATGCCGGGATTCGAACCAATGGCCTTCTGCATGAAAGGTAAACGCCTTACCTCCATGCTATCTCTCCGGCCCCAGGATTCTTTTTTCTTTGTTTGTTTGCTTCTGGTTTTTTGGGCCACACCTGGTGACACTCAGTAGTTTCTCCTGGCTATGTGCTCAGAAATACCTCCTGGCTCAGGGGATATATGGGATGCTGGGGATTGAACCCAGGTTCGTCCTGGGCAAACACCCTGCCGCTGTGCTGTTCTTTTGCTACTCTTAGGGTGAGTAGAAATATGGTATCTAGGTCTAAAGCACAAATGCTGAAAAGCTACAGTGGGGAGTTGTCCAGATTATCTTCCATAATCAATCTAAGCTGGTCCTCTCCGAATGAAATTTTTGCCTTGTAACTGTTCTCCTCATACACTGTGTATTCTTCTTCCTTTTCAGCCACATTTAGACAAGAAAGAAAATGTGACAGGTAAGATTTGTAACAGCCTTTGTCTTTTTTGGCCTCAATATAGAAACCTATAAAGTGACAAAGTTATACCAGGTATCCAAGTAACCCAACATTGACATTTTATGTTCCAGGTTGTTTCTCACATATCTCAGATAGTCTATCCTGTTCTGATCCAAACACTTGAACAATAGATCTGACTGAAAATGCAATTATTGGGCCCGGAGAGATAGCACAGCGGTGTTTGCCTTGCAAGCAGCTGATCCAGGACCCAAAGGTGGTTGGTTCGAATCCCAGTGTCCCATATGGTCCCCCTGTGCCTGCCAGGAGCTATTTCTGAGCAGACAGCCAGGAGTAACCCCCTAAGCACTGCTGGGTGAGGCCTAAAAACCAAAAAATAAAACAAAAACAAAAACAAAAAACAACAACAACAAAAAAAAACCAGAAAATGCAATTATTTGTGTTGTCTAAATACAACTGTGGAAACCTATGGTTTCCTGGAGGCTGTCAGGAGTTGGAACAGATATTCCAGCAAAATCTGTAAGAAGGGCCAAGGAAATAACTCCATCTTCTATAATGTCCCCTAGATATTCATTTTAGAAGTTACCAATACCAGGGCCCGGAGAGATAACACAGCAGTGTTTGCCTTGCAAGCAGCCGATCCAGGACCAAAGGTGGTTGGTTCAAATCCCGGCTTCCCATATGGTCCCCCCATGCCTGCCAGGAGCTTTTTCTGAGCAGACAGCCAGGAGTAACCCCTGAGCACCGCCGGGTGTGGCCCAAAAACCAAAAAAATAAATAAATAAAGAAGTTACCAATACTATATTATCCATAATTATAAGAATTTAAGATTACATCAGTCAATAAAAAAGAAAATAAAAGAGTATTTGGTGACCCCATGGGTTTCAAACTGCAGTCCGAGAAGCCCAAAAAATAATACTCAGGAGAAGGGCCTAGGATGAGGCAAATACCTCTCCATAGCTGTACATCTGCTTCAAATGCCTAACGTTTGAAGCGTTGTTACGTAACCAAATGATATATTCAAGAACTTCCATACTTCTTCGCAATCTGAAGAATCGAAGAACTAATATACGCTGTCCATGCACTAAATATTTATGGTAGTCCCCTCTGACCCAACTGTATATCTCCCGGTTTTTTCCACTTAACACTGTTGAAAAAATATTTCCTAATTATTAAAAATTCTTTGTTGAGTTTCTGGTAGCTGCATATAATACTTTAGGATTAACAGAGATTTGTTTGGGGGCCACACTCAGTAACGCTCAGGGTTTACTCCTAGTGGTGCTTGGGGAAGCAGATAGGGTGCCAGGGATTAAATTTGGAAGGGCGAATTGCAAGGCAAGTGCCCTCCCCACTGTCCTGTCTCTTCCAGCCAGGATTAATATACTACAATGTACGGCTCCCTTTTAACTACCCACTAACTCACCTAAGAACAATATGTAATGACTGATACTACTACCAGGCACCACTTTATTTACTTTGCTACAAGGAAATTATGACTAGCTGATCTCAATGACCAAGGCTAGCTGTAGCATATGAAAAAGTTTCCATAAGATGATTCTTGGAATTGTATATAAAAGTGTTTCCTTAGGATTGTTCTGTGACTTTTGCCCCACCTAACCCTTCCAGGTGGGGCGCTGTGGAGTTGGGAATAAATAGCTGGAGGGACAGGAGTTAAGGGTCCTTCTGTGAAAAGCTGCTGGCTGCAGGAGGATTCTTTGGCTCTCCTCGCCCGAATCTTTTAAACCCCTATCGTTCTGGTCTGTGTGGATTATTATTTGCTGCGGATAAATATTTCCAAGGTCTTCCCCCGAAAGGGGACAAGGGGATGGGAAGTAATTTCTCATTCTGGGGACTGTTCTTGGATTCACAAATACCCAGCCAAGATAACAGCGAAGATATCTTGCAGCTAGCAAAAGACAAGGACAACTGATGTGATTTATTGACTTTTTCTCCCTATTTTGTTTTTGGGCCAAACCAAGTGCTCTGGAGCTACTCCCAGCTCAGAGTTTGGTCCCTATGAGGGGATATAAGGTGTTGAAGATGGAACCTGAGCCTTTCACTGAAACCTTAATTTTAGCCATTCAACTTTTTGTTGAATTTTAGCCATTCAAGCTTTTTGTTTTGTTTAGTAAAACCAAGGGCCATATATATTCTGTCTATGTATTTGAATAGCAAGCTACATCCCCTGCAGCAATCCCCAAACTGTTCTCACTTCAGCACAACACAAACCTGAACTAAGCGTAAGATGTATTTGGCAGAAACAGGGAAATCAAACTTAAAATGTATCTATCTAATTATGTGAATGGCCACATCTCTTAATTCCTGATTTTTAATACACTAAAATGAAGAATAGACTACATGTTGCCAGATAATAGGGTATTGGTGGCTACGTTGTCACAGAAGAGAATTCAAAAGGCGAGGCTGACTCAGAATCTGAGTTACTCTGTTTCAGGCATAGCAGATGAGTGATCAGGAAGATGAGCTGGTGGGCCTTGAGCACTCACCTGTACAGAATTCCTTGCTCACAGCATGGGGCACAGTGATGCGGCGGTACACAATAGGCTCGGACTCAAGAATGTTCTCATCATGGCTGGGTACGCGAGCGGGTCTTTCATTCGGGGGTGCCGCGAGAGCGGGTGCCACTTCTCCTCTCATAGGTGTCGATCTCCTCAAACACTGCTGCCTTGTCAAAAAGGGCCAAGTTCCCTTCAAAATCAAAATCTGTATCTGGGATCTCCTCAATATCATCCCCAAAGCACTCATCATCCTTATTCTTCATTTGGCCGTTCTTTAAGCCACTTTTCTTTGGAGTTGCCTGATTTGGGTGCCTGCTACTGGATGACCCTGGAGAAAAAGCAGAGACAAATGTTACTGTGTCCACAGAAAGTACTCAGCAGAAGTGGAAACATTATTGTGAGTATTTTGTGGAGAAGTCACAGGAATCAAAGAAAAAACAATAAAGGTACTCTATGCTTAAATCCTATTAGACAACACAAATATCACACAGAATATAAGTTTTCACATTATACAAGTAAAGTGAATATGAGATAAACAATCTTCTTGAAAATCTGTTTTGTGTGAGTGTAAAAAAATAGTTTCTCTGAAAGAAATTTCTCTCTGTGAAGGGAGAGACAGAGGAAGTGATATACGTTCAAGAAAGTAACATGGCCTTCTCCAGAGTGGAAAAGACCACTTATGGAAAACATAACCAATTCTTTTTTTTTTTTTTTTTTTTTTTTTGGTTTTTGGGCCACACCCGGCGGTGCTCAGGGGTTACTCCTGGCTGTCTGCTCAGAAATTACTCCTGGCAGGCACAGGGGACCATATGGGACACCGGGATTCGAACCAACCACCTTTGGTCCTGGATCGGCTGCTTGCAAGGCAAACGCCGCTCTGCTATCTCTCCGGGCCCATAACCAATTCTTCTCCCCTAAGAAAATCAATAAAGAGGGGCTGAAACAATAAGTACAGTGGGAAGGGTGCTTGCCTTGCAAGAACCCAAGTTTGATTCCAGGCATCCCATGTAGTCCCCCAAACCTGCTTGCGAGCCAGGAATAAACCCAGAGCACTGCCAGGTGTGACCCCAAAACAAAGAAAAAGAAAATTCAGTGAGAGAAGCTTTTTAACAGCTGAATGTCTAAACAGAAGTAGAAGGAGAATACTCCTTCCATTGGTACACTTCTCGACTCAATGCTCATGAGAAACTGGATCAACTGCCTCAATAAATACTAAGTAGACAACTTTAAATTTCTTGTTTGGTTTCAGACAAAAATGGAATAGGAAGGAATACCCAATTCAGGTAAGGTGTTTCAGATTGAGTCAGATACAAAGCTACAGTGGTAAGTTGCTATTATGACTAATGTTTCTGTTCTTTTTTTTTTTTTTTTGCTTTTTTGGGCCACACCCGGTGATGCTCAGGGGTCACTCCTGGCTATGGGCTCAGGAATCAGAAATTGCTCCTAGCTTGGGGGGACCAGGAGATCGAAACATAGTCTGTCCTAGGTTAGTGCGTGCAAGGCAAATGCCCTGCTGCTTGTGCCACCGCTCTGGGCCCATTTCTGTTCTTTTGATTAGCATGAGCTCTTTCCTCAAAATGTTATCACTTCTGGGTAATTCCTGCTCCATTAAATAGTAACAAGGACCCTGTAGACCTGACCCCATAGAGAGCATACCAAGATGCATCTCCCCACTGGAGCAGCTTGCCACTTCCATTCTCAAACTTCATCTGGCCATCCTCAGTCACTTATTCTAGTAGTCCTGAAAGACCCCAAGGAATTCTCCAGGACATTCATTATGAGAGAACTCTGAACTGAATTTTTCTTTTTTGTTTTTTTGGGTCACACCCAGCAGCATTATGGAATGCCAGGATTCAAACCATCAACCTTCTGCATGCAAGGCAAACACCTTACCTCCATGCTATCTCTCCAGCCCCTGAACTGAATTTTTCATGTGATTCAATCTGACCACCCTGAAAAATGGGCAGACCATAAAAAATATAATCATATAATAATATGTGATAGTAACATACCAAATTGAATTTTTTTTTGTTTTTTTTGGGTCACACCCAGCAGCACTCAGGGTTTATTCCTGGCTCTACACTCAGAAATTGCTCTTGGCAGGCTTGGGGGACCATATGGGATGCTGGGATTCAAACCACCATCCTTCTGCATGCAAGGCAAATGCCTTACCTCCATGCTACCTCTCTGGCCCCTCAAACTGAATCTTTAATGTAATAAATACAATATACTTCCCTTTTAGAGGAGCTCCTAATTACTAAAAAATATACCTCCAGTGGTTGGAATAATAAACTATTACCTCATGTATACCATTCTCACCTATACTGCTCTAAAATATCACAAAACAACCTTCTTCTACTCAATGAACGGGTGTCTACAAGCACCTAGGAATTTGTGTGGGGGGGGGGAAATGGAGATGCAGTATGGTATGCTGGGGTTTGAACCCAGGGTTTCAAACATGCGCAGCATGCACTCTAATCCTGATCCATTTGCCCTGCCTGTTGGTTAATATTTTATCACTAGCATGTTATATAATCTAATCTTATGCCTATCAGCCAACTTCTCCATTTCTTTGTACATAAAATACTCATTCACAGAATCCTTAGGAGGATTTCCAGCACAAAGCAGTCAGTCTATTAAACAAATACTTGTTTCAAGAATTAACACCAGGGGCTGGAGAGGTGGCGCTAGAGGTAAGGTGTCTGCCTTGCAAGCACTAGCCAAGGAAGGACCGCAGTTCGACCCCCCGGTGTCCCATATGGTCCCCCCCCAAGCCAGGGGCAATTTCTGAGCGCTTAGCCAAGAGTAACCCCTGAGCATCAAATGGGTATCTCCCCACCCCCGCCCCAAAAAAGGAATTAACACCAGCAAGACTAATTATAATAATTCTTCTAAAAGATAAGAACCATACAACATGAATATTCAAAACATCCTAATGCTAAGTATTAGCATGAAAAATGACTGTACTAGGAGTAAAAATTAGATATAAGCTTCTAGGGATAACAACACAGCTGGGGCTGGAAAGAGTGCAGAGTGCCTTGCATGCATGTAGTTAAGCCAGGCTCAGTTCCAGGAATGATCTAGTTTCTTGAACACCTCCAAACCCTCAGGTTACTGCCAGCTGGTGGTGATCATGGGAGTCAAGCCTGAGAGATAGTATAGTGGGTAGGGTACTTGCTCTACATATGGCTGACCCAGATTCAATCCCCAGATTCTCATATGGTCTCCAGAGGCCATCAGGAATGATTCTTAAATGCTGAGCCAGAAGTGAACCCTCAGCACCACTAGATGTAGCCCCAAAATAAAAACATACCCCAACCACTCTCCAAAAAAAAAAAAAAAAAAAAAAAAAAAAGGCCCATACCTTAGAGCTACCTCCTAATTCTTTTTTTTTTTTTTTTTGTGGTTTTTTTTGGGTCACACCCGGCAGTGCTCAGGGGTTACTCCTGGCTCCATGCTCAGAAATTGCTCCTGGCAGGCACAGGGGACCATATGGGACGCCGGGATTCAAACCTTCTGCATGAAAGGCAAACACCTTACCTCCATGCTATCTCTCCGGCCCCAACTACCTCCTAATTCAGAATAAACTTTTATAAAGTAATTTAGATAGGTGCTTACTTTGCAAGTGGCTAACCTGGGTTTGAATCCTAGCACCCCATAAAAGTATCCCAAACCCTATCAGGAGTGAGACATGAACACAGCCATGTGTAACCTCAAAACAAAAATAAGTAATGACTTAAAAGCCTGCAAATAGCTCAATGATAAGTAAAGCTGGTATGAAGTTACACGATCAATCCTAATACTGCTGTTTGGGATCCTGACACCACATACTTACTTCTGCTAGCAAGTATGCAGAAAGACAACCAGTCTGTCTTGTGATTCCTGATTACTATGACAACAAAAGGGAATGGGGAAAGGGAAAGTAAGTCACTAACAAACAACTTTATCCCAGTGAATAGAACCTACTAACCGGGCCCGGAGAGATAGCGCAGCGGCGTTTGCCTTGCAAGCAGCCCATCCAGGACCAAAGCTGGTTGGTTCAAATCCCGGTGTCCCATATGGTCCCCCGTGCCTGCCAGGAGCTATTTCTGAGCAGACAGCCAGGAGTAACCCCTGAGCACCGCCGGGTGTGGCCCAAAAACCAAAAAAAAAAAAAAAAAAAAAAGAACCTACTAACCACAGCATTGGGACCACGCCCAGTGCCTATAAATAAATTTTATTTATATATTTATAGGCACTACCAGTGCCTATAAATAAATTTTCATTGCAACAGTCACACTTGTTTACATATGGTATTGTTTGGACCAAAAGATGCACCCCACGCCCCCAAAGTGCATCTTGTGGAGTGAATGCTGCTTAGAGCTGAAGCCTGAGTGCAGGGGAAGAGAGCATCTAAAAATTATGTGTGTCTTATAGAGTGAAAAATAAGGTATGCTGATGCTGCTGTAGGTTACAGAGGTAAATGTAAGTATCTGAGACACTTTGACTGCAAAGATTGAAATACTTAACATTTGGGGCACTTTATTTAAGTTTGAACTTTTGTAGGTATAATAGTGAAAAACAATGAGTTGATGAGCCAACTGAGAGTTCTCATGAGGCTTTGTGGAGGACCACATGTGACACATTCCATTTCCAGAATGCACAAAGTTCTTCTCAATGTCACATTAAAGTTGAGTTTTGAAGAAGATAAAGAAAACCAAATCACTGGAGCAGAGTTTGCCTTGCATGCTGCCGACCTAGGACGGACCTGGGTGGGTTCAATTCCCGGCATCCCATATGGTTCCCCAAGCCAGCCTGGCAATTTCTGAGAGCAAAGCCAGGAGTAACCTTTGAGTGCTGTTGGGTGTGGCCCAAAAACCAAAAAAAAAAAAAAAAAAAAAAAAAGTAAATAATGTACTGGAGAGATAGCATGGAGGTAAGGTATTTATTTGCCTTGCATGCAGAAGGACAGTGGTTCAAATCCCAGTATCCCATATGGTCCCCCATGCCTGCCAGGGGCAATTTCTGAGCGCAGAGCCAGAAGTAACCCTGAGCACTGGCAGGTGTGCCCCCCCCCCATATGAAACTACCAATTTGGAGGGTGAGGGACTTAGGCCACACATTACTACACTCAGGGCTTACTCGGATCTCTGCACTCAGGGATCACTCCTGGCAGTACCCAGGGGGCCCTATAGTAGTGCTGGGGATCCTATTCTCCTCGGCTAACATGTTACTCACCTCACCACCTGCTTTAGTGTATCTCAAATCACTCCTGTAGACCCAGTATTCAAATGGCCTGTATTTCCCCCAAAAGCGGCCTTTTCATTTGACCCCTGCCTGCTACAGGCAGTTTTTCAAGACTCTTCTTACCCTGAAGCCAGCTGTTGTTGCCAATTCGGCATCCAGATAGACACCTTGAACAAAACCTACTTCTGCTCATTCAGATAACCCCAGTAGGTCAAGGCTAAATCGGCCACTGCAGAGTTAATGTGATGAAGTGATTTAAGTGCAAGCACCGGAAGTGCTCATTAGTAAGGAAAACTTGACAGATGGGCATTGAAAGGAAGACATAGCTCTTACAACAGTTTCTAATCAAGTCTTCTTCAGATTTCTACTCAGGGGCATTTCATTTTGCCTTCACACCAGATATCTGCCACCAATATAAAGATATTTCTAGTGGCATTTGGGGGTAGCTGAAGAGTGTGCCCCTGGAATCTAGCAGAGTCCAGAGATGCTACTAAGTATTCTACAATACATGGGACTGTCTCTCACAAATGGCCCCCCAATTAAGAGTCCTGAGATTAGAATCCAAAAAACAGCATACTAGGAGAGATGCAGCCCGTTGTTGTTGTTGTTGTTGTTTTGGGTTTTGGGGCCACACCCGGCAGCTAGGGGTTACTCATGCCTAAGTGCTCAGAAATCGCTCCTGACAGGCTCGGGGGACCATATGGGATCCAGGAATCAAACTTGGGCCCGTCCCAGCTCGGCTGTAGGCAAACACCCTACCGCTGTGCTATCACTCCAGCCCACTTGTTTTGTTTTTAGGTACACCAGGCAATGCTCAGTCAGAGTTACTCCTGGTTCTGAGCTCAGGGATCATTTCTGGCAGGTTTGGATGACTATATAGGCTTGTGTTATAGAACCTGAGCTGGCTACTTCCAAGGCAAATGCCCAATCTGCTGCAGACTATCACTCTAGTCCTAGAGAGAAGCTGTCTTTCCTTCTGAAAAATGTTCATCCAGGTGAGACATATGAGCCTGCTGGAGCCATCTGAAACTAATTTAAGAAAAAAGGGGCCCAGAAAGATAGCACTGTGGCGTTTGCCTTGCAAGCAGTCGATCCAGGACCAAAGGTGGTTGGTTCAAATCCCGGTGTCCCATATGGTCCCCCATGCCTGCCAGGAGCTATTTCTGAGCAGACAGCCAGGAGTAACCCCTGAGCACTGCCAGGTGTGGCCCAAAACCCCCCCCCAAAAAAAAAGAAAAAAGAAAAAAGCTAGCCAGCTTTTCTAATAAGTCAACTTTTCTAAAAAAAAAAAAAAAAAAAAAAAAAGAAGAAGAAAAGAAAAAAGCCAACACAAAGAAGAGCTTCAAAGAAACAAGGTTGAAGCCCTGCTTTTACTTAGGTATGTGTGTCATATCATCTTAGCCTTAAGTATTTGAATCTGTCTTTAAAAACCTCTGAATCATCCAGGCCTGGGGTGGGGAACCCCCCTTAGGCACCTGAAAGGGGGGGTGGCCTGGCGCTGGTGCCCCATGGTTTTTGTCATACCCTGGCCGTTGGTCACTTCTCTGGCTGGCCCGAGGCATGTGACAATAAACATGCAAAAAACGGGCCTGGAGAGATAGCATGGAGGTAAGGCGTTTGCCTTTCATGTAGGAGGTCATCGGTCCCATATGGTTCCCCGTGCCTGCCAGGAGCAGTTTCTGAGCCTGGAGCCAGGCTCCAGCACTGCCGGGTGTGACCCAAGAACCACACAAAAAAAAAAAGGCCGGAGAGATAGCATGGAGGTAGGGTGTTTGCCTTTCATGCAGGAGGTCATAGGTTCGAATCCCAGGGTCCCATATAGTCCCCTGTGCCTGCCAGGAGCAATTTCTGAGCCTGGAGCCAGGAATAACCCCTGAGCACTGCCGGGTGTGACACACACACACACACACAATGCAAAAAACGTAAAAAACAAACAAAAAACAAAACAAAAATAAAAACAAAAAAAAACTCTGAATCAGGGGCTGGAGTGGTGGTACTAGTCTAGGATGAACCGTGGTTTAATCCCCCGGCGTCCCATATGGTCCCCCAAGCCAGGAGCAATTTCTGAGCTCATAGCCAGGAGTAATGCCTGAGCATCACCAGGTGTGGCCCCCCAAAAATCAAAAAAATAAAAAGAAATTAAAAAAATAAATAAAACCTCAGAATCAAATCACCGTTCTTCATATGAGCAAGTTAATTGAGCTTCAAATTCATTGAGCTAAAAATGTCTGTTAGGACTTCAACTTATCACATTCAAATATCATTCTATTTCCATATATAAAAACAAGAGTAGAGGAGTCAGAGAGTACTGTGGAGTCGGGGGGAAGGATCTTACTCTGACAATGCCAGCCTAGGTTCAATCTCTTGCACCATATATTATCCCTCAAGCCTCACCAGGGGTGATCCCTGAGTACAGAGCCAGGAGTAAACTCTGAAGACAGTCTACTGTGATCCAAAAATAAAACCAGAGCATAAAAATCATGTAACTCTGAGATGAAATCAAAACTACTAGAAAAGATCGTATCTTTTATTTTATTTATTTATTTACTTACTTATTTGGGGTGGGGGGGTTGGGTCACACCGGGCAGTGCTCAGAGGTTACTCCTGGCTCTATGGGCTCGGGGAACCATATGGGATGCCAGGATTTGAACCATCAACCTTCAGCATGCAAGGCAAACTTCTTACCTCCGTGCTATCTCTCCGGCCCATATCTTTTATTTTTTCTTTCTTTTATAAAAGGTATATATCTTTTATGTTTATTTCCAATAAAAAGGTCAAAACAAAAAACTATTTTCTTGAAAATAACTTTTTGTTAATAAAGCTCATAGACGAGATAGAAAAATCACACTATTCACAATTTAACAGTAAAAAACATGCATTCATTGTATAAATTTTGTATTCCACTTTGTCCTGTGGCTTACAAATGTCAATCCCTAAAACGTATGCAAGTCAATGGAGAGCAGAATCATTTAGAACTGTCATCCATTACTAAGTCTGGTCCTCCAGAAACACACACATTTCTACTAAAGTAGGAAATAAAAACTTAATGAAATACCATCACCAAATAACAAAAGTCAAGAGATTATGAAAGAGAAGATAATTGAGGGGCTGGAGCAATAGCACAGCAGTAAGGCATTTGCCTTGCACAAGGCTAACACAGAATGAACCTGGGTTCGAATTCCGATATCCCATATGGTCTCCCAAGCCAGGAGAGATTTCTGAGGGCAGAGTCATGAGTAACTCCTGAGCACCGCTGGGTGTGAGCCAAAAACAAACAAACAAACAAAAAAAAAAAAAAAGAAAAGATAGTTGAGTAGCTACAAGAAATGATAATGACCTTGCCAAGTGTGTTGCGTGACTAAGGACAGACAGGAAGTCATCAACAATACAAGAGGGAGTATGAGGCAAGAGCTTCACAGGAAAGAAGTTCAGTTAGATCTGGCATGAAATGGCAATGAACTAACCTGGACTCATCACAATGACAAAAGGAAACAATCAATCAAGTGGCTTGAAGTTAGTAAATAAAGTAAAATGGGAAACCATTTTTGTCTTGTCTTTGAGACTCTACAAATAGAACTTGCAACCAAACCCAGAGTTGCCGTATCTTCTGCAATGCAAAAGTTTATCAATTTTCTTGTGTTAAATACAGAATTTCCCATGCTATCACAGAGCAGCAAGAAATAAATAATATAAACATAGGACTGCACATAGCCAATCCTGGCTCAAATTCGAGTACTACTAATTGCTCCTGGAGCAACCAGAGAAACCCCTAAATACAGGACTGGGAGTAAACCCTGAGGACTAGGTATCCCCCTAGAGAGATTGGTATTGTTATCCCCAATAGAGAGAATATAAATGAAGAGTTAAGTTAATTTGTCTATCTTTCCCTTTTCTTATACTTTTAACACAAATATTGGGACATCTTGGGTGAATAATACTTGGCTTACTCAACCCAAACAGCCTGGCGCTATAGTAAACTGACCTTTGGCCAGTGAGAGAGAAAAGCACTTCCCTTGCAAAAGATAAACAGTGTTTCCCAGATTTCTTTACAATGACAAAGGCCAAGTATGTGTTAAGACTATAGAGGCTGGTGGCCTTCCTGTGCCATTTTGCTACTAGCTTTTGGCACCAAGGCCCTTAGGCCAAAATAACTTAAAACAAAACCATTGTTGTGTAATCCTCAGTGCCACTTATTTATTGTTTTTTGTCATACATATATTATAAAAGAGGAACTTTATCCCGCACTTGGAGCGCTAAAGGGCACCTGATGGTCATTTTGCCATTTTAGTGCCAGGCTGAATAAAAGCTTCTGTGAGAAGGCAGCTGAGAGTTTCTGGAACTCTTTTTTACAACTCCTAAATTCAAGGCCTGGTAATCTGCCAACCTCTGTGCTTCAGCAGTGGCACCAGTGCGATAGGTATTGAAGCACACTCAAAGTCACAGCATAACCAGTCAGCATGACAATTTGGTAATGATAACCTCTGCCCTCAGAGAGCAGGACCACTGTTACATTTAAGAGAAGACACACAGACCTGTGTCCTTAGCAGCTTCCTCGTGCTCCAGGGGACTGTGTTCCTCATATCCCCTTGATAAATATTTTGAGCAGTCAGTTCAATGACCAAGGCCATAGAAATTATTTTTTACTCTTCCAAGTCGAGCTCAGAAGGCCCAACAATTGGGCCTACAGTGAGATCCCGAGAATACAGTACTGCGGAGGACAATGCCAGAGATCAAACATAGGCCAGCCTCGTGCAAGGCATGTGCCTTAACTCCTGAATAATCTCTCAGCCCCTAGGACTGTTTTTCTGGGGAACACCTGCTGACACTCAGGGGTTACTCTGCTCAGAGTTTATTCCTGGCAGACTTGACCTTATAGGGTACTGGGGATCAAATCTGGTTTGGCCACATGTAAGGCAGATGCCCTCTCTGCTCTGACCCCATTAGTGACTTTTTTTTAGGTGATGCTAAGTGGTTACTCCTGGCTCTGCACTCAGAAATTGCTTCTGGCTTAGGGACCATATGGGATGACCGGGCCCAAACCCAGGTCCGTCCTGGGTTGGCTATGTGCAAGTCAAACACCTTACTACTGTGCTATCACTCCAGCCCCTAAATATGAAATTTTAAATCTCCTTGTGCTAAATCATCAATTTAAAATTAGGTAACCAGAGCCAAAAAATTCCTCAGCACTTCAATTAGTAATCTGATGTTATTTTTTGTTGTTGTGTGTTTCGGCCTCACCCGGCAGCGTTCAGAGCTCAGGGCTTACTCCTGGCAGGTTCGGGGGATCATATGGGATGCCAGGAATCAAACCCCGGTTCACCCCAGGTCAGCTACATGCAAGGCAAATGCCCTATTGCTGTGCTATCACTCCAGCCCTAATCTGACAGTTTTTTAAAAATCAGAATGAAGCAAGATTACTTAAATGTACCCATTGACCAGTCTCAATACCAATATATACATACCAGAAAAAAATTCTATCCAGAGATTTTTTTTTTTTGGTTTTTGGGCCACACCTGGCAATGCTCAGGGGTGAGTCACCCCTGGCTCTGCACTCAAAAATTACTCCTAACAAGCTCAGCAAATCTATGGGATCGAATCTAAGTGGGCAAGGTAAACACCCTACCCGCTGTGTAATTGCTCTGGACCCTCTATTCATAAACTTCTTTTTTACTTTTTGGCTCACATCTGGCAGTGCTCAGGAACCCCTGAGCTCTGCACTCAGAAATTGCTCATGGCAGGGTTGGAAACCATATGGGATGCCAGGAAATGAACCTGGGTCCATCCTGTATTGGCCTCGTGCAAGGCAAATGCCCTACCACTGTGCTATCACTTCGGCCCCTATTCATAGACTTTTTTTTTTTTTTTTTGGTTTTGGTTTTTGGGCCACACCCGGCGGTGCTCAGGGATTACTCCTGGCTGTCTGCTCAGAAATAGCTCCTGACAGGCACCGGGGACCATATGGGACACCAGGATTCGAACCAACTACCTTTGGTCCTGGATCGGCTGCTTGCAAGGCAAACGCTGCTGTGCTATCTCTCCGGGCCCTATTCATAGACTTTTAATGAGAAAAATACTTAGGAGTCAGAGAGTATAGAGGTTAAGATGCCTGTTTTTTTTTTTTTTTTTTGGTTTTTGGGCCACACCCGGTAACGCTCAGGGGTTACTCCTGGCTATGTGCTCAGAAGTTGCTCCTGGCTTGGGGGACCATATGGGACACCGGGGGATTGAACCGCGGTCCGTCCAAGGCAGCGCTGGCAAGGCAGGCACCTTACCTTTAGCGCCACCACCCGGCCCCCATAAGATGCCTGTTTTTAAAGCAGTTGGTCCTGTTTCAATACATGATACTAGATACAATCATCCCTAGGAGTAAGCCCTGAGTGCCACCAAGTGTGATCCAAAAACAAAACAACAAATTCATACTGCTAACTGAATACTCTCTGAAAAGAATACGTAATGATTTTAGTTATTTAATTTTCTGGAAAAGGCAACACACTAGAGATAAGAAAAAGATGAAAGAATGCTAGGGTAGAGGTGGGGAAATAGTTAAAGAAGGAGAGCAGAAAAAATTGAAAAGGGGAAATAAAAGGGCTTCTTTATAATATTAAAGGAAGGACACAAGATATATATACTTGTTTAAAACCTACAGAGGGGCCTGAGCGATAGCACAGTGGTAGGGTGTTTACCTTAGCTGCTTTTAACAATGGGAGCTGCACACTCATAACCAGTAACGGTATCATGGACATTTCCACTGTGATTATAGTGCTCAACAGGGTCATATTATTAGTATTATAACCATTATTATCATTGTTATTATGGATTTTGGGTCACAACCGGCAGTGCTTAGGAGTTACTCCTGGCTCTGTACTCAGGATACACCCCTGGTGGTGCTCAGGGGACCATATGAGATGCCTAGGATCACACCTGGGCCAGTCTCATGCAATGCTAGAGCCTTTTTTTTTTTTTTTTTTTTTTTTTTTGGGGCCACACCCAGTGACGCTCAGGGGTTACTCCTGGCTATGCGCTCAGAAGTCGCTCCTGGCTTGGGGGACCATATAGGACGCCAGGGGATCGAACCACAGTCCGTCCAAGGCTAGTGCAGGCAAGGGAGGCACCTTACCTCTAGCGCCACCGCCCGGCCCCAATGCTAGAGCCTTAACCGCTGTGCTATCGCTCCAGCTCCTGGGTCACGCACTTTAGATTGGTCGTAGGATCCCAAATGGCAATGCTGATGATAACCCTGAGCATGTGGGACAGTTAGAAACAAGGCAGCTTCATGTTGACAAAGCAGTAACTCTGTAACTGAGCTGATGCTGGGCCCCCCGAAGGTTTTAAGAACAAAAAAAGCAATCTACATTCTAAACAAAAAGTCATTTTCTATCTAAGACTCCTATAGAATACAGAAAAAAAGGGCCCGTAGAGATAGCACAGTGGAGTTTGCCTTGCAAGCAGCCGATCCAGGACCAAAAGTGGTTGGTTGGAATCTCGGTGTCCCATATGGTCCCTCGTGCCTGCCAGGAGTAACCCCTGAGCAACGCTGGGTGTGACCCAAAAACCAAAAAAAAAAAAAAGAATACAGAAAAAAAGTTTAATTTTAGTCTCAAATACCTTCAAATATCAAATATATTTATTTTCCTTCCAAATTTACAATAGTTTATTACCTACAATGAGCCAATGGCATTTACAAATTTGTCACTATAAAATAAAGCCAGCACCAACACATACCAGTACATCCAGTAGTAGTGAGAATTTTAAACTGTCAGTCTATCTGCCAGAAACTTTAAGAGCACAGAAACAGCTAGGTAAATTCCTCCCCCTACTTCACATGTGAAAAGGAACCAAATCATGAGAAGTTACTCAATAATCCTTTAAAGCAGGGGTCTCAAACTCAATTTACCTGGGGGCTGCAGGAGGCAAAGTTGGGGTGATACTTGAGTGCAAAGTCAGTAGTAAGCCTTGAACATTGAGTGTGACCCAAACAACTAAAACAAAACAAAACAAAAAAAGATTCCTCTAGGGCAGGGCCACCAAATGTTGTACGGAGGGCTGCTAACGGCCAGAGGGCCGCGAGTTTGAGTCCCCTGCTTTAGAGGGACCTGCATATGGGGCAGTGGTAAAACATTTGTTGTACTTATATGACCCTAAACTCAATCCCACGCAACAGTCCCTTTTTTTTTTTTTTTTTTTTTGGTTTTTGGGCCACACCCGGTAATGCTCAGGGGTTACTCCTGGCTATGTGCTCAGAAGTTGCTCCTGGCTTGGGGGACCATATGGGACACCGGGGGATCGAACCGCAGTCCATCCAAGGCTAGCGCAGGCAAGGCAGGCACCTTACCTTTAGCGCCACCGCCTGGCCCCACAGTCCCTTTTCTTCCCCACTATGCACTCACCAACCACAAAATGCTCCTGGAACTGCCCAAAGGTTTAACATGCATATCACTATCACCATCAATCACCAGATTAGAAATGTGACACAGGCTGGAGAAAGTGCTCAAAGAGCACTTTTTCCTCAGGCACTGCTTGGAATGGAACCAGCCAAGAGCTAGAAGCAGCCATTTACCACCACCAAGTGTGGTCCAAAGCCACAGACCACAAGAAATGTCACTAAATGTCTTTAAGAACTTCAGGTAGGGGCTGGAGAGATAGCGCAGTGGGAGGGTGTTTGCCATGCAAGCGGCCGACCCTAGACCAATGATGGTTCGAATCCCAGCATCCCATATAGTCCCGTGCCTGCCAGGAATGATTTCTGAGCACAGAGCCAGTAGTAGCCCCCTGTGTGCCACCGGGTGTGAACCAAAAACCAAAAAAAAAAAAAAGAACTTTAGGTAGATGACAATTTCTCTTTAAGAAATTTAGGTGTAAAGGACTAGTCCTAGAATTTAAATTAGGGCTGAAGTAGTAGTACTAGTGGGTAAAGCAATTGGTTTGCATGTGGCCAATCCAAGCTCGATCCTTGGCATCTCATATGGTTTTTCCTAAGTCCTAAGCACCGCCATGTGTAGCTCCCCAAAAAAACAAATGACCCATATTATACTTCTGTGAAGCTCTGCCAGCACCCTTTATTAGAGTAATAAAGGATTTGGTTTAAAGAGAAGCAGTAGATAAGATTTCAGGCCCTGAAACATCAGGTTACAAAGAAATATCAATTTTATCCTACTTACAAGAGTTGTGACGCCGCCGGAAACTCTTTGACTGACTCAAGGACTCCATATGCCTATCCACGTAGCTCTTTGAGCACTGCTGTTGCTGGGGAGAAATGGCAACATCTTGACTCTTCATGTCTGTCCTCTTCGGGATGTTCTGAGGAGCACTGCTGGAAGAGACTGGCTTCTTGACCAACTTGCCTGTGCCATTCTGATTGATTCCCACTTGGTAACCGACACCAGAGAAGCCTAATTCTGTCTGATGAAGGTCTCCAAAATGCTGATTGTCCCCAGGACCTGGTATTTCCAGAATTTTTAATTCTGTAATGTCACCTGCCCTGAAACACACAGAGTTCAAGTCTCAAAACTGTAACAGTGATAAAACTGGCTTCAAAATCAATCGGCCCACTTTTGCAAGATTACATTTCCACAAATTATCAGAGGTGAAATCCAGGAACAGTAGCTACCAGGAATAACACAGGAATAAGCTACCAACTTTCACAACAGAAACAGTCCTTGGTCTTTTTTTTTTTTGGGGGGGGGGCCACACCCGGCGGTGCTCAGGGGTTACTCCTGGCTGTCTGCTCAGAAATAGCTCCTGGCAGGCATAAGGGACCATATGGGACACCGGGACTCGAACCAACCACCTTTGGTCCTGGATTGGCTGCTTGCAAGGCAAACGCCGCTGTGCTATCTCTCCGGGCCCACAGTCCTTGGTCTTAAAAAGACATACTGTTAATCACAAAATTAGCAAGTTTCCACAATGCTTGATAGTTTTTAGGGGACTGGGCTGGCTGATAGAGAGGTGGTAGTTGATGCTGCCTTACTGTGACCAAGGTTATGAAGTTCCTGGCATATAGGAAGCAGCTTTGGCACTGGTGGGAAAGGAAACTCACTGTTATTGACCTATTAAAAACTACCTGAGCTATTGGACTGCCCCTTGTTATTCTTCTTTAAGATTGACATAATAAGAAATGAATTTGAAAGATTGGTTGCTCAACAACCAATTGAATCCGTAAAAAATGATACAAACTTGCAGCCCTTTCCTTGGGACAGAAATATCACACTATTGTACGACAAGAATGTGAAAACAATTCTATGGTCCAGTTAGAACACCAGGCAGTTCAAACTAAGAATCTAGAGCTAATGTCACAATATAGATATAATGACTAGAAAAACATCCTGCAAATGTAAATATGATTAAACGTGCAGAGAACCTCCGAAAGTTAAAGAAACATTCAAGATTTAAACTGGCAATGAAAAAAAAATACAATACACAGATAAATCTAAATTAAGAGAAATGGAGTCAAACTGGGTTTCCCGATAAGAACTATTAAGAATGAACTATGACTGTAGTGCAATTAGAAGACAAAGTCATTTAAATGAAGCAATAGCACAAAGAGGCAAACAAAGAAAACATCTGGAAAGATTACTGAACAGACAATTTGGGTTGTAAGGCAAGCATGTTCCAGGCCGTCCTGGAGCAGGCCTCTGAGCTGTGAAGGACAAAAGTGCTTTGTAGAAATTATCAATGGTTAAGTGTTTAGAAACCATAGGATGTGGACTATTATATAAAAAAATTTATATAAATATAAAAACTTCAACCTGAAAAAAAAATTTGGGGGGGGGGGCCATACCCGGCGGTGCTCAGGGGTTACTCCTGGCTGTCTGCTCAGAAATAGCTCCTGGCAGGCACGGGGGACCATATGGGACACCGGGATTCGAACCAACCACCTTTGGTCCTGGATCGGCTGCTTGCAAGGCAAACACCGCTGTGCCATCTCTCCGGGCCCTCAACTTGAAAAAATTTTGTGAGGTGTTTTTTTTTCCCATTTATTCACTCTATAGTAAGCATATATATATGTACTTACTCAGTGATGAGCCCTATCCTAAAATGAAGTATGTAGAGATAAAAATCTGAACATGCCATGAAGAATCTGTCTCAAGGTTTTATTTAGTCTGGGTAAAAAGGTAAGCAGACAAAGGAGTGAGATTCTATGACGTGTGTGCAGGACGGGGACTGACTAGAAACACTAAAGCCAAACAGCTAAGTTCGACATATGGATAAAATATTTCAGCTAAGTCACAAGAGCAGGCCAAATAGAGATAGAGAGGAGTCTTTCAGAAGCTGGAAAGGTAGTACAGGGTTAAGGCACTTGAGTTCCACACATTTCACTTAAATTCAATATATATTCACATATATACTCCATATATGTGTGTATATATAGTCCCATATATATTCCATTCCATATATATATTTCATATATTCCACTGAGTACTGATTCCTGAGTACAGAGCCAAGAATAAGCCCTGAACACCACTGGGTACGGTTTCAAGAAAAAAGAAAGTACTTCAAGACTAGAACTTGTAAAATATGGCACACTTGAGGAACTGAAAATGTTAGGATCTAATAAAGGAAAGAGTTTTAGAGGGTCATCATGAGAAAATAAAACTGTATAGGCTCCCAGGGGCCAAATTATATCAATACTGATTTTTTAGATGACTGTAGAGAAGATGAAGAAAACAGAGGCTAAAGAATACCAGGGAAGACATAAGATGAAAAAAAGAGAGCACGTGGAAGTCAAAGAGATGGCTGGAGTATAGTAAAAGTATAGTAAAAGGGCTGGAGATTAGGTTGTATACATCTAAAGTCTGGGTCTCAATCTCAGCACCATATGATCTCCTAAGTACTATCACTGGGAGCAATTATCAAGTGAGCACCAGGTATTCGTAGCCCCCAAACAATTTCAAGTATGATCCCAAAACTGAAAAACGAAAAGACAAATAGCAGTGCAAAGGGAAAAGACAGAATGGAAACAAGGGACATTTGGAACCTGGAAGACTGGTAGAATTCACAACTGATTAAACATGAAGACCAATGAAAGAAAACAGAATTTATTAGGGCCAGGAGTGGCCCTGGTAGCCCTTTGATACCACTTAGTATGGCCCACAATAGCAACAACTAAAAACAGCAGCAACAGGGCTGGAGAGACAGCACAGCATTGGGGCATTTGCCTGGCAAGTGGCTGACACAGGAGAGAGCCAGGTTCAACCCTCAGCATCCCATATGGTTCCCCAAGCCTGCCAGGAGCTATTTCTGAGCGTAGAGCCAGGAGTAACCCCTGAGTGCAGCTAGGTGTGGCCCAACACCCCTCCCCCAATAAAAATAAAAATAGCAGCAAAAAAAAACCGACCTCAAAGAAAAAGAATTTATAACTCTTAGCTTTCCAGCTGAAGCTAAGGACTTTTAATAGTGAGTCAAGTATGTTTCTGGAACTAAATGATACAAACTATAAAGAAGGCTATATTTGTACTGGGAGGGAATCGAAAGAGAATTCAGAAATAAGTACAAAGGCAAGGCCGAGAAAGAAAATCAAAAATAAAATAAAGGGTTATTATCAACTTAACCAACTTAAATAAATACAACATATTTGACAGAAAAAACTGTTTCTTGAACCATAAGATCATTGACTGAAAGCCAACTATGACAAAGTCTGCTAACAAGGCACCTGCACTAGAAGACATAAGATCACAGACTCTCTTCAAGCACTGACAAACCTCAACATCAGGTAAGAAGGCACTGGCAATCAGACTTCAAGTCCATTTGCTGAAATGCAAATAACTCAGTTCACTCACCTGAAGGTGACTTCGGGCACAAGGCACTTCACTCCGTTGTGGAAAGGCCGGGTGAGAGAAATGGTCTGGCTGACCTGATCCACCGCTGACACTCTTCCTTGATAAACTCCCAAGCTCTCACCACAGTTGATGGACACGATACTTCCTAGCCAGTCAGCAGCCATGTTTCAGATGTGCAACCACAGTGGAAAAAAGGACCCACACAGCTTGCCTTGGGAAAGATACATCTTTAATTAGATTCAGCAGGTACCATGTCAGGCTCTCAACCCAGGGCTACTTAATAAACATATTTTATTACATCCTTAACTGAAAAAAGGAGAACAAAACGTTTTATTGTATGCATATCAATGAATAAGTGAGTACTTTGCCTCAATATACAGAAAGCTCTTTTTTTTTTAAAGCCAGTCAAATTGAGCAGTGGGGGGGGGGGTTATACACCAACTTTTGTGATACTCACAGAAAGCTCTCAAAGTTACTTTAAATCAAATTATCCAAATCATAACTTGTTTATACTGTTTGGGGGGGGGGGCTTCCCAGAGGTGCAGGGGTCCACCAAGGCTATATCTCATGGTGCTTGGGAGATCATGCAGTGCTGGGTTCCAAATGTGAGGCCCTATGCATGCCTCTTTGAACTATCTGCCCAGCCCTATTTTCAATCTGTCAGCAGGATGCTCAAAAAAAGCATATTACAAATATATAGTACAGTGGGTAGGGTACCTTTAAAGCCAATAGTTGACCCAGTTTCAATCCCTAGCACAACATTTAGTTCTTCAATCTCTGCCAGGAGTGATCCCTGAGCTCAGAACCAGGAATAAGCACCTTAGCATTTCGGGTATGACACAAAAACAAATAAGAAACACCAGCCAGGGGGCCGGGCGGTGGCGCTGGAGGTAAGGTGCCTGCCTTGCCTGCGCTAGCCTAGGACGGACAGCGGTTCGATCCCCCGGCGTCCCATATGGTCCCCCAAGAAGCCAGGAGCAACTTCTGAGCGCATAGCCAGGAGGAACCCCTGAGCGTCACAGGGTGTGGCCCAAAAACCAAAAAAAAAAAGAAAAAAAAAAAAAAAAAAAAAAAAAAGAAACCCCCGCCGGTGTAAATCTTTTTTTTTTTTTTTTTTTTTGGTTTTTGGTTTTTGGGTCACACCCGGCGGTGCTCAGGAGTTACTCCTGGCTGTCTGCTCAGAAATAGCTCCTGGCAGGCACGGGGGACCATATGGGACACCGGGATTCGAACCAACCACCTTTGGTCCTGGATCGGCTGCTTGCAAGGCAAACGCCGCTGTGCTATCTCTCCGGGCCCCAGAGTAAATCTTAAACTGCAAACCAATGTTCATGCTGCTTAGCAATTGTACTTATTTTATTATCAAATCCAATTTCCTTTCCATGGATTTAAGGTCTTACATGACCTAATTTCTGCTAAACCCCTATGGCTTCATCCCTTCTCGAGTACTTCCCACAACTCTCCCTTCACACATATCCCTAGTACTCTTCAAATACGGAAAGCTTGTTCCCTCCAGAACTTTGCACCATAATCATCTCAGAAAACTACCCCGCCCCCAGCTTTATGAATGACTCTCCTGCCTTTCTGGTATTAGCTTCAAAGTCACCATCCCAAGACTCTGTCCCTCACTATCCAATCCAATATAGCAACCTCCCATCACTTTGCATAATTCACGATAAATCGCCATGTGCTAGTCTAAATTGTGTTACCTTGTTGGTATCCCTTCCCTCAACTTCCTGTTTATCCCACCTGGAATGGTCAGACCCACCCACACCTGAGAGGGGTCTTCGGTTTGGAATAAAAGATATAAAAGTTGTGTGGGAAAGGAGGGAGCAAGGAATCATTGAGAACAGCTGAAAGGGAGACAGAGAGCTCCTGAGAGAAAGAGGCCAGAGGAGAGCTGTGGAGAAGCTCCTTGGAAAAGGCTTAGCACAGAGCCCTGTGAAGAAATCCACGTGGTGGTTAGGGCCATGAAATAAAGCTGGCTTACTCCTATGAAACTTTAACTGACTGCCTGTGAAATTATTTCACCCCTCTTCAGACCCACCGAGATAAGGGGTAAAAGCACTATGGGGAGAAAGGCCTCACCCAACACTAGGACTTCAGACTTTTTTTTGGGGGGGGAGCACACCTGGTGACGCTCTGGGGTTTACTCCCAGCTATGCGCTCAGAAATCACTCCTGGCTTGAGGGACCATATAGGATGCTGGGGGATTGAACCATGGTTCATCCTAGGCTAGCGCTTGCGCCACCGCTCCAGCCCCAAGACTTTTTTTGTGGGGGAGGTCACACCCGGCATCGCTCAGGGGTTACTCCTGGTTCTACACTCAGAAATCGCTCCAGCAGGCACGGGGGACCATATGGGATGCTGGGATTCAAATCATCGTCCTTCTGCATGCAAGGTAAACTTGCTATCTCCATGCTATCTCTCCGGCCCTAGGCCACAAGACTTTTAATTTAAAACATTATCTCAGTTGAGAGTCAGATACACAAAGGCAAGGGATCCTGTGTATCTTGTCAATGAGCATGTCTCACTTGACAATCAGTAATTTACTCAATCAATGAAGAAACTGGTAGTAACAAATTTGACAGAGGTTAATCACTCAAAATATAGAGCTTCTAAATATCCACATATAAATTTCTGGATTCAACTTACAACAGTTTTTTGTTTTTGGTTTTGGGGTCACACCCAGCGGCGTTCTGGGGTTACTCCTGGCTCTGTGCTCCAAAGTCACTCTTGGCAGGCTCAAGGGACCATATGGGATCCCGGGATTCAAACCAGGGTCTGTCCTCTGTTGGCCTAGTGCAAGGCAAATGCCTACGGCTGTGCTATCGGTCCGGCCCCAACTTAATACAGTTTTAAAAACAAACTGCTGAGAATAATCCATGCAAACGTTCGACATAGAAAGTCAAGTAAGCCAATAGTCAGAAAATTGCTAACACAGGCATGAAAGTATACTGAATAAAGTAAGGGCTGGAGAAAGAACAAGGGTTAAGGTACTTGCGTTGTATGCAGCTGATTCTGGTTAGATCCCCTGAAAGACACCCAGTTCCCTGAGCACTGCCAGGTGTGACTTTGAGTAATACCAAAAATGTTACATACAAATACACATACTCATCCAACTAAAATCAAAACACTTTGGCTTAATGTCTGTCATGAAAAATAGAAGACATGGGGCCAGAGAGATAGCACAGGGCATTTGTCTTGCACGCAGCTGATCCAGGACAAATGGTGTGGTTCAAACCTGGCATCCCATATGGTTCCCCATGTCTGTCAGAAGCAATTTCTGAGCACAGAGCCAGCCTGAGCATTGCCAGGTGTGACCCCCACAAACAAAAAAAAGTAGAAGCAACAGTTAAAGACATAATTGCTTAAAGTCCCTAGAGCTAAAGCACATGCACTCACATCCTGGATGCCTCAAGAGTACCAGCTGCTAGAACCCCCAAACAAGATCTCAAGAAACTGGAAAATTACCAACAAAAGGACCATAAAGCAGACAGAAGTAAAAAAAGTACTAAAACTTAGAGCAGAAATTTATTAAGTGGAATCCCATAAAAACAATCCAAAAGATTAATGAAACCAAGAGCTGGTTCTTTGAAAGAATAAAACAAGATTGAAAAACCACTAGCAAAACTCAGAAAGAACTCTAGTAAACAAAATCAGAGAAGTATCTGCATTGAAGTAAAGGGGAGTAAGTAGAAGGTAATGGAAAATTGGTGATGGGAAATAAACAAACAATGGTGAAGGAATGGATGTTGGAACACTATGATGAAAAAACTCAATTTTAAACAACTTGTAATCTCTGTTTCTCATGGTGATTAATTAGGGGGAGAGTTGTTTATGGGGCCAAAGCAACTGCACACTGGATAAGAGTATTTGCCTTGCACGGCTGACCTGTATTCAATCCCTGACATACTATATGGTCCCCCAGCCTGCCCGGGGTAATTTCTGTGTGTTGAGCCATGAGCAACCAGGTCCTCCCACCAAAAAGTGGTTTATAGAAGAACCCGAGGAAAGAGTAATATGTATTTGAGAGAAAGCATGGGCTTATGAGGGGGGGAATTCATTCTCAGTCTGTCCCCCCCCTTTTTTTATATATATATAATAGAATGATCACGGTTCTTTTGTAAAGTATTTGGTGGCCCAGGGACATGGTTCAGTACCAGAACACTTGCTTTCCATTACAGGGGTCTCAAACTCGCGGCCCGCGGGCCGTTAGCAGCCCTCCGTACAACATTTTGAGGCCCTGCCCTAGAGGAATCTTTTTTTGTTTTGTTTTGTTTTAGTTGTTTGGGTCACAACCCCCAATGTTCAAGGCTTACTGCTGACTTTGCACTCAAGTATCACCCCGACTTTGCCTCCTGCGGCCCCCAGGTAAATTGGGTTTGAGATCCCTGCATAAGACCTGGGTTTGAGTCAGCAAAAAATGTAGCTTCTTGGGGCCGGGCGGTGGCGCTAAAGGTAAGGTGCCTGCCTTGCCTGCGCTAACCTTGGACGGACCGCGGTTCGATCCCCCGGTGTCCCATATGGTCCCCCAAGCCAGGAGCAAACTTCTGAGCACATAGCCAGGAGTAACCCCTGAGCGTTACCGGGTGTGGCCCAAAAACCAAAAAAAAAAAAAAAAAAAAAAAAAAATGTAGCTTCTTTAGCTCATGACTACATCTGTAATATTAGTTCATTCTTTCTCAAATAGTATTTAAGGATACCTCATAGTATTTAATGATACCTTGATGTATTTATCCTTTCTGTGGAGTTAATAAGGTTATTCCCAGTTTGAGGGTATTACAAATAAAGAATTATAAATTCGGGGCCGGGGAGGTGGCACTAGAGGTAAGGTGTCTGCCTTGCAAGTGCTAGCCAAGGAAGTCCCCCCTGGGTATCAAACGAGTGTGGCCCCAAAAACCAAAAAAAAAAAAAAAAAGAATTATAAATTCAGGGCCAGAGCAATAAATAGTACAGGGTGTTTGCTTGCATGTGGCCAACTCAAGTTCAATCCCCAACATCCCATATGGTTTTCCAGCACTGCCAAAAGTTAACGTCTGAGCACAGACCGGTGTGGGAGTTTCCCCTCCAAAAAAGGGAAACCAAACAGCAACAAAGATTCTTATACTAAACGCTAATGATTCCAGACTACTGAATGCCACACTGAGAACAGAACATTGTGGCACTTCTCTTTAGATAAAGCACATATATCAAAATGACATACCATCATACAATTATGGCAGTTCACAAATGACCCATAAGTCACAAATAAATCTAACTAAGGGGGCTGGAGCAATAGTACAATGGATAGCATACTTGCTTTGCATGCAGCTGACCAGGATTTGATCTCAAGAATCCCGTATGGTCCCCTGTGCAGTACTAGGAGTAAGTCCTGAGTGCAGAGTCAGAAGAAACCTCTGAGCATCAGAGGCAGGTGTGATCCCACACACACACACACACACACACAAAATTAAAACCTAATTAAGGACCTATAGCTTCTATCTAATCTGGTACAGGAATGCATCCAGACAAAAGGGGTAACCCATTGTCTTCAAAGAACAGTAACAACCGGGGCCAGAGAGATTGCACAGTAGTAAGACGCAGAAGGACGAGGTTCGCATCCCGGAATCCCATATTGTTCCCCGAGCCTGCCAGGAGTGATTTCTGAGTATAGAGCCAGGTGTAACCCCTGAGCGCTGCTGAGTGTAACCCCCCCAAAAAAAAAGAACAGTAACAATCAACAGATTATGGGTAGTAGTACTGTTTTGATACTAAGGTTAAAGATTTTACACAGACATGCACATATATATATATATATATACACACACACACACACACACACATACATACATACATACATACATACACACACACACAAAGGGTCCAGAGTGATAGCACAATGTTGGTAAAGTGCTTGCCTTGCATGAGGTTGACCCAAGTTTGATTCCCTGTGCCACTTTTGTTCCTGGAGCCCACCAGAAATGTTTCTTGAAGAGACAAGAGCTCTGAGCATCACTAAGTATGACTTCATCCCCCCCCACCCAAATGCCTTCTAAGACCACTTACCCCAAATAGAAAGAAATTGTAAGATGGGGGAAAAAATCACTCATGTCAAAGCAAATCTATATCAAGTATCAAAAAAGTTACTTTTCAAACTTTGACAAATTTCGGAGGTACATAGATAGTACAGGAGTCCAGGAACTTGTCTAGCAGAATCAAACCTGATTCAATCTCCAACACAACTGGTTCGAGCCCATAACCACATACAGACCCTCTGGGTACTGTGGGCTATTGCCCACAAACTTCTGCCTTACCCCCTTATACAAGATGGCAAATTCCATCTTTCAACTTTTTAATTTTAATTTAGGGGCCACACCCAGCATGCCCCAGGAACCAGGTGTGCTAAGAATGGAACATATATGTTCATGTGCTTAGGCCATTATCTATGTCTCTGGTCTCAGCTCCTTTCAATTTCTTTTTCTTTTTTTTTTTTCTTTTTTTGGTTTTTGGGTCACACCCAGCATTGCTCAGGCTATCTGCTCAGAAATAGCTCCTGGCAGGCACAGGGGACCATATGGGACACCGGGATTCGAACCAACCACCTTTGGTCCTGGATCGGCTGCTTGCAAGGCAAACGCTGCTGTGCTATCTCTCCGGGCCCAGTTCCTTTCAATTTCTATCCACAAATTAACTTACTCTTGGAGAATATCCAGACCTAATTCTCCAGTGTAAGTCAACAAGCACCAACATGAAGTGCAATGGGTAATATAGTAGTTCTCAAAACCTAACTACACCACTGACTCACCATCTTGAATCCTGAGATGCAAATATCGTTTTATAGTCATTAGGATTATCTGAATTATCTTCGTTGGTTTTGGGGTTTTTTTTTTTGGGGGGGTCACCCTCAGCAGCGCTCAGGGGTTACTCCTGGCTCTGTACTGAGAAATCACTCCTGGCAGGCTCGGGGGACCATTTGGGATGCCAGGATTCGAATCACTGTCCCTCCTGGATCGGCTGCTTGCAAGACAAATGTCCTACCGCTGTGCTATCTCTCTGGCTCCTCAAATATCTTTTTATTATATGAATTCCTCCTAAGTCAATTTCTAACTTTATTAACTTGTGTAACTGAATCGTCTGGACCCAATTAAAACCTCTCATATATATCCCTCCTTTTCATTAAGCTGTCTTGGGGGAAAAATCTTAACTAAATGAGATTTCCTTTACTTCAAAAAAGCAACAAATTTGAAAGGTACATTTCTAGATAAAGTTTCAAACACTTTAGATATTAATGTCTACAAAAGCAATGAGGCCTCAACTAGAATCCCAGAATATATTGTATCCATAAACAAACCTCTCTAGACTTGCAAATTCAAAGCTAGAACTCGCTCATTTTAACACAAACTATCAATTTTTCTGGCTCACCAATCAGAAATATCAGTATAAAGATTTAGGAAATGTCCTAATAAAATTGCTACGCTATTACCGTTTCGCAATGTTGTTCTAGCTTAATTTAGAAAAACTTTAGTAATCCCATCATTAGCTGCTTACAACAATGACACATTTTCCATTTTGCATTGAGAATCTGAGAGATCTTAAACATTATCTTGCCCAAGGTTTCTCAAAGGGATGGATATATGGACTCCTGCTGGCCCCAGGTTATCCTATGGGGAATACAGATTAAAACAGCATAGATTATAACTGTGGCAAGAGAATAGAGTCGCCATATTAAGTATACAAGTCGCAAGAGGGTCATGATTAAAGGGTTGAGTAATGCTGCCCTACTTTATGTTTTTCAAGCTACAGGTCTTTGTCAGTCACGTTAGCGAGTGGTAACCAAGTAACTTTTCATGAAATAGAAAACGTCAG
This sequence comes from Suncus etruscus, assembly GCF_024139225.1. NCBI lineage: Eukaryota > Metazoa > Chordata > Mammalia > Eulipotyphla > Soricidae > Suncus > Suncus etruscus. The sequence goes on from NC_064848.1 coordinate 13,361,451, forward strand.
AGAGCACCCTTGGAAAATAAATAAAAAGGCAAATGTTTGTTTCTTTCTGTCTACATGAATAATTCCAATGGGCGTGCTCACGTGAATCACTGTGTTATGATGTAAAATATGAGGCTGGGATTAAAAAATGATAATAATAATAATAATAATAAAAATAAAAACCTTGAGTAGTCCAGAAAGATAGTACAGAGGTTACGATTACGAATTTACAACCAAGAAGTTAAGGCCTTACATGGTCATTCTCAGCCAGGTATTGCGTGTGTTCCCCCACCAGCACTGCCAAGTGAGGCCCCAAAAACAAAACAAAAAAACTCAACAGTAATCAAAAAGATGCTTGTTACCATCTTCAAGTGATGACTCAAATGGGGAATCTGCGCTAAGTATGCCTAGTCAGTCATTTACAAAAAAGAAAACTGAAATCAAGTTGATGCCTGGATGGGACAGCAGGATCTATGAATTAGGTTAAGTTTGTGCTTCGGGGAGAAAATAAAAACCTCACTCCTTACTCTATTCTAAAACACCACAGAAGACAGAAGTGGGTGGGATGGGGTGGGGTAGATTCTGTGGTCTGGACTTGTTAAAAGTTTGCAACCCAGTGGCCAAGATGGGGAGGAGAGCTAGGCCACCCACACACACATCCCAAACACCGGGGCACACTCAACAGGTCCGTCTCGGATTCATTCGATGAGTAACTTTGCAAATGGGGGTAAAGACTCAAGCTTTGAGCAATCGCAAGTGGGAACCCGGTGTCTGTGAGTGTGTGTGTGTGTGTGTGTGGGGGAGTGCCCCCAAAGAGCAGAGCCCCAGAAGCGCTTAGGAACTTCTCCCGACGCTTCCCCTCCGTCCCTCCAGCACCCTGACCCCCTCTGTCCTTAGAGTTAGCTGTTCACGAATGTGGGGTTCGCGCCATCCCCCTACCAGGCACCTAAGGTAAATTAAAGCCGGATGGGCCCGAGCTACAGCAGCAATTGGGGGGTGTGGGGAGCTACACGCAGAGACCAGGCTCGCCTCTCCCAGCCTCCCTCCATGCCCCGACGACTCAGGATATCCTGTCTTCCACCTCCCCATTCAAACCAGACCCCCGAAGCGACCCCCCTACTTGCCAAGGGGCAGGCAGCCCCCCGGGCTCGAGAAAAGCCAACGAGGCCTGGATGGATGCTGGAAGCCCGAAGCAGCCGAGTCACCCCAGAAGCCCCCAACCACAAGCCGACCCCCCCAACCAACCAACCGCCTCCCCTCGCTCCCACCTCCACGCCGTCGGGGGGCCCACGCCGCCTCCGTACACCAGAGACCCCCAAGACACCACAACACCCGGCGGCCGGAGGGGGGCTAATCAATCCCCGCCCACCCACCACTACCACCACGGCCGCCGCGCGGCGCGGTATGTGACGTCACTTCCCGCGCGCCGCCGGGGAAACCCGGAAGAGCGCGGCTCCTAGCCTACGATGCAGGGCTCAGACGCGTCGCTCTATGTGACGTCACTTCCTGTGCGCCGCCGGGGAAACCCGGAAGAGCGCGGCTCCTGGCCTGAGATGCGGGGTTCAGAGGCGCGCGTGACACCTTCTGCATCCTACCCGCTCGGATCATTCAGGCTCCCTGAATGGTGGTCTTCGGCTCTTGTTTTCTTCGCTAAAAGCCCTCGCTTTTCCTCCTCTCCTACCCTACACCGAACGCGGATCCGATGAGGAGGTCCTGGGCTGGGCCTCTTGATGGTAGAAAGCCTACCTTGGGACCTTGGTATACAGGCCGACTCCGCCACTCGTGAAAAGAGGAAATTCAAGGCCTGAGCGATCGTACACTTGGACGATCCGGATTTTGGTTGAACCCAACAGGAGTGAACCTCCGAGTAGAGCCGAAATAAGCCCAAATGGCAACCTAGTGTGGATTAAAAACTTTTAAGTTTATTTATTGTGAGACCATTGTGAATGACAAGTCCTTCAAGGTTGTAGTTCAGGCATATAATGACAGTGAATTCGGACCATTCCCACCACCAGTGTTGACCTCCCTCCTTCAAAGTTCCCAACCTTCACCCTTCCGCCTCCCTGGTTAACCAGTGTTAACAGGTCCATTTTAAATTTAGGTTGTTGTAGTTTGAGTCTCTTGATTCTATTGACGCTTACAAAACACTCATTTAAAAGGAAAGAAAATTTAATAGCGCTTTTCAAGTACAAGTTTATAAGTTTCCGCCTGTTTTCCAGCACTGCCCTGCAGTGGCTTCTGCACAGAAAGAAGTGAAGAAGCGCTGCCACTCCTTTTCCCCGGGGTTTTGTTTTCTTGCTGCACTGGGCTCAGTGCTCTGGGTTTCTGCTGGCTGTACTATCTCTTGGTCGCAGTGGATTTTTAGACTTACTAGCTTTGAGGGGGATACCAGGATGGGGTTTGGTAGAGAGTTGTAAGAATTTAAAGTCTGGGAACTGGAACGTTAGCACAGAGAGTAGGGCATTTGCCTTGCACTCTGCCAACCCGGATTTGATCCCCGGGATCAAATTGATCATTTGATCCATATGGTCCCTGGAGCACCGCCAGGAATGACCCCTGAATGCCACCATTGTGGTCCAAAAGAATTTTTTGTGTGTGTGGTTTTGGGGGCCACACCTGGCGGCAGTGCTCAGGAGTTACTCCTGGCTCTCCGCTCCTGGAAGGCTCAGGACCATTTGGAATACCAAGGATCGAACCTGGGTCCGTGCCAGGTTGCCCGCGTGCAAGGCAAATGCCCTACCGCTGTGTTATCGCTCTGGCTCTGGATTGAATTCTGAAAGCAGAGCCAGAAGTAATACCTGAAGGTGGCCCAGCCCCCACAAAAAAGGATTAACTTTAAATTATTTAAAGCATGCTTTTTATGTTATGTAAATTTTACATTTTTTAATTGGTTTAGAGGAAGAACAAAGAGAAGAAAAATGTCTCACAAAGGCAGGCTGGGGAAAGGGCAAGAGGGCAACTGGGGATATTGGAGACAGAAAATGTGCACTGGTGAAGGAATGGGTGTTGGACAATATATGACTGAAACTCAGTCATGAACAACTTTGTAACTTTGTATCTCATGGTTATTCAATTAAATAATATATTTATTAATTAAAAATGGGGCCAGACCAATAGCACAGTGGTAGGGTGTTTGCCTTGCACGTGGCTGATCTAGGACAGACAGGGGTTTGTTCCCCTGGTGTCCCATATTGTCCCCCAAGCCAGGAGTGATTTCTGAGCTCATAGTCAGGAGTAACCCCTGAGCTTCACCGGGAGTGGTCCAAAAACCAAAAAAAAATAAAAATAAGAATAAGAATAAGGGGCGGAGGCAGGAGCAATAGCACAGCAGGTAGGGCATTTGCTTTGCACATGGCCAGCCCAGGTTCGATCTCCAGCATCCCATATGATCCCCTGAGACTGCTAGGATTAACTTCTGATTGCAGAGTCAAGACTAACACCTGAGCGCTGCTAGATGTGGCATATATATATATATGTATGTATATATATTATATATGTATATATTATATATAATGTTTAAGGCATATATATGTGTATGTATATATAAAATGTTTAAGGATGGGATATGTAATTTAGTAGTAAGTAAAAAGCCTTGCATGTAAGAGGCTTTGGTTTCAACCCTGGCACTATATGAATAATAAAAGTACTATATAGTTATACTCAGTCCTTTAAAAAATTCTCACTGTATTAGACCACAATTAATTTTGTTCACAGAATCAGAAATTCTCCATCTCTAGATTCCATCCATTTTGACATTCTTGGGGATCAGCAGAGACACACATTTATTTTCTAAAAACTTGCCTCCACTTGTACCAATTTCCAGAACCCATTAATCAAGTTGGGGAATTCCCCCAAGTTGGGCCAGAGCAATAATGCAGCAGGTAAGGTGTTTACCCAGGTTTGTTCTTAGCATCCTATATAGTCTTCCAAGATCCACCTGGCGGGATCTCTGAGCTCAAAGGTAGGACTAATCCCTGAGCACCTTTCATGAGCCCCCCCCTCCAAATAAATATAAGAGTTCCCCAAATCAATGAATTCAGAGTTGTCGGGGAATAGCTTTATATGTAGATTAAAATAATCTGAGAAGTGCCTTCCCTTTCTGCAACATGGTGGTGGAATTCTTTCTGGCAGGCAAGGCAGACATTGGAGAAAGCAGGAATCCTGAATCCCAGAGAAGATAATACCAAGAGTCTGGACCATTCAGCCAGACAAAAGTATCTCCCTGCCCACCTACCCAAAGCAATACTTTCTTCTAAAAAGCCCCTCCCACCAAATCCTGTCATCTTTAACCCATCCCTAACTCTTCTTTTTTTTTTTTTTTTTTTTTGGTTTTTGGGCCACACCCAGCGGTGCTCAAGGGTTACTCCTGGCTGTCTGCTCAGAAATAGCTCCTGGCAGGCACGGGGGACCATATGGGACACCGGGATTCGAACCAACCACCTTAGGTCCTGGATCGGCTGCTTGCAAGGCAAACGCCGCTGTGCTATCTCTCCGGGCCCCTAACTCTTCTTATAGCTAAATAAGAGGGATTTGTTATTTTCTTGATAGTGTTTAGTATAGTCTGAGCATAAGAACAAGAGGAAGGGGCCCGGAGAGATAGCACAGTGGCGTTTGCCTTGCAAGCAGCCGATCCAGGACCAAAGGTGGTTGGTTTGAATCCCGGTGTTTCATATGGTCCCCCATGCCTGCCAGGAGCTATTTCTGAGCAGACAGCCAGGAGTAAACCCTGAGCACTGCCGGGTGTGACCCAAAAACCAAAAACCAAAAAAAAAAAAAAAAAAAAAAAGAACAAGAGGAAGGGGGCCAGAGAGATAGCATGGAGTAGGGCATTTGTCTTGTATGCAGAAGGAGGGTGGTTCGAATCCCAGCATCCCATATGGTCCCCTGAGCCTGCCAAGAGCAATTTCTGAGCATAGAGCCAGGAGGAACCCCTGAGCACTGCCGGGTGTGTGATCCAAAAACAAAACAAAACAAACAAACAAAAAACAAGAGGAAAGGGGCCAGAGAGATAGTATGAAGGTAGGGCGTTTGTCTTGCATGCAGAAGGATGGTGGTTTGAATCTCAGCATCCCATATGGTCCCCCGAGCCTGCCAGGAATGATTTCTGAGCATAGAGCCAGAAGTAGCCCCTGAGCGCTGCTGGGTATGACCCTCCCCCCCTAAAAAACAAAACAAAATAACAACAACAACAACAAAAAAACAGAACAAGAGGAAGGGAAACCTGTGCTAGGAAGTGGGGAGTGTGTTTGACTAAATGGTCTCAGACGTGGCAAGCAGCCCTTTGCCTCGGTTGAGCCCCTACCTGTACCCTCCCACCCTGGTTTTTCTCCTACCTGTCCCCCTTGGGGTCCTAAGAAACTACCTCAAACAATTAGCCTTCACATATGCTTCTTATTCTTCTGTTTTTGTTTTGTTTTGTTTTTGGGTCATACCCAGAGGTTCTCAGGAGTTACTCCTGGCTCTGCACTCAGAAATCACTCCTGGCAGGCTCAGAGGACCATATGAGATGCCAGGATTCAAACCGAGGTCTGTCCTATGTTGGCCACGTGCAAGGCAAAGGCCTTACTGCTGTGCTATCGCTCTGGCCCCTCTCATATTCTTTTTTTGTTTTGTTTTTGGGTCACACCCAGCAGTGTTCAGGGGTTACTCCTGGCTCTACACTCAGATCGCCCCTGGCAGGCACAAGGGACCATATGGGATGGCGGGAGTCAAACCACCATCCTTCTGCATGAAAGGCAAACATCTTACCTCCATGCTATCTCTCCGGCCCCCTCACATATTCTTCTTATACTGAGTTGCTCATCTTACTCTGACCCTGAATCTCTAAACAGCCTCAAGAATGCCAGCTTCCCTTCTTGGTTCCCAGACAAGCCTAACGAGTTGCATGTAGACACAGAGGCTTCTCACTCCAACCTGCACGCTGGCTATTAAAACACTGGAGAGAGAGAGGTGAGGTCACTGTGTTGACTCAGAGCTGGATCAAATTGATTACAGAGGTGGGCGAGGCTGACATCACTTGGAAAATGTCCTAGGTTATGGCTGCAGACAGCCCAGAGTGGACTCCCTCCCAGGCCAGGTCACACCACAGAACACCTACAAGCTAAACAGGCATGCTGTACCTTCCCATGGCCCAAATGAATAAGGATGACAAGTTTCTTACTCTGCTGCACTCCTGTTTTTCCTCCTCCACTACCATATGCTGACATTCTTCCCGCAAGAGGCATGCTGGGATAAACAAAGAGTAAACAATAATTTTTCATGTAAACTAAAGGCATTCAAAAAAATTGGCCATGTTCAAACTTGGCCAGCTTCATAGACTCACTCTTTTCTTGAACAAGGTGAAAAACTGAGCTGTGAAAGATCATGGGTACAATGGCCCAAGCCACATCTGGGGAGGAGAGAGTGGGCCAAGCTCCTACCTGCCAAAGCCACGCTTGTTGCCTCCAGCACCCAGAATCACTGTTTTCTGATGCCCTACCTCATCACCTCTCTACATTTCCCCTCAGGGACACCAGTCTGACCAAACTTAAGGTATGCCAGTTTGGAGGCTTTTTATCATTAGGGCTTTTTGGAGCAAGTGCGGAGACCCTTCCTTAGTATCTTCCTTTTTCCAAAGGTATAGCAACTGAACACAAGTCCCTAAAAGCCTTAGTATCAGTAATAGTGTTTTGAATTTCTAGACAACTTCATTGTTTGATGCTGTCATACCTATAGGAACACACCAATTTAACAGAATGAAAAACTTTGCCAGTGTATTAATGACTTCATTGAAGATACAATTTTCACAAATGTACTGCTACTGTATGCTTTTTTTTGTTTTGTTTTGTTTTGTTCTGTTTTTGGTTCACACCGAGCAGAGCAGTGCTCAGGGATTACTCCATTTCTGAGCTCAGAAATTACTCCATGGGCCAGAGAGATAGCATGGAAGTAGGGCATTTGCCTGGCATGCAGAAGGACGGTGATTCAAATCCTGGCATCCCATATGGATCCCTGAGCCTGCCAGGAGTGATTTCTGAGCATAGAGCCAGAGGTAACCCCTGAGCACTGCCGGATGTGACCCCCCTAAAAAAAAATTACTCCTGGCAGGCACGGCGGACCATATGGGATGCAGGAATTCAAACCACTGTTCGTCCTCGATCAGCTGCATGCAAGGCAAACGCCCTGCTACTGTACATTAAAAAAAATACTTCCGTGGGGCCGGAGCAGTGGTGTAAAGCGGTAAGGCGTCTACCTTGTTCGCGCTAGCCAGATGGACCGTGGTTCCATCTTCCGGCATCTCGTATGGTCCTCCAAGCCAGAAGCAATTTTTTTTTTGTGTGTGGTTTTTGGGTCATACCCGGCAGTGCTCAGGGGTTTTTCCTGGCTCCATGCTCAGAAATTGCTCCTGGCAGGCACAGGGGACCATATGGGGCGCCGGGATTTGAACCGATGACCTCCTGCATGAAAGGCAAACGCCTTACCTCCATGCTATCTCTCCGGCCCCAACCAGAAGCAACTTCTGAGCACAAGCCAGGAGTAATCCCTGAGCCTCACCATGTGTGGCCCAAAAACCAAAAAACAACAAACAAACACCTTTGTTTAGGGCTATTATCTTGTCTCATTTCACAATTAAATGCGGATTTTAGGAGCTTTAATTACTTGCTGATAATTATACAATAATTGTAGGAACAAAGGTTTCATGATTGATGATGAGATATCAAGATGTACAGAAAAATAAATTTTAAAAATGTGTGAAAATTGAGACCAGAGAGATATCATGGAGGTAAGCCATTTGCCTTGCATACAGAAGGCCGGTGGTTTGAATCCCAGCATCCCATATGGTCCCCTGAGTCTGCCTAGAGCGATTTCTGAGGGTAGAGCCAAGAGTAACCTCTGAGCGCTGCTGGGTGTGACCCAAAATAAAAAAAAAAAGTGAAAATTTCCAGACAAGAAAGCCCTGTGGGGGCCGGAGAGGTAGCACAGCTGTAGGGCATTTGCCTTGCAAGAGGCCAATCCAGAACCAAAGGTGGTTCGAATCAACGCATCCCATATGGTTTCCCGTGCCTGCTAGGAGTGATTTCTGAGCAGATTGCCAGGAGTAACACCTGACATCGCCGGGTGTGGCCCAAAAAGAAACAAACAAACAAACAAAATGAAAGTCCTGTGTTCATTCCAAGGCAGTTTCCATCAGCAATGCTTAAGCAGGTCTGGCTGACTTACATTAAATAAATGCAGTGTACAGGAACCTGAGTGATATCACAGCAGATAGGCTATTTGCCTTGCATATGGCCGACCCAGGTTTTATCCCTGGCATCCCATGTGTTTTCCTGAGTACCACCAGGAATGATTCCTGAGTGCAGAGCCAGGAATAACATCTGAGCACAGCTAGGTATGTCCCCCAACCCACTCAAAAAAAAAAAAAAACAAAAAACGAATAGAATGATAGTGTAGTGGGTAGGGCACGTGCCTTACTTAGCCCCAAACCCAAAAATAAATAGATAAATAATTTTGTTTTCTTCACAGTGTCTAAAATGGAAAAAAGGAAAAGAGAAAGAGATGAGAGAGAGAGCAAGAAGAAGAAGAAGGTTTGCATAGAGACAATCAGGTTAGAGGGCAGGGGGAGGATGGGAGGGGAACTGGAGGACTTTGGTGGTAGGAAATGTGCACTTGTGAAGATGGTGTACATTGTGTGACTGAACTTTAATCATGAGCAACTTTGTAACTGTGTATCTCACTGTGATTCAATTAAATAATTTATTTTAATAAAATTTGTGGGGGTGAGAGACACGCTAACAATGTTTGGGACTATTCTTTTTTTTTGTTTTTGTTTTTGGGCCACACCCATTGACGCTCAGGGATTACTCCTGACTATGTGCTCCTGACTTGGGGGACCGTATGGGACGCTGGGGGATTGAACCGCAGTCCATCCTAGGCTAGTGCTTGCAAGACAGACAGACGCCTTAGTTCTAATGCCACCGCTCCAGTCCCATTTGGGACTATTCTAACTGTTGTTTTTTGTTTGTTTGGGTTTTGTTTTGTTTCATTTTGCTTTTTGTTTGGATCAGTGGAGCTGACCCTGTGTTCAGCTGGCTCTATGTTCAGTAATCACTCCTGGCAGGCTGTGTGTGTGTGTGTGTGTGTGTGTGTGTGTGTGTGTGTGTGTGTGTGTATACCCCACATGCAAGCAGGGAAACATATGAATTGCCGGGGATCAAACCCTAGTCAGCTATATGCAAGGCAAATGCCATCCCCCCTGTATTTTTGCTCTATCCCAAAGGATTACTCTAACTGTTCTTAGGGATTAACCCTGGCAGTGCTCAGAGGACAATGCAGTACTGCAGATCAAATCTAGGCTCCCAACATACAAAGCATATGCTTAGTCTATCAACATCTCTTTAGCACCTGATTCCTTAAAAAAAGTGATAAGGGCAGGACTGGAGTGATAGTATGGTGGGTAGGACCCTTACCTTATACACAGCAGAGCTGGGTTTGATCACAGGCATCCCAGGTGATCAGAATTGATCCCTGAGCATAGATCTCAAAGTAAGCCCTGAGAACTATCATGTGTGACCCCCCCACCCCAAAATTAAGGCAGAACTAGGATGGCATGAGGCATGCAGGATGAGGTTTGAATAAGGGTTCCCCACATCTTAAGCATTTGCTCACCAAGTGCTCAATCACTTGAACAATCTCGTTAGTCCCCCTGATTCTTTTTAATCTAGCACGAGATCACAAAATGTGATTAATGTTCTTTGCTCTTCATAGTTGTGGGGTTTTTGTTGTTGTTGTTGTTTTGTTGCCTTTTTTTTTGGTTTTTGGGTCACACCCGGGAGCACTCAGGGGTTACTCCTGGCTCTACGCCAGTGCCTCTCAATTATTTTCTGTCATGCCCCCCTAGGAAGAAGAAAACATTTTTTGCGCCCCCCCACAAGACTATTAATAGTATCTTTATTAAAAAAAACTTTAACCTGCAAAACAAAAATATATATAATAATTTGAGCTAATTTTTTTAAATCAGAGGTGATGTCTGGATTAATGGCTACAATGAGCACGTTTTGCAATGCATAGCTTTTCGAAGCGGGGTTTGAAGCAGGACACAGCGACTCTCAGCTCCAGTGGCATACAGAGACATAAACACAGGGCTTAGCTTATTAGGACAATGTTTGCGGAGGTCACACGTGCCCCCCTTTACAGAGGATCGCGCCCCGCCTGGGGAGCGCGCCCCACTATTTGAGAACCACTGCTCTACGCTCAGATATTATTCCTGGCAGGCTTGGGGGACCATATCAGATGCCGTGATTCGAACCACCGTCCTTCTGCATGCAAGGCAAACACCTTACCTCCATGCTATCTCTCCGGCCCATAGTTGTGTTTATTATTTCTTCTCAGTGTCACATTGCTCCTCAGTTGTTTAAATAGAGCAAATAAAATAACTAATTCATTTTGTTTTCTCTGTCATTTTTGTTGTCGTTGAGTCACACTCAGTGGCCTTCAGAAAAAGCAGAAGGGGAAGGGTAGTTTTGTAGTTTTGTTATTTTGAGGCTATGCCTAGTGATGCTCAGAGATCATTCTTTTTTTTTTTTTTGGTTTTTTGGGCCACACCCGGTAACGCTCAGGGGTTACTCCTGGCTATGTGCTCAGAAGTTGCTCCTGGCTTGGGGGACCATATGGGACACCGGGGGATCGAACTGCGGTCGGTCCATCCAAAGCTAGCGCAGGCAAGGCAGGCACCTTACCTTTAGCGCCACCGCCCGGCCCCCAGAGATCATTCTTGACAGGGCTATGAGAACCATACATATGTCAAGGATCAAAGTAAGTTTGTTTCATACAGGGTAAATGCCCTAGCCACTGTATTATTGCTCTGGCCCCAAAAGAAAGTAGTTTTGAAGACAGGAAGCCTATTTGTGGATTTTGTGTAAAGTTCTTTAAACCTGAGTTAAGGAAATGCAAGAAGAGGGATTTTTCTGACCACTGAATCAGTGAACAAGGTGCTCAGTCAGACTAACTGTGACTGTATGCTGTGGTGGAGAAAAAAATAAAGGATCTTTTGTTGCCATCTACAACTGCTCTAAAAAAGAAGAGCTTCCGTGTGTGATGTTCATTATATCTAATCAAGGAACAAATACACTCACAACGTATTAGAGAAGTAACTGGTTGGATTCCTCCTGGAAGAGCAAATAGCCCTATCGATGACAGCAGATGAAGTATTTTGAGATATTACCACAGAGTGGAAATAATTAACATCCAAACATTCTCCTGAGCAATTCACTGAGCAATAGCACAGTGGGTAGGGGTTTTGCCTTTCATGCAGTCAATCCGGGCTCAATTCCCAGCGTCCCATCTGGTGCCCCAAACCTGAGTAACTTCTGAGTAACTCTGAGTGCAGAGCCAGGAGTAAACTCTGAGCACTGCTGGGTGTGGTCCAAAAATTAAAAATTAAAAATAGACAGGTTTCTCACTTTCTTCAAGGTTCCCATTACATAGCAATACGTAATGCAAGTATATTGAACAAATAAAATAGTTAATCCATTTTTTCTCTATCATTTTATTTTAAAAATTGTTGTTTTTTATTTGTTTATATGGGCCACACCAGTGATGCTCAGTGGTTACTCCTGGATATGCAATCAGAAATTGCTCTTGGCTTGGGGGACCCATATAGGATGCTGGGGAGCTAACCCAGGTTTATTCTGGGTGGCTTCGTCCAAGGCAAATGCCCTACTGCTGTGCTACCACTCTGGCTCCTGTCATATCATTTTCATTGTTGTTTTTGAGTCACACTCAATGGTCCTCAGAAAATGGAGAAGGTGAAAGGTAAGCACAAATCAGTCTATGCATTTAGTAATTTTCTGTCTTTTTCTCAGATGTCAGGGACCCTGACAGCTAAAAAAATTGAGCCAATAATTAGTACAGCAGGTAGGACTTGCCTTACACACAGCTGATCAGGGTTCTATCCCCAGCATCCCATCTAGTTCCCTGAGCCCACCAAGAGTGATTGCTGAGTACAGAGTCAAAACTCTGAGCTTTGCTGAGCGTGGTCCCCAAACAAAACAAATGTTGTTAGTCTTACCTGCCCAAGGACATTTTTTGATCAATATTTATATAGTTTTATAATAGAGGGGAAAGACATATATTTGTTTATTTAGAGACCCAAAATGTATTTGCATTATGTGGGATTAATTGGATTGTTGGATTGATCTGACCCCACCCCACTCAGTATATGCCTTGGTTGGAAACATCTTTTTGTTTTTTGTTTTTTGTTTTTGTTTTTGTTTTTCGGGCCACACCCGTTAGATGCTCAGGGGTTACTCCTGGCTACGTGCTCAGAAATTGCCCCTGGCTTGGGGGGACCATATGGGACGCCGGGGGATCGAACCGTGGTCCTTTCCTTGGCTAGCGCTTGCAAGGCAGACACCTTACCTCTAGCGCCACCTCGCCGGCCCCTGAAAACATCTTTTAATGTCGCACCTTGGATTGGTGTTTAGACCACCTGGTCCCACCGCCAGGTGCAGTTTCTTCCTTCAGAATAAATACTCTGGGGCTGGAGAGATAACATGGAGGTAAGGCGTTTGCCTTTCATGCAGGAGGTCATCAGTTCGAATCCCAGCATCCCATATGGTCCCCCGTGCCTGCCAGGGGCAATTTCTGAGCATGAAGCCAGGAGTAACCCCTGAGCACTGCCGGGTGTGACCCAAAAACTACAAAAAAAAAAAAAAAGAATAAATACTCTGATTTTCAGGAAAATGCTCTCTTGTGTTTCTGTACTTTTACAGAACTTGCTGCTTCTTAGGAGTAAATGGCAAATGTGTTGGAATTCCTGAATCTGCTTCTTCCGTCTTGTGTGTGTGTGTGTGTGTGTGTGGATTTTTTTTTGGGGGGGCCACACCCAGCGTTGCTCAGGGGTTACTCCTGGCTGTCTGCTCAGAAATAGCTCCTGGCAGGCACGGGGGACCATATGGGACACCAGGATTCGAACCAACCACCTTTGGTCCTGGATCGGCTGCTTGCAAGGCAAACGCTGCTGTGCTATCTCTCCGGGCCCTAATCTAACTTTTTAAGCAGGTTCTCTTTAGCTGCCCTGCCATCTCAACTGGTTTCTTCTTCATCCTGTCAATCTCTCCTGCTGCTTCTCCATCAATCTCTCTAGGAATCCCCCTTATTCCCCTGAGGCAATCCTTTTGTTACCTTCCAAAGACCCCTCCCAGAAATGGGCCAGTCTTACCATCAGGTAAGGTTACACAGGAAAATGAGGGATGGGGTGACATCTCCCCTTCCTTAAATAATTAATGAGAAAGGTACTCTTGTTTTCCTGACTTCTACCTGCCAAACGAAGGAAACTTAATATTCCAATATTCCCATAAGCTGCAAAGTCTAAAGTGAGAAATTAAAATATTAGCCTTTTCCATAAACATAGCTTTTCTGTAAAATATACGTGTAGCTTAAAATTACTTAATGTTTATTTAATCAAGCAATTTCCCCCTGGAACTTCCTCTTCCTTTCCATTAACCTTACCTAAATCCTAACCTTCCCTAAACCCCTAAACCTAACCCTAACCCTAAATTACAAGAAACATTTATACATTTTGAAAATAGGCTACTACCTTAAAATACACAATAAAACAGTATGCAATTGGAAACATTAATTATGGAAAACTATAAAGCACATTTAAATCAGCAAGACTTAGACTGAGATCAAGAGATACACCTGAAATAGTAGTTAAGATGCAGGAGGCTTTAAATCAACTTTTTCAGTTGGGCTTCACTGTTTATCTACCTTTTTGGGGGGTGGGTTCATACCCAGCAGCACTCACGGGTTACTCTTGGCTCTACACTCAGGAATCGCTCCTGGCAGGCTCAGGGGACCATACAGGATGTCGGGATTCGAACCACCGTCCTTCTGCATGCCAGGCAAACACCCTACCTCCATGCTATCTCTCTGGCCCTATCTACCATTTTTTATTTTATTTTATTTGGTTTTTGGGCCACACCCGGTAATGCTCAGGGGTTACTCCTGGCTATGCGCTCAGAAGTCGCTCCTGGCTTGGGGGACCATATGGGACACCGGGGGATCAAACCACGGTCCGTCCTAGGCTAGCGCTGGCAAGGCACACACCTTACCTCTAGCGCCACCACGCCGGCCCCTTAATATTTTTTTTATCCCATCACCAACACCAACATTTTCCAGATGCAGGTGAGCTGTATGTTTCTCCCAGGCCACTCACCACATGGCTTTAGCTCCTTGGAACCGCAAGCTGAGCTGGAGGATCTGTTTCCCTTGTCTGGTCCAGAGCTTCAGTCTCTCAGCTCTTTGCCCCGCCCAGCTGCTGCACCCCGTTTGCCCGCTAGCAAGAAGGGAACAGTCTCGGATGCTTCTCGCTAATCACTGCCGCTTCTTCTTCTCCACACCTCTGGGCAGCAGTGGTGTTTGGAAGAGTAGCTTTTTGCCGCAGCCGTCTGCATCAGGTGTTCAAAGTTCAAGGTGGTCCGAACTGATAGTACAAAAATTTTAAAGCAGGATGCATGTCTGGGCTGAGGTCGTCATCCAGAGAAATCAGTCCTTTTAGTGAAGTGATTTCAATCTGGTCCTTTTCCAATTAATGGTCTCTGTACGTCTCTGAAGAGTCTCTGAGGAGGCTGAGGTCTTTGGAAAAATAACTTTTTGCAGAAAAATCTCAGTCCTGGGCTTCGGATGGGGGTGTTCCAAGTTTTCACCTCCTCTCCTTCACTGGCTCTTCTGCCCCCAGAAGGGGTCTCCACCATGTTTAGAAAAGGCACCACATGGCCCAAGGTTTTGGGATCACTCTAGGTGAAAAGAGCCAAAATCAAACACAGGAACAGGAATATCACCATCATCACTGTCTTCTTGGTCCAGGGTTCAAATCAACGTTCAGGTGCCAAAATGTAGGAATACATATTAATTAGGTACTGATAGAATTACTGGATGAACAGCTAAGATTAGGAAATATTGAACCTTCTTTTTCTCAATGGAATTTGCCCATATTTATGATAAAAAAAATCTGGGAAATGGAGATTTTTTGATAGATCTTAGAGATGTAAATTTATCCACGATACCTATGGGCAAATGGCAGTCAGGTTTACCATCTCCTGTAGTTATTCCAAAGGACTGTCTATTAAAAATAATTGATCTAAAAGATTGCTTCTCTCATATATTCCTATTCAACCAGAGGATAGAAAACATTTTGCATTTTCAGTTCCTTCTCTCAATAATACTTATTTTTGCAGGCATTTTCAATGGATCGTTCTCCCCCAGAACATGTGTCAGATTTTTTGTTTATTTGTTTGTTTTGTTTTTTAGTTTTTGGGTTACACCTGGCAGCGTTCAGGGGTTACTCCTGGCTGTACGCTCAGAAATCACTCCTGGTAGGCTTGGGGGACCATATGGGATGCCGGGATTTGAACCACCGTCCTTCTGCATGCAAGGCAAATGCCCTACCTCGATGCTATCTCTCCGGTCCCCAATGTGTCAGTTTTTTGTAGATAAGATTTTGTGCCCTGATTGTGAAAAGTTTCCTCAAGCTCGGGGGACCATATGGGATAACGGGATTCGAATCACCAACCTTCTGCATGCAAGGCAAACACCTTACACCCATTCTATCTCTCTGGCCCCAACAATTTTTTGTTTGTTTTTGGGTCACACCCAGCAGCGCTCAGGGGTTACTCCTGGCTCTATGCTCAGAAATCATTCCTGGCACGCTCAGGGACCATATGGGATGCTGGGATTCTAACCACCGACCTTCTGCCTAAAAGGCAAACGCCTTATCTCCATTCTATCTCTCCGGCCAATATTGCCTCTTAATGAAACTTTTCAAAGGGCCCTCTCAGATTTCACAGGAGAAATATCTTCCCATTATCCAGCAGGAAAGACTTGGGACTTTTTTTTTTTTTTTTAAGAAAATTCAGTTTAAAAAAAAAAGGAAGGGGCTGGAGAGATAGCATGGAAGTAAGGCATTAGCCTTGCATGCAGAAGGTCGGTGGTTCGAATCCCAGCATCCCATATGGTCCCCAGTGCCTGCCAGGAGCAATTTCTGAGCATAGAGCCAGGAGTAACCCCTGAGCGCTTCTGGGTGTGACCCAAAAACCAAAAAAAAAAAAAAAAAAAAAAAAGAAAAAAGAAAAAAGAAAGTTGTTTCTTCAATTGTTCTGGATTCCCCTATTTCCAACACCAAGGTTTTTTTTTATATATATAGATGGATCCCAAAATGGAAAGAGAGGCATCACCGGGGACAACATTAGTATGATTATAAATACCAAATATATTCTGTACAGAGGGCTGGAGAGATAGTATGGAGGTAAGGCGGTTCAAATCCTGGCATCCTATATAATCCCCTGAGACTGCCAGGAGCAATTTCTGAGCATAGAGCCAGGAGTACCCCTGAGCGCTGCCATGTGTGACCCAAAAACAAAACAAAACAAAATCTACCCAGAAAGTTGAATTAGCAACTTTAATTCAGCTATTAGAAAACGCAACAGAACCAATGAACATTGTCATTGATTCTGCGTACGTGATAAATTTATGTCCTGCAATAGCCACTGCCTCCCTTAATGCCAACAACCAGGTTATATAGAATTTACTTAAATGATTACAACAGCTTCTTCAAAAACGAACTGAGCCCATATTCATTACTCATATTAGAGCCCACTCAGGTCTTTCAGGACTGATGGCTCAAGAAAATAAAACTGCTGACTTTTGGCAATGACTATATTTAGGGGGGTCACACCCGGCAGCACTCAGGGGTTACTCCTGGCTCTATGCTCAGAAATCACTCCTGGCAGGCTCGGGGGACCATATGGGATGTCAGGACTCAAACCACCATCCTTCTGCATGCAAGGCAAATGTCCTACCTCCACGCTATCTCTCCAGTCCTGGCAATGCCTATATTTAAATCTCCCCTAGAAAAACATTCAGTTCTACATACAAATACACCTGTTTACATGCGAATTACCAAATTCCTTGGAGGCAAGCCAGAGAAATGATAGTGAACTGCAACATATGTGCAACATTAACAAAGAAAACTCACATTGCAGGAGCAAACCCAAGAGGTTTACAGACTAACAAACTTTGGTAAATGGATATAACTCAAACAGATTTATTCCCAAGAAACCTTATCTCCATGGTGTGGTGGATACATATTCTCAATTTATATGGGCAATCCCTATGTCTTCTCAAAAGTCTAAGGCTGTTTGTAGTTTTCTTTTACAGTATTTTTCTATAATGGGTATTCCATATTTTATAAAAACAGATACTGGGTCCGCCTATATTAGCACAACTATTGAATTTTTTGGTAAAGAATGGCAGATAAGACATCTGAAAGGGAATCATCATAATTGTCACGAACAGACCATTGTGGAAAGGACTCACAGAACCTTAAAAACTCAATTACAAAAAAAATAGAAAAAGAGGTTTACCACCAACGGATTTGTTATCATTGACTCTCATTACACTAAACTACTTAAATTTACCCCAAGGGGAAAGTTACATTGCAGGAGAAAGATGTTTTAAAGAAGATATATAGAGACAAAGAACAACCCATACACCTATTTGGATTAAGGCAGATGATAAATGGATAGCTGAATATCTTCTTCTGAGAGGAGAGGATATGCCAATGTTTCTACAGATGACAACCCTCCCAAGAAATTTTGGGTCCCATTTGCCTCGTCAGAAACTAGACTATCATAAATGATCAGGTTCGGACTGCTGAGACTATAAAGTCCCCTTCAGATCAAATACAAAAGACTTAAGACACTGACAACTGTAACTTTGCTGAGACCTCCATGACAGGTAACAAGGATTTAACATTCACACCCCATAACTTGAGTGAGACTGACAATAGCGATAAACCCTTACATTCCAGGATACAAAAAGGACAGGAACCTGTCTTAACTGGGCTCCAAAATATAAGAAACTCTTGCTACATGAAATCAATATTGCAATGCTTGTAAATAAAAGACATTAACAGGAAAAAATCTACTGGGACATGAAGGTAAATTAGCGAAGAATTTGGCTAGATCATCAAAACCATGGGAAATGGATATCATAGATATATTAACCCAGAAAGCTTCAAAGTAACAATTGGCTTACTTAATGACCAGTTTGCCGGACACAATCAGCAGGATCCTCATGAACTATTGATGTTTCTCATAGAGAGCCTACACCAGATTTGCTTAATGAAAATTCGGTGACAGATAAAGCTAAACACCTTACGGACAATGAAAATTATGAACAATCTGGGGCTGGAGAGATAGCATGGAGGTAAGGCATTTGCCTTTATGCAGAAAGTCATAGGTTCGAATCCCAGTGTCCCATATGGTCCCCCGTGCCTGTCAGGAGCAATTTCTGAGCATGGAGCCAGGAGTAACCCCTGAGCACTGCTGGGTGTGACCCAAAAACCACACACAAAAAAAAAAAGAAAAAAGAAAGAAAAGAAAGAAAGAAAGAAAGAAAGAAAGAAAGAAAGAAAAAAAGAAAGAAAGAAAGAGAAAGAAGAAAGAAAGAAAGAAAGAAAGAAAGAAAGAAAAAAAGAAAGAAAGAAAGAGAAAGAAAGAAAGAAAGAAAGAAAGAAAGAAAAGAAAGAAAGAAAGAAAGAAAGAAAGAAAGAAAAGAAAATTATGAACAATCTGAACAAGTATACCAAAAGGCTCACAAGTCTATTATTTATTATCTCTTTCAAGGACAGTTCAAATCTATACTTCAGTGCCTCACATACCACTGAAAGTCTGAGGTTTATGAGATGTTTGTTCATTTGTCCCTAGCTGTCACGTCTACAGATAAATGTACATTACAAAAATGCCTCTTTGAATTTTTCAAAGAAGAAGAATTAATTCATTTGAAACGTTTTGCTTGGCCAGAGAGACAGCACAGCGGTGTTTGCCTTGCAAGCAGCCGACCCAGGACCTAAGGTGGTTGGTTCGAATCCCGGTGTCCCATATGATTCCCCGTGCCTGTCAGGGGCTATTTCTGAGCAGATAGCCAGGAGTAACACCTGAGCACCTCTGGGTGTGCCCCCCAAAACAGAAAGAAACGTTTTGCTTTTGATGGCAAACAAATTTAAAAAACCACCATCCTTCCGCATGCAAGGCAAACGCCCTACCTCTATGCTATCTCCTCGGCCCCTAAAAGGGATTTTTTGAAGAAAACATACATATGGAAACTGCCACCAGTACTAATAATACATTTGAAACGTTTGCTTTTGATGGCAAACAAATTAAAAAACTACACACTTATATGGATTTTCCTTTAGAAGACCTCAATTTAGCAGAATTCACTCCTGAGAATAAAAACAAGATTGAGAAAAACAACTTATCATCAGTGTCAAACCATTATGGTAAAGTTCACTGTCGCCACTGTACATCATATTGTAAACTTACTGCAAGACAACACTGGATCAACTTTGATGACAAGAAGATCAAAAAGTCCCTAATAATCCACAGCAGCATACATCCTGTTTTATACTTCTCGGAGATCTACAATGAATGCCAAATAATCATTTCACTTCCTTTTCAGTTGCTATTAATGCTCTATGGTTCTTTTCACAGATATGAGCACTGAAAAGAATTGAAAACAATGAATTCCCACTTCAGTTGCTTTTATGGTGAATTTATGTCTTAATTTTATTATTGCTCTAGGTCACAGTTACTCATGAAATTTTCAATATAATTCTTGTTACTCAAGGTTCACCTGAAAGAAAAATTTCTCATCATATTAATGTTGTTCTATAACAATTTATTTAGGTATATTTATTTAACGACTTTCATTATTTTATTCTAACATCACTGCTTTATTTTCCCCGATTTAGGTTTCAAGATGGAAGTGAATACATAATTTTGGCATGACGAGTTTTTAGGTGGACTCCCTTCACAGTGCTCCTCATCTATGATTGATTATTATATAGTTACCATTTAATACTTATATTAGTGTTTTCCATGTTTGTATTGTGCATAAAATTCTCTTTCAGATCTGCTCCACTCTGCTTTTGGAAAAAATATTTTGTGAATTTGAAGTTATTTATCTAACCAGTTTGCTGGCTACTATATCTTGAAGCACTCTTTGTCAATTCAGCTGAATTTTTCTTTTGCTCTATTTTGAATCCATCAGCTTTTTTTTTTTTTTTTTTGGGCCACACCTGGTGTTGCTCAGGGGTTACTCCTAGCTGTCTGCTCAGAAATAGCTCCTGGCAGGCATGGGGGACCATATGGGACACTGGGTTTTGAACCAACCACCCTTGGTCCTGGATCGGCTGCTTGCAAGGCAAAAGCCGCTGTGCTATCTCTCCGGGCCCATCCATCAGCCTTTTGGTTAAAAAAAATTTTTTGTAATTATGAGTGAGTGTGGTGGCCATGATTTTTGTGAATTCTGTATTTGTCTGTCTTGTTACGTGTCTGTTCATTTTATATATTTTGCATATAGTTCTTTTTTCTTAACTTTCTCTTCCCCAATTTATTCTTTCTTCCTTATCCTTCCCTCTCCACCCACCCCAGTCCTTAGCATTCAATTTTCATGAATTCCTTCATCTATGCAAATCACCTCCTTCACCTGCAATTACAGGCTTTCTGATTTCGGCCTTAGGAAGAAATCCTCAGCTTTTGGAATTTCATATTCTGTACCAAGTTTCAACCCACTTTTCCAGACTCCTCAAGTATCTTTGGTCTGACTTTTCAGAGTTCCATTCCCCTCATCATTATAGATTGGCATTGGACTCTGTAGAAAATTCACCTTTCTGTGGGTTTTAAGAAAAATGAAAGACATTCTTGCAATAATTTTCAGAGACAAAGGAGAGGAAGGCTGGAAGTTCCAGCTCACGACACGAAGCTCACCACAAAGAGTGATGAGTGTAGTTAGAGAAATAACTACATCGAGAATCATCATAACAATGTGAATGAATGAATGAATGAATGAATGAGGGAAGTAGAAAGCCTGTCTAGAGTACAAGCGGGGTGGGGTGGGGAGGAGGGAGATTTGGGACATTGGTGATGGGAATGTTGCACTGGTGAAAGGGGGTGTTCTTTTTATATAACTGAACCCAACCACAATCATGTTTGTAATCAAGGTGTTTAAATAAAGATATTAAAAAAAAAAGAAAATTCACCTTTTGTATTTTTCTTATGACTGTAATCCTTTGAATTTATATTTGATACTAGTCGTTTTTTTGTTTTTTTTTTTTACTATTGTAATTAATGTTCTTCCCCATTTTAATTTTTACTTTTAGGAATTGGTGTTGTGTTACTTTAGGGTTTTTGCTTCCTGAACTTTAGGTTAGTGGCTTGGATGTACTGTTAATAATTTCCTAAATGACATTTTTGTCGGTTCTCATGGTTTTTGCTTGGGCGCATCATAGAAAAAAATATAGTAGGTTCATAAGGAGGTTCTATCCATTTTGGATGGAACCTCAAATTATTTATCTATATGGGGAGGTTCTCAGCCTTAAACATTTTGGTCTTGGTTTGATCCCATCAATAAATAATTGGCTGTACTTTGTACATTAATTTTGAACCTTTCACAGACTTCTGCATGGACTAAGAACTTGGATTAAGTTCAGATACCTGTTGGTCATCATTACATTTGCCCCCCCCAGTGGTCATGGGGTGTGCCTCCTCCTCCTAAATAGGGGCTAATTCAGTGCCCCCAAATATGGGCTTCCTGGTCAGCCTGGACATGAATAGAAAATGTGCTTTATCTCACCTGTTACACAGCCTTTCTAGTATCTCGTGGAAGTATCTCTGTCTCCAGATTACAATTGGGCTTTTCGCTGGCCTTGGGAGCTCCCCATCGCCTACTAGATCTTTAATCATTGAATTTTGGATACTCCACTTGTTCTTCCAAGGAAGAATTTATTTTAAATTCTTCATCTTGTACGCCGTAGATCTATCATCTCTGGAGCTTATAGTTGATTCCTTGACACATGTTTCTGGTTTTGGACAGCCTGTGTTTAGGTTAGGATTTTTTTTACTTTTCCCTGTGATGCGCTTATGCAGACAGTCGCCCTTTTCTCTTTGCTTAGTTGTTCCTTTTATAATTATAGGAAATGTTATTTACTTTTGTATCTTATTATTGTTGCTTTACTAAAGGAGGGAGAATTGTTATATATGGAAGCATTTCTATAAAATCATTATCTCTGTCCATTGTCCAAACTTCCAGGTGGGGATGCTGTTGAGAGCCTAATAAATAATTGGCCATATATATAAACAAATAAAATATATACATATACAAATATATATACATATAAAATATATGCATAAAACAAATAAATAGTTTTCAATTGAGGTGCTCAGAGTCTTTTGGGGCAGCTAACTAGCTAACTCTAGGTTTTTGGAGCTGGTGGTTGGCTGACAAAGGATTCTGCATCCAACCTTCTCACCTTTTTACCCTCCTGTCTATGTGGATTATTTGCTGCGGATAAATATTACCAAGATCTCTTCCCCCTCCAAGGGGATAGGGTATGGGAATCCATTTCTCATTCTGGGAGCTCTTTGAGGATCCATCAATAACCAGTCAAGGATTAAACTTGACACAGCACCCTACCTGCTGTACATCTCTCTGGTTTGCCCATCCCCACCCTAGGAATTTCTTGTGTTGAAATTAATGTGTTGCATTAATGGTTTACTTTATAGTGGGAGTGAGATCAGGAAAGCACCTGAGGTTGGGGACTGGTTGCCAGGGAATGTTGGGGTTCTATTCCCTGTGCTTTCCTACCACTACCTCTGGGGAAGGAGGGAAAAATTGGAGGTTGAGTCCAATGGCGAAGAAGTTCAACTTAGTCAAACTTAAGAAGTCCTCCATAGGGGCCGGAGAGATAGCATGGAGGTAAGGCGTTTGCCTTTCATGCAGGAGGTCATCGGTTCGAATCCCGGCGCCCCATATGGTCCCCTGTGCCTGCCAGGAGCAATTTCTGAGCCTGGAGCCAGGAATAACCCCTGAGCACTGCCAGGTGTGACCCAAAAACCAAAAAAAAAAAAAAAAAAGAAAAGTCCTCCATAAAAAAAAGGAGGGGGGATGGGGAAAGGATCTTCATTGAGTTTCCAGGTTTGTGAGCATTGGAAGTTTTCAGAGAGTAACACTATTTTTTCCATTCTAGCAGCAGTCTGTTATTATGGCCTTTCTGACTTTGTGTTTCTAAAATAAAAATAAATAAATAAATAAAAGCAGTGGATACCAAGTGATAGTTGTACAACATGTCCTAATGCCACTTACTTGCATCCTGTGAAATGATTAGTGTTCGCTTCACTTGAGGGGGACCAGAAAGACTATAAAAGATAGTAAATGAGATAATAAGCCCACTGTTGGATGTGGCCCAACAACAAAAACAGAAGTGGTAAACCTCATATTATGTGTATTTTACCACTTTTTAAAAAGAATGAAAGTAGGGGGCCAAAAGATAGCACAGCAGTAGGGCGTTTGTCTCGCAAGCGCTGACCCAGGACCGACGGTGGTTCGAATCCCGGCATCCCATATGGTCCCCCATGCCTGTCAGGAGGGATTTCCGAGCAGAAAGCCAGGAGTAACTCCTGAGCACCGCCGGGTGTGGCCCCCAAAATAAAACAAACAAACAAACTAAAATGATGAAAGTCTTACTTTTTTGTTTGATTTGTTTTGCTCTGCTTTGGGACCACATCCAGCAGTGTTCAGGCTTTATTCCTTTATTCCTCTGGGATCACTCCTGGAAACGCAAGGGACCTTACGGGATGCTGGGAGATAGAACCTGGATAAACCACAAGGTAGGCAAGAGCCCTAATTAACACCTCTCTCTCTAGCCTGAGTCTTTTGTATTTAAATTGACCTGGAGTTATTTCAGGGCCAGAGAGTCTTTCTGGAGATTCTTGGCTTCTCAAGAAAGAGACAGCCAGAGTAACAGTGTGCTAATTTCCACATTTATTTCACAAAAAATGTTGAGAAAATACTTTTGTGTGTGTATGAAGCAAGACAGTTGATTTTGTTTTGTTTTGTTTTGTTTTGGAGGGGGTACAGCTGGTGATTGGCAGGAGTGGTGGTGCTCAGGCTCGAGGAATCACATTGGGATTGAACCCAGGTCAGCAGCGTGCAAGGCAAGAATCCTTCGGATTGTACTATCCATCCAGCCCTTGCAAGATAGGTTTTTTGTTTGTTTGGGTCACACCTGGCGGCGGCGCTCAGGAGTTACTCCTTGCCCTGAGCTTAGAAGTCGCTCTTGGCAGGCTCGGGGGACCATATGAGATGCTGGGATTCAAACCGGGATTCGAACCAGATCTGCCCTGTGTTAGCCATGTGCAAGGCAAATGCCTTACCACTGTGCTATCACTCTGGTATGCAAGATTGTTTTTATTGAACACAATTTACTTAGAAAGACTTGAGGGGAGAGAAAGAGAGGAATACATGTTTAAAAGAGAACACAGACTTCTCCATAGTAGAAAAAGCAAGCAAGCAAAGATTGTGTGTTCACATGCTTGAGAGATAAAGCTGAAAAAATTATTTTGTTTTCCAAACCCAGGATAAAAAATAGCAAACTAAAGGACCATGGAGATTGCTCAATAGGCTAGAGTTCATGCTTTGTATACAGGAGACTCAGGATCATTCCCCAGCACCACATAGTCTGTTGAGCACTAAATCCTGACCACTGCCAACCATGACCCCAAAACAAAAACAAAACAAGTTAACCTGAAACATCATAACAGAAACCCAATGGCTCAATGGTTGCTGTGGTCAGCAACTCCTCATCACAGGAATGCCTGAACACCTCCAGATATAACCCCCAAAACAATAAAACAAAATATAACCTAGACAAACAAACAAGACCCATTAACCCCAAAACATTAATTTAAAAAGTCTAGCTTCTCTCCTTTTTTTTTATACCAGGCACATGCCTGGCTAGTATGTTCAAGGCCCTGGATTTGAACCACCCCATGACCTGCTGAAAAGCACCAACACCACAAGTGTTAAAAGGAGAGAAGTTCAGGGTAGGAGAGAGTACAGCAGAAAGGGTGTTTGCCTTGCACATAACTTACCCGAGATTGCTCCTCAGCACTACGTATCGTCTTCCTCAAGCTTCACTGGAAGTTTCCTGAGCACAGAGCTAGGAGTAAGCTCTGAGCACTGCCAGCTGTGACACACACACACACACACACACACACACACACACACACACACACAAATAAAAGAATTAAAAAATGAAAGAAGATAGATTTTTTTGTTTGTTTTGTTTTTGGGCCACACCCGGTGGTGCTCAGGGGTTACTCCTGGCTATCTGATCAGAAATAGCTCCTGGCAGGCACGGGGGACCATATGGGACACCGGGATTCGAACCAACCACCTTAGGTCCTGGATTGGCTGCTTGCAAGGCAAACGCCACTGTGCTATCTCTCCGATTCCAAAGTTAGATTTTTTTAAATTAGTGTTTTGGGGTTATTGAGTTTTGTTTGTTTGTCTAAGTTGTATTTTGTTTTATTGTTTTGGGGGTTATACCTGAAGGTGTTCAGGCATTCCTGTGGCGAGGGAGTTGCTGATCACAGTGTTTTAGAGATCATATGGCAAAGCATGCATGCTGGTCCTTTGGAAAAGCTCAGTTTTTATACTAACTTAAATATTACTTCAAGGCCTCTGTCCTTTTTTCTTCCCCAGGGGGTGACAGTGGCTTGGAAAGCCATTGATGTTCAGGAGATTTGAAGGTCTCACTGGCAATTCTCTTTCAACCAGACCTAATAGGGTTTAATGAAAGAGCTTAAGATGTGATGCTGCGGGCCCGGAGAGATAGCACAGCGGCGTTTGCCTTGCAAGCAGCTGATCCAGGACCAAAGGTGGTTGGTTCAAATCCCGGTGTCCCATATGGTCCCCCGTGCCTGCCAGGAGCTATTTCTGAGCAGACAGCCAGGAGTAACCCCTGAGCACCGCCTGGTGTGACCCAAAAACAAACAAACAAAAAAACAAAACAAAGAAAACAAACAAACAAAAAAAGATGTGATGCTGCTGATTTCTAGGGTGGCTGGGATTACACAGGCCAACCCAGCAGTGTTGGGGGACTCCCAAGGCTGCACCTTGTCTTAAATGGAACTGCTATACTAGCTCCTGGCCTTAGGTCTATGTATATTTTAACTTGCAAATAGGTCCCAAAACAAAACAAAAAACGAACAAATAAAAATACTGAAGGCAATAACTGCATGCTGTTTGATGAACAGTTTTTGTTTCTAAGTTTACTTGCCCTTAACAACTAGGAGCAATAATAAAAAATAGTTTTATAATATAGGTGACTAACTCAAGCCTTATAGATAAATGTCTATTAATCTCAAAGAGAGTTCCAATTTTTTCATTATGTATTATCAATTATTGAAATAAAATTAATCAGAGCCATTCAGTCTTATCATGCTTATGTCATTTTTTTTTTTTTTTTTTTTTTTTTTTTTTTTTTGGTTTTTGGGTCACACCCGGCGGTGCTCAGGGGTTACTCCTGGCTATCTGCTCAGAAATAGCTCCTGGCAGGCACGGGGGACCATATGGGACACCGGGATTCAAACCAACCACCTTTGGTCCTGGATCGGCTGCTTGCAAGGCAAACACCGCTGTGCTATCTCTCCGGGCCCTGCTTATGTCATTTCTATTTCCTTATGATTGCCTAAAAAGTCCCTGCTACAAGTTGTAGATTAGACATTGAAGGCTAGAGAAATAGTACAAAGGTTAAGGTTTGCCTAGTATGTGGCAATAGTTGCAGTTTGGGTTCAAATCCTGCATCCTATACGGTCTCCCATGCACTTCTAGACAAGGTGCTTGAGAACAGAATCAAGAATCCTGAAGACAGGCCCGGAGAGATAGCACAGCAGTGTTTGCCTTGCAAGCAGCTGATCCAGGACCAAAGGTGGTTGGTTCAAATCCCGGTGTCCCATATGGTCCCCCGTGCCTGCCAGGAGCTATTTCTGAGCAGACAGCCAGGAGTAACCCCTGAGCACCACTGGATGTGGCCCAAAAACAAAACAAAAAAAAAGAATCCTGAAGGCATGAAAAAAAAAATCTCACTGGGTCAGAGAGATACTAGGTATTAAGATACTTGCCTTGAAAAAAAAAAAAAAGATACTTGCCTTGCCTATGACCAATACCAGTTTAATTTCCAGCACCACATATGGCCCTCTGAGTCATGCCTGATGTGATCCCAAGCACAGAGCCAGAAGTAAGCACTAGAGTGCTGCCTGGTGTGACCCAATAATAACAACAAAAGCTTACTTAACAAACCATTACAAACACTCACACATCTCTATTAAATGGTCATATCAATATTAGCAAGCCTTTTTAGCCCCGAGGCAGAGACTTCGCAGAACCAAACAGCTCCACTCCAAGACATTAAGATTATACCTACAGGACCGGAGAGATAGCACCAGGGTAGGGCATTTGCCTTCAAAGTAGCTGATCCAGAATGGATGGTGGTTCAAATCCTGGCATTCCATATGGTCCCCCATGCTTGTCAGGAGCAATTTCTGAGCATAGAGCCAGACCACCAGGTGTGACCCAAAAATCAAAAAAAGAAAATTATACCTATAAAGAGAGCTATAAATTTATGTCTTAGTTTATTATATTATTTTTTGGGGGGTCACAGCCGGCAGTACTCAGGGGTTACTCCTGGCTCTACATTCAGAAATCGCTCCTGGTAGGCTCGGGGGACCATATGGAATGCCGGGATTTGAACCACCGTCCTTCTGCATGCAAGGCAAATGCCTTACCTCCATGCTATCTCTCCGGCCTCTATCCTATAATTTTTATAATAAAATTTAAACTAGTAATTTTTTAATGTTTGGGTGATGGGACTAACTGCTGATGTGTTAGAAACAGTAGCTGCCTCAGGATATTTAATTTGAATTAATTAAATTCGCTGTTGAATTTGTCTTTTGTCTCTACGAATATTGGAGATATTGCTTCTCTCAGAGGAATCTGCTGCAAATGCTATCAGCTGTAATGTGACAAGGTACACTAATGACAACTGATTTGTTTGGTTGGTTTGCAATTAATAACTTTGTTTGGGGACTACATCCAGCTATGCTCAAGGCTTACTTCTGGCTCGTTGCCCAGGGATCAATCTTGGTGGGGCTTGACAGGACTATATGCTGAACTTGGAATTTAACCCAGGTTGACTGCACATGCAACACAAGTGCCTTAGTGCTTTTTAGACCAAGAGCATACAACAAAAAGAATGCCAGCCTTTTGATCTGAAGAGTTTGCATGGCTGAATTTTACTGACTTTAACACTTGCGTTACCATTTTGAATATTCCTTCATCCTTCTCGTTACCATTTTAACACTTGTGTTTTCGTTTTGAATATTCCTTCATTCCCTGCATACATTGCAAACTGGCAACTGGACCTAGAGGATTGACCAGACTGGACCCGCCCTTTGGCATTATCAGTGACAATGTGGGTGCCCTTTCATCAGGAGACACATGCCCAGATTTCTTGACTTTATTGATACTAGCAGCTATACAGTAAAATGCTCAGATTTATTTATTTATTAATAGCTGCAAAAAAGTGATATTCAATTTCTATCTTTTCTTTGTTTTTTTTTGGGGGGGTCACACCCACCAGTGCTCAGGGGTTACTCCTGGCTCTATGCTCTGAAATCACCCCTGGCAGGCACGGGGGACCATATGGGATGCCGGGATTCGAACCACCGTCCTTCCGCATGCAAGGCAAACACCTTACCACTGTGCTATCTCTCTGACCCCCCCTATCTTTTCTTTTTTATATAATAACTGAAAAACCTTACCAGGAGACATTCTTTTTTTTCTTTTCTTTTCTTTCTTTCTTTTTTTTTTTTTTTGTTGTTGTTTTTGTTTTTTGGGAAACAACCAGCAGTGCTCAGGGGTTACTCCTGGTTATCTCCATGCTATCTCTCCAGTTGCATCAGGAGACATTCTTCTTCTTCTTCTTCTTTTTTTTTTTTTCTTGCTTATTGGGAGACATTCTTATCTACTCTCTGGTTAACATTCATATAGAAAAGTTTAAAGAAAGGTTTGTATCTTTGTCTTCTGTTTTTTACTTTTTAATTTGTTGATGGTGAGTTATTTTGTGTGTTTTGTTTATTTGTTTGCCTTGGCCATACCTAACATTATTTTAGGGTTTTTCATGCTCAGGGGATGATGCAGTGCTGGGGAACAAAGCTGGGACTCCCACAGGCAAAGCTGACACTCTAGCCCTTTAAGTTATTTCCAACTTTTTTTTTGGGGGGGGGGGCCACACCCGGTGGTGCTCAGGGATTACTCCTGGCTATGCACTCAGAAATAGCTCCTGGCTTAGGGAACCATATGGGACGCCAGAAGATCAAACCACAGTCCGCCTTAGGCTAGCGAGGGCAAGGCAGACACCTTACCGCTTATGCCACTGCTCTGGCCCCTATTTCCAACTTTTGACAACCAAATTGCTCTACCTCTTTGACTAGTTAGATTCTCTTCAGTTTACTCTTTTTTTTTCTGACCCTTTCTTCGGTTTACTCTTTTTTTTGGGGGGGGGGGTTTGGGTCATACCCTGCAGTGCTCAAGGGTAACTCTTGGCTCTGCAATCAGAAATCACTCCTGGCAGGCAAGGGGGACCATATGGGATGTTAAGATTCGAACCACCTTCAGTCCTGGACCCACTACTTGCAAGACAAACACCCTACCACTGTGCTATCTCTCCGGCCCCCAAACAAGAACCAGTTTACTCTTAAATGGCCTGATTCACTCGTGTAGCTACTTTTTTGCTATTCTAGATATGGCTCTATTCTAGGCTCATCTTTATACTGTGTACCTACCTTAGATCTATAAACAGGTGGATTGGAACAATAGTATAGAGGGGAGGTTGTTTTCCATGCATGCAGCCTGCCATGTTTAATTCTTTTTTTTTTTTTTTTTTGGTTTTTTTGGGCCACACCCGGTGACGCTCAGGGGTTACTCCTGGCTATGCGCTCAGAAGTCGCTCCTGGCTTGGGGGACCATATGGGACGCCGGGGGATCGAACCGCGGTCCGTCTCCTAGGCTAGCGCAGGTAAGGCAGGCACCTTACCTCGAGCGCCACCGCCCGGCCCCGCCATGTTTAATTCTTAGCACCCCATAGAGTCCCCTGAACCCTGTCAAACATGACCCTTAATGCAAAGTCAGGAATAAGCCCAAAACAGTACTAACTATATTTTAAAAGCAAACTAACAAACAAAGTATAGGCAGCATTTTTCTTAAAAGTTCTAGATGGCGGGGCCGGGAAGGTGGCGCTAGAGGTAAGGTGTCTACCTTGCAAGCGCTAGCGTAGGACGGACCACGGTTCGATCCCCCGGCGTCCCATATGGTCCCCCCAAGCCAGGGGCGATTTCTGAGCGCATAGCCAGGAGTAACCCCTGAGCGTCAAATGGGGGTGGCCCAAAAAAAAAAAAAAAAAAAAAAAAAAAAAAAAAAAAGTTCTAGATGGCAATCTAAGGACTCTGGATAATCAGTGCTTTTGAGTTGATTATTATTTCTAAACTTAGGAAATATGTAATAATTCTAATGATTAGAATCATTTGTGTATAGAATCTATATTACATAATCATATACATTCAATACATGTATCATTAACTTAAGTTTTTCTATATAGCTATATACCTTTTTTTTTTTTTTGGTTTGGTTTTTTTTGGGGGGGAGTCACACCTGTTTGATGCTCAGGGGTTACTCCTGGCTAAGCACTCAGAAATCGCCCCTGGCTTGGGAAGACCATATGGGACGCCGGGGGATTTAACCATGGTCCTTCCTTGGCTAGCGCTTGCAAGGCAGACACTTTACCTCTAGCACCTCTAGCACCACCTCACCTCACTTGATTCTTAAAAAAACAAAGAGCTCAGTCAGAGGGACCAGAGATGTTTTGGAAGCATCTTGGCATAACTGCCCAAGGAGAACCCTGAGTGTACTTTAAACTGGTGCCGGTGGGTAATGGTGGCACATGGAAGACCACCTTCATGAAGCGCCACCTAGCTGGAGAGTTTGACAAATATGTTGCCTCCTGGGTGTGGAGTATACCAGCTAGTTCTTCCACACCAACCAAGCCCCATCAAGTTCAATGTATTGGGCACAGCTGGCCAACTGAAGTTTAGACGTTTGTGGAACAGCTCCTACATCAAAGTAACTTAGAGATCTGGTATGAGTATAAAAAAATAATCCTATCATGTTGTGTGGCAACAAAATAGATAACTAAGGATGGGAAAGTTAAAGCAAAATCTATTGTCTTCCACTGAAAGCAGAATTCTCAGTACTATGACTCTGCTGCTGAAAACAATGACAGTGTTGAAAAGCCCTTCCTCTGGCTTCATAGAAAAATAATCAGAGACCCGAGTTTGGAGATTATAGCCATGCCTGCTCTCACCCCAGCTGAGGTAATGATCATGGATCCAGTTCGACAGCTCAATGTGAGCACAATTTATAGATTGCTCAGGCAACTGCTCTCCCTGGTGAAGACCTGTGGATGAAGGTGGAGCCCAGAGTCAGTAGCCAGTTTTATAGGCACTTTTCCTGTGATGTCAGTGTACAGGGCATTTACCACTTTATTATATAGCTAAGCAGAGCATGCACTTAAACTTCAGTTGCTGAAGAAGGTGAATCAGCTTAGGAATGAATGTGACAGTTCAAAAACCCCTTTACCAGTTAGAGTGCTTGCCTTGCATGTGGCTGACCTAGGTTTGACTCTCAGAACCTCATATACTATAGGACATCCACTAGGAGTGATTCCTAATTGCAGAATCAAAGAGTAAGCCCTAACACCTCTGCATATGGCAAAGGAAAAAATACCCACTCTTTTGGAATCCATATTTAGCTATTTTGGAATGCAGCTGTCTCCCTTGAGGTCCAAATTTAAGACTGCTGATAGCACACAACAGTCTTCAGTGGTCGGATCTTATTTATTACTGTCATACCAATTCCTTTTCATTGAGAATCAGAATAAAATATTTCAAATCAGGAGCCGGAGAGATAGCATGGAGGTAAGGCATTTGCCTTTCATGCAGGAGGTCATCGGTTTGAATCCCGGCGTCCCATATGCCCCCCCCCCCCCCCCGTGCCTGCCAGGAACAATTTCTGAGCCTGGAGCCAGGAATAATCCCTGAGGACTGCCGGCTGTGACCCAAAAACCACACACACACAAAAAAAGCATTTCAAATCAAAAGATGTACAAAGGATACTAAATTAGAATATTCTCATTAATTGCCCATTGTTTCCTTACATTCACTATACTCTCAAAATATTAGTGTTCTTTTGATAATGGAATTGTTATGCCAACCAATAAGATTGTTGAGAAAAGCATAAATTAGATACATATGCTAATCCATTCTTCCTTACTTTAGGAGTAAAGTAAGTAATTTAAAAAGTATTTAGGGGCCGGAGCGGTGGCATAGCAGTAGGGCGTTTGCCTTGCATGAGTCCGACCTAGGACGAACCATGGTTCGATCCCCCAACGTCCCATATGGTCCCCAAGCAAGGAACAATTTCTGAGTGCAGAGCCAGAAGTAACCCCTGAGTGTCACCAAATGTGGCCCCCCAAAAAAGTAAGTATTTAAGAAAATATTTTAGGAGGCTAGAGAGGTAAGAGAGTGAGTAATGCGTTTGCCTTGCATGCGGCAGACCCGGATTCAATCGCTGGCATCCCATATGGTTTCCTGAGACCACCAGTAGTGATTCCTAAGCACAGAGCCAGAAAGTAACCCCTGAGCATTGCCAGGTGTGGCCTAAAACCAAACAAAATTTTTATTAGTTTTTTTTTTTCATCTTGGAGGTCATACTTGTAGATGCTCAGGATTTATTCTGCACTCAGGGATCACTCTTCATATTATTCTGGGGAAAAATTGTGGAGCTGAGTACCAAATCCAAGTTGGCCAGGTTCAAGACAAATGCCCTAGTTTCTATACTATCTCTCTGCCCACCCTCCTTCAACTATTTTAATTTATTTATTTAGGTTTTTGAGTCACACCCGGTGGCATTCATGAGTTACTCCTGGCTCTGTATTCAGAAATCGTTCCTGGCAGGCACAGAAAATCATATGGGATGCCAGGATTTAAACCACCATCTGTCCTGGATTTGGCTGCATGCAAGGCAAACGCCTTACCGCTGTGCTATCTCTCTGGCCCTCCCTTTAACATTTTTGTTGTTGTTGTTGTTGTTGTTGTTTTGGTGTTTTTTATTTTTTGGTTTTTGGGTCACACCCAGCGGTGCTCAGGGGTTACTCCTGGCTGTCTGCTCAGAAATAGCTCCTGGCAGGCACAGGGGACCATATGGGACACCGGGATTTGAACCAACCACCTTAGGTCCTGGATTGGCTGCTTGCAAGGCAAATGCCACTGTGCAATCTCTCTGGGCCCTTTTTTTTTTTTTTTTTTTTTTTTTGGTTACACCTGGGAGCACTCAGGGGTTACTCCTAGCTCTACACTCAGAAATCAATCCTGGCAGGCTTGGGGGACCATATGGGATGCTGGGATTCAAACTACCATCCTTCTGCATACAAGGCAAATGCCCTACCTCCATGCTATCTCTCTGGCCCCCTCCCTTTAACTTTTAAACTCAGCAATTTAGTTATTTGTTTTGTTTTGGGGGGGCACACCCAGTAGTGTTCAGGACTTACTCCTGGTTCTGTGCTCAGTGTATTATCACATCAGCACTTTCAATTTTTTTAAATTTACTTTATGTAAAGAGCATGTATCACAAAGTTGACATAGTTGATCATAATACATTTGTTTCCAGATAAGTGGGAGCTATAGTATTAAAAAAAAGAAAAAGAGAAGGAAGTGAGAGAAAAGGAAAAAAAAATTTGTTTGTGGTCCACACCTGGTGGCACTCAAGGATTACTTCTGGCTCTGTGCTCAGAAATCACTCCTGGCAGGCTTGGGGGATCATATGAGATGCCGGGAATTGAACAAAGGTCCGTCCTAAGTTGGCAGTGTACAAAGCAAATGCCCTACCACTGTGCTATCTCTCTGGCCCCAATAACAAGCAAATTTTTGAAAATTATTGTATCTCCAATGAGGTTATTAAGTCATTGTCAGAAGATTTAATAAGCTTTTATTGCTAGTTAACTATTCTCTTACTTCATTTATTTTTGAACATTAGGTGGCTTCATATACACATTGGCATCTAAATTAGTGTGTTCCTACAAGGAGGACAGTATTAAACAAAAATGGGGTTGTAGCAGTCTAGGAATTACAAGCATTATTGATGATACCATGGCTTTTTATTTTTGTTTTTCTTGGCCACACCCAGTGATTCTCAAGGGTTATTCCTGGCTATGCACTCAGAAATTGCTCCTGGCTTGGGGGACTATATGGGACACTGGGGGATCGAACATGGTCTGTCTTAGGTTAGTGTATGCAAAGCAGATGCCCTACCACTTGTGCCACTGCTCAGGCATGATACTTTGGCTTTTGTGGGGGTGTGTTTTCAGCTGCCAGGTCTTCTTCAAGAAGGAGGGTAGAGGATGCCCACACTCACTCCAAAAATGTTTTGGTGATTTCTGCCCAAATACTGGCATGCTTGGAGTTCTGATCAGATTGGTGTTTCTGCAGAGAGCTATAGAGGAGCGGTGAAGCTGACCCATTGATGAAACAGCAATTGTGGATGGTAGTTACAGCCAGCATGCCTTTGGCAGGGTGGGTATTTAGTCCGCCCTCTCCTCCTAAGATTGCCAGTTTTCAGCGGTATGACCACTAAACCCATAATTTTTCATGGCTTTTGTTTACATCTCTTTCAAGACTAGAATCTATGCACCGGAGAAATAGCATAGCAGTAAGGCGTTTGCCTTGCATGCAGAAGGACCGTAGTTCGAATCCCGGCATCCCATATGGTCCCCGTGCCTGCCGGGGGCAGTTTCTGAGCATAGAGCCAGAAGTAACCCCTGAGCGCTGCTGGGTATGACCCAAAAACAAAACAAAACAAAAAGATATAGGTGACAGGCATACCGGTGCTGAATCAGAGGGTGAATCATCTCAGAGCCCTATTCGCAGTAATTTTGCCAACACAGGCTCAGCCCCTTTACCTGGAGTAAACATCTCATTATTGAACCCCTTGAGGTGAAAGACGTAGTTTGGTTTAAAAAGTCATGTAAAGATTACTGCCCCACATCACCATATTGTGGGGAGTAACTAAATTTTTGGTGTCAAAAATCAGTTTGGGGCCCGGAGACATAGCGCAGCAGCGTTTGCCTTGCAAGCAGCCGATCTAGGACCAAAGGTGGTTGGTTCGAATCCCGGTGTCCCATATGGTCCCTGTGCCTGCCAGGAGCTATTTCTGAGCAGACAGCCGGGTGTGGCCCAAAAACCAAAAAAAAAAAAAAAAAAAAAAAAACCAAAAAATCACACACACACAAAAACACACACACACACCCAAAAAAAAAAAAAAAAAAACCAGTTTGGATTCTGCATGATTTTAAAAGAATAGTAAAATGTGTTTAACTTCATCTCAGCAGGTTCAATGAGACATGATTTACATGGAAGGAGTTAAAGCCAAGCTCTTTAGCCCAGAAGGAACTAAAAAACGGGTAGCAGGGGTGACCCTATCTTATGAACTATTGATGGGTGAAAATCAACATTCAAATGTTCAAGTTTAAGCTGCTTTACCAAAGAAAATTTTGGATATAGTTAAGGAATTTTTGTTTGTTTGTTTGTTTTTTTGGGGCCACACCCGGCAGTGCTCAGGGCTTATTCCTGGCTGTCCGCTCAGAAATAGCTCCTGGCAGGCACAGGGACCATATGGGACACCAGGATTCGAACCAACCACCTTAGGTCCTGGATCGGCTGCTTGCAAGGCAAACGCCGCTGTGCTATCTCTCCAGGCCCTATAGTTAAGGAATTTACATTATCCTCATGGGAAAAGATTAATTCAACAGGAATAAATTCAGGGAATTTTCTTAAAATTACACACGGCAATCTTGAACCATATGTAGAGTTTGTGGGAAGGCTCCAGGTATCACTTAAATTGCAAATGAAAGATGAGGAGATGAGAAAATTTCTCGAAAAGAATTTGGCTTACTACAATGCTAATACAGTTTGCAAGTCAGTATTATTGCTTCTGATTGATAAAGTTAATTTGATCGATTTTCTCAGAGCCTGTCAGAATGTGCAAGATATAACTCAACCCCCACCTCACACAAATCCTGTAAAAACCTTTACAGTGACTTCCCACAGAGGACAAAACACATTCAGGAAACCAGATTTTTGTCCAAAATGTGATAAAGGGTATCATTGGGCATGAGACTGCTGGTCCAAAAACCACTTTGATAACAACCTGGGAAGAGGTTTGAAAACAAACCAGGGGCCGGGAAGGTGGCACTACAGGTAAGGTGTCTGCCTTGCAAGCGCTAGCCTAGGACGGACCACGGTTTGATCCCCGGTGTCCCATATGGTCTTCCTAAGCCAGGGGTAATTTCTGAAAATATATCTAGGAGTAACTCATGAGCATCAACGGGTGTGGCCCAAAAATTAAAAAAAAAAATAAAGAAAAAGAAAAAAAAAGAAAACAAACCCAAGGAGGCAAAGTAACTGCTTCCATTGTGGGAAGCCAGGGCATTTCGACTCCTTTTAAATTCAGTTTTCAGGGGCACAGATACACGATGCAAGGAAATGCATATCGTGGCTTGCCTCAGCCCCATCAAAATCAGGGGCAAAACCCCTCAACCATAATGCTGCTCAGCCCAGCCAAAGGAAATTCTGCACTGTAAATGATTTGAATCCTGCAACACAGGCAACGGTGGTTTGGACATAAGATGTCTAGAAGACATTACTATCTACCCAGGACAATGTCCTTATATGTTGAAAACAGGTATTATGGATCCAACACCCCCGAATACAGTAGGTATGATTTTTGGCAAGAGCAGCCTCAGTATCAAGGGAATTTCAGTCATAAACAAAGTCATTGATTCAGACTCTATGGGAGAAATAATTGTGATTATTACCATACCAGTTACTTGGACTTTTAAGAAAGGTGAAGGAATAGCTCAGCTCATGATAGTTCCATATGCCAAGATAAGGAAATCAGATAAAGAACGAATAGGAGGTTTTGGAAACACTGATCCGGGTGCCATCCACAACCCACTCGTGGCTATGGTTCCTAAAGTGAGGGATGAAAATCCAATGTTGAGCTTTAATTGCAAGGGCAAACTTTTGAAGGGCTTCTGGATTCTGAGGCACAGGTTACCATAATCTCTGAAAAAGAATGCAGAAAATTGGCCTCTCCAAGCAGTCCGGTATTCTCTGTAAGGCATAGGAGGTTTAATATCCTGCTTGCTGGCCCCATACCAGAGCCTTTCTCCCTAGCCTGGGGAGTACTGGGAGGCTTGGCAGGCCCCCAGCCGTCCTTGTCTTTTTTCCCTGACTCCAGGCCTTCCCTGGGTGCCAGCTCAGATGGCCAGAAGTGGGTTCAGGTGGACTCTTAGTGGTCCTCAGGTTCCCCCCTCCCTCCGTACTCCAGGGTGGAGGTGCATGGGGAGGAGGGCGGGCAGACATCTGGCTTCCGATTTCATCCTTGATTCTGGAGACCAGCTCTTGCCAGGTATAGGGTTTTTCTCCCCTGGACTTAAGTTTTTCCCTGGGCACTGGTCTAGGTGGGCTCTATAGGGGTCAACAGGCTTTCCCCCTATCTCTCCCTATACTAATGGTAATGCGCTCTGGGAGGAGGGCAGGCTGTTCTAGCACTGGTTTATATTGGGACAGTCAGTGGAAATTTTTTCTCTTTGTTTTCATATTGATAGTATTGTGTGCATATATTCTATATATCCAAAATATCCATCTTGTATTGGGACCTTGATACTGCCCTACAAAGCTCATTTCTAATTTTTTTTTTTTTTTGGTTTTTGGGCCACACCCGGCGGTGCTCAGGGGTTACTCCTGGCTGTCTGCTCAGAAATAGCTCCTGGCAGGCACGGGGGACCATATGGGACACCGGGATTCGAACCAACCACCTTTGGTCCTAGATCGGCTGCTTGCAAGGCAAACGCCGCTGTGCTATCTCTCCGGGCCCTCATTTCTAATATTTTACTGCCTCAGTCCCAACCCTTACTTCCCCCCATCCTCCCATGTAGGTGCAGCTAATGACATGAAGCTCACCACATAGAATGATAACTGCAGTTAGAGAAATAACTACACTGAAAACTATCATAACAATGTGAATGAATGAGGGAAAAAGAAAGCCTGTCTCGAGTACAGGTGTGGGTGGGGTGGGGAGTAGGTAGATCTGGGAAATTGGTGGTGGGAATCCTGCACTGGTGAAGGGGGGTGTTCTTTACATGACTGTAATTATACAACTACAATTATATTTGTAATCACGGTGTTTAAATAAAGATAATTTTAAAAAAATATCCTGCTTGCTGAGTATAGAGACTATGGTGTGCAAAGGCCCAGAAAATCAAAGAACTATAATTAGACTTCACGTGGGCCCATTTTCACCATCCTTGTGGGGTCACGATCTACAAAAACAGTCAGGAGTAACCCCTGAGCACTGCCGGGTATGGCCTAAAAACCAAAAAAAAAAAAAAAAAAAAAAAAACAGGAAACAATCCATACACCTGTTTGGATTAAGGAGGATGATAAATGGATAGCTGGATATCTCCTTCTGAGAGGGAGAGGATATACCTATGTTTCTACAGATGAAAACCCTCCCAAGAAATTTCAGTCCATTACGCCTTGTCAGAAATTGGGCAAGCACTAATGATCAGGTATAGACTGCCATGACAACAAACTCTCCTTCAGATCAAATACAAAATACTCAAAAGACAGACAACAGAGGCCAGAGAGATAGCGTGGAGGTAGGGCATTTGCCTTGCATGCAGAAGGATGGTGGTTCGAATCCTGGCATCCCATATGGTCCCCCCGAGCCTGTCAGGAGTGATTTCTGAGCATAGAGCCAGGAGTAACCCCTGAGCAATGCCGGGCTGACACCCCCCCAAAAAAAAAAGACCAACAACAGTAACATTGCTGAAATCTCCACAACAGGTAGCAAAGATTTAACACTCACACCCCACAACTTGAGTGGGACTAATAATGGTAATAATGGTCTTTACACTCCAGAACACAACAGAAAAGACAGGAACCTCTCCTAACTGGGCTCCAAAATGTAGGAAATTCTTGCTACATGAACTCAATATTGCAATGCCTGTATAATATTTCAGACTTGACTCAGTATTTTTTATCAAGATTATTATAAAAAGGATGTTAACAGAAAAAATCCTCTGGAACATAAAGGTAAATTAGCAGAAAAATTTGGTCTGATTATCAAAACCATAGGAAATGAATATCATAGATATATTAACTCTAAAAGAGTCAAAACAATTGGCCTACTTAATGACCAGTTTGCTGGACACAACCAGCAGGATCCTTATGAATCTTTGATGTTTCTCATATAGGGCCTACACCAGGATTTGTTAAAAGGAAGTTCTGTGACAGATAAAGCTAATCACCTTATGAATACTGAAAGTTATAAACAATCTGGACAAGAACACAAAAAGGCTCACGAGTCTGTTATTTATGCTCTCTTTCAAGGACAGTTCAAATCTATACTTCAGTGCCTCACATGCCACCAAAAACATGAGGTTTATGAGATAGCTGTTCATTTGTCCCTGTCTGTCACATCTACAGATAAATGTACGTTACAGGAATGCCTTATCGAATTTTTCAAAGAAGTGTTGAGAGATGACAACAAAGTGCATTGCAATTTCTGCAACAATAAGAGGGATTTTTTTTGAAGAAAACACATATATGGAAATTACTACCACTACTGATAATACATTTTAAACGCTTTGCTTTTGATGGCAAGCAAATTAAAAAAAATTGCAAACCTATGTGGATTTTCCTTTAGAAGACCTCAATTTAGCAGAATTCACCCCTGATATAAAGACAACATTGACAAATACAACTTATCATCAGTTTCAAACCATTATGGTAAAGTTCACTACAGATACTGTACATCATATTGTAAAATTGCTGCAAGACAACATTGGATCAATTTTGATGACAAGAAGATCAGAAAAGTCCCCAGAATGTTAGTGAAATTCACAGCAGCATACATTCTTTTTTACACTGTTCAGAGACCTACAATGAATGATGTGATTTTTTTCCAGCTAATCATTTCCCTTCTTTTTCAGTTTTTTGTTTTGTTTTGTTTTTTTGTTTTTTGTTTTGTTTTTGGGCCACACCCGGCGATGCTCAGGGGTTACTCCTGGCTGTCTGCTCAGAAATAGCTCCTGGCAGGCACGGGGGTGGGGGTGGGGGGACCATATGGGACACCGGGATTCGAACCAACCACCTTTGGTCCTGGATCGGCTGCTTGCAAGGCAAACGCCACTGTGCTATCTCTCCGGTCCCTAGTTTTTATTAATGCTCTATGGTTTCTCTACAGGTATGATTGTGAAAGGGTTTGAAAATGCTGATCCTTATGGTGAATATTGTCTTGCTTTTATTACTCTCCAAGATTGTAGCTACTTATGAATTTTATATAATCATATTCTTTCTTTATACATAGGGATTTTCCAAAAGAAGACTTCTGTATTTTTTTTTTCTGGTTTGTGGGTCACACCCAGCAGGCTCAGGGGTTCGTTCCTCCTGGCTCTATGCTCAGAAATCGCTCCTGGCAGACTCGGGGGACCATATGAGATGCCGGGATTCGAACCACCAACATTCTGCATGAAAGGCAAATGCTTTACCTCCATGCTATCTCTCCGGCCCTGACTTCTGTATTTTATTAATGTTTTTCCATATCATTTTGTTGAGGTATATTTCTCTAATGAGTTTTTAGTTTTATATTCTAATACTACTGCTTTGTTTTCCTCAGTTTAGTTCTCAAGATGGAATTTGAACGCCTAATTTTGGCAAAATGATACCTTTTGATGTGGACTCCCTTTTCAGTGCTCCTCATTTTTGCTCAATATATTATACAGTTACTGTTGATTATTTATAGTAGAGTTCTTCATGCTTGTATTGTACATGTAATTTTCTTTCAGATCTTCTCTACTCGACATTTGGAAGACATTTTTGTGAGTTTGAAGTTTTTCTCCTATCTAGGTTGCTGGCTATTATGAAGCACTTTTTACCATTTCAGCTGATTTTTCTTTTGTTTCATTTTGGATCCATTCATTGAATTTTTTTTTTGTGTGTGTGTGTTTTGTTTTTTTTGTTGTTTTTTTTTTGTTTTTTTGGGCCACACCCGTTTGATGCCCAGGGGTTACTCCTGGCTATGCGCTCAGAAATCGCCCCTGGCTTGGGGGGACCATATGGGACGCCGGGGGATCGAACCGCGGTCCGTCCTACGCTAGCGCTTGCAAGGCAGACACCTTACCTCTAGCGCCACCTTCCCGGCCCCCATTCATTGAATTTTTGGTTAACCTATTGTGTGAGTGTGGTGTGTGTGGTGGCCACCTCTATATTTATTTTTATTTTATTTATTTATTTAGTTATTTATTTATTTATTTATTTATTTTTGGTTTTTGGGCCACACCTGATGGTGCTCAGGGGTTACTCCTGGCTATCTGCTCAGAAATAGCTCCTGGCAGGCATGGGGGACCATATGGGACACCGGGATTCGAACCAACCACCTTTGGTCCTGGATCAGCTGCTTGCAAGGCAAGCACCACTGTGCTATCTCTCCGGGCGCCTCTATGTTTATTTTAATGTTTGTTTGTATTATATGTAATGTCTGTCCATATTATATTTAGTCTTTCTTTCTTGTATATGACCATTTCTTTTTCCCCGGAAGAAGATGATGACACTGCTGCCACAGTGGTTATGCTGGTGCTTATGGTACCAATCCAATAAAAGTTTGTAGGATCTACATAAATTGACCCAGCTGAACTTACTGAAGACCATCCACTGCATGAAATGCAGGACTCAGACAGCACCATTGGCATGTGAACTGCTCATGATCCTCTTCATGGTTCATTATATCTGAAGGTCTCCTGCTCTATGTCATCACTCTGTCTGCTGCTGCTGTCAGAATTACTTGAGTTCTTGAACACTATTGTGAGAGATCTTCAGATCTAGGATATTTCCTGATCTGTAAATGCTGTGAGCCATTTTCCAGACTCCATAAGACTATGTTGCAGGCTGCATTTGGAATCTAGAATTTGTCTACTCTCCTCAGACTATCTCAAAAGACTTAGAGGATATGTATAACCTCTTTGTATACTTAAGTGTCTTTAACTCTTTAACATGTATATGTAACTCTTTAACATGTGTATGCTCTATGGTATATTATGCTTTCCTTTTTTATTTTGATATATTAGTAGAAATTCTTAGAAAAGAGTACAGATAGTACTCAGGAAGTCTTTTGTACTTTTGATAGAGCCAGGATAGGATCTGTTGGTTTATTATTTTCCCATAAGCCACAATAGTATCCTATGGCACTGTTTCTTTTGCATAGGCACATTAAAATTGGAAAATATTAGAAACTAAGAGTAGTTATTATCTATTAGGGGTTAAGACTCAATAATTTCCTACTACAGGTGGCATTCCACTCTGAACATTTGCCTTGGCGACTTGACTTGAACATTAGTCATTTACTCCTGAACCTTGGAACCGGCACAGTTCTCTGCACCTAATCTAGGAATTGACCATCTACCAGTACAAGACCCCAGATGGGTGCCAAATAGCCACAATCTGATCTTCCCTCTCTATACCTATAAAAGTTATGGAAATCAGAGTCTACCCCAACACTGAAGAGGGCTGGAACAGACCC
The DNA here is from genome assembly GCF_024139225.1 of Suncus etruscus. Taxonomy (NCBI): domain Eukaryota; kingdom Metazoa; phylum Chordata; class Mammalia; order Eulipotyphla; family Soricidae; genus Suncus; species Suncus etruscus. The sequence goes on from NC_064848.1 coordinate 13,404,060, forward strand.
CGTCTAATAGAACATTCCTACAGAGGACGAGAGGCTCAAGATTACTTTATGGCTCAAACTGTCTTTGAGGAGAAATTTTCCAAGGACCTTAAAGAATACTATAGGGTAATACAAATTACTGTTCCTGGAGACAGCAGATGGCACTAAGGCAGGATGCTTCGTGGGTAGGAATACCCTGTTTTTAGGCCAAAAAGTTTATTTTTACTAAGTTTTTCCAAACTTTTGTTGTGCCTATGCAAAATATTGCCAACCTTTTTTTTAGAAGCATATGTCATAATCTTATAATCATGGGATATGAATTATTTTGTATTTCTATAAGTCAAATAAGGGGACATGTTGGGTTACTGATCCTATCCTAATCAATTATTGTAAACCACCCTATGGTGTGATCTGGTGATAGTATATTGGATTATCCCTTACTTGGTATTCTTCTAGCACCCTAGGGTGGGACCTGGTTCTTGTCAATAAAAGCAGGGGTCTGAGGAAGGCAGGGGCTCATTCTTCGGTCTTCTTCCACTGAGCTGCGCTCCATCTTGGGAGCAGGAAGCTTGGGTGGTTTGAATTCCTTACTTGAGCACTGGAGTTCCTGAACCTATTCTTGTACCTCTTCACTATGTGAATTATTTCCTGCAGATCTCTGCAACTGGAACTGTTCCCCCTACCCTAATTGGACAGGGGAATGGGAACTACCTTTCCTGTCTGAGAGCTCAGTGGGAATCAAACCTTAACCAATCTCCTAGAGAATGTGACTCTTTGGGTATCTCATATCTTCCAAGCCACTCAACCCTATCCCTTACCTCCTATCCCCAACAATCACTAATCTCTGATTCTGTGGATTTGTCTATGCTGGATGTTTCAAACAAATGGAATGATAAAATGAGGTCTTTGTACCTGATTTCTATCACTTAGATATGTTTCCCAGCATCATTCATACAAAGTGTTATACAAAGTATAACACATGGTTTATTTGGAGGAAGGTCCCAACTCAGCCATGTTTGAGCCTGTTCCCAGCATAGTGCTCTGAATGCACTCTTGAGATAGTTGGGTGACAATGAGTAACTAAAGATATTAATCAGGGCCGGGTAGGTGGCGCTGGAGGTAAGGTGTCTGCCTTGCAAGCGCTAGCCAAGGAAGGACCGCGGTTCGATCCCCCGGCGTCCCATATGGTCCCCCCAAGCCAGGGGCGATTTCTGAGCACATAGCCAGGAGTAACCCCTGAGCGTCAAACGGGTGTGGCCCAAAAACCAAAAAAAAAAAAAAAAAAAAAAAAAAAAAAGTTGCTTTTTTGGGGCCGGGCGGTGGCGCTGGAGGTAAGGTGCCTGCCTTGCCTGCGCTAGCCTAGGACAGACCGCGGTTCGATCCCCCGGCGTCCCATATGGTCCCCCAAGAAGCCAGGAGCAACTTCTGAGCACATAGCCAGGAGTAACCCCTGAGCGTCACAGGGTGTGGCCCAAAAACCAAAAAAAAAAAAAAAAAAAAAAAAGATATTAATCAGTACTTTATTTTACCACATATTCCCATATTTTTCTATAAAACTAATAAGAAAGGAATAAAGAAAGGCTGGAGGGTCAGGGGCCAAGTGGTCTATATGCATTGGTGGGGAATTAAATAAGGACAGAACTAAATACCCAAGCCAGAGTCAATGATAATAGAAGCAAGGGACCCAAACTTTAACAATCTAAACTCAAAGGGGCCTTTTTTTTTTTTTTTTTTTTTTTTTTTGGTTTTTGGGCCACACCTGGCGGTGCTCAGGTGTTACTCCTGGCTGTCTGCTCAGAAATAGCTCCTGGCAGGCACGGGGGACCATATGGGACACCGGGATTCGAACCAACCACCTTTGGTCCTGGATCGGCTGCTTGTAAGGCAAACGCCACTGTGCTATCTCTCCAGGCCAAATAAGGGGCCTTTTATAGTGGCAGGCCACGGGGCAAAGGGTTGTATAGGATGCACTCTGGATCCATTGGTGGAGGGAGGTTGACACTGGTGGTGGGAAGGATCCTGATTAGTTGTATATCTGAAATTCAACTATGAAGGACTCTTCAGATCACAATTTTTTCAATAAAATAAAATTAAAACAAAAATGAGATGGAATTTGGGACCTTTTTGTTGTTTTTGTTTTGTTTTATTTTTTGGGTCACACCTGGCTGCGCTCAGGAGTTACTACTGGTTCTGCACTCAGGAATCACTCCTGGTAGTGAATATGGGATGTCAGGGATCAAACCTAAGTTGGCAGCTTGCAAAGCAAATGCCCTACATACTATACTATATCTCTGGCCCTCAAGAAACCTTTTTAGAGTAAGTTTACCTGCACTCATTCCTCTCTCCCAGGTCACCCTATTCCATCTCCCCCTCTTATTTTCCTTTGTCTGACAGAGTCCTGGTTCCAGAGAATTAATTGGATTATGTATTTATGAATCAATTCTCCCAACAAGCCGAAGAATCTCGAGAAGAAAGGATATTTTGTTCACTTTCTACCCACAACACCTGATGCAGAGAATAATCTTCATGAACAAATGCTGTTAATTAGGGCTAATAAAGCATATGCCAAACAGTCTATGAGTTTTATCTGCCTGAGATCAGTCACTTAATCTCTTCACAGCCTCCTCCCCTTCCCTCAGCAATGTCTACTCAAGCCTGGACTCATCCCTTGTAGTTGGGGGGTCTTCACCCAAGTGTTTGGGAAGAGATGAAACAAAACAAACACACCTAGCAGTGGGGCCAGAGAAAGAAATCAGTGAGCAGGAGAATATGCTTAGGATGTAGGAGACCTGGGTTTCATCCCTGAGACCGAAGATCCCCTGAGCACTGAACTACGAGTAGCCCCCTGAGCACTGCCAGATGTGGTAAAAAAAAAAAAATCAAACGTGGGGCCCAAGAGCTAGCACAGGGGTAGAGGCATGTGCTTTGTATCCTGCTAACCTAAATTCAAATCCCTGGCACCACCTATGGCCCCTCAAGCACCTCCAGGGTTCATTCCTGAGCACAGAGCCAGAAATAAGCCCTGAAGCACTGCTAGATGTGGTCCAAAAATCAAGCTAGTGTAAACTTGGGTGTTTTTCAAGCAGAAAACTATCAGTCATGGCCCGGCTAGGTCAAGTATTGCTGGGACTAGTTCACTAAGTACCTGCTCCCCACAAATAATATTAAGATAATATCTTTAGTTAGTCCAGGTATATATTTCCTATATTTTTCTGAAATTTGTTTTTGTACAGGTACCTACTGCTGTCAAAATTGTTCTTAAGCTCTCATGCAAGATCAGTGGAAACATGCAAGTCCAATGCAGGCTAAAATTAAAAAAAAACTATTTGTATATACACATACTTTAAAAGTGCATTTTAATTCAGGTCATAGAGAAGGAGGCAGAAGGTGCTGAAATTCTCCCCTCACACGTCAACCCCAATGTGACCCCCAATGTCTGAATCAGGCACTTTTTCTGTCCTTTTTAGGCACAGATTATAATCATTCAGGACATGTTCTGGGGCCTGACCTGGCTGGGAGGCAGCCCTATTCCTGCTTGCAGGGAGGAAAAAGGGAGATGAGCTCCCCGTAACAGAGTACAGACCTGTGTGGGTCAGCCTTGCCCAAGCAGAAAGACCAGCCTAGCTAGGATCACAGGTGCTCTTCCCTTCATTCTTAACAGCTCCCAATTGTTGAAGAGCTTACCAGACTATCATGACCCACTCTAAACATTTCTCAAGAGAGTTACAAAGAAAGAGCCAGCTGGGCCTGAGGCTTTTCAAAGTTCCTCTGAGGGTCCAGAAGGCCTCTGGAGTCCAGTCTAGCAGGCCTACCAGCTCAAGCACATTTAGAAGGCTTCCTCAGCAGCTCCGACTCATGCAGTGCAGCCTGTGGTGAGGCCAGTTCAGGTTAGGGGGCCGGGCATGATTCTTCAGGCTTGCCCAAAGCTCTTACCATCAAAATCAACCAGCGCAAAATCTGTGAGTTTTCACTGAAGATTCAAAGCCCCCAGGGACAGCCCATGTGTAGAATCAAATAATTAACGATGGGACGCAGGCTTCAGGAAGAATCATCTTTATTTATGCCCTTGCCACCACAGGTGTGTGGCCTATGTCAACCTTTTAAGCATTCAGCTATATTTTGCTAGCCCTGCATCTTATTTCCTGTTAGCCATCTTCCCTTTGGGCTCCATGCGGCCCAAAGATCCAAAAGCCAGGAAGCCAAGCCGGGCCAAGAGAGAAACGGCAAAAGGGCCCGAATCCCCTGGCTCAGAGGTTTATCTATCCTTTTCCAGACCCCTCCCAGAAATGGGAGGTTTTGCAGGTAGTTACACCTATTATCCGGTTCCCAAGACCCCTCCCAAATATGGGTGGGTCTTAGGGTTTTTGCACCCAACTTCAGGGTTTTAGCTAGGTACACCAACACCCATGGGACAGTGTGCCCAGAAAAATCAGGTAAACTGAATCTAGGGGGCAGAGAGCTCAACCCCCTCAGAGCGTATGTGTGCCTGGAAGTGATGGCAGCGGGCATACTTCATGGTTAGTCCATAGATGGGGGTCAGGTCCACCTCTACGCCTGGAGTCACACTGAATTCTACCCTCTGCAGCAAGATGGCCAGGAAAAGGAAGATCTCCCAGCGGGCAATGGTTTCTCCCAAGCATTTCCGCTTGCCCATGCCAAAGAGTATCACTTTCTCGCTCGCTGTCTTGTCAATGGTGCCATCTTCGGTGAGAAACCTTTCTGGCCGGAAGGCAGATGGATCATCCCACAGCTTCCTGTCATCAGAGGAAAGGCAGCTGAAGTGGGAGCTTAGGAGCTCAGAAGCTTCCTCAAGATTTTTGTTTTGTTTTGTTTTGTTTTTGGGTCACACCCGGCGGTGCTCAGGGGTTACTCCTGGCTGTCTGCTCAGAAATAGCTCCTGGCAGGCACGGGGGACCATATGGGACACCGGGATTTGAACCAACCACCTTTGGTCCTGGATCGGCTGCTTGCAAGGCAAACGCCGCCGTGCTATCTCTTTGGGCCCAGAAGCTTCCTCAAGATTTATCCAGTCCCAAAGAGGAGAGCGTAGGCAAGTGGACCCTGGGGACCAGCAGGGTCTAAAGCCACCAGGAGAAAGTGAGGTTTCTTTTGCCCCTTGCCCAAAACTTACGGGTCATGGTTGATCTGCCACTGATTCACAAAGATACAGCGTTCCTTGGGGATGTAGAAGCCAAGCAGACTGGTGTCTCTAGTGGTGCTGGGGAATGAGGAAATATTAGACCCCACAACCCAAACTCTGTCTCTACCACTATTCACATCCAACTCTGGGGTAGCATCTGGGAAGCAGTGGATCTGTGGGGTCTCACCTGTGGGGGATAGTGAAAGGCACAAAGGAGGAATGTCGGAAGGTCTCCAGGATAAAGGCCTCCAGATAGGGCAGCTGGAATCTATCTGAGAGCCGGGGCTGTCGCACTCCACCAATCACCGTGTCTGCCGGAGATCAATGTCAGACATATGAAGGGGCAGCCCAGACTGGCCAGACCCCTGGCCCTGAGCCTTTTGAAGAAAACCACTACCTACCCAGTTCCTTCTGGATCTTTTTCTGTATACCAGGGTTCGTCACTAGGTACAGGAGTGCCCAGGAGAGAGCAGTTGTGACTGTGTCAAACCCTGGCCAGAAGAAAATAGGGAGAAGTTAGGCTGTGGGTGGTGGAGGGCACTTGGGCCCAGGAAAGGCACAGAGGCAGCTCTCACCAGCTCCAAAGAGATCCATAACCACGTTGACAATCTTCTCATCGGACAGCTGCATATTGGCATTCTCGTCCAGCTTCTTGTCCTGACAGTGATCAATCAGGCTGTCTGTGATGTCCCGAATATGGCCCTGGGGAGGGAAAGCTCCCAGATTAACTCGATCCCAAATACAGTTTCACACACTGGTATCCCCTCTTATTTAAGAGGTGATCGCAGGGGCCGGCGAGGTAGCGCTAGAGGTAAGGTGTCTGCCTTGCAAGCGCTAGCCAAGGAAAGGACCACGGTTCGGTTCGATCCCCCGGCATCCCATATGGTCCCCCCAAGCCAGGGGCAATTTCTGAGCGTGTAGCCAGGAGTAACCCTTGAGCCTCTAATGGGTGTGTCCCGAAAAACAAACAAAAAAAAGAGGTGATCGCTGATGCCAGAGAGAGAGCATGGAGGGAAGGCGTTTGCCTTTCATGCAAAAGGTCATTGGTTCAAATTACGGCATCCCATATGGTCCCCCGTGCCTGCCAGGAGCAATTTCTGAGCCTGGAGCCAGGAGTAACCCCTGAGCACTGCCGGGTGTGACCCAAAAACCAAAACCAAAAAAAAAGAAAAAAAAAAAAAGAGGTGATCGCCACTGACACTGCCATTCCTGCCTCCCAAAGCCTCCCTCTGCCTCAGCATTTTAACTGTTCTTTTTTTTTGGGGGGGGGGGTCACACCCAGCAGCGCTCAGGGTTTACTCCTGTCTCTATGCTCAGAAATTGCTCCTGGCGAACTCAAGGACCATATGGAATGCTGAAATTCAAACCACTGTCCTTCTGCATGCAAGGCAAACGCCCTACATCCATGCTATCTCTCCGGCCCCCATTTTGACTATTCTAACCAAGGGACACTCAACAGAGTATGGCTCATTACCATCTGCCTCTTATGCTTTCTCTCCCATGAAGGCAGGAAGGACTCATTAACTCTTCCAGGTTCCCAGTACAACTGACCTAGGAGTCCCCTGGATTCGAGGTACAGGAGAATGTTGCTGACTGATAGGAAAATTAAAAATCAAGTCTATGCCAGCACTAGCTCTGAAATTCCAGGGAGAAGATCCTGCAAGTCTGCCAAACCCCAAACACTCCCCATTCTCTGTGACCAGCCCACTCCTGACCCCACCTTTCTCTCCCCAGGCTGTACCTTTTCAAACTTCTTGTAGTGCTCCTTGACCATCTTCTGCATTAAGTTATAGAACTTGTTATTCAAGTCCTTGAAGGTAGCCAGAGTAGGGTTGGGCAAGTAACGGAGGATTGGGATGAAGTCAGCTGGGTTGCCTGAAGCCACTATCTCCCCAAATTCATTACTCAGGTCAACCAAGCTAAGAAACTCCTGGTCGTCGTGGTCAAAGCGCTGGCCGAAGCATATGGCACAGATGACATTGGCTACAGACACCACTACATACCTGTAGGCGTCAAAGTGCCCAGTCCCTGCCATCAACTCCTGGAACTTGCCAATAAGATATTCGGCCTCCTTGCTTACATGCTCCTCCAGATAGCAGGAGGATGAGGATGTTGGATCCGAGGCAATGGCAAAACTCTTTAGTGCATTCTGGGCCAGGCGCCTGCGAGCAGCCCACACAGGCCCTGAGTCTGGGTTGAAGGTCAGGCTCTGACCTTCAGTGACCAGGGTGAAACTGTAGAAGTCAGGCCGGCCTTTGAAGTCATCTCCCTGCCGCACCAGGGCCTGCCTGATGGTATCCAGGCCACTGAGCACCACCACAGGCGTGCTGCCAATTCGGATCTCCAACACATCCCCATAAAGCTGGCTCATCCGTGACAGGACCAGGTGCGGGTTCTTCCCTAACGTCAGCGCATGTCCCAGCAGGGGCCAGCCCCAGGGCCCTGGGGGGTTCTTCAGGCCTTTGGGGGCTTGAGGCTGCCAGGTCCGGATAGCCCAAAACACCAGGCAGAAGACAATAGAGATCAAGAGTAGCTCCGTGGCTGAGAAGGGAATGGTGAGTCCCAACACAGAAAACATGACCGGTGAGTAGTGTAGACTGTCAGGTGACTGCTGAGAAGTGGGCAGGAAGAAAAGGTTATGATATAAGTGGAGGTGAGTCAATGTCTTAAAGCTTCAACATACTAAGAAAACCAAGAGGACTCTTTTTGTTTGTTTGGGGGTTCACCCAGCGAAGTTCAGGCTCACTTGTCCTGGCTGTCTTGGCTGTCTTCCCTATATGTTAAGGAATTTCCCAGAATTCCCTCAGGAAAGTGTGTGCACAGGAGTTGGCGAATGATGAATGACAGGAGCCACACACAGCTGTGTGAGAGAAATAGTGTTCTGGTTTATTCAGCATATATTGGGGGTCTATATGCAGAATTTTTTTGCCAGTCACAGTTTTTTAAGGTATGTAAAAAGAGTTCACATTTGTTCCTTTGCAAAGAAAACATATCTCTCTTGTTAACAGAAGCTTTATCAATATACACTGTTTGATCTTCAAAATAATTCACATGCTTCTAGGTGGTTTGCAGACCTTATGAATAGATACATGTAATTAAGAGCCCAGAGACTTCCCTGGGATTAAGAAGAAGTAAATTTTTACTTATTTATGGTTTTGGGGGGGTTTTGTTTGTTTGTTTTTTGTTTTGGGGTCACACTCGGCAGTGCTCAGGGGTTAATCTTGGCTCTGCACTCAGAAATCACCCCTGACAGGCTCAGGAGATCATATGGGATGCCAGGATTCAAACCACCATCTGTCTGCATGCAAGGCAAATGCCCTACCATTGTGCTATCTCTCTGGCCTCAAGAAGAGGTAAATTTCAACATCTCAAAGTTTTTCCTCTCTGGTCAGGCCTTAGGTGTCAATTCTGACGTAGATGAAAGGATTTAGCAAGAAGCCAGGTTTTTCTATCAAGGTTCCTTTTTACCTGAGGGAATAGGTTTTTTGCTTTTAGGGCTTTCTTAGATAACTAACTTCCTAAGTCTAAGAAACAATTTTTATTAGAAGGGGCAATAAAGAAAACAATCTTTACCTGGTAAAAGATTTCTTTTTTTTGTTTTTTTTTTGGGGGGGTCACACCCAGTGGTGCTCAGGGGTTACTCCTGGCTATCTGCTCAGAAATAGCTCCTGGCAGGCATGGGGGACCATATGGGACACTGGGATTTGAACCAACCACCTTTGGTCCTGGATCAGCTGCTTGCAAGGCAAACGCCACTGTGCTATCTCTCTGGGCCGGTAAAAGATTTCTTGAAAGCCATTGCTACTTCCAGGCCAAACTTTGAATGTTATATCCAGGGTAAAAAATTAGCTAGCAAGTCACTCAGAGTCCCTTAGTGATGTCCCAAAACAAACATTCCTTTCATCTGAGAGAGCAGTCTGCTTAAGGCTATACAGCTTTTTAAAAGACTATGATGATTGGGGCTGGAGAGGTGGCACTAGAGGTAAGACATCTGCTTTGCAAGTGCTAGACTAGGATAGACCATGGTTGGATTCCCCAACGCCCCAAATAGTTCCCCCAAGCCAGGGGCGATTTCTGAGTGAATAGCCAGGAGTAAACCCTGAGTGTCAAATGGGTGTGATCCCAAAAAAACCAAAACAAACAAACAAAAAGACTATGATGATTAAAGTTGTATTAGGTATCTCTTGGTGCTGTTTTCCAGGTAAAGAGAAATTTAATCAAGGCTATATTTGCCTGTATAGATTCTTATATTTGGAAGTAAATGCTCAAATATATACATATATACATACTTAGTACAGTGGAAGGGAGATTCATATTTAGGCCATATAAATGTTTGTAACTAAGCTTGAGAAATATCACTCTCACTATTAGGGAAGTCTGGTCAGCCATTACTGAGGGGTGCTCTCAGTGGGTCTTCTGATTAGCTTCCTTTAGCCAGTGGTTATTCAAACTATGGCCCATGGGCCACATATTGTATTTGTTCCTGCTTTGTTTCTTCACTTCAAAATAAGATATATGCAGTGTGCATAAAAATTTTTTCATGGGGCCAGTGAGGTGGCACTAGAAGTAAGGTGTCTGCCTTGCAAGCACTAACCAAGGAAGGATTGCTGTTCGATCCCCCAGCGTCCCATATGGTTCCCCCAAGCCAGGGGCAATTTCTGAGCACTTAGCCAGGAGTAACCCCTGAGCATCAAAGGGTGTGGCCCAAAAAAAACCAAAAAAAAAAAAAAAAAAAAAAAAGAATTTTTTTCATAGTTTTTTATTTTACTATAGTCCAGCCCTCCAACGGTCTGAGGGACAGTGAACTGGCCTCCTGCTTAAAAAGTTTGAGGACCACTGCTTTAGACCATGCAGTGTCACTCACTCCTAGCTCTGCACTCAAAAATCACTCCTGCTGCTTTGAGGACCATTGTGATTTCAGGATCAAACCTAGCAAGGCACATACCCAGCCTGCTCTACTATTGCTAGAGTCTAGCCTCTAGTCTCTCTTCTTCTATAATTTTTTTGGGATAAAGAGAGTGGGGGGTTAGAGAGCAATACCCAGCTGTGCTCAGAACCTGACTTTATGCTCAGCTCACTCCTGGAGAGATCATAAGAATCTAGTTAAATATAATTCATCATAGGCTGTAAACAAGGTAAGAAAATATCTTTCCTGCTTGTGCTGTTCCTTTGGTCCCCAAAAGAAGAAGCTGGAGGAGTATGAGAGATAAAATAGATAGGAAAATTAGAACAGAGGGTAAGGTAGGCTGGTAGGTTCGAACACCAGTAACATATATGATCCTCCAAACTCCACTAAGAGTGATCCTTAAACACAGGGGCAGAAATAAGCTCTGAGCATGCCAGATATGGTCCCCAAATAACTACTACTACTACTACTACTATTGCTGTTGCTACTGCTACTGCTGTCGTAGTAGTAGTAGTGACAATAGATAATGAAACAAAAGCATTTGGAGATCACCTAGATTGATTTGTGTGTGTGTGTGTGTGTGTGTGTGTGTGTGAGTGTTTAGGGCCACACCCATCAGTGCTCAAGGGTTGCTCCTGGCTTTGCATTCAGGAATTACTCCTCACAGTGCTCTGAAGATCTTCTGGGATGTCCAGAAACAAACCCAGGCAAATGTCCTACCCGCTGTACAATTGCCTAGCTTAACCATCCAGGCTGCAAAACTCCAAGGCCAGGGTTGTTTTTTTTTTGTTTTTGTTTTTGTTTTTGTGGTTTTTGGGTCACACCCGGCAGTGCTCAGGGGTTATTCCTGGCTCCAGGCTCAGAAATTGCTCCTGGCAGGCACGGGGGACCATATGGGATGCCGGGATTCGAACCGATGACCTCCTGCATGAAAGGCAAACGCTTTACCCCCATGCTATCTCTCCGGCCCCAAGGCCAGGGTTTTTATTGGCACAATTTACAATGAAGTTGTCTGCCCACCTGACCCCCTATCACCAGGCTATGGATAAACAAAAAATAAATGGAAACCAAAGCTGCAAGAAAACTCTAGACTGGAATCCCAAAAATTAATGATAGACTTGAACAGACTGGGTCTAAAAAAATTGTGCAAATACATGACTTGTCTCTCCAAGACAGTGGTTCCAACTGGTGTCCTGTATTGAAAGTAAAAGAACCAAGCACCCAGAACTTGAACAAATCACTTTACACTTCCAGGTTTCCATCCTCTGAGACATCTTGATCTCTAATTGAGGGTGACCATGGATCCTAGAGAAGACCCAGATCCAATCAGATATCCTCATAGTCTGACTTAATGAGGATACCCAACAGAAGAACCACACTAGCCAGGATGTTTATAAACTTTACACACTCAAGTGGGAGTGGGGGGATTTTTGGAGGAGCTCGTCCCAGAGTATAGTTGAGCGCTAAGTCCTAAAGCCACCTAGACAGGATTTCCTGGCCCTGGTGTGCAGTGCTGTCTCCTTTTACTCAATAGGTGCCCACAAGGAACTCTAACCCTAAGAAAGTTGGCAGGAAGCCAAGAGACTCAGGACTGGTAGTGTTCAAGTAGTGGTTGTCCTAGAGGCAATTGGCAACTGGCAGCTGGCCCCACACAGACAAAAGGGACAGTTAATGAGACAGTGTCCGAACTCCTCACAGACCAGTTCCTTTGTTCCTGCCACACCTGGGCCGCAGGCACGTCACCCTTGAGAAAACAGAAACGGTGTAGGGTAGCTTTAAGATAAAGCCATGTACAGGGTCAAAGAGATAGTATGACCGGTAGAACACTTCCCTTGCATGTAGCCAACCAGGGTTCAATCCCAGGCATCCAATGTGGTCCCCTGAGCACTACCAGGAGTAATTCCTGAGTGCAGAGCCAGGAGTAACACATCCAAATATAGCCCCCAACCAAAAATATTTAAAAATGTGTGTGTGTGTGTGTGTGTGTGTGTGTGTGTGTGTGGCGGGGTGGAGAGATAGCATGGAGGTAGGGTGTTTGCCTTGCATGCAGAAGGATGGTGGTTCGAATCCCGGCATCCCATTGGTCCCCCGAGCCTGCCAGGAGCGATTTCTGAGTGTAGAGCCAGGAATGTAGAGCTTGAATGCTACAGGGTATGACACCCCCCAAAAAATGTGAGTGTGTGTGGAGGGCCAGGTAAAGTTGGTTAGTAAGAACCCAAGCTTCCAGGCCAGAGAGTGAATGCAGGGCTTAAGGCATTTGCCTTGCAAGCAGCTGACTCAACCTGCAAATTGACCTGTTCAATCTCCAGCATCACGTATGCTTTGGAGCAAACACTGCCAAGGAGTGACCCTACACACATCTGGGTGTGGAATAACCCCCCAAAGAGCCTAAGTTACCCCCTCCAGCCACCTGACCACCTCTCACCACTCATCATAAGAGCCTAATGAAAGGAATGTCCAACTGACTTTCCTCAGCAGCTGCCCTCAGGGGGAAACTCTCTGAGAGAGGGCTGTGGACTGGGGCTGGAGCAGGGGTCCTGGGGTCCCCAAAGGTTTCCAAACTGACTGTGTGCACTTGGGCAAGTCTTGCTCCTCTCCATGCATACTTCAGTGGCCCCACCAGAGAGCTGTCCTGCCTCCACCCCCATTTTATTTATTTATTTATTTATTGCTGGGGTTCACTTCTGGTTCTGTGCTCAGGGACCACTCCTGCCAGGAGGTGGGAAATAATCTATGGTTCTATGTTTTGTCCACCAAAGCAAGCGCCCTACCAGCTGCACTATCTTTCAGACCCCAGTCTCTTTGGTGGAGGGGCCAGATAAGAAAGGCATAAGGGGACACTTACCTATGGCTGGGAAGAGGGGCTGAGCAGAGCAGAGACCCAACCGAAGACTCTAAAGAACTGTTTACCTAAGAAGATGAGCTTGAAGGCACCCTCAAGCCACCTTTATAGGCTGCTTTTGGCCACGCCCCTGAGACTAGAGGAGGGGCATTGGAGGAAGGGGGTGCGGGGGATGGTCTTTCTTGGCAAGGAGAAGAAGTGGGACACAGTGGAGGGGAAACAGGTAGAAACCCATTGTGGGGCACCTTATGCAAGGACTCAGAGTGGGACCAGCTAGTCCTAGGGGCTCAGGGGAGGCGATAAGGGGCCAGCGGTGGGCTGGTACCAGGAGATCCCTAACTGGGCACCACTCTCCCGGGCGGGCACTGGGACCTCTCACCCTCATTTGGGGGAGACGTGCCAACGCTAGCTAGCGGACTCAAAGAGGCAGGGCGGGGTTTCGGGGGACCACCCCACCTCCAGGGTTGCAGAGACCAGCTTGCGTGACAAGGGAGGCGACCCCAGCCCCGAGGTCACCGGGGCGGAAGGCCCTAGGCGCCGATGGGCTTGGCACATCCGTCTCCAAGCGCGCGGGTGGCTCCCGGAGGTCTGCGCTGCGCTCAGGGCCCCAGGGGCAAGAGTGGGGGGGACACGCGCTGTCTCGGGGTGCAGCCCTGCAGCCCTGCAACCTTGCAGCAGGGACCCTCGAGGTCCCTTGGCACCCCAGGGGCTGCTGAGTGCTTTGGAGGGGTCCAAGAAATAGGGCTGAGGAGCTGCCACTTTCTCCTAGCTCTGGGCGGGTGGGCACCCCAGGAAGAAGAAGGTCCCCTTCCCCACCCACCCACCCACCCCGGAGCAGATGCTCCTGCCAGCTGCGTGCACGGTTGGGTGCAGCCCTCCAGGGGCCAGAGGTCAGACGGTGCGTCTCCGCCCCACCTGGCCAGGGGCACCGTGCCCGGGACTTGCGTGACAAGGGCCCAGAGGCCGTGCAAGCCACACACACCACCGCCCGGTTCTGGGGTCACGCGAGGGGCCGGGGAGGGGCCCGGGAGACGTTTTTCAGGAACCTGTCGCCCTCAGGGTGGAGATACGAGTGAGGAAGGAGGAGAGGAGCCGAAAAGCTTCGGGGTGCACATCTGGAGAGGGCTAGGGAGGCGCGGGAGGGGGCGGTGCAAAAGCCCAGGGTTTGCGTGCGGAGCTGGGCTTGGCCTGCAAAGCGGGGTGGCTTCGTGTGAGTTGATTTTCAGTCCACGCCTGTAGCCGGACACGCAGCTCCAGCGCCGCCCAGCTAGCTGACTCCTGGCTCCTGAAGAACCCTGCCTGCAGACAGAGGATGCCCAAGATCTTGGCCCGTTCCAGCACCCACGCCTGTGCCATGCCCCCCACTCCACCCCAGCCACTGACCTGGGTCTGAAAACAGAGCTTCTTTCTATATCTCCTCTCACCTCTAGCTCGAGTCATTACATTACCTCCTACTCAGGCATTGCGTAAAAGAATCTATATGCCAGGCGTTCTTGTGGATGGTTTGTGATTGATAGATCGATGATGGAGAAGAGACCGAAAACAACAAAGCTGCTATTCTCACGCCAACTTCATTACCTGGAAGGAAGGTGCACAGGCTTTTGAGCAATTAATACAGAGGCCCTGAGATAGCTCAAGGGACCTAAGTGCAAAGGGGGCCGAACTTCATAGTAGCCTCCAATCACCATCTGTTGTGGCCCAAAAACAATCACAACAATGCAGAATTATTATGAACGGTGAACATGGCAAAGAAAAGAGCAAATTCAAGACCCTGTAGAGTACACAGTGGTCATGGAAAATTAGTGTTCCAAGGTGGGGCTTAGTGGAAGCTGGCAGGCAGCTCACTGTTGAGGGATGTGGGACTTCTTGTGAGGTGAAGAAGCTGTAGGTGTGAATCAAGCTGGCGTCCATCTTGCTGAGACCACACAGAAGCAACCTGTGTCCAGTTCAGACTCCTGTTCCCCAAATCGGCTTGCATTTGTCCTTCATCCACTTCAACTCCTCACCTGTCCTGTTCCTTCCAGAGTGAGATTTGGGGTGGGGGAAGTGTATACACAGTGCTCATGGCTTACTCCTGACTGCATTCATATCACTCCTGGCAGTGTTCAGGTATTGACCCGTAATGTTGTGGGACCAAATCCTGGTCCACTTTGTGCAAGGCAAGCATCCTACCTACTGTACCACCACTCCGCCTCAGAGTGGACTTTTCGAAAATGCAAAATCTCATTTACATCTTGGTCTTTCCCCCTTTAGAAGCTTACATCTGAAAATAAACCCTTCGAAGGGTTTAACAAGCCTGCCCACCTGTATTTCTTTTCTTTTCTTTTTTTTTTGGTTTTTGGGCCACACCCGGTAACGCTCAGGGGTTACTCCTGGCTATGTGCTCAGAAGTTGCTTCTGGCTTGGGGGACCATATGGGACACCGGGGGATCGAACCGCGGTCCGTCCAAGGCTAGCGCAGGCAAGGCAGGCACCTTATCTTTAGCGCCACCGCCCGGCCCCCCACCTGTATTTCTTTTAAATTTTTTTTGAATAGTTTTATTTAGAAATTTAGAGGAAAAATAGGGAGTGAGGGGGAGGGAGAGAGTGAGAGAGGAATAGCAAGCTCAAAACAGAGCTCAGGGGGCTGGGAAGGTGGCGCTAGAGGTAAGGTGTCTGCCTTGCAAGTGCTAGCGTAGGACGGACCACAGTTCAATCCCCCGGAGTCCCAGATGGTCCCCCCAAGCCAGGAGTGATTTCTGAGCACATAGCCAGGAGTAACCCTGAGCACCAAACGAGTGTGGCCCAAAAACCAAAAAAACAAAAACAAAAATTTAGAGCTCAGACTTTTCCAAAGGTGGAGGAAACCCCAGTATTCATCCCAGAGTGGAAATATGAAAGTCTAGAAGTTCATATCAAGAGGGGAGACTCAGGTGATGTGTGTGAAGAGATGTATAAGGTGTATAAGTCTGGCAATAGTCTGCCCTACCTATATTTCTGCTCTCCTCTACATTGTCTCAACTAAAACATCACTTCTGGGAATCCTTCCTGAATTTTCTCCATAGCAAGTAAATTTTTCCCGGCTTTATGTCTAACACTTCTCCATAGTAATTCTCAGAACATTTGATACTTGCTATGATGCTGATCCAACCTGTTACTACTTCCTCTCTGTCGTAACACAGAAAACAAACCGATTAGGAAAAATATTGATACCTGGAAAAGGTATTAGGCACAAGTGTGTTAGGGATGTGTCAGGGCCAAGCACGACTCCAACAAGAAAGGTTGTGGAACCATGTTTAAAAGAGAAATAGGCAAAGCAGAGAAGCCAGGGTCTTTACAGCCAAACCCATAGGCTGGGAGAGGGAGAGATAGCAAGCTAAGGTTGGGATCAAGGCAAGGGGTCATCTAGGGAGAGGATCAGAGAAAAGAGAAAAGCAGGAGAGGTAGCAAGACAACAGAAACAGAGGACCCAACCAAAAGTTTTTCAGCAGTCTAGTAGCTATTATCTAGCAGAGTAGTCTGGTCGAGGCATCAAAGCTCACCCCACCAACCCACCACCCTACCCTCACCCCCATAGGAGCCTGGAGCTTATATGCCTGGTCCTAAACAGCTACAAAGGGCCTCTTCCTATTTTTTATTTACAAAGTTTTTCATAATTGAATTTTAGACATACAATTTTCAGCATCAAACCCACCACCTGTGTCAACCTCCCTCCACCAATGTTCCCAGATTTCATCCCAGTCCTGACCTCACATAGGTCTTTTTATTTACAAATCATAGCTACCTTTTTAATCCTCGCCAAACCAAATGCTTAGAGCCATAAAATTAACTTCCTAAATAAAGACTTAACTCTGAGGTCAAGAGAGGTTGAAGACTTGTCACAATCACTTAAGGAATGATCTTATGGGCCAGAACTCAGTTCCAGATCACTCTCATTTCAGATGATTCTCAAGTAACCAGAAAACAGTTCTCATGCCATTTTTTTTTTTTTGCATAGGCCCAGCAAAATATAGGGGACATGGAAAAAAAAGGCCTTAGCCTAATACAAGAAGACCTTACCCCTGAAGTTTTCTGGCATAAGACCAACTCTAAGCTTCAGGTATATTAGGTTGTCCAACCCAAGTCATTGTCTGTAGTGCCAATATACTTTTATTTTTCACACAGTCACTGTTGTTGGTATCAGGTTTCTGTAGCCAAGGATCTTGGAATATGTCCATATGCTATATAAGTCAGAATGATGCGGAGCACCCTTTAGTTTCACTCACAATTAGAGGGTGATGCAGAGAGCTCAGTCTTTAAAGCAGGTTGTTATTGTTGTTAAGTTCTCTGGGTGTTAAAGGGAAGTCTCTGTTGAATAGGTCTATGCCAGAGCAGTGGTAGGATCTTCCTTGGTAGAGGATTGCATTCAGGTGATGTAGTACAGAACCATGGTTGTTTTGTAGATGGCATCAAAGGGCCTCTTCTAACTGGACTTCTTAAGCCTTACAGGGACAGATCCCTCTTATAGCTGTCCAGGGTCCATAAAAATCTGTGAACTTTAAAAGGGCTGAAGCTCCTGGACAGGGCATTTCTGGACCCAGAGTGCAGGTTCTATGATGGTGGATTTTGGGCATAAGACAGGTAGGGGTGAAGCATATGTTTCTGGGATTTCCCTTGCATGCAACATTCCCCCATTTATCCTACATTTAAGCCTCTGGGCATTGGGTATATTGGGGCTCCTCAGGTTGAGCCTGAGCTCCCTAATGCACAAGCTCTGAAACTCATAGTAGGTTAGCTCCCCAGAGCCAGAAAACCAGCGAGTGCTAAATACTGCTTAGATAAAGTCTCCTTCTCTTGGTAGGAAAGGCATTGCTTTGGGCTAGAGAGATAATATAATTATTAAGGTACTTGCTCCACCATGCAGTCAACCCTGGTTTAATCCCCAGTATCACATGAGGTTTCCTGAACACAAATCTGGAAGTACCCCTGAGTACCACCAATGTAAATGGAAGGAAGGAAGAAAGGGAATGAGGGAAAAGAAAATAATAGGGGGGCCGGGCGGTGGCGCTAAAGGTAAGGTGCCTGCCTTGCCTGCGCTAGCCTTGGACGGACCATGGTTCGATCCCCCGGTGTCCCATATGGTCCCCCAAGCCAGGAGCAACTTCTGAGCACATAGCCAGGAGTAACCCCTGAGCGTTACCGGGTGTGGCCCAAAAACCAAAAAAAAAAAAAAAAAAGAAAAAGAAAAAGAAAAGAAAATAATAGGAATAAAAAGGTAAGGAAAGGAAAGAAGAGAAGAGAAAAGGAAAGAGAGATATTCATTAATTGCCTTCACTTCTCTGCTGGAGACATTGATCCTTGACAGGAGCTGGCTCAGCTCACATGACAAGTTGAAGTAGATCCTGGAACTCCAGCCCCTGCTTTCATGCCAGGACTCTCCCCACCAAGATTTGCTAACTCAGACAACCAGCCACTCCTTAGGAGACCAAAAAGCACAAGCCTAGTTTCTGGGGCAGATCCCCATCTTCTCTGGACATTAAGTTCTATGCATTAGAGTTATGAAAGTCTTTACCTTTTCATCATCAATACCTATTTATGAATAACTCAGAGAATGAAAGGGGGATCTCAGGGGCACAGAAAAAGAGGGAGTAAGGCAGGAAGTTAGAGGACCTTGGCCTGGGACTGAGCAACCAGCGTGGGTCAAAGTTTGCCTGCCTTGCGTGAGAAGCTCTTTGGCTAGGATCCCCTAGGTTATCCATGCCAGGAACACAGAGGCGGGAGTGGGGACAGAGTGGGAGTGGATAGGGCCCTGAAATGGAGAAACACAAACAACTGCGAATCTGGTCCAGGAGAGTAATTCAGGCCTGAGGCTAAAGGACAAGGGGATCCCAAAGAGGAGATCAGAACCAAACCCAATTAAAGCCTTTGCTGCATCTAAAAAGGCTTCCTGGAGGGACATTCCTCCATAAAAGAAACAAATGGGGTGGATTGTCAGGGGTGCTGAAAGTAGAGAGAAATCATAAAGGATGGGAATCCTTAAAGGCATTCCTGACAAACAAGGGGCACAAGCTGAACAGGGCTAGACTGCAGGCAGCAAGGGGAGCAGTGAGTGAGGAGGGGAGCAGCAGGGGAGCACTGGATAAACATCCCAAACACAGTATCCTCTCAGCAACATGCCTAGAGAGTTAGAGAAGTTTGGTCTTCAGGGTCCAAGGCTCAGATGGATCAGCCTCTTGTTCCCAGCTACAGTAGTGTGGCCTCCTTGTCCCCTGGCAGCCTTGGTCTCAGCCTATTCTCCTGTGACAGTGACTGAGACTGACTCTCTTCAACTCTCGCAAAGTCATGGCTTGAACCATCAATCATGGTCACTCCAGCAATCAAGGAAGTTGGAACTCTTAGATCTACCGTATTTATTCAATTATAACACACACCCGTGTATAATGCGCACCCCTAATTTTCTATTAAAAATTGGTATAAAATTTTGTTTCACACCAAGCATTGTCATTGACAAAAAACGTTGAACTCGTGCGGCCATGATAGAAATCATTTATTGACAACGTAAACTGGTATAAACACAATACCGAAATAAAATTACCGGTAACAATATTTATTTAAAATGCTTCCAAGTCAGATTCATCATCAGATACACTACAGAGTTGTTCCCATTCTTCTTAAGTTAATTTTTCATCAGTGTCCCAGTTGGCAGGAACATCTGTTTCTCCAGTTTCTTCGTTCTCTTCTGAGTCTGAATTCCACAGCAGGTTATCTTCTGTGCCGTCCATTTGATTGCTGATACCTGTCTTCAAAAAACTCTTGATGATCATTTCTTTTGGTATGTCTTCCCATGATGTTTTAACCCAGGATGTCACGAGAGATAGGCCAGGTTTCTTGAGGTTTATTTTTTCTTTGCCCTCGTGTACAGTGCATGGCTGCAGCCCGGAAAAGGCACAGTGCGAACTCACAATTCACCTGCGCCCTCATTGGACCGGCCGCCACTGCCACCCTCATTTATAACGCGCATTTATAACCCAAACTTTGATTTCTTTTCTTTTTTTTTTTTTTGGGGGGGGGTTTTGGGCCACACCCAGTAACGCTCAGGGGTTACTCCTGGCTATGTGCTCAGAAGTTGCTCCTGGCTTGGGGGACCATATGGGACACCGGGGGATCGAACCGCGGTCCGTCCAAGGCTAGCGCAGGCAAGGCAGGCACCTTACCTTCAGCGCCACCGCCCGGCCCCTGATTTCTTTTCTTGATAGAAAATTCTGCGTGTTATACTCGAATAAATACAGTATACCTAGCACAGTATCCTTGCTGCTTCTTTTGGCCTATCACTTGGTCTTTTGGAGATCAGCCCAACCCTACTCTTTTTTAGTCAATGGGGTTGGTGAAGCTAAGTAGCCAGCATATGACCCCACGTTACAAGGCTGATCAGCTCAATAAGCACACTCCAGAGGCTTCTGGAAACTGTCAGTAGAGAGAAATTCTCCTGCCAGGAATGACTATACTGATCGAAAATAAGTGGACCTTGGAGTATTATCACAGAGAGATAATGCTGTGGATAAAGGACTTGTCTTGTATGCAGATAATCTGGATTCCATCTCCAATACCCTATCCCTAAGCCCCACAGGAGTAAGCACTGAGCACAGAGTGCTCACTCATGAGCACACCCGGTGTGGCCCTCAAACAAATAAACAAACCGAAAAAATGACAGAGGCCTGATGAGACTCTAAGTCTCAATAAGCAGAGCACCAGGTCCAAAGGTATTGGCAAATGAGGTTCCTACCTTTCTTCTGCACCTACTAGTTGGACAAAGCTGGAAAACAGGTAAGCAAGCCCAGTGCTCACCATGCCTGGCCCAGCTCAAGGCATCCTGCTTAAGCCATCTTTGCTTCTGGTTAGGCCAACAGGACCTGGTGGCCATGTGGCGGTGATGGCCAATGTTCCCACTCATTTCACCTGCAAAGCCTCCTAGTTCTTCTAACAAGCTGTGACTCTTACAACCCTGGCTCCCCCTTCCCAGGGTCACCAACAGCCTTCAGTACTCCATTTTCAGCAGGACTAGAACAAGAGCTCTCCTAGCTTTGATGGAAGAAAGAGCTATGAAGGCACAGCCCTGGGGCTCCAACAGGTGGGGAGATAAGGTATAACCCAGATGTTCTGGAAAGGTTCCAGAGGAGGAGGGGAGTTGCAGAGAATGAGAGAGAGAGAGAGAGAGAGAGAGAGAGAGAGAGAGAGAGAGAGAGAGAGAGAGAGAGAGATGTTCAAAGGAAATTGTTTTCCTTTTCTCTTTGTGAGAGGTTGGTTCAACACCCCTACACTCAAGTCTAATCTGAATCAATCCTTATGGATTTATAACCTTCCTGGGGACTGGATAAAACCTTGGTCTGGGGAGAAGGGATGTGTTTCAAGAGATCAAGTACATACATGCCCATGTGAAGGCTGAGGTTTGATTCCTAATGCCATATGCTACTCATAAGTTTCACTAGGTCTGGCCCTGCTGGCACTGGAGCTTCACTGGGAGTGACCCCAAGAACCTCAAAATATTGCTGGTGTCCCCCTTAACAATAAAAACATAAACATGGATTTATAATATCACTCTGATCAATGACATACAGAAACATTTTTTTTTATTTTGGGCCACACCCAGTGACGCTCAAGGGCTACTCCTGACTATGTACTCAGAAATCGCTCCTGGCTTGGGGAACCATATGGGACACCAGGGATCGAACCCAGGTCCATCCTGGGTCAGCAGCATACAAGGCACCATCACTCTGGGCCCTGACATACAGAAACTTTTTGAGAGAGCAATTAGGAATCTATCTTCTCCATTAAAAGTGATGCATAGGAGAGGAGCCGGCCCAGAGAGATAGCACAGCAGTGTTTGCCTTGCAAGCAGCCCATCCAGGACCTAAGGTGGTTGGTTCTAATCCCGATGTCCCATATGGTCCCCCGTGCCTGCCAGGAGCTATTTCTGAGCAGACAGCCAGGAGTAACCCCTGAGCAATGCCGGGTGTGGCCCAAAAACCAAAAACCAAAAAAAAAAAAAAAAAGTGATGCATGGGGGGCCGGAGTAAGTAGGACATTTGCCTTGCACTCAGCTGACCCAGGACAAATCTGTGTTCAATCCTCTGCATCCCATATGGTCCTCTGAGCCTGCCAGGAGCAATTTCTGAATGCAGAGCCAGGATTATCCCCTGAGGCTGGCCCAAAAACAAACAAACAAACAAAAACAAACAAACAAACAAAAACATAAAATGATACATGGCCAGGGTCAGGGCGATGGCTCAATAGGCTGAGCCTTGAATGTGGGAGACCTGATTTTAATCCCAGGCATTGCATATTCCTCTGAGCACTGTCAGGTGTGACCCAGAGCCCAAAGCCAAGAGTAATTTCTGAGCACTACTGAGTGTGGCAAAAAAAAAAAGAGGGAGGAAGGAAAGGAGAAAGGGCGGGAGAAAGGGAGGAAGGAATGAAGAAGGAGAAAAGAAAAGAATACCTAGCCAGAGGCAAATTATTACCCCTGTGGGTCTTGTCAAGTTATGAATGAGATGGCTGGCACTGCATCAACCACCTTGTGACCATGAGGGAGATAACATGGTAGAAAGGCTGCCATTCCAGTGATTATTGATCAGTAATGCACAAAGAATACGTTGTTATTCAGTGACTTTGCAAGAAAGAGGGTCTGTTTAAATAGGCTATTGAGGAAAACTTACTAAGGGGCTATTTGGGCTGGAGAGATAGTGCTGGGGTTAAGTCACTTGCCTTGCACATGCCGGACCCCATTTTGAATATGGCACCACCTACAGTTCTCCCAATCACCACCAGGAGTAAGCTTTGAGCAAAGAGCCAGGAGTAAACCTTGTGCATACTCCTGGTATGCTCCAAAGAACAAAACAAACGGGGCCGGGCGGTGGCGCTGGAGGTAAGGTGCCTGCCTTGCCTGCGCTAGCCTAGGACGGACCGCGGTTCGATCCCCCGGCGTCCCATATGGTCCCCCAAGCCAGGAGTGACCTCTGAGCGCATAGCCAGGAGTAACCCCTGAGCGTCACTGGGTGTGGCCCAAAAACCAAAAAAAAAAAAAAAAAAAAAGAACAAAACAAACAACAAAAACATGAAGTAGTCAGAACATACCCAAAACAAAATAAATAGCAAATAAGTGATGGTGAGTTTGAGAAACAATTAAAACTCTCAGTGGTAGCTGGTAAGAGTAAAATTGGCCAACTACTTTGAAGGATTTTTGGTGGGATCCTGTGAGGCAGATAAATCCATATAAGCCGTGCTTAGTAATTCCACTCTGGACTCAATAATTAGCAGGATCCACACTTAAAGATATCTGGGAAAGCTCCCCGTAGCCAGGACAGAAAGCAACACCAGGGTCAATCAACAAATGAACAAATAAATCAAGGATTGTGGTATTATTATAATGGAACATCATCCACAAAGAGAAGAAGTACAGACACACCCAACATTGAAGGTGAAGTTTATGAAGCAACAGAAACCAGATTCATTTACAAGTGGTTGAAATGGTAAAACTTGGGTCAGAGAGATAGCATGGAGGTAAGGAGATTGCCTTTCATGCAGAAGGTCATTGGTTCGAATCCCGGCATCCCATATGGTCCCCCGAGCCTGCCAGGAGTGATTTCTGAGCATGGAGCCAGGAGTAACCCCTGAGTGCTGTAGGGTGTGACCCAAAAACAAACAAAAAAAGTGAAATGGTAAAACTTTTGGGGTGTGGGGCTACACCCTGCAGTACTCAGGATTTACTTCAGGCTCTGAGCTCAGGGATCATTCCTAGTAGGGTGGGGGGGGGTCCATATGGGATACTGGAGATCAAATCCGGATCAGCTGCATGCAAGGGAAACACCTACTGGCTGTACTATCACTTTGGTCCCCAAAATGATAAATTTTAAATTCACCATGATTTAAAAAAAAAAGTAGAGGGCCAGAATAGTACAGTGGGAAGGATGCTTGCCTTGCATGTGGCTGACCCTGGTTCAATCCCCAGGACCGAATATGGTCCCTCAAGCCTTCCAGGAATGATTGCTGAGTGCAGAACCAGGAGTAATGCCTGAATTGCTGCTGGATGTGGCCCAAATTTAAAAAAATGGAGCTTAGGAAAAAAATTATATCAACCATGATAAAAAAAAAAAAAGGTGGGGGTGTTAGGGTTTGGAGTCGAAGGATGAGACCACACAATTGGAGTAAAGCTAAACAAAACTTTATTCCATCAGCCATAAGCTCCATACTGACCAATAGGGCCATGTCCCTGAGGAGATCATGCCCAAGGTCACAAGTCAGATTACATAGAGAGGAGATATAGGGATGTTCTAGCTTCTGATGATCTTAAAAAGAATTGGCTGTTGTCTAGGGCACTTTCCTACTGCTTCCTACTGTCCTTTCCAGATAGGCTATTTGGTTATGGCCAGGAAGCTTGGGGCAGTGTTAAAGAAAATAGGGTTGAGTATGTGGTTCTTACAAAATGATGTCCCTCCTTGTTCAGAACCAGGACTCCACAGGGAACCAGAATAGTTGGGAGCTTGTCTTGCACATAGCCAACCTGGGTTCGATTCCTGGCATCCCATATGGTCCCCTAACAGTGATCTTTGAAACAGTTAGGAGTAACTCCTGAGCACCACTCTGTGTGACCCTCCCCCCCAAAAAAGAAAGATGAGGGAGGGAGAGTGCTGGCTCAAAGGGTGAAGCACATGCTTTGCATATGGAAGTCCCAAGCTTTAACTCTGACACCACTTAGTCTCTCAGCACCACTTAGAGCAACCCTTGAGCACCAAGTCAAGAGTAGCCCTGAAGTACCACTGTGAGTAGCCTAAAAATCAAAAACAACTTTTAAAAAATGAGAAGGGAGAAGCTATAAAGCTGCCTATTCAAAAAAAAAATCATCTTTTGTTTGTTTGTTTTTGTTTTGTGGGGCCACACCCAGGTGCTCAGGGGTTACTCCTGGCTGTCTGCTCAGAAATAGCTCCTGGCAGGCATGGGGGACCATATGGGACACCGGGATTCGGGATTCGAACCAACCACCTTTGATCCTGGATCGGCTGCTTGCAAGGCAAACACCACTGTGCTATCTCTCTAGGCCCCAAAAAAATAATCTTAATGTAAACTACAGACTTTAGTTAGTAGTAATATAAGGTTGGTTTTTATCCCAGCGTTTATGCAAGATGTTAACATTAGAACAAAAAAGAAGTGAATGGGGAATGAAGTGTTTTCCTATAAACCTAAAATTGCTGTAAAAAAATACTGGGACTATGCAATAGTACAGGGGTTAAGGCACTTGCTTAGCATGCAGCTACTCCTGGTTCAAACCCTGATATCACACATGATCTCCTGAGCACCATCAGGAGTGATACCTGAGCACAGAGCCAGAAAAAGTCATGAGCACAGTCAGGTATGGCCCCCAAACTGTCACCTCATGCTTACAAAACCACTGAGCTAAGCCACTGAGCTCTTTTTATCCTTGACAGTTTCCTCTTGCATGAGCTGAACCCAGGCTTTTCCCTTCTTCTCTGTTGAGACCTTCCAACCTGCATTGTGGCTTCACTTTACAGTTCTGGCTCCAGTACATCTTCTCATACTGATGTCTCAGCTCTCTCACTTTCTGAAATTTAAAAGCTTGTTCCAGGCCAAAACAGAGTTGGTTTCTCACCTCTGCTGGTTTCTGAAACATCCCGCAACCCTACATCATGAGAGATGAAGAGGCAGGTTCTATTTCTGCACTTTCTTTCCCTACCCCAGGGCCACCCAGCAAGCAAGCAGAAAGGGGGGCACTGAAGAACCAAGTACTTTGACTGGCACTATTTTTTCTTCTCACTTTAGCTCAGTGTGTGGGTGTGTGTGGGGGGTGTGCATGCATGCATATGTGTGCATGTATGTACTTGTGTGTGTCTGTGTATATTGTGTGAGAGGGAGAGAGAGATATCTGCTGCCAGGTAGACTGTTCAATTCCCAAAAGAGATGCTGGACTCTGAACCTCTTTCCTGCCCTCTGCTCATTTCTACAGAATTTACCCTATAGCCCGAGACTGCTGAGGTCCCCTCTCCTATAATGAGGTACCCCTAATGTAATTAAAAATCCTGACCTTCAGCATATCTAGCCTCAAGAAGGCACCAACTCTGGCCATGCATGCTGCCTTCTTCAGGCACCTGTCTCAGTCTGTTCATAGATGTCCCCCTTGGGTTCTCAGGTGTGCATCAGACCTCGGCAGAGAGAAGTGATTAGAATACTGTCTTTTCAAAGCTCCGATTCAACTCGAGCACACTCCAAAGGACACCACAACACATTACATAACTTCTCGGATCTGCTGTAATCTGAGTGTAATATCGTTTAATCTCTAGCCAATGGATTACTGAGATTGATTTGGGTGATATTTGTGAAACCCTTAGGAGCAATTGGTATTGCTACCCCTAAGTAGCAAGGCCATCAGAGTATGTGAGAAATAAACAGACACCTCCATCTCCCTTACTTCACTCCACTGACATTTGGGGAGCACCTTCTTCCCCTTCTCACACTCAAAGTCTTAGTCTCCTAGGATTCCCCTCGACTTTGCAAGACATGTCCCCTCCTTTCTTCCCAAAGTGGGAGCATATAGGTGCTCTTCGGGACTCATTACAAAGCAACAGATTCCCACCTTTGATCTCACTTTCATCAACAATCATTAACCCCCCAGCATGCCCTATCTTCTCTTTCCATAAATACACAGACACAGTGGGGAGAGTGCTTGCCTTGCACATGACTAATCTCGGTTCATCCATGTAGTGCCCAAGAACCACAAGAGCTGATTCCTGAGCACTTCCAGGTATGACCCCAAAATAAAGGATTATTCCTGTGGAGCTCAGAAACCATATGGGGTGCTGGGGTTTGAACCCGACTTAGCTGTGTGCAAGGCAAGCACTATGTGTGTGCCATACCCTGTATTATCTCTCCAGATCTTAAGTACATTTGAATTTTATTTGTTTTGGGAGGGGTATGTTTGGCTGTGTTCAGAGATTTTTCCTGGCATTGTGCTCAAGGATCATGCCTGTGATTGCTCAGTGGACAATACATGGTGTTTGGCATCTAATTAGGGTCAGTGGCATACAAGGCAAATGCTTTACCCTTCTGTACTATCTCTCCAGCCCAGAGGTACATTTTTATGTAGAAGCATTTGAAAGTAACTTACAAAAATTATGACTTTGAGGGGGCCGGAGAGATAGCATGGAGGTAGGGCATTTGCCTTGCATGCAGAAGGATGGTGGTTCAAATCCCGGCATCCCATATGGACCCCTGAAACTGTCAGGATGATGTCTGAAGGTAGAGCCAGGAGTAACTCCTGAGTGCTGCCGGAATGTAACCCAAAAACCAAATATATATTTAAATTTGAGGCTGGAAAGGTAGTAGTGTGGTTAAGATGCCTGCCTTGCACATAGCTGACCAGAATTCCATCACCAATATCACATATGCCCCCCAGCACCACCGGGAGTAATCCCTAAGTACTGCCTGGTGTGACACAAAAACAAAACAAAAAAAGAAATGATGACCCTTCACCCATAATCACTCCAACACTAATCTTCTAGAAGCATTAATTAATCTCCTAATCATATTCCCTAGATAAGTCTTCCAAAGAGCCAGGAGCAGCTCACAAACACTGAGTTGGGAGCAGCCTTGGACCAGCCAGATGTGACCCCCAATAATTTTTCAAATTCTGGCCCCAAATATGTTTCATATAGTTTACTATATATACGGTATATATTTTCATATATATAATATATATATATCCACTCCAAGCAATACTCCTGGCTTTGCACTCAGGAATCACTTCTGGTGGGCCTAGGAGACCATATGGGATGCTGGGGATAGAACCCCGGCTAGCTGCATGCAAGGCAAGCACTTATCCACTATACTATCACTCTAGCCTCCTCATTAGACTTTTATATCTCTTTGTATAATCTCTCTGCTCAGAACAGGTTCTAGATTTGTTTTTTTTTCCTAATAAAATGAACAATTTTGTTGTTATTATTTTTGTTTGAACCACACTCATCTGTGCTCAGGGCTTGCTTACTCTTGACTCTGCACTCAGGAATCACTCACAGGGATGTGAGGGACTGTATAGGGTGCTTGGGCTTGAACTGAAGTTGGCTATGCATGAGGCAAAGCACCTTCCTTACCTGCTATATTATCTCTCTGAACCCTGAAATGAATCATTTTTTAAAAGTTATAAGCACCAGCCCTGGCTGGGATAAAAAAAAAAATTCAGTAATGGAGCCAGAGTGAAAACACAGCCAGGTAGCAAACCAAACACCCAGGATTGAGGGCCAGAGAGATCATATAGTGGATAAGTGGCTTACCTTACTTTCAGCCAACCCAGGTTTGATCCCCTGCATCCCAGATGCTTCCCCTGAACACTGCCAGGAGTAATTCCTGAATGTGGAGTCAAAAGTTGAACCCCTGAGCACTGGTAGGCATGGCCCCCAAACTAAACAAAACAAAAAATGAAAACAGAACAGGGCCTGGCACATATAAGGCATGTGTTTTACCACTTGAACCCCATCCTCAACATTGGCAATTTTGATGCATTCAAGTCAGTAAACCATAAGAATAACACAAAATTAAGTTAACAATGGACCTGAAGACTGGAGAGAGACCAAAAGCTACCAGGCAGGCTTTGCAAGCAGGAGAACAATATATTAGCCACTAATCTCTGGCTAATATATGATTCCCTGGATACTTTTGGAAGTGACTCCTGAACACTGGGCCAGAAGGAGCTTCCTTGAGTTCTTCCTACAAGAAGAAAAAGCATGAATTTTATTTCTTTTCCTTTTTTTTAAACTTTATTTATTTATTTATTTTATTGCTTGATTGGTTTCTGGGCCACACCTGGTGGTGCTCAGGGGTTACTCCTGGCTCTGCACTTAGAAGTCGCTACTAGCAGGCTTGGGGGGACCATATGGGAGGCCAGGAATTGGGATGCCTAGGTTCCTCCCAGGTCGGCCACATGCAAGGCAAATGTTGCATTGCTGTGCTATCTCTCCGGCCCAAAGCATGAATTTTCTTCATTCACTTTTTCTTTGTTTTTTTTGGCTACTTTGATTTGGTTTCTAGGCCACATCTGGTGGTGTTCAGGGGTTACTCCTGGCTCTACCTCAGAATCATTTCTTGTGGAGCTCAGGGGACCTATTTGGAATTCTGGGGATCAAACTTGGGTCAAGTGCAAATTTTACAAGGTAAGAGCCCTAGTCATTGTACGTCCTTCCATCTCCCTCATTCACGTTTGTTTGTTTGTTTGTTTGGTTGGTTGGTTTTTGGGCCACACCCAGTGACGTTCAGGGTTACTCCTGGCTATGAGCTCAGAAATCACTCCTGGCTTGGGGACAATATGGGATGCCAGGGATCAAACCCAAGTCCGTCCTGGGATAGCAGTATGCAAGACAAACCCCCTACCACTGTGCTAGCATTCCAACATCCCTTCATTCACTTTTAAACTCTTAGTAGGAGAGGTCAATTGAAAGCACAGAGTATTTGCTTGGGTAAAGTATTTGCCTCACAAGCAGCCCAATGGGGTTCAATCTCCAGCATCCCATTTGTTCTAAGAGCCTTCCAGGAGCAATTTCTGAGCACAGAGCCAGGAGTAACCCTTGAGCAGCCATGGTGTGGTCCAAAAACAAACAAACAAAAAATAAAACAAAAACCTTCTTAGCAGGAGAGAGAAAAGTGAGCAAGAATAGCTGTTAGCAAGGCCTTGAGGTAAAATGTGAAGGTGACTGGGCTTCATAGTTATCTCCAGAAGGGACATTGTGCACCCCCCTGCATCAGGGCAACTGAGTGTCCCCACATAGCCCTTGCTCAGACTCCAGGAGGCAAAAGGTTACACTAGCCAGCCCAGATTCACTATCAGCCCCCTGACCTGCCCTTGGAAGCTCCTAAACCTAGACCGCCACCACCTCATCCCCCAATAATTGGGCATTCCTTCCCTGAAGACACACAGCCTTTCCCCAAAAGAGCTGCCCTCATCCTGGCTAACAGGTAGAGCTGAGGAATCCTGGCCCAAAGCCAACCCCCAAACCTTGATCCTTCAAACTTTATTCAGTGACTTTTCGATCATGTGACCAGGCCAGCAGGCCAATCTGATGAGGGTGGCATTTATAAAAGGCCCCTCTCCCAGGGCTAAGAACTCTGTGCCAGCCCCTACTTCCCTGCTGAGCTCCAGCACCTGCCTCTACAGGTACTTCTCTTGGGTCTAGTTCCCATTTCCTAGAGCCCCCACTTGTCCCCTGAGCACTGGAGGAGATGGAGGGATGAGGGGATTCAGGGTGAGGCAGAGAAGATGTCTTCTAGGACCTGTTGCTTAGTGACACTAAATATATTATTTTGTTTACTGTTTTACTGGGGAGGAGTTTAGGACATTCCACCCAGGACCTCACACATGCATGAAGTGTGCACTTTCATAGGGGCAGCTTGGGCCAGAGATGGTACAGTGGAATACAGTACAGACAGATTGGACAGAGAAGCTAACCAGAGTTTAATTTCTGGCATCCTATATGGTCCTTTGAGTGATCTATGAACATACATAGGATCAGGAGTAAACCTTGAGCACCACTGGGTGTGCCCCAAAGATACTCAAACAAAAAGGTAGGTTTGAACGTGAGGTAGGGAGCTTCAGCCCAACCTTGGTTTCTGGGGGTGTGAATGGGGAAAAGGTGAGGTTGGTGGTCTTGATCCAGAATCCTGGGGACAGACAAGGGAATCCTTGGAAAGAATGAAGGTCATGTTTTGCTTGGAGGAGTCCTAGGTACAATGCCCAACATCATACAATCCCCTAAGCAGCACGAGGAATGACCCTTAAACAGAGCTAGGACTAACTCCTGAGCAGTTCTGAGTGTGATCCCAGGACAAAACAAGCAAAACAGATGACCCAGGGTGCAGGCATTGGGAGCCGTTTGCATCAGCCCTGGTTCTTGACTCTGGTAGAGCCAAGGGAAGCAATTTCTAGTGGCAAGGACCCTTTAGTGCAATAGGGGTATACTACTGTACTAACAGGAAGCCATCATGCTTCTCTGTTAAGAGGTTGCTACTTGCCTCCACTCCAGCCTCAAGACTGGAAAGAGATGATAGGGAGATTGCTTTGTAGCCCTCAATGTCTCTGATAAGTTAAATAAAGGGAGGGTCTCTGGGACCCATAGGACAAGATGGTCCTAATCCTTCTGGTGCCTACCTCAGAGCCAAGCACAGAAAATGTGCTGGGAGTTATTGACTGTAGGGTAAGTAAATAAATGCATGCATAAATGAATGGCTCCAGCCTGACTCCTCTTCTTACTTCCTCTGTAGGGATCCCATGGCGTTGTTTCAGTCCATCCCCTTCTCGGCCCCGGAGCTGCTCCTGGTATCTATCATCTTCTGCCTGGTGTTCTGGGCTATTAGGACCTGGCAGCATCGAGCCCCCAAAGGCCAGAAGAACCCCCCAGGGCCCTGGGGATGGCCCCTGCTGGGCCACATACTAACGTTGGGGAAGAACCCACACCTGGTGTTGTCACAGATGAGCCAGCTTTATGGGGATGTATTGGAGATTCGCATTGGCAGCACCCCCGTGGTGGTGCTCAGTGGCCTGGACACTATCAAGCAGGCCCTGGTGCGGCAGGGAGATATCTTCAAAGGACGCCCCGACCTCTACACCTTCACCCTGGTCACTGATGGCCAGAGCATGACCTTCAACCCAGACTCAGGGCCTGTGTGGGCTGCCCGCCGGCGCCTAGCCCAGAATGCCCTCAACACCTTCTCTATCGCCTCAGACCCGACATCCTCATCCTCCTGCTACCTGGAGGAGCATGTGAGCAAGGAGGCCGAGGTGCTTGTGGGCAGGTTGCAGCAGCTGATGGCCAAGGCAGGGAGCTTTGACCCCTATACCCAGGTGGTGAAGTCAGTGGCCAGTGTTATTGGTGCCATGTGCTTCGGCCAACACTTCCCCCACAGCAGTGAGGAGCTACTCAGCATCGTGATGAACAGCCATGAATTCGTGGAGTCTGCCACTTCAGGGAACCCTGTGGACTTCTTTCCCATCCTCCAGTATCTTCCCAACCCACCGCTGCAGAGGTTCAAGGACTTCAACCAGAGATTCCTACGGTTCTTGCAGAGGACAGTCCAGGAGCACTACCGTGATTTTGACAGGGTAAAACTCAGGGGCAGCAGATGGGAACAGGTTCCCCAGGATCTCCCAACCTTGAGCTTAGCCATGACCCTCCCCATCCCTCTTCAAGGTGCACTGCATGGTTGAACAGCCTAGAAAGGCTCTGGGACTCCTCAGGTCATCGGGAGTCCATCTCTTGCCTTTTGGGGCCTCACTTTCCCCTTCTATGCTTTCTCTCTCAGAACCCCTGAAAGATTAGGCTAGCACTAGGTCTCAGTAGAAACTTCTGAAGAAAGGGGGTACTGTTATTAAGGGTGAGAAGGCTTTGGATACTGCTGGAACCTGAGCCCCAGTAGAAACTAATCCCTAGCTCAGGTGTAGCTCAGGTGTCGCTTTGCTTCCCTGTCCTTACACCAACTTCCTCCTTAGAAATCGGAGCCCTGGGGATATTGGGAAGAAGGTTTAGGAAAGGGGCGGGAGATAAAGCTTTAACCCCTGTTGCTACAAGCCTCCCCAGAATCTCAACTCACTTCCTGGAGACCAGAAGAGATAAGGCAAAGTATAGTCTTTGACTCTGGAAGTGTTGGGAGGTCCCTAAACTTCTGCCCTCACAGGACAGTGTGCAGGACATCACAGGAGCCCTATTCAAGCACAGCGAGAAAGGTCCCAAAGTGGATGGCAGCCTCGTCCCACATGAGAAGATCGTTAACCTTGTCAATGACATCTTCGGGGCCGGTAGGAGCCATACCCCCGTTCCTCTCTCCACAGCCCAGGTGCTCCCTCTCTGCCCAGATAATCCACCACTGGTCTTTAGAGTGTGCATAGGCACAGGGATGGGGCCCAGATCGGTTTAAATTTCCCATAAGAAACTCCACCATGGGCCCGGAGAGATAGCACACCGGCGTTTGCCTTGCAAGCAGCCGATCCAGGACCTAAGATGGTTGGTTCGAATCCCGGTGTCCCATATGGTCCCCCGTGCCTGCCAGGAGCTATTTCTGAGCAGACAGCCAGGAGTAATCCCTGAGCACCGCCGGGTGTGGCCCAAAAACCAAAAAAAAGAAAAAAAAAAAAAAAAAAGAAACCACCATAGGGCCGGCATAATAGAACAGTGGTAGGGTTTTGCCTTGCACACAGCCTACCCAGGATGGACAGTGGTTTGAATCTCAGCATCTCATATGGTCCCCCGAGCCTGCCAGGAACGGTTTCTGAGTGAAGAGCCAGGACTAACCCCTGAGAACTGCGGGGTGTGACCCAAAAATCAAAAAAAGAAAAAGAAAAAAAAAAAAAGAAAGAAAGAAACTCCACCAAGACCCTTTCCTCAGCTGGTGCTCAAGTTGCCTTGTCTAAGCAGCAATGTTTCTCTCCAGGCCATTGTAAATCCAACAGCTCATTGTGAAAACAGTGACTCCAGCTTGAATTGAAGAGAAGCCTCTGCCTCAGCAATCTCTAGGGGGTGTGGGTAAAGCAGGAAGAAAGAGGAATCAAAAAAGACAGGGTTTGGAGCGATAGCACAGTGGTAGGGTGTTTGCCTTGCATGTGGCTGACCCAGGATGAACCTGGATTCGATCCTCAATGTCCCATATGGTCTCCTGAACCAGAAGCGATTTCTGAGCACATAGCCAGGAATAACCCCTAAGAGTCACTGAGTGTCACTGGGTGTGGCCCAAAAACCAAAAAATAAATAAATGAATAAAATAAAGAAAGACTGAGACAGTGAGCCCTTCCCTCAAGAAAATGCTGACTTCTGACCCTGTCTCCCTTGCTTCCTCACCTCATTCTTTGTCTAGGGTTTGACACAGTCACAACAGCTATCACCTGGAGCCTTATGTACCTTGTGACAAATCCTAGGATACAGAGGAAGATCCATGAAGAGTTGGGTATGTGCTATTCCTCAGTGCTCTGGTAGAGAGAAACCTGGAAATAACACATTTGTTCAAGCTTCACAAGGCTAATCTGTGATATGTTCTGTTACATGCAAGCCCAGAGCATCTAACAGTGCCTACATTGGCCTTTAAGCTGCTGGGTGTTGAAAGGATAATAAATGGACCTCAGATTATCAATAGATGGGGTCGGAGAGATAGCATGGAGGTAAGGCGTTTGCCTTTCGTACAGACCATCATCAGTTCGAATCCGGCTTCCCATATGGTCCCCCGAGCCTGCCAGGAGTGATTTCTGAGTGTAGAGCCAGGAGTTTCCCCTGAGCACTGCCGGGTGTGACCCAAAAACCACACACACACACACACACACACACACACACACACAAAGATTATCAACAGATATAATGGCCTGGAGTGTAATACAGTGGGCAGGACCCCATATGGTCCCCTGAGCCCTGCCCCGCCCCCAGGAATGATCCCTCAGGAATGATCAGGAATGATACCACAAAGAATGAGATCTAGTATACTGGGAGACACAGAAGACATGAAGCAGTCAGGGCAGCCCCGAAACCCTGCCTGTTTTTTCTGGCCTGTAGACACAGTGATTGGCAAAGCACGACAGCCCAGGCTCTCAGACAGACTCCAGCTGCCCTATTTGGAGGCCTTCATCCTGGAGACATTCCGCCATTCCTCCTTTGTGCCCTTCACCATTCCCCACAGGTGAGGCCTCTCTGTCCTCCCATGGATGTTGTGTGCCCCAGGCTTCCTCCTTCTCTCTCCTCAGTCTATCAGACCCTCTTCCTGACCATTCCCCAGGATGACTCACACTCCTTTGGCCTCCAGTCAACTTCTGTCAAGTGCAAACACCATCGAACTCCCCAACTCTCAAGAGAAATTAACCCTCCTGACTCATTATCACTTTCACTCACATTCCTTCTTTGCCAGCACCCTCAGCCTATCCAAGTCAGATCCCACACAAAAAAACCTTAATTCTTCTCATGTTAGACCTTGTTCCTAAAAACTCTCCTCTGACTCCAGAGACCCTATCCTCACCTAAAGGCATCACTGACACCACTTCCTTCCCTGAAAAGCCTTCCTGGAATCATCCAGATGATAGAATTTCCTGATAAGAGATTTCAACAGAGCTTAGAGTTGTTTGTCATTAGTTATATCCCAGAATTTTAACAATGTCAATTGTGAGCATGGGCTTCTGCCTACATGTAAGCCCAGTTATTCCCAGAGTAAAAGGCCTGTCTCCTCAGTTAAGTTGGGATTGCCCATGACACGCTGTGGTACCAGAAAATGGCCAAGTACACAGCTGACCACAGACCAAAATCAGTAATTAGAAATTGGAGAATTAAAGGCTGGAGAGATAGCACAGTGGTAGAACGTTTGCCTTGCATGCAGCAGATTCAGGATGGGGTGATGGTTCGAATCCCAGCATCCCATATGGTCCCCCGAGCCTGCCAGGAACGATTTCGAGTGAAGAAGAACCAGGAGTATCCCCTGAGCACTGCCAGGGGTGTCCCAGAAACCAAAAAAAGAAAGAAAAGCATTTAGAGAATAAGAACTGTGGAAAGGAGAAAATCATTTATTTCACTCCTTCTCAGCTCCTAACACCCCAGGGTGAAATCTGCAGATGGTAGTTAATAAGTCCCTGGAGGGAGATAGAGGTGAAAGCAAGAATCTCTCAGAGACGTTCCCAATTTTCCAGCCCTACTGACAGAGATCTCTTCTTTCCACAGTACAACAAAGCACACAACATTGAATGGCTTCTACATCCCCAAAGAACGCTGTGTCTTTGTAAACCAGTGGCAGGTCAACCATGACCAGTGAGTATACATATGTTGACAATGTATGAAGTTCAGGGGTGGAGCAATAGTACAGTAGAGAGGGTAAACACATGTAGCCCATGTATGTAGCCCACCCAGGTTCTACCTCTGGCATCCCATATGGTTCTCTGAGCACCACCAAAAGTGATCCCACACTGCAGGGTGTGACCCAAAAAGAAAATGTGAAGTTCAGCAGTCAGAAAGGTTGCCTGTACCCTCGAAACTAGTTTCAACAAAGAAATGTGTCTCAGTTGCTCCATAGCTTGCTCCAAATGACAAAATTTAGGTCAGTGTTTCTCAATCTTAAGAATTAGTGGGGCTGGAGAGATAGTACAGCGGAAGGGCGTTTGCCTTGCACGCAGCCGATCCAGGACGAAATATAGTTCAAATTCCGGCATCCCATATGGTCTCCCATGCCTGCAGGAGCGATTCCTAAGTGCAGAGCCAGGAGTAACCCCTGAGTGCCCCCGGGTGTGACCCAAATACCAAAAAAAAAAAAAAAAAAAAGGGACTGGAGAGATAGCATGGAAGTAAGGCGTTTGCCTTGCATGCAGAAGGATGGTGGTTTGAATCCTGGCATCCCATGTGGTCTCCCAAGCCTGCCAGGAGCTAGTTCTGAGCCTGGAGCTAGGAGTAACCCCTGAGCACTGCGGGGTGTGACCCAAAAACCTAAAAACAAAACAAAACAAACAAACAAACAGAAAAGAATTAGTGTACCGGGGCCAGTGAGATAGCACAGAAGATAAAGCACTTTCCAAGGAAGGAAGAAAGGAAGGAAGGAGGAGGGAGGGAGGGAGGGAAGGAGGGAGGAAGGAGGGAAGGAGGGAAGGAAGGAAGGAAGGAAGGAAGAAGAAAGCAAGAAAGGAAGGAAGGAAGGAAGGAAATAAGAAGAAAGAAAGAAAGAAAGAGAGAGAGAGAAAGAGAAAGAAAAAAAGAAAGAAAGAATGAAAGAAAGGAAGGAAGGAAGGAAGGAAGGAAGAAAGAAAGGAAGGAAGGAAGGAAGGATGGAAGGAAGGAAGGAAGGAAGGAAGGAAGGAAGGAAGGAAGGAAGGAAGGAAGGAAGGAAGGAAGAAAGAAAGAAAGAAAGAAAGAGAAGAAAGAAAGAAAGAGAAAAGAAAGAAAGAAAGAAAGAAAGAAGAAAGAAAGAAAGAAAAGAAAGAAAGAAAGAAAGAAGAAAGAAAAGAAGAGAAAGAAAGAAAGAAAGAAAGAAAGAAAGAAAGAAGAAAGAAAGAAAGAGAAAGAAAAAAGAAGAAAGAAAAGAAAGAAAAGAAGAAAGAAAGAAAGAAGAAGAAAGAAAGAAGAAAAAAGAAAGAAAGAAAGAAAGAAAGAAAGAAAGAAAAGAAAGAAAGAAAAAAGAAAATAGAAAAGAAAGAGATAAGAAAGAAAGAAAGAAAGAAAGAAAGAATAGAGAAAGAAAGAAAGAAAGAAAGAAAGAAAGATAAAGAAGAAAGAAAAAGAAAAATAAGAAAGAAAAAGAATAAGAAAGAAAGAAAGAAGAAAAGAAGAAAGAAAAATAGAAAGCATACTAGTAAAGAGACATTATAAGAGTTGGGCCCGGAGAGATAGCACAGCGGCGTTTTCCATCCAGGACCAAAGGTGGTTGGTTCGAATCCCGGTGTCCCATATGGTCCCCCCTGCCTGCCAGGAGCTATTTCTGAGCAGACAGCCAGGAGTAACCCCTGAGCACCGCCGGGTGTGGCCCAAAAAACCAAAAAAAAAAAAAAAGAGTTAAGGCATTTTCTTGCTACAGCTAATCCTGGTTCCATTCCTGTACCACATGCTCTCAAAGAGCAGAGGTTGGAGTAGTCCAAACTCATAAAATATATTTAAAATATAGTATCAGGACTGAAGGGATAATACAGTGAGTAGGGAGTTTGCCTTGCATACAGCCTATCTGGGTTTAATCCCTGCCATCCCATAATCCCTTAAGCACTGCCAGAAGTAATTCCTGAATGTAGAGGCAGGATAAACTCTCTGAGCATCATGAGTGTCATCCCAAACCACATGTGTGTGTGTGTTTGTAATATACAAAATATATTATCATAGACCAGATAGCACAACCAGTAAGGTGCTTGCCTTGCACAACCACAAACTGGGAACCAGTTTGGTTTCCCAACACCTTATATGGTCCCTCCTATTACAAAGCAAGGGACTTGTTCCCTGAGCACAAAAGCAAGGACTTTGGCCCTGTGCATTACCAGGTGTGGCCCTAAACCAGCATATATAATATAATGTAATGTAATTAATATAGCATGTATTCATCAGCTAGATAGATAGTACTATGATTAAGGCACTTGACTTGCATTGGGCCATACATTATTTCTTTTTTTTTTTGGGGGGGGGGGCCACACCCGGCGGTGCTCAGGGGTTACTCCTGGCTGTCTGCTCAGAAATAGCTCCTGGCAGGCACGGGGGACCATATGGGACACTGGGATTTGAACCAACCACCTTTGGTCCTGGATTGGCTGCTTGCAAGGCAAACACCGCTGTGCTATCTCTCCGGGCCCTGGGCTACATTATTTCAATCCTGTTTCAATATAGTCCCTTGAGCACTGCAGGAAATTACCTCTGAGCACAGTCTCAGGAGTAAGCCCTGAGCACTGCTGGGAATAGCCCAAAAACAAACAAAAAATAAAGAATCAGGGGCTGGAGTGATAGCACAGCGGCAGGGCATTTGCCTTGCATGCATACTATCAACACATACAGACCTAGGTTTGATCCCTGGCATCTCATATGATTCCCCAAACTTGCCAGGAGTGATTTCTGAGCGAGTAACCTCTGAGCCTGTAAATAACACATAGGTTTGATCCCAGGTATCCCATTCTTTTTTGTTTTGGGGTATCCCATTCTTTCTTCTTCTTTCTTCTTTCTTTTTTTCTCTCTGTCTTCATTTTTCTTTCTTTCTTTCATTTTTTTTTTTTTTTTTTTTTTTTTGTTTTTTTTTTTTTTTGGTTTTTTTGGGCCACACCCTGTGACGTCAGGGGTTATCCTGGCTATGCACTCAGAAGTTGCTCCTGGCTTCTTGGGGGACATATGGGATGCCGGGGGATCGAACCGCGGTCCGTCCTAGGCTAGCGCAGGCAAGGCAGACACCTTTACCTCCAGCACCACCGCCTGGCCCCTTTTTTTTTTTTGGCCAACCCGATGATGCTCAGGGGTTACTCCTGACTAAGTGCTCAGAAATTGCTTCTGGCTTGGGGGGACCTATGGGACTTTGGGAATCGAACCAAGGTCCACCCTGGGTCAGCCACATGCAGGCAAGCATGGTACCAATGCACTAGCGCTCCAGCTCCTTTCTTCCTTTTTCCTTTCCTTCCTTCCTTCCTTCCTTCCTTCCTTCCTTCCTTCCTTCCTTCCTTCCTTCCTTCCTTCCTTCTTTTTTGCTTGCTTTCTTGATTGCTTGCTTGCTTTCTAACCACACCCAGGGGCATTCAGGGTTATTCCTGGCTCTGTGCTCAGGAGCCTATTCCTGGTAGGCTCAAAGGACTGGGATGCCAGGGATTGAACCTGGGTAGGCCACATGCAAGGCAAACGCCCTACCTACCATATTTTCTAGCATATAAGATGACCCTTCAAACCCATAAAAAACTTCCTAAAAGTCGGCAGCATTTTATATGCCAGTATACGTCATGCTGAAACTTACTCCAGCTTCAGGGGCGAGTGATCTGCCCCTCTTCCTTTAAGAAGTAACTTACTTTTAAGACTTTTAGGAAGTTTTTCATGGATTGAAGGGTCATCTTATACGCCGGAAAATATGGTGTATTTTACGGTACTGTCACTCCAGCCCCTGCTAGGAATAATTTCTGAGTGTTAAGCCAGAAATAACCCTGAATACTGCTAGGTGTGACACTCCCCGCAAAATGCTCATTTCTAGACTGTTCAGTTTAGAGAAGTTTGGATAAAAAAAAAAAAAAAACCACTAAAGTCAGCAGATCCCTTCTACATTCCCTGTCCAATTTAAACTTGTGCTAGCAACCAAAGTCCATACAGAAGTCCCCAAGGCCTTTTTCCCCAAGATCTCTGGGACCGGAAATCCATGTTCTGTCTCCCTTTGCAGGGAGCTGTGGAAGGACCCTTTTGAGTTCTTGCCAGAGCGATTCATCACTGAAGATGGCAGCGCCATCAACAAGAACACCAGTGAGAAGGTGATGCTCTTCGGCATGGGCAAACGTCGGTGCATAGGGGAGGTCCTGGCCAAGTGGGAGATCTTCCTCTTCTGGGCATCTTGCTGCAGCGGCTGGAGTTCAGCGTACCCCGGGCATAAAGGTGGACATGGACCCCATCTATGGGCTCACGATGAAGCTCCCACGCTGCGAAACATGTCCAGGCCAAGCTCCGCTTCTCAGTCAAGTAATATCACCCCACAGGCCAGGCAGGAGTAGTGGGGTCTCTTATTATGGGCCTTTGTTTCTGCTCTTTTCTTTAAGAGCCACTTTACTAAGATGTGTTTTATGGGGCCAGAGCAATAGCACAGGTGGGTAGGGCATTTGCCTTGATGCAGCCGACACCAACAGACCCGGATCTGATCCCCGGCATCCATATGGTCCTGAGCCTGCCAGGAGTAACCTGAGCACTGTTGGATGTAGCCCAAAAGCAAAAACAAACAAAAAATATGTCATTCCTATACCATACCATGCACTCCTTAGAGTACACCATTCAACAGTTTGCTTATTATAAGAGTTCTGCTGCACCTCATAATCAAACTGTAGGGACAATAAGAAAGTGAATAAAGGGCTGGAGAGATAGCACAGTGGTGTTTGCCTTGCAAGCAGCCAATCCAGGATCTAAGGTG
Organism: Suncus etruscus; assembly: GCF_024139225.1. Taxonomy (NCBI): domain Eukaryota; kingdom Metazoa; phylum Chordata; class Mammalia; order Eulipotyphla; family Soricidae; genus Suncus; species Suncus etruscus. The sequence goes on from NC_064848.1 coordinate 13,444,497, forward strand.
GTAGGTTCAAATCCAGCGTCCCATTATGGTCCCCCATGCCTGCCAGGAGCTATTTCTGAGCAGATAGCCAGGAGTAACCCCTGAGCACTGCCGGGTGTGGCCATAAACCAAAAAGAAGAAGAAGAAGAAGAAGAAGAAGAAAGAAGAAGAAGAAGAAGGAAGAAGAAGAAGAAGAAGAAGAAGAGAAGAAGAAGAAGAAGAAGAGAAAAAAGAAGAAGTGAATAAAGAATGAGGAAGTGGAGAAGGGAAGGAGGAGGAGGATAAAGAGGAGAAGAAAGGAAGAAGAGGAGGAGAATGAAGGAAAGAAGGAAGGGAGGAAGGGAGGGAGGGAGGAAGGGAGGAAGGGAGGGAAGGAGAGAAGGAGGGAGGGAGGAAGGAAGGAAGGAAGAAGGAAGGAAGGAAGGAAGGAAGGAAGGAAGGAAGGAAGGAAAGGAAGGAAGGAAGGAAGAAGGAAGGAGGAAGGAAGGAAGGAAGGAAGGAAGGAAGGAAGGAAGGAAGGAAGGAAGGAAGGAAGGAAGGAAGGAAGAGAAGGAAGGAAGGAAGGAAGGAAGGAAGGAAGGAAGGAAGGAAGGAAGGAAGGAAGGAGAAAGTTTACATCTGCTAACAGTCCTCTCTAAGTGCTTCCTCTGGCCCCTGAACTCTCTTTCTATAGATTTGTCTGCTTTGGACTTATCACAGAAATGTGATTAAGTAAAAAAATAAATAAATTTTAGTGGCTGACTTCTGGCTTCTTTGTTTAGCATAATGCTTTGCTCAGAATCTTGCTGGTAATCCTTCAAAACCCCCACTATGAAGGTTGAGCTTTTCTTAGGGTCCCAGCAGATAAAAGCACTTGCCTTGTTACTAGCCAACTGACCCCAGACTCTATTCCCAACATCCTACATGAACCCCAGAACACTGTCAGAAATTATTCCTGAGTACAGAGTCAGAAGTAATGCCTGAGTACTACTGGGTATGAACCTGAAAACAAAAAGCAAAAACAAATAAAAAACAAAAGGGAAAATAATAAATGAGTGAAGGTGTAGAGAAATGGAAACTATAGTGCATTATTTCCATAGAAATGCACCTAGCATGGATGAAATGGGCAAATACACAGTAAAGATAAAATGTGTAATGGGGGGCCCGGAGAGATAGCACAGCGGCGTTTGCCTTGCAAGCAGCCAATCCAGGACCAAAGGTGGTTGGTTCAAATCCCGGTGTCCCATATGGTCCCCCGTGCCTGCCAGGAGCTATTTCTGAGCAGACAGCCAGGAGTAACCCCTGAGCACCGCCGGGTGTGACCCAAAAAAAAAAATGTGTAATGGGGGGGGGGGCCCGGAGAGATAGCATGGAGGTAAGGCGTTTGTCTTTCATGCAGGAGGTCATCGGTTCGAATCCCGGCGTCCCATATGGTCCCCCGTGCCTGCCAGGAGCAATTTCTGAGCACGGAGCCAGGAATAACCCCTGAGCATTGCCGGGTGTGACCCAAAAACCACACACACGGGGCCAGCGAGGTGGCACTAGAGGTAAGGTGTCTGCCTTGCAAGCACTAGCCAAGGAAGGACCACGGTTCGATCCCCCGGCATCCCATATAGTCCCCCCAAGCCAGGAGCAATTTCTGAGCGCTTAGCCAGGAGTAACCCCTGAGCATCAAACGGGTGTGGCCCGAAAAACCAAAAACCAAAAAAACAAAAAAAAATCACATACACACAAAAAAAGTGTAATAGGGGGCCGGGGAGATGGCATGGAGGTGGGGCATTTGCCTTGCATGCAGAGGGATGGTGGATCAAGTCCTGGCATCCCATGTGGTCCCCCAAGCCTGCCAGGAGTGATTTCTGAGTGTAGAGCCAGGAGAGACCCCTGAGCACTGCTGGGTGTGACCCCCCCAAAAAAAAGTGTAATAGGGGGGCCGGAGAGATAGCATAAAGGCTGGGTGTTTGTCTTGCATGCAGAAGGACAGCAATTCGAATCCCGGCATCCCATGTGCTCCCCTGAGCCTGCCAGGAACGATTTCTGAGCATAGAGCCAGGAGTAGCCCCTGAGTGCTGCCGGGTATGACCCCAAAAAAACAAACCCCGGGCCCGGAGAGATAGCACAGCGGTGTTTGCCTTGCAAGCAGCTGATCCAGGACCAAAGGTGGTTGGTTCGAGTCCCGGTGTCCCATATGGCCCCCTGTGCCTGCCAGGAGCTATTTCTAAGCACACAGCCAGGAGTAACCCCTGAGCACCATCAAATGTGGCCCAAAAACCAAAAACCAAAAAAAAAAAAAAAAGCCCTCAAAAAAGTGTAATAGGCTGTAGCAATAGCACAGCAGGTAGGGCATTTGCCTTGCACACGTCCAATCCAGGTTTGATTCCCGGTATCTCTATGATCTCCCAAGCCTGCCAAGAGTGATTTCTGAAGACAGAGCCAGGAGTAACCAAATCCTGAGCACCATGGGTGTGGCACAAAACCTCCCCCAAAAAATAGTGTAATAGGGCTGGAGTCATAGTACTGCAGGTAGGGTGCTTGCCTTGCACATAGTCGACCCAGAGTCAAAGCCAGGACTAAGCCTTGAGCACCACCATTGTGACCCCAAAGTTGAAAATAGAGGTAGAAAAAAAAGTAAAAAAATAGATTCTGGGGCTGGCAAGGTGATGTGGATTAGCATGCACTGAGCTCATTTTGTACCACATAAGGCAGTGTTCAAGGATCACTCCTGATAGTGTTCAGGGCCACATCTAAAGGGCCAGGGGTTGAACCTAGGACAAATGCACAGAGTTTCTGCTTGAGATGGTTAAAAAGTTCTAGCAATGAAGGTGGTGAGTGTTGCTCAACATTGTGAATGTACATAAGCACTTAATTATACCCTTATGGATTTATAATGGCAATCGTTATGTTTATTTTACCACAAAGTAAAAAATGACAAGTAACTCAATAAACTATTAAATGCAGTTATAATCTGGAGGCTAGAGAGAGCGTAAGAGGGTAAAGCACCTGCCTAGGTTTGATTCCCTAAACCCCATATGGTCCCTCAAGCACCGCCCAGAAATGATTTCCTAAATGCAGACATCCTAAGCATCTGCAGGTGTGACATCCCAAACACAAAATAAATACCCCCCCTTCAAAAAAAAAACAAAGCAACTAGCTAGGAAAGCCACAAAAGGACATGGGGGGCAGAACTTTATCATCCTTATTCTAAAGCAAAGAAGCCAATTTGCAAAGGCGTATGCATACTTTTTGATCCAAATATATGACATCCTGGAAAAGGCAGCACCTGGAAACAGCAAAAAGATCAGTGGTTGCCAGGAGTTCAGCAAGTGGGGTGTGGGGAGGTGAGATGGGGGAACAGATGAGCACAGCAGAGTTTTGGGGCACTAAAATTGGTTAGAATGACAATGTGATTATATGGAGACACATGGTCATTATAATTTATATATACATTATACATGAAAACCACTGAAAGTATACAAAATGAACCTTAATGTAAATAATATACTCTAGAAGCCAAAAAAAACAGTCCAAGGCCTCAGGCATTTGTTTTACATGCAGTCAAGCATGATCCCCAGGTCCCCCCAAGACCTGCCAGGAGTGAATACTGAGCACAAGGCCAGGAGTAAGGCTGAGCATTGACATGTGTAGCTCCCCCCAAAAAGTATTTATTAATAAACTGGAAGTTTATGGAGGCCAGAAAAATAATGAAGCACGTTGGGCTGACCCCAGTTCACTTCTCAACACTCCATCAGGAATGATCTCTGAGCACAGAGCCAGGAGTAATCTTCTAAGCTCTTCTGGGTATGACCTCAAAACAAAAATTTTGTAAACAAATAAACTGGAATTTTATGGATGCTGGAGAAGTAGTACAGTGAGTAGGGAGTTTGCCTTGCACTTGAATGATCCTGGTTCAATCTCTGTCATCCCATTTGGTCACCGAGCCCCTCGGAAGTGATTCCTGAGAGCAGAGTTAGGAGTAAATCCTTAGTACTACACAAGTCTGAGAAAAAAGAATAAGAATAAATAAACTAGAAGTTCAATTAATAAAATGTTCTTACACCTCCACCGCACCAACTACACCACCACCATTAAATAAAAATAAAATAAAATAAAATGTTCTTTTTGTTTTTGTTTTTGTTTTTGGGCCAACACCCATTTGACGCTCAGGGGTTACTTCTAGCTATGCGCCCCTGGCTTGGGGGGACCATATGGGACGCTGGGGGATCGAACCGTGGTCCGTCTACGCTAGCGCTTGCAAGGTAGACACCTTACCTCTGGCGCCACTTCCCTGGCCCCTAAATGTTCTTAATAAGATAGAAGAAAAAAATGTAAACTGAGGTCAAGGTGAGTGCTCACCTCTGTAGTATTTCTCCTGTCCTTCAATAGTTTTGTTTTGTTTTGTTTTGTTTAAAAAAAAGAAAAACACCTAAGCTGGGCCAGAAAGACTGTATTTTAGACCAAGAGCAAGGAGATACTAGCTGTGCTTGAGGGGCCAAGTTCTGGACAAGATTACCCTTCACTGGGGCTGGAACCATAGCACAACAGGGGAAGGACATTTGTCTTGCACACAGTTGACCTGCGTTTCCTTCCCTGGCATCACCGATGGTCTCCCTAGCCCACCAGGAGTGACTTCTGAGCATCTCCAGGTGTGGCCCAAAAACAAACAAAAAGATGAGACTTCTCTGACTAAGGGGGACACAGCTAATCCTGAGCATGTCAGGAAGTATGAGTCTCACTGAGAGAAGAGACATGGTTCTGTCTGAGGGAGGGGCCACGGCCTCATGTGAGGGAGCTCCAATCTGAGGAGGATCTGGTTTTAGCCTGTCAAGATACCAAAAAGTGGGATTAGATGCACCCGCCAGGAACACAACAGAGGCTCACAGGACAACAGGCAGACACGGCCACATGTCCAGGTCCACCAGCGGTCACTGCCCCATCAGGCTTGGTCAGGAGTTAGCCTGAGCTTCTCACAGCACCCCTGGCCATATTTAACTTACTGGGGCTGGCCCCAGGACTCTCTCTAGTCAGATCCAAACCAGGAGGAATTAGACTGAGACTTTGGTCCCCATAATGGCAGGCTGGAAGCAGAGGAGACACCAACAGGCTATCCCCACACAAGCAGGGACACTTGCTTGTTGGGCCTCATGGTTTTTCTTCCCCCTTAAAAGGATGGGGGACCCCAGTGTGAAGTAGAACTTGTGGAGATGGAATTTGTCTCACCCTGTCTGTACCATCACACACACACACATACACACACACACACACACACACACACAGAGCTCAGATGTGCTGTGTGGTCAAGATCTCGTAGAGGGAGTCAGAGACTAGTACAAGTAGGGAAAGACAACTAGCTTTGCACACCAGGTACCATCCTAGCACCACATATGGTTCCCTGAACACCACCAGAAGTGATCTCTGAGCACCACTGAGTGTGTCTCCAAAACAAACAAAAATCTTTTGGAGGAACAAAGAACTAGTACAACAGGTAGTGTACTTGCCTATGTGACCAGTTCAAATTTGATCCCAGGCACCCCATATGATCCCTTTAGCCTCACCAGGAGTGATACCTAACACAGAGCCAGGAATAAGCCCTGAAGACTGCTGGATATGGCCCCAAACCCCAAAACCAAACAAACAACAAAATGTGGAGAGAGATAGCACAGTGCATAGGGCACTTGCCTTACATGTGACCAAGTTGAGTTAGATTCCAGCACCCTATATGGTCCTCCGAATCACACCTGGAATGATCTGTGAGCACAGAGCCAGGAGTATGCAATGAGTAACACCAGTTATGACTAAAAAACCCAAACCAGGGGCCGGAGTGATAGCATGGAGGTAAGGCGGTTTGCCTTTCATGCAGAAGGTCATCGGTTCAAATCCGGCGTCCCATATGGTCCCCCCGTAGCCTGCCAGGGAGCAATTTCTTGAGCATGGAGCCAGGAGTAACCCCTGAGCACTGCCAGGTGTGACCCAAAAACCACAAACACAAAAAAAAAAAAAAAACCCAAACCGAGGGGCCAGAGCGGTGCAAGTGGTAGGGTTTTTGTTTTTGCACATGCTAACCGAGGATGGACTGTGGTTTCATTCCCTGGCATCCCTTTTGGTCCCCCAAGCCAGGAGTGATTTTCTGAGCACATAGCCAGGAGTAACCCCTGAGTGGCCACCAGGTGTGGCCCAAAAAGAAAAATTAATTAATTAGAAACCAAACCAAAAAGAATTGTGTGGAGAGTCCAGGAGATGATTTAGAGAACTGGAGCACATGCTTAGCCTAAGTATGCATGAAGTACCAGCTTCTATTCTCTGGCATCCCATGGTTCCCCCAAGAATGCCAAGTGCCGGGGCCGGAGAGATAGCACAGTGGTAAGGCATTTGCCTTGCATGCAAAAGGACGGTGGTTCAAATCCCCTGAGCCTGCTGGGGGGCGATTCTGAGGCGTTGGAGCCAGGAGTAAACCCTGAGTGCTGCCTGGGTGTGACCACCTCCCCCCCCCAAAAAAAAAGGAATGCCAAGTGCCATCCTGCTGACCCCACACTGATAGAGAGGCCTGAGTGAGATAGAGCAAAGGAAGCGTGGGGCATGTTGAAAAGAACCGTGGACTGGAAGAGAGAGCCCTGAGTTCACATCTGAATGTAAACAGCATTTCTGCATCAGACCTTCCAGTCACCTCAGAAGATCTTCTGAAGTGGAAGCCTCATGCCCCAATCACAAGGGATTGGGGAGATGCGGGTCTGATAGCAAATATTCCCACAGAATTGGGGTTTTTTGTTGTTTTGTTTTTGGGGTGGCACACCCGACGGTGCTCAGTGGTTACTCCTGGCTCTGCACTCAGAAATCGCTCCTAGCAGCTTGGGGACTATATGGGATGCCGGGGAATTGAATCACAGTCCGTCCAAGTTAGGCGCGTGCAAGGCTCATGCCCTAATGCTTGCCCCTAATCCACACAGATTGGAAGGAATAAAACAGGTTCAGGAAATTTCCACCACAAGCCTTCGGCTCCTAGCAAGAGATATAAGCAGCAGATTATTCAGTTGTGGAAAGGAAACTGAAAGCAGATTTCTTCCTGAGACCAGAGGTCTTTTTAGGGAAGGGGAAAAACCACCCTAGGTGGAGAACAGGTAGGTTAAGGGACCGATTCTGATGTACTTCTAGCAAAGAAGAATTTTCTTGAATAGAATGAAAACCAGAAAACCAGACTGAAGAGACAGCACAGCGGTAGGGCTTGCATGCGGCTGACCCAGGATGGACCAGGGTTCGATTCCCAGCATCCCATATGGTCTCCCAAGCCTGCTAGAAGCGATTTCTGAGTGCAGATCCAGGAGTAACTACTGAGCACTGTCGGGTGTGGCTGGGAAAAAAAAAAAAGACTAAAACCTGGTTACTCCAACAGTCTTCAACCACAAATCGGTGGGCTGGAAAGACAGCACAGAGATAAATCACTGACTTTGTATGTAACCCACTCATCTTCTCTCCTAGGCTGCTATGCCAGTCTCACCTAAGTCTGTGGGCAAAGGCCAGAGCTAGGGAGGGGCCGATTGAGATGCAGTGCATGGGTGAGGGGTCTTTGGGAGGGGGGTGGGCCAGACCGGTGGCACTCAAGGGTTATTTCTGGCTCCTGCACTCAGAAAATTGCCCCTGGAAGGCTCAGGTGACCATATGTATGCCGAGGATTGAACCCGGGTCCGTCCGGGTTGGCAGCATGCAAGGCAAATGCCCTACCAGCTGTGCTATCACTCCCAGCCCAAGACGTATTCTGTGGGCAAAGTCTGTGGGCAAAGGCCAGAGCTAGGGAAAGGGCCGCTGATTGAAATGCAGTGCATGGGTGAGGGGCCTTTGGGAGGGGGTTTAGGCCAGACCAATGGCACTCAAGGCTTACTCCTAGTGAAGCTTAAGGACCATATGGAATGCTGGGGAGCAAACGTGGGTTGGCCGAGCCAGCTAAGTACCACACATGCTGTACTATCATTCCAACCTAAGTTACTTTCTAGAGCCAGGCCATGCAAGTCAAGGGTCATAGATGAGTCAGTTGCCATCTCCCCATGGAGTCAGGTCCTTGGGGTCTTTCCAAAGACTCAGGAGAAACACTTAGGCAAAGGCATGGGCTCCTTAGAAACGGCTGCTGATCACTGACCTTCCTGCACTTTCTCAGAGATAAGCAGTGCTGCCAAAGCCCTCTGTCCTTCCTGGGATCCCCGCCTGGGCCTTCTGACAAACGAGAGATCCAGGACCAAAGAGGTAGCTTGAGGTAATAAGGTGATGCACACACAAGACCTGGTTTTCCACCTAAGAAGATAACAATGAACACTGCAGGGTGTGACCCTCAGAACCAGACCAAAAATAAACAAATAAATAAATAAATAAAAGGGGCCAGAGTGCAAAGGTTGTTGCCAGTCCATGTACAATAGTTCCCGAATGCTGTGTTACCCCATCTTCCCTCTTGAGATGTGTATTTTCATACTTTAACACTGGAATGTGTACTAGGACTCTCTCGTGTTCAGTCTCTCGCTCTCTATTTTCCTCTCTCTCTCTCTCTCTCTCTCTCTCTCTCTCTCTCTCTCTCTCTCTCTCTCTCTCTCTCTCTCTCTCTCTCTCTCTCTCTCTCTCTCTCTCTCTCCTTACCAATCACCCCTTTTCTCAGATCTTCCAAATAAAACTTGTTTTTACTTGGGGTCAGAGAGAAAATACAGGTAGTATACCTGCCTTTCATGTGGCCTACCCATATAGATGCCTGATCACTATCTGAAGTAATTCCTGCGAGCAGAGACAGGAGTAACTTCTCACACCTGGAGTAACTCAGGGATTACTTCTAGTTCTGTACTTGAGATTCACTCCTGGTGATGCTCAGGAGACTATGTGGGATGGTGGGGATCAAACCCAAGTTGACTGCAGGCAAGGCTCTACTCACTGGACTATCTCTTGGGCTTCCCAGAGATCCACATCTTGAGAGAGCTCTGTGGCTCTCAATGACCCTCCCTCTGGCCCTGTTCTCCAAATCACTCCCTCCCTGCAGGGCACACCAGTTCTTCAAGGTCCTCTTGGAATGGGGGCTGAAGTTGAGGGAGAAGCAAGGTGGGGGAAGAGGCTCTCAGGGTCTTCCAGGAGTGCAGCACTTCTGGAAGGAGCCATAACCCTCCTTGCACTAAGGGGGTAGGGTGTAGGCCATGTCTTGTCTTCACTGGACCCATTGGCCCTCTCCTGTGTATCTGCACACGGATGTGCCCTTCACCTCTGCTGCTCCTGCTCCATCCTGAGCCGACCCCATCAGGAATCCCCAGCAGGGCCATTCTCACTTTTACCAATACACCATAAAAACAGCAAGAGGCATGAAGCACCTGTGTGACTTGAGCAGCTGGGCGCACTCCACTGCGGCCCTCTCAACCCCACAACTCCCACTAGGGTTGGCCAAGTCTGGACTCAGCCCACATCCATTCCACTGCTCCCCCCACCCAGAAGCTGGGACAAGCTGAGGGATGCTGGCATGCCAGCAAACAATGGAACCCCCAACCCTTCCGCCCTTTGCGTGAGAAGGAACTGCAGGAAGGAAGCACCTCCCAGTGGGTCAGGCCACCTCCCCATTGCTGTCTGCCCCAGGGAAGCCAAGTCCCACCACCCCAGACGCTAAAGGCGTGGGGCCTCTGCGCTGTAGATTCCTTTCACCTGCTGGCTACAGTGCCCCGCCCACTGTTCCCACCAACCCTGCCCCTCTTCCCAAGAACTCAATATCACAGAAACTGGGTGGGGCCTCCTGCCAGGATCTGGGCCCAGCTCACTTGCTCTGTGTCCACAATGTGTGACCCGGCTAGAACAGGCCACGGTGTAGAGGAGAGTAAGGGGCAGAGTGCATACAGCAGGTCTTAACATGGTTCCTGAGCCACGGCAGAAAAGCTAAGCAAGAAGGGTCCCATGTGGACCCAGCCACAAGTTCAGCCCTCCCTGGAATAAAGGCCCTCTCAAGTCCTTTCAACTTAGGAAGGGATCCTCAAACTTCGTCCCACAGGCCATATGCAGCCCACTGAGGATACCTGCTCTAAGTTTGAGGATCCCTGACTTAGGGCCTTTATTTGTGCAGGAACAACCTTTAGATCCCCAATTTTCTCTCTCCTCACAGTTCCCTTCTTCCCAGATGGGCCCCAGTGTCTCCACCATCAGACTAGAACAGTGCTTCTCAATTATTTTCTGTCATGACCCCCTAGTAGAAGAAAACATTTTTTGCGCCCCCCCATGCCACCGTAAATAGTATCTTTATTTAAAAAAAAAACCTTTAACCTGCAAAACAAAAATATATAAAATAATTTGAGTTGATTTTTTTTTAATCAGAGGTGATAATCTGAATTAATTGGCTACAATGAGCACGTTTTGCAATGCATAGCTTTTTCGAAGTGGGTTTTGAAGCAGGACACAGCGACTCTCAGCTCCAGAGACATACAGAGACATAAACACCGGGGCTTAGCTTGTTATGATGGTGTTTTGCCGAGGTCAAACGCGGCCCCCCTTTACGGAGCCTCAGAACTCCGTGGGGATCACGCCCCACTATTTGAAAAGCACTGGACTAGAGGCTCTTGGGTGTGGTAAGTGAACACAGGTAGAGGTAGAGGTCACTCATGCACTATGCCCAACTACACACCCACAAGAGATCTCAGAGGGCTCCTGCAAGGTGGCTGATGACCATACACTGGACAAGACATACCTCTGCAGGGCCTCAGTTTCCCCAACTTGACATGTGTGTGTGGGTGGGGAGAGAATCAGAGATTGTCCAGGTTTGTAGAATGAAGGTACGGTCCCAAAGTGAGCATGGCCATGTGGGATGTGTCGTGGATGGAAGCCAAGATCTGCGGCATCCTGCCTTCTCTCTCATCTCTGCAGCAGGCCCCAACATCTGGATAGGATCTTGGCTCTCTTCTCTAGTTCCAGGGATTGGTATTCTCAGATCTAGGATACAGATGCTCAGGGGTGATTCTTGCACATGAGCAGGGGCAGAGGGACATGTTGCAAACCCACCTGGTGAGGCTACAACTGCCTCCCCCTTCCCCACCCCCATCAGAAATGCTGCTCTGGAGCCCAAGAGATCCTTCCATTCCCACGGCGGTTGCAGGCACGCGAGGGAGCAGCTCCTGGGCCTGAGGGCATAAGAGATGACAGCGCACCTGCGAACACTTGCCTGACTGCTAGCACGAACATTCCTGGCTGGCGCGCCGATCCGTCTGCAGGCAGCACCTGGCCAATGCACGCACAGGTACACCTGACTACTTGGGGCCATGCTTGCCTGCACGCATGCACCCACAGAGCTCTCTACCCAGACTACCAGGCATTTGAGAGGTATGGAACTCCTATTGCCCCTGGTTCTGCTTGGCTGGTCCACCCCATGGAACTACATCTGTTTGTGGGACCCACATTGCTTTCCCAGTGGAACTCCAGAGGTTTTTAGGAATGAAACCCAGATAGGTCTCTGGTACTATAGTGAGAGCAGTGGTGGGTAGCAGGGAGCACTGCAGGGCATCTTCATTCCTGGCAAAATGATCAATTCACCTACAGGTTTATTAGAAAATGATATTTCAGGGCCAGAGAGATAGTGCAGTGGTAGGGCATTTGCCTTAGATGCTGAAGGATGGTGGTTCAAATCCCGGCATCCCATATGGTCCCCTGTGCCTGCCAGAGGTGATTTCTGAGCTTAAAGCCCCCTGAACGCTGCTGGGTGTGACCCAAAAACCAAAAAAAAAAATGATATTTCAATGGGCCTGGGGATGTGGCTCTGTAGTAGAGTATATGTTTGGATAGGGCTAGGTTTGATTCTCTGCACTTCATGGACCCTGGAACATCTCCACATATAAAAAAAAAATTAAATTTTGGGGCCAAAGAGATAGCACAGTGGTAGGGCATTTGCCTTGTACGCGGTTGACATGGAATAGACCCAAGTTTGATTCCCAGCATCCCATATGGTGCCTGAGCCTGCCAGGAGCAATTTCTTTTCTTTTCTTTTCTTTTTTTTTTTTTTTTTTTTTTTGGTTTTTTGGTTTTGGGGGCCACACCCAGCTATGCTCAGGGGTTACTCCTGGCTATCTGCTCAGAAATAGCTCCTGGCAGGCACGGGAGACCATATGGGACACCGGGATTCGAACCAACTACCTTAGATCCTGCATTGGCTGCTTGCAGGGCAAACACCGCTGTGCTATCTCTCTGGCCCAGGAGCAATTTTTAAGTGCAGAGCCAGGAGTAACTCCTAAGCACTGTTGGGTGTGGCCCTCCAAAACAACAATAACAACAAAACAAAAACCTAATTTTTTCCAGAGAAATAGTACATTACCCGGCATTCCTCCAGGTCCAGTGTGATCCCTGTGAGTGCTGCCCAGGATCACTCCTGAGCACAGAGATAGAAGTAATTCCCGAAGACCCTTGGGTGAGGCCTAGTTCCCTACCTTCATATAAATCTTTGAAGGGGCTAGTACATAGATTAAGAGAGATAGTAGAGAGGTTAAGTTACTTGTCTTGTATGTAGTCAACCCCAGTTTAATCCCCCAACACTTCATATGGTCTCCTGAGTTCCACCAGAGTGACCCCTGAGCAGAACCAGAATTAAACCTAAGCATTGCTGGGTATGACCCAACATCCATCCCCAAATGGTCAATGGGCACATGAAAAGAAAGTGCATCAACAGGAAAATGTACATTGAAAGGATTATGAGCCTCATAGATTGATGGAGCTAGCTAGTGAGTACAGCAAAAGCTGGGAAATGGTAGAAGGCTAAGGGCTATGTAGCCAAAAATAACTCATTTACTGTCACAGATAGAACTATTGCATGATTCAGCTTCTCTGGAAAACAGCATGAACTCTTCTCGAAACATTACACATAGAGTTTCCATTTAACCCAACAATTCCACTCCTGAGAATCTACCCTAAGGACATAAAAGCATTAAAATTAAAAGACATATGCACACCTATGTTCATTGCTGTGCTATTTACACTGGCCAAGATCTGGAAATTAGGGCCAGAGTGATAGCACAGCAGTAGGGCATTGGCCAGAGTCAGTCCCCAGCATCCCATGTGGTGCTCCAAACCTGTCAGGAATAACCACTGAGCACCACTGGGTGTGGCCCAAACACCAAAAAAAAAAAAAGTTTTAAAAAATCTGGAAATAGCCAAGTGTCCAACAATGAAATAGATGAGTGGATAAAGCAATGATGATATATACACACACATATAAACACAATTATTCAGCTACAAGAAGAAAAAGAACTGTTATGCTTTGCTGCAAACTGGCTGAGATTGAAGGAAGTCATGCTCAGTGAAGTGAGTCAGGAAGAAAAAGACAAATACTAGATGATCTAATTCATATACATCCTATTAAAGCAAAGAGGTGCTGGAACAATAGTACAGCAGGTAAGGTTTTTGAAACACATGCAACCAATCCAGGTTAGATTCCCAACACCCCATATAGTCCCCTAAACACTGCCTGAATACTTCAAAGCCTAAATACCTCCATGTGTGGCTGAAAAGCACCCTACCCCCAAAAAAAAAAAAAAACTCAAAAAATTAACCCAATGGAAATAGTCATGAGATATGGAAGAGAACTGAGATCTGAGGAGCTGGAGGTGGGGAGGGACGTTGGGAGGATAGAAGGGTCCTGGCACAATGGATGAGTGTGGTACAGTCCAGCATTTCTGAGCCAAGGCCATCCAGCCCCCTGTAGGCCTCCAGGATATTTCACAGAGGCCACATGTGAAAATCACATAAACTGGGGGCTACAGCAGTAGTCCAGTAGGAAAATTGCCACAGAAAGTGAACAAGGCTATAAGAAGACTGGGGTCAGATAATGATTGAGATCAACCGAAGTGTGGCAACCCTACAAGTATGAGACATTCATATTGCTATTGACATTTAAAATAACAATTATAGTGAATAAATAATTAAACTTAAGGGGTCAGAGGAATACTATAGCAGGTAAAGAGCTTGTCTTGCGAAACCGGAGTGGTGGCATGAGCAGTAAGGTGTCTGCCTTGCCCGTACTAGCCTAGGATGGACTGAGGTTCCATCCCCCGGCATCCCATATGATCCCCCAAGCCAGGAGCAATTTCTGAGTGCATAGTCAGGAGTAACCCCAGAGTGTCACCAGGTGTAGCCCAAAAAACAACAAAAAATGCTTGCCTTGCATATAGTCAACTAGGGTTGGATCCCTGGCAGCCAATATGGCCCCTGGAATCTGCCGGGAGTGATCCCTGAGCACAGAGCCAGAAATAAGCCCCAAGTACTGCTGGGTATGCCATAAGCCCCCCTAAAACTGTTAACTCTCAAAACAATTTTATGGGGCACACATTCTTACCCCCTTTTACAAATGAGAAAGCTTAGGCCCACAGATGTCCGAAAATGTTCCTGGCAAGTAAAAGATAAAACTTAAGCCCAGAGAAGGGAGAAAAAAAGTCTCTGATCCAAATTGAACACAAGCCCCACATATATGAAAAAGCAAGTTTCATGGCATAAATGGGGAAATTGAGGCCAAGCTGGCCAGCAGGCTTTTGGCTAAGAAGCTAGACTTTGGCTAGAGAGATAGTTAAGCCACTTGCCTTGCGTGCACTTGGCTTGAGTTTGCTCCGTTTTTCTTCAGAACCACATGGTTCTTGGAGCTTCACCAGGAGTAACTTCTGAGCACCACAGAGTCTGTCATCCCAAACAAGCAAACAAACAGCCTTTGATCTCCAGACTGTTTTGTTTGTTTTGGGGTCACACCTGGTGGTGCTCAGTGGTTACTCCTGGCTTTAAATCAGAGGTCTCAAACTTTCGGCCCTCCGTACAACATTTTGTGGCCCACAGCCGGCCTTCAAATATCGCAGTATTCGCGATTATTCGCTTACCGAATAATCGCAATAAAAATCGCATTAGTAAGAAAAAAATCGCATTAAACATTTGCATACCCCAAGTAGTTTCGTTCGGGGTATGCAAATGTTTAATGCGATTTTTTTTTCTTACTAATGCGATTTTTTTTTTTTTTTTGGTTTTTGGGCCACACCCGTTTGACACTCAGGGTTACTCCTGGCTATGTGCTCAGAAATCGCCCCTGGCTTGGGGGGACCATATGG